>NC_050105.1:625138-1247777 GCF_902167145.1 Zea mays | reverse complement strand
ATTTCATAAAACACTCTAGTTGATGTTAAATAGCGTTTTGATTTTTCTTCACAACAAAAAATGTAATACACTCTAGTTGATCTTTTGCTGGGGCTTAATTAATGTGATCTTCAAACTTTGCTTGTTCATGGTGTCTTCACACGATCAGACCTGAGACAGGAACATCTACCCAAAAGCAGTCTTGTACTGAATAGCTTCACGAGCAACCCAGCTCCTTCGGCCGTGACAACAACACAATACCACCCAAAGCTGTGGCCACCCATCTTCTTTTCTTTCTCTTTTTATCTTTCCCCATGTCTTCACATGCACCTTAATTAATTATTCGACTCCAAGACCCGTTAATTACATCACCAGTGCAATGTAATTTTCACTCCAACCATATAATATGCACGCATCTCCATTTTTTGACCATACATATATACCCCTTGTCTAAAAAAGAGTACATGCATGTCTCTTTTCTTGAGGAGTTAGTAGATATTAAGTTTTTATAAAACCGGTTTTGGACGCCACGTCGATGTTCGATTTGAGCAAATACGATTTTAGACGGTTTTCAATGGGCTGGCAAGTTCTAGCACCTGTTTTCCTAATTTTAAGAGTCCGGGGACTATAATGCCAAGTTTCAGGTCCGTTGATACATTTTACTCGTTTTGGATGGGTGGTCATGTTCGAACACCCGTTTTACCGGTTTTGAGAATTTGAGAACTCAAGTGGCACAACATTGCTAACTTCAACTCGTTGATGCATTTTACTTTTAGGTTTTTTTTTAAAAAAAATAGTATCATTATTTGCAATTCTGAATAGGTTTATATGTTATAAAAAATATATTTCATTTGTATATGTTTGTTTTTTATGAGGCAATCAATCACAAGTTTAACTATATTTATAAAAAAATATAGTATCGTCATTTGTATTTTTGAACACATTTGCTATAAAAAAATATATTGTGTGTGACGGACGGGTATGTCATGATGTGTGTATATATATTAGTGTCTCTCACTTTGTGACGTGCCACTACACAATATACTGATCGATAAATGCTACGTGCAGCTGGCCTCTTTGCTCCAGCCGCCACGGCCGCGCCGTCAGCTATGGCGGCGGCCAACAATGCTGCTAGCGGTGGCGGCGACGAAGCGAGGTACCCGCTGAACGCAGAGTCCTACCGCCTGCTGTGCAAGATCGGGAGCGGCGTGAGCGCGGTGGTGTACAAGGCCGTGTGCCTGCCTCTGGGCTCGTCGGCGGTGGTGGCCATCAAGGCGATCGACCTGGAGCGGTCGCGCGCCGATCTGGACGGCGTGCAGCGGGAGGCCAAGGCCATGGCGCTGCTGTCCCACGGCAACGTGCTCCGAGCGCACTGCTCCTTCACCGTGGGGAGCCACCTGTGGGTGGTGATGCCCTTCATGGGCGCCGGCTCGCTGCACTCCATCCTGCGCCACGGGTTCCCCGGCGGCCTGCCGGAGCCGTGCGTGGCCGTCGTGCTCGGGGAGACGCTCCGCGCGCTGTGCTACCTCCACGGACAGGGGCGCATCCACCGCGACATCAAGGCCGGAAACATCCTGGTGGACTCGGACGGCGCCGTCAAGCTGGCCGACTTCGGCGTCTCGGCGTCCATCTACGAGACCATCCGGCAACACGCGTCTGCGTCGGCCTCGACGGCGGCGGCAGTGGGGACCGGCTCGTCGGCGTCGTGCTGCTTCAACGACGTGGCGGGGACGCCGTACTGGATGGCGCCCGAGGTGATCCACTCCCACGTCGGCTACGGCATCAAGGCCGACATCTGGTCGTTCGGCATCACGGCGCTGGAGCTCGCGCACGGCCGCCCGCCGCTCTCGCACCTGCCGCCGTCCAAGTCGATGCTGATGAGAATCACCAGCCGCGTCCGCTTCGAGGAGAGCGTCGGCACGGGCAACCGCAGGGACAAGAACAACAAGTTCTCCAGGGCGTTCAAGGACATGGTGTCCGCCTGCCTCTGCCAGGAGCCGGCAAAGCGGCCGTCGGCGGAGAAGCTCCTCCGCCACCCCTTCTTCAAGGCTTGCTCCCGTCGCTCCAGGGACTTTCTCGTCCGCAACGTCCTCGCCGCCGTCCCAAGCATCGAGGAGCGGTGTCGCAAGGACGACGAAGCGGGTAATGATCTCTGCGGGTGTGTCGGCGGCGGCGCACGCTGCGTGTCGCCGTGCCCCCGTCACGCCGACAACGTCGTCGTCGCCAAGAACCGACGGATCAGCGGCTGGAACTTCAATGAGGACAACCTAGAGTTTGATCCGACGACCGAGGAGCGGCCGGTGGAGGCGGAGAAGAGGTGCCTTCCATTCGATTTTGATGAAGGGGATGACCAGGTGGAGCTACACGACAGCAACTCCGCTGGAGACGGAGATGGAGATAGAGGACGGCCGCCGGCGCAGCCGCAGCATGGAGATGGCGACGATCACGTTCACGGGAAGGCGGCGGAGGCGGTAGGGCTTAAGCAGCAGCAGCAAGTGGTGACTCAGCAGCTGATGACCGTCCTGCAGAGCCTGGAGATGCAAAGGGACATGGTGACGCACGTGTTGCAACGCACCGCCGGCCGCTTGGATGACGGCGGCGGCAATGGTGATGTGAGCGTGACCGCTCCAAGGGAGGAGAGGGAAGAGATGCTGCTGGGGTACGTCCGGCAGCTGGAGCATAGGGTGGAAGACCTGAGGAAGGAGGTCGAGGAGGAGATGGCTTGGAACGCCCGGTTGGAGAAGATGCTGCAAGAGAGAGTTATCATTAGCGACGATGACAAGAAGATGAACTCATCTAAGACGTCGTCATCAGCTGAGCTGAGAGCAGTTGATGAAAACATATGAAGGTGTCGGGCCTCTCCATCTCCAAGCGAAGACATATGAAGAAGCTAGCATTGCTCCATCAAAGTATATATAAAATTGAGAACTTGTTGAGATATGGAAAAGACATAAGAACTTCCCTTATATGCATGCTGTTATCATTAATTAGTTTATATTTTAGACTTTACACATGTGCAAATGAAGGTGGGTGTTGGAGCTTGCTCTCCTGGGCAAGTAGATCCAACGGGAGAGTGATGAGAGTGAACGCAAGGTTTAACGATGAAAGGTAATAGCTCTGTTAATCTGGCCTCTCAAGGGCACTGTACGAGGGTATTTATAGGTACCCGAGCGTCGAACGTCCCAAGACAAGGACGGTTATGTCCTCGGGTACCCGGATTATCCCAGAATATTCCCATAAAGAAGGGTTACAGACCGTCATTACAGAAAGCTATTACAAATGAGGCCCGTAACTTGTCTATCCACGCGGGGCCCGTTACAGTGGGCCGAATTCCACGTGGGCCTCCGGGCGAGATGAGGGACGCGGGACCGGCGGATTTCGTCGGGGTCTGGCCTTCGTCCTGCGATGGATGGAACGAAGGGCCCGTTACAGTGGCGTCGCGACGAAGGCTTCGCGCGAAGGGTAGCGTCTTCGCCTTTGCTCCAACAGTGGGCCCGGCATCTTCTATATTTAAATACACGATGACATGTAAGAGTACTGTTTACGGGAAGCAAAAGAGAATTATCCAACAGAGGTAATTTCATCTCGATCGTTTGCATCGTGCTATTATTGACCTACTCGTTTTTGTCTATTGATTCGAGAACACAACAGTTTGATAAGATCAGAATCTAGTTAACATAACTCTTTTACGGTGGAGATAGAAACACATGTTGTACTGCTAAGCTATTTTGTGACATCTGTCGTGCTGATGCCCACAACACGGAAAGGTGTCCGAAGTTCATGGGGGACAAACCTAGTGCCTTAACCTGCGGTTACGCCGTGGATGGTTTAGGTTTCTACTACATCCCCTTTGTGCCGCAACAGAGAAACAAGACCGTGTCTTTGTTGGCCTCAGTGAAGATCACTAGCGGTGTCTTGTCGGAGTCGCAAGTTATGGCTGAATTAGAGAGATTGGTCTCAGGCAATTGGAATTGGGTTGTGGAGAAATCTGGTCCGAACTGTTTCAGGACAGTGTTTCCATCGCGAGAGGACTTGGACCATATGTTGGAGTGGGGGTGGTCCAAACAAAATACAATGCGGCCATGAAGATTGAAGAACCAGTCGCCGCTAAGATGCCTAAGGTTGTACTTAAAAAAATATGGCTCCAGTTTACGGGTTTACCTTCTGAAATGAAACAGTATTTGTTGATATGGGTTGTTGGATCAATCTTGGGGGTGACAAAGGTTGTCGATATGAAGTTTACGAACAAGTTTGATGTTTGTCGTCTTCAAGTACTTGTTCTTGATCCGAACCTCATTCCTCAGTTTGTGGATATTGTCATCGGTGACCATTTATATGAGCTGCAATTTCGGGTAGAGGAAAATGTGGACTCTGATAACCCGGTTCTGATGGACATGGATGATGAGGGTTTTGGAGATGATGAACCTTATGGTGCTGATGGAAATGGGCCTGTCCCATAGGATAAGGAAGGGGGCACTAGAAAGAAAAATGATTTGGCGAGTAGCTCGACTAGTAAAATTGGTGGCGACGGTCAGAATGGCAGGCGGGTGCTCAAGGCTGTCTTGCAAGAACAATTTGTTCCTGCAGACACTGTCACTCGATCACATGGAGACCAGATCAGTTGTGGTGTGGTGCCGAGGTCGCCCATTTCTAGGGGCTCGACAAGTAACTCTTTGGGTACAGTGAGCAGGGAGACGACTGGGGTCTTGACACCTAAAGCTTCGATGTTGGCTGCTGTCCCGGAGAGTCTTCTTGGCAATGCGGTATCGAAAAGAAGCAAAAGGAGAGCAAATTTAAGCACTGGGGATTCTATTGAGCAAACTACCAAGCTGAAGGCTGCTAGGAACCTGGATAAATCTTTTACTGAAGATACGCAACATGTTGCACCCTCTTGTTTCTTGCCTAGTGAGAAAATCCTTTCCAACCTTAGAGATATCGGTTTCAAATTTTCTGATTGCTCTAGTGACTTACAGAAGTTTGTGGATTTTCTTTCTAACTCTGTAAATTCTTGTGCTTTAGTATCGAGTGACACAAATGTGATAGATAGGGCTATTGCTAAAGAGGAAAAGGAGTTTTATGAGGATAAGGAATTAGAAAAACTTATGTTAAGCAGTCTGTGTAGTGACATCCTAGAAGAAGTTATGGATACAACCAGTGAGCAGTTTATTCGGGCTCGTACTGCAGTATCTCATAAAAAGAAAAGAAAAGGTAGGAAAAAATCTCACTCTGTTTCAAAATGAAGGGTGTTTTTTGGAACAACAATGGGTTTAGAGACCCCAAAAAAATTAGGTTCATTTCAGATTTGTTTAAAGAACTGAACCTCTCTTTTATTGCGATTTCGGAGACAGTATGTAAATCGTTCACCGAACCTTCCCTTCGTAATTTACGTGGAGGTAAAAAATTTTTGTGGCACTATAAACAACCTGAGGGACGCTCTGGTGGTTTGTTATTGGGTGTTGATTTGGACATTTATGATATTGGGGCTATAGAAGAAGGAGATTTTTTTGTTAAATTCACTTTGTGCAATAAAAATGATTGCTTCAAGTGGGCTTTAACATTGGTCTATGGCCCGGCTCAATTAGAAAAAAAAGAGATGTTCTTATCTGAACTGGTTCGCATGGGCAACCATGAGACGCTGCCTCTTGTGATTGGTGGTGATTTTAATATCTTAAGATTCTCTAGCAAAAAAAATAAAGACAATTTTGATCATCGGTGGCCATTTCTTTTTAATGCCGTTATTGATGGTCTATGTCTTAAGGAACTAGAGATGACTGGTCGCCAATTCACTTGGGCAAATAACCTCGAAAGACCTACGTATGAAAAGTTGGATAGAATCCTGGTAACCACAGAGTGGGATCAAAAATATCCTTTGTCTTCTGTGAGGGCCCTAAGCTGTGACATTTCCGACCATACTCCTCTATTACTGAATTCTGGGGAACAAAACTCTAGTTCCTCCCAACATTCTTTTAAGTTCGAGCTTGGTTGGCTTCTGAGGGACGGGTTCTACGATATGGTTAGAGAAGTTTGGTCATACGAGTCTAGGGGTCAGTCACCTATGGAGAATTGGCAAGCTAAAATTAGGAAGCTTAGGCAGCACTTAAGAGGGTGGACAAAAAATGTAAGTGGGGCATACAAAAAAGAAAAGAAAGGAATTTTGAACAGTTTGGATGTGTTGGATAAAAAAGCAGAAGTATCTGTTTTGTCAGCACAAGAGCTTGACTTAAAACAATACTTGCAAAGTAGACTTGCTGAATTACTAAGAGAAGAGGAGGTAAAATGGTATCAAAGAGCCAAGACTAAGGGTTTGTTACAAGGTGATGCTAATACAAAATATTTTCACTTAGTGGCAAGTGGTAAACATAGAAAGTCGAGAATTTATCATCTTAAAAATGGGGACCAGGTTATACAAGGTGATGCACTTTTGAAAGAGCATATCACTTCCTACTATAAAGGTCTTTTTGGTCCACCTGAAGCATCTGGGGCGTCTTTTGACTCGTCTGTAATGGATGATATCCCGCAAGTTTCTCTGGATGAGAATTCATTTCTAACGACAGTGTTTACTGAAAACGACATTAGAGAAGCAATTTTCCAGATGGAACACAATAAGGCCCCGGGGCCAGATGGCTTTCTGGTGGAATTTTATCAGGTGTTCTGGAATGTTATAAAAAATGATTTGTTGGCTTTGTTTGATGCTTTCCATAAGGGGGAGTTACCTCTTTTTAGACTTAATTTTGGCCACATTATTCTCGTGCCTAAAAGTAAAGATGTTATGTCTATTCAACATTATAGACCTATTTGTTTACTAAATGTTAGTTTTAAGATCTTTACCAAAGTACTTACAAATCGAGTATCGGGGGTAGCAAGTAAGGTAATAGGCCCTTCCCAGACAGCTTTTGTACCAGGCAGGAATATCATGGAAGGGGTAGTGGTTCTACATGAGACTATTCACGAGCTGCGTAGAAAAAAGGATTGTGGGGTGATTTTGAAGCTTGACTTTGAGAAAGCTTATGATAAGATCAAATGGCCTTTTGTACAACAAACATTACGTATGAAAGGTTTTTCCGAAAAGCGGTGTGCCTGGATTAATTCAGTCACAACAGGTGGTCATGTTGGCATTAAAGTGAATGACCATATTTGTCGGGGACCATAATTAGGGGTACCCTCAAGGCTCCTAATTCTCAGCTGGTAACCCCCATCAGCATGAAGCTGCAAAGGCCTGATGGGTGCGACTAAGTCAGGGATCAGTCCATTCGAGCGACTCGATCACGCCTCGCCCGAGCCTAGCCTCGGACAAGGGCAGCCGACCCCGGAGGATTTCCGTCTCGCCCGAGGCCCCCCTCCAACGGCGAATATATTTCCGGCTCGCCCGAGGCCCTGCCTTCGCTAACAAGCAACCCTGACCAAATCGCCGCACCAACCGACCAAATCGCAGGAGCATTTAATGCAAAGGTGGCCTGACACCTTTATCCTGACGCGCGCCCCCCAGCCGGCAGAGCCGTAGTGACCGCCGTCACTTCGCCGCTCCACTGACCGGCCTGACAGAAGGACAGCACCGCCTGCGCCACTCCGACTGCGGTGCCACTTGACAGAGTGAGACTGACAGGCAGTCAGGCCCGGCCGAAGGCACCATAGGAAGCTCCGCTTCGCCTGACCCAGGGCTCGGACTCGGGCTAAGTCCCGGAAGACGGCGAACTCCGCTCCGCCCGACCCAGGGCTCGGACTCGGGCTAAGTCCCGGAAGACGGCGAACTCCGCTCCGCCCGACCCAGGGCTCGGACTCGGGCTCAGCCCCAGAAGACGACGAACTCCGCTTCGCCCGACCCCAGGGCTCGGACTCCGCCCTGGCCTCAGCCGACGGCCTCCGCCTCGCCCGACCCAGGGGCTCGGACTCGACCTCGGCCACGGAAGACAGACTCGACCTCGGCTTCGGAGGAGCTTCCACATCGCCCAACCTAGGGCGCAGACCAGCCACGTCGACAGGAGGCGCCATCATCGCCCTACCCCGAGCTGACTCAGGCCGCAGGAAACAAGACCGGCGTCCCATCTGGCTCGCTCCGCCAGATAGGCAATGATGGCGCCCCCCATACTCTGTGACGACGGCGGTTCTCGGCCCCCTTACGGAAGCAGGAGGACGTCAGCAAGGACTCAATTGCTCCGACAGTTGTCCTTCCGCTAGGCTCCATCGCTCCTCCGACGGCCACGACATCACACCAGCTGGGTGCCAAAATCTCTCTGGCTGCCACAACGGCATGTACTTAGGGCGCTAGCTCTCCTCCGCTAGACACGTAGCACTCTGCTACACCTCCCATTGTACACCTGGATCCCCTCCTTACGCCTATAAAAGGAAGGACCAGGGCCCTCTTAGAGAGGGTTGGCCGCGCGGGGACGAGGACGAGACAGGCGCTCGCTTGGGGCCGCTCGCTCCCTCTACCGCGTGGACGCTTGTAACCCCCTACTGCAAGCGCACCGGACCTGGGCGCGGGACGAACACGAAGGCCGCGGGATTCCCACCTCTCTCACGCCGGTCTCCGGCCGCCTCGCTCTCCCCCCTTCGCGCTCGCCCTCGCGCTCGACCCATCTGGGCTGGGGCACGCGGCGACATTCACTCGTCGGCCCAGGGACCCCCCGGTCTCGAAACGCCGATAGTTGGCGCGCCAGGTAGGGGCCTGCTGCGTGTTAACGAACAGCTTCCCGTCAAGCTCCAGATGGGCAGTCTCCAGCAACCTCTCCAACCCGGGACGGTGCTCCGTTTCGGGAGTCTTGAGTTCATGTCCCTCGACGGCAGCTACGACATGATACTCCTTCCACCGCCGCGCGACAACGACAATGGCGGCCGACAGCCCGCCCGCCGGCGGCGGAATCGACGACGTCTTCCCCGCGTGGTGGAAGAACAACCTTCGAGCTCATCCTGCCCTTTCCCCCACCGACGGAGGGGAAAGCAGGGCGACCAAGGCCAAGCAGGAGGCAGCGCCTCGTCGACTGTCGAGCGAGTCGACAGTCCCGACACCCCAACGAGGGGCGCACCGAGTATCGACTTCGCGCTTGAGACGAAGACGAGCGCCGTCTCCCCGCGACACGCCAATCCCGAGCAAGCGGATGACGCCAGCGCGCTCGCGGAGAGCTTGCTGGATGTCACCCTCGTACCTGAGACGACGGTGCAGTCAGTCCCCGATGTGACTTTATCGCCGCTCGTCGACCAAGAGGTACCGACCGATTCCCATCCCACGTCATTTGGATTCAGCCTCAACCCGCCTAGCGACCGTGCTTTGGCGGGCGCTCTCGTAGAGGCAAGTCCAAACCCTCTGGGGTTTCGCATGCGTTCGCCTTGGGACCGGCTGACGGACGTCTCGACCTACGGGCCCTCTGGGTCCGAGGAAGACGACGAGCCCAGCATCTGTTGGGATTTCTCTGGACTTGGCAACCCCAGTGCCATGCGGGACTTCATGACCGCATGTGACTACTGCCTCTCCGACTGTTCCGACGGTAGCCGCAGCCTCGGCGACGAGGGCTGCGGCCCAAGCCGCGAATGTTTCCACGCCGATCTAGGGGGTCCCTCCGAAGGCAATCATCTCGGCATGCCGGAGGACGATGACCTCCCTAGGCCGGCGCCCCGCGTTGACATCCCACGGGAGCTAGCTGTGGTCCCCGTTCAGGCGGGGGGCCATGACCCACAGCTCGAGCAAATCCGCGGGGTGCAGGCCAAGCTCGACGAGGGAGCAGGAGCACTTGAGCCGATCCGCCGGGACGTCGGGCAGGCATGGGCGGGCCAACCCCCGGCCGGAGAAATACGTCATCCGCCCAGGGCTTCCAGCACCGCGTCGCCAACGACGTCAGGGACAGACCGCCACCCGCATCTAGTGGGGTCGGCCAGAACCTGGCTGCAGCAGCGATGCTTCTCCGCGCGATGCCGGAGCCATCAACCACCGAGGGCCGGCGAATCCGGGGGGAACTCAAGAATCTCCTGGAAGGCGCCGCGGTCCGACGGGCCGAGAGCTCTGCCTCCCGAAGGCAGGGATACCCCTCGGAACCTCATGCCGCGACTTCCTGATTCATGCGGGAAGCCTCGGTCTACACCGGACGCACGCGCAACACCGCGTCTGCGGCCCCGGGCCGCCTCGGCAACGAGCACCATCACCGCGACCGTCGGGCCCACCTCGACGAGAGGGTGCGCCGAGGCTACCACCCCAGACGTGGGGGACGCTACGACAGCGGGGAGGATCGGAGTCCCTCGCCCGAACCGCCCGGTCCGCAGGCCTTCAGCCGGGCCATCCGACGGGCACCGTTCCCGACCCGGTTCCGACCCTCGACTACTATCACAAAGTACTCGGGGGAGACGAGACCGGAACTGTGGCTCGCGGACTATCGTCTGGCCTACCAACTGGGTGGAACGGACGATGACAACCTCATCATCCGCAACCTCCCCCTGTTCCTCTCCGACACCGCTCACGCTTGGTTGGAGCACCTGCCTCCGGGGCAGATCTCCAACTGGGACGACCTAGTTCAAGCCTTCGTCGGCAATTTCCAGGGCACGTACATGCGCCCCGAGAATTCCTGGGATCTCCGAAGCTGCCGGCAGCAGCCGGGAGAGTCCCTCCGGGATTACATCCGGCGATTCTCGAAGCAGCGCACCGAGCTGCCCAACATCATCGAGTCGGATGTCATCGGCGCGTTCCTCGCCGGCACCACCTGCCGCGACCTGGTGAGCAAGTTGGGTCGCAAGACCCCCACCAAGTTCGCCTCCGGCCAGGAGGCGGTCGAGGTCATCTTCCAAAAGGACAAGCAGCCCCAGGGCCGCCCGTCGGAAGATGCTCCCGAGGCGTCAACTCAGCGCGGCGCCAAGAAGAAAGGCAAGAAAAAGTCGCAAGCGAAACGCGACGCCGCCGACGCGGACCTTGTCGCCGCCGCCGAGTATAAGAACCCTCGGAAACCCCCCGGAGGTGCCAACCTCTTCGACAAGATGCTCAAGGAGCCGTGCCCCTATCACCAGGGGCCCGTCAAGCACACCCTTGAGGAGTGCGTCATGCTTCGGCGCCACTTCCACAGGGTCGGGCCACCCGCGGAGGGTGGCAGGGCCCGCGACGACGACAAGAAGGAAGATCACCAAGCAGGAGAGTTCCCCGAGGTCCGCGACTGCTTCATGATCTACGGTGGGCAAGCGGCGAATGCCTCGGCTCGGCACCGCAAGCAAGAGCGCCGGGAGGTCTGCGCGGTGAAGGTGGCGGCGCCAGTCTACCTAGACTGGTCCGACAAGCCCATCACCTTCGACCAAGCCGACCACCCCGACCATGTGCCGAGCCCGGGGAAATACCCGCTCGTCATCGACCCCGTCATCGGCGACGTCAGGCTCACCAAGGTCCTCATGGACGGAGGCAGCAGCCTCAACATCATCTACGCCGAGACCCTCGGGCTCCTGCGTGTCAATCTGTCCTCCGTCCGAGCAGGCGCTGCGCCCTTCCATGGGATCATTCCTGGGAAGCGCGTCCAGCCCCTCGGACAACTCGACCTCCCCGTCTGCTTCGGAACGCCCTCCAACTTCCGAAGGGAAACCCTGACGTTCGAGGTGGTCGGGTTCCGAGGAACCTACCACGCGGTACTGGGAAGGCCATGCTACGCGAAGTTCATGGCCGTCCCCAACTACACCTACCTGAAGCTCAAGATGTTGGGCCCCAACGGGGTCATCACCGTCGGCCCCACGTACAAGCACGCGTTCGAATGCGACGTCGAGTGCGTGGAGTACGCCGAGGCCCTCGCCGAGTCTGAGGCCCTCATCGCTGACCTGGAAAGCCTCTCCAAGGCGGTGCCAGATGTGAAACGTCATGCCGGCAACATCGAGCCAGTGGAGACGGTTAAGGCCATCCCCCTCGACCCTAGCGGCGACGCCTCCAAGCAGATCCGGATCGGCTCCGGGCTCGATCCCAAATAGGAAGCAGTGTTCGTCGACTTCCTCCGCGCGAACGCCGACGTCTTCGCGTGGAGTCCCTCGGACATGCCCGGCATACCGAGGGATGTCGACGAGCACTCGCTGGATATTCGGGCCGGAGCCCGACCCGTCAAGCAGCCTCTGTGCCGATTCGACGAGGAGAAGCGCAGAGCGATAGGCGAGGAGATCCACAAGCTAATGGCGGCAGGGTTCATCAAAGAGGTATTCCATCCCGAATGGCTTGCCAACCCTGTGCTTGTGAGAAAGAAAGGGGGGAAATGGCGGATGTGTGTAGACTACACTGGTCTCAACAAAGCATGTCCGAAGGTTCCCTACCCTCTGCCTCGCATCGATCAAATCGTGGATTCCACTGCTGGGAGCGAAACCCTGTCTTTCCTCGATGCCTACTCAGGGTATCATCAAATCAGGATGAAAGAGTCCGACCAGCTCGCGACCTCTTTCATCATGCTCTTCGGCATGTACTGCTATGTCACCATGCCGTTCGGCTTGAGGAATGCGGGCGCGACGTACCAGCGGTGCATGAACCATGTGTTCGGCGAACACATCGGTCGCACGGTCGAGGCCTACGTCGATGACATCGTAGTCAAGACGAGGAAAGCTTCCGACCTCCTTTCCGACCTTGAAGTGACATTCCGATGCCTCAAGGCGAAAGGCGTCAAGCTCAATCCCGAGAAGTGTGTCTTCGGGGTGCTCCGAGGCATGCTCTTGGGGTTCATCGTCTCCGAGCGGGGCATCGAAGCCAACCCAGAGAAGATCGCAGCCATCACCAGCATGGGGCCCATCAAGGACTTGAAAGGCGTACAGAGGGTCATGGGATGTCTCGCGGCTCTGAGCCATTTCATCTCATGCCTCGGCGAAAGAGGTCTACCTCTGTACCGCCTCTTAAGGAAGGCCGAGTGCTTCACTTGGACCCCCAAGGCCGAGGAAGCTCTCGGGAACTTGAAGGCGCTCCTCACAGAGGCACCCATCTTGGTGCCTCCGGCTGCCGGAGAAGCCCTCTTGGTCTACGTCGCCGCGACCACTCAGGTGGTTAGCGCCGCGATCGTGGTTGAAAGGCAAGAAGAGGGGCATGCATTGCCCGTTCAGAGGCCAATTTACTTCGTCAGCGAGGTACTGTCCGAAACCAAGGTTCGCTACCCACAAGTTCAGAAGCTGCTGTATGCGGTGATCCTGACACGGCGGAAGTTGCGACACTACTTCGAGTCTCATCCGGTAACTGTGGTGTCATCCTTCCCCCTGGGGGAGATCATCCAGTGCTGAGAGGCCTCGGGTAGGATTGCAAAGTGGGTGGTGGAAATCATGGGTGAGACAATCTCGTTCGCCCCTCGGAAGGCCATCAAGTCCCAGGTTTTGGCGGACTTCGTGGCCGAATGGGTCGACACCCAATTACCGACGGCTCCGATCCAACTGGAGCTCTGGACCATGTTTTTCGACGGGTCGTTGATGAAGACGGGGGCCGGCGCAGGCCTGCTCTTCATCTCGCCCCTCGGGAAACACCTACGCTATGTGCTACGCCTCCATTTCCCGGTGTCCAACAATGTGGCTGAGTACGAGGCTCTGGTCAACGGGTTGCGGATCGCCATCGAGCTAAGGGTCCGGCGCCTGGACGCCCACGGTGACTCGCAGCTCGTCATCGACCAAGTCATGAAGAACTCCCACTGCCGCGACCCGAAGATGGAGGCCTACTGCGATGAGGTTCGGCGCTTGGAGGACAAGTTCTACGGGCTCAAGCTCAACCACATCGCTCGGCGCTACAACGAGACTGCGGACGAGCTGGCTAAAATAGCCTCGGGGCGAACAACGGTTCCCCCGGACATCTTCTCCCGGGATCTGCATCAACCCTCCGTCAAGATCGACGACACGCCCGAGCCTGAGGCGCCCTCGGCCCAGTTCGAGGCACCCTCAGCTCGGCCCGAGGCGTCCTCGGTTCAGCCCGAGGTAACCTCGGCCCCCGAGGGTGAGGCGCTGCGCGTCGAGGGGGAGCGAAGCGGGGCCACACCTGATCGAAACTGGCAGGCCCCGTACCTGCAATATCTCCACCAAGAAGAGCTACCCCTCGACCGAGCCGAGGCTTGGCGGGTGGCGCGGCGCGCCAAGTCGTTCGTCCTGCTGGGCGATGAGAAGGAGCTCTACCACCGCAGTTCCTCAGGCATCCTCCAACGATGCATCTCCGTCACCGAAGGTCAGGAACTCCTGCGAGAGATACACTCGGGGGTTTGCGGCCATCACGCAGCGCCTCGAGCCCTTGTCGGGAATGCTTTCCGACAAGGCTTCTACTGGCCGACGGCGGTGGTCGACGCCACTAGAATTGTCCGCACCTGCGAAGGGTGTCAATTTTATGCGAAGCAGACCCACCTGCCTGCTCAGGCTCTGCAGACGATACCCATCACCTGGTCCTTTGCTGTGTGGGGTCTGGACCTCGTTGGCCCCTTGCAGAAGGCGCCCGGGGGCTACACGCACCTGCTGGTCGCCATCGACAAATTCTCCAAGTGGATCGAGGTCCGACCTCTGAACAGCATCAGGTCCGAGCAGGCGGTGGCGTTCTTCACCAACATCATCCATCGCTTCGGGGTCCCAAACTCCATCATCACCGACAATGACACCCAGTTCACCGGCAGAAAGTTCTTGAACTTCTGCGAGGATCACCACATCCGGGTGGACTGGGCCGCCGTGGCTCATCCCATGTCAAATGGGTAAGTAGAGCGTGCCAACGGCATGATTCTACAAGGGCTCAAGCCTCGGATCTACAACGACCTCAACAAGTTCGGCAAGCGATGGATGAAGGAACTCCCCTCGGTGGTCTGGAGCCTGAGGACAACGCCGAGCCGAGCCACGGGTTTCACGCCGTTCTTCCTAGTCTACGGGGCCGAGGCCGTCTTGCCCACAGACCTGGAATATGGCTCCCCGAGGACGAGGGCCTACAGCGATCAAAGCAACCAAGCTAGCCGAGAAGACTCGCTGGACCTGCTGGAGGAGGCTCGGGACAAGGCCTTGCTACACTCGGCGAGGTACCAGCAGTCCCTGCGACGCTACCACGCCCGAGGGGTCCGGTCCCGAGACCTCCAGGTGGGCGACCTGGTGCTTCGGCTGCGACAAGACGCCCGAGGGAGGCACAAGCTCACGCCCCCCTGGGAGGGACCGTTCGTCATCGCCAAGGTTCTGAAACCCGGAACGTACAAGCTGGCCAACAGTCAAGGCGAGGTCTACGGCAACGCTTGGAACATCCAACAGCTATGTCGCTTCTACCCTTAAGATGTTTTCAAGTTGTTCATATACCTCGCATCCACGCAAAGTTTAGTCATCAAGGAAGGGTCGGCCTCGCCTCGGCAAAGCCCGACCCTCCCTCGGGGGCTAAAAGGGGGGGAACCCCCTCTGCGTTGAAATTTTCCTCGAAAAAAGATCTCTTCTGCCAGAATATCTTTCGTGCCTTTTGACTACTTCGAAAAGTGGATCCTGAAAACGATGGAGTACATGTAAGCAGCCAAGGCTGACCGAGCCGAGGGACTCCTACGCCTCCAGGATACGGATACCTCACTCATCACCTTCTGCGATAAGTAACTCACGTTCGGATAAGTGATTCCACGGACCGAACAAGTCTCCACGTTCAGAAGTTCTTCTGCCGAAGTGATCCTCCGAGCTTTCTCGACTGAGTCGGTGACAGAGCCTCATGGACTGGTAAAGGTGCGCGTAAGCGGCAAGGCCGACCGAGCCGAGGGACTCCTACGCCTCTGGGATACGGATACCTCACTCGTCACCTTGACACGGGGCGACTCACGCTTGGTAAAGCGGTTCAGACAACCAACAGGCGAGTCTTGGTGCTCGAAAATGAGAAAAAAAACACTGCTCCGTGCCAAAATTACATACATGTTCAGGCCTCGACAGCCACAATGAACAAAAACACTGGCATTCAAAGTGCCATTACAAACGGAACTCCGGTTCCCCCTCCGCAGGTACGAACAACCCCACTCGATGGGGGAGGGCCTGCGGAGCAACAGAAGACCGACGAACGGCGCGCCATCGCCCGCTCCAGCAGCAGCGACGACGACGACTTCTGCTCCGGGGGGCCGAACAGCGGCAGCACTGACCTCAGGGCGGATGCTGCTGCCAAGAGGCCCCCGCCCATGCCCAAACTCGTGAGGCAAGGACGGGCAGAAGGCCGTAGAGTTGGAGGTCGGTCCGTGGCCGGCCCTGGCTATCTCATCGGCGGAAGAACCTCTTCCAGCTGCAGTGGCAGACGCCGGCGCCGCGAGCAGCTCCGAAGCCACTCGCGTCCGAGAGCCAGGCACGGTGCAGCTGCCGGCACCACGGACGACGACCGCCCTTCCCTCCGATCACTGAGTGAAGGAGCGGGCCACCGCCCACGCAGGGGCCGACCCCAACTCGGCACACTCCCCTCCCCAGCCCTGGTGATGAAAATCCTTGAGGCTAAGGGAGGGGCAGAGGCCGCAGCCCGGCTCGCTTTCCCCCACCATCAAGCTGGAGGTCACCATCTTGGGTGACCGCCGGTGGAGGGGTGCGGCCGGGCTGCATGATGAAAATCCTTGAAGCCGAACGATGGCTGAAAGGTACCAACTCCCACGAAGTTGCGCTCCTCTGGCGATGAGGCGGAAAGACGGCGGGTATCCCCCATCCGGGGGCTTGGAAGGTGGAAAGACACGATGCATAAGGGAGCGCGAAGACATGGTCGCCTTCCAAGGGGGTCGCCCTCCTTTTAAAGGCGACTATCCCTACTTGCGTCCCCAGCCGTCACGGGCTGAGTCTTCTCCAACACGCTCCAAGGCCCTCCCCTGCGGCGCGGGGGCTGGGTCCCACATGTCATGCAAGCCGGCTCAGAGCAGAAGAAGCCAAACCGCCGTGCGCGGTGTGCACAACCGCCCAGCGGTTACAAGTGACCCTCCACTTTTGCCCAGACCAACGGGCGAAAGGGGCGGGCGGCCATGCAGGCGGCATGCAACCGCGCCAAGTGGGCGCACTTCTCCGACTCCCAACACGCCCAGCATGGAGGCCCAGGCCCACGTGTCATGCAACCGGCGCGCCGAACGCTTCGTGCATGCAACCGCACCGCCACTTGCGCCACCACCGCGCCTCCTCGATTGCGGAACCAATACCGCGACTCGAGGCGACCCAGTGCACGACCCAGCAGCGCCAGCCTGGCGCGACGATCAGTGCGGCCAAAAATGGGCCGGTAGTAATGGCGGTGGCAGACGGGCGGGAGCAGCGGTCACGTCGTCAGCCAAGCTCACGTCCCATCCGGGGGCAGCGAGAGAACCCTCTCTCACGGCGTGAAGACAACGCGCCCGTGCTCCGTTCCTCGAACGGCTCGCGCACGCGCAACGGCCGCCCCGCCAACCACTCGCCCCATCGCATTGACTCCGCGGCGGGACAGGCGGCGCCTCTGGCAGGAGAAGCAGGCAACGCTTCGCCTTCGCCGTAATAACCACGCCAAAAAAGGTACGCCGCGTCGTTCGATTTCGTATCCTTTTCCTTTTTTCCTCTTTCTCTCTCTTGCAACAGGGACCGGGAAAGGGGGATACCCCAAAAAGGATCCTTCCCTGTGAAGGAACCAGGCTCCGAGCCACCCTACTGATCAGAGGTTCGAAGGCTGGCCCCCCGGAAGGGTTCGACAGCCGCCTCAGATCGCGTGGGCCCTACACCCACTACTGGTCAAAGGTTTGAAGGTCGGTCCCTCGGAAGGGTTCCACGGCCGCCTCAGGCTACTCGGGCTCCGCGCCCATTACTGATCAGGGGTTCGAAGGCTGGCCCCCGAAGGGTTCACAGCCGCCTCAGACGCCGAGCGAGGGATGACCATGGGTACGTTCGATACATAACCAAGGCTCGGGCTGCGCTCCCGAGGTACCCTAGGACATTTCCGAGACCAGCGGGAGCGATCTTGTAACGGAATCCCATCAGAGGGAGGCATCGAGCCCTCGGACCCTGTCGCCAGGGGACCGGGTCCGGCAGATCACCCGCAGGTACTTTTGGGCGTGCCTCTGGGCCCCTAGCCGACCCCTAACGAACGGGGCACGGACGTCCAGTCGGATTACCCGCTTGCAGCTCACCGGAGACACCATGTTCGGCGCCCATCGAGGGCAACATGGCGCTTCCCCCCCTCCTCCTTGCGGAAAGGCGATGCAGGGGCGTATGAAAAAAGCCGAGTCTGTCCCTGATCGCCCTCTCGCCCTGTGCAGATGTTCGGAGGCTGCTCTCGCAAACCCGGCTCCGGCCGAACCGTTGACAGCGTCAACATACCAGCCCGAGAACTTGGGACCCGACCGTACACCCGGGCTACGGCCAGCTCGCATGAGGGAACAACCAGACCAGCCGAAGCATTACGCAAGGCATTAAGACCTCGAAGGAGTAAAACCACTCCTTCGAGGCCTCGGGGGCTACACCCGGCGGGTGCGCTCGCGCGCAACCACCGGAATAAAATGCAACCGAGAAAGGCTGGTCCCCTTGCAAAAAAGTGCGACGAAAGCCTCCAAGCGAGTGCTAACACTCCCTTCGAGGCTCGAGGGCTACTGTCGGGGACCATAATTAGGGGTACCCTCAAGGCTCCTAATTCTCAGCTGGTAACCCCCATCAGCATGAAGCTGCAAAGGCCTGATGGGTGCGACTAAGTCAGGGATCAGTCCATTCGAGCGACTCGATCACGCCTCGCCCGAGCCTAGCCTCGGACAAGGGCAGCCGACCCCGGAGGATTTCCGTCTCACTCGAGGCCCCCCTCCAACGGCGAATATATTTCCGGCTCGCCCGAGGCCCTGCCTTCGCTAAGAAGCAACCCTGACCAAATCGCCGCACCAACCGACCAAATCGCAGGAGCATTTAATGCAAAGGTGGCCTGACACCTTTATCCTGACGCGCGCCCCCCAGCCGGCAGAGCCGAAGTGACCGCCGTCACTTCGCCGCTCCACTGACCGGCCTGACAGAAGGACAGCACCGCCTGCGCCACTCCGACTGCGGTGCCACTTGACAGAGTGAGACTGACAGGCAGTCAGGCCCGGCCGAAGGCACCATAGGAAGCTCCGCTTCGCCCGACCCAGGGCTCGGACTCGGGCTAAGTCCCGGAAGACGGCGAACTCCGCTCCGCCCGACCCAGGGCTCGAACTCGGGCTAAGTCCCGGAAGACGGCGAACTCCGCTCCGCCCGACCCAGGGCTCGGACTCGGGCTAAGTCCCGGAAGACGGCGAACTCCGCTCCGCCCGACCCAGGGCTCGGACTCGGGCTAAGTCCCGGAAGACGGCGAACTCCGCTCCGCCTAACCCAGGGTTCGGACTCGGGCTCAGCCCCAGAAGACGACGAACTCCGCTTCGCCCGACCCTAGGGCTCGGACTCTGCCCTGGCCTCAGCCGATGGCCTCCGCCTCGCCCGACCCAGGGGCTCGGACTCGACCTCGGCCACGGAAGACAGACTCGACCTCGGCTTCGGAGGAGCTTCCACATCGCCCAACCTAGGGCGCAGACCAGCCACGTCGACAGGAGGTGCCATCATCGCCCTACCCCGAGCTGACTCAGGCCGCAGGAAACAAGACCGACGTCCCATCTGGCTCGCTCCGCCAGATAGGCAATGATGGCGCCCCCCATACTCTGTGACGACGGCGGCTCTCGGCCCCCTTACGGAAGCAGGAGGACGTCAGCAATGACTCAACCGCTCCGACAGTTGTCCTTCCGCCAGGCTCCATCGCTCCTCCGACGGCCACGACATCACACCAGCTGGGTGTCAAAATCTCTCCGGCTGCCACAACGGCATGTACTTAGGGCGCTAGCTCTCCTCCGCTAGACACGTAGCACTCTGCTACACCCCCCATTGTACACCTGGATCCCCTCCTTACGCCTATAAAAGGAAGGACCAGGGCCCTCTTAGAGAGGGTTGGCCGCGCGGGGACGAGGACGAGACAGGCGCTCGCTTGGGCCGCTCGCTCCCTCTCCCGCGTGGACGCTTGTAACCCCCTACTGCAAGCGCACCCGACCTGGGCGCGGGACGAACACGAAGGCCGCGGGATTCCCACCTCTCTCACGCCGGTCTCCGGCCGCCTCGCTCTCCCCCCTTCGCGCTCGACCCATCTGGGCTGGGGCACGCGGCGACATTCACTCGTCGGCCCAGGGACCCCCCGGTCTCGAAACGCCGACAATATTGGTGCAAATTTCCAGACTTATAAAGGTTTACGCCAGGGGGACCCTCTTTCTCCTATTTTATTCAATATAGTTGTAGACATGCTTGCTATTTTGGTAAATAGAGCAAAAGAGGAGGGTCAATTCGAAGGACTCATCCCGCATTTAGTGGATGGGGGTTTATCCATTCTGCAATATGCGGATGACACCGTCCTTTTTTTGCAACATGACTTAGCAAAAGCGGCAAATTTAAAGCTCTTATTGATAACTTTCGAACAAGTTTCAGGGTTAAAGATAAATTATCATAAAAGTGAGCTTTTTGGTTTTGGTCTGACTGAGGAGGAAGAAACACTCTATCTCTCTCTATTTAGATGCCAAAAATGCGGCTTTCCTTTCAGATACTTGGGGATCCCAATGCATTATAGAAAGTTAAGTAATAGTGATTGGAAAACCATAGAGATAAAGTTTGAAAAGAAATTGAGCAGCTGGAAGGGAAAACTTATGTCGGTAGGTGGCCGGTTAGTCTTGATTAATTCTGTTCTCACAAGCTTAGTTATGTTTATGTTGTCTTTTTTTGAAGTGCCTAAGGGTGTACTAGAAAAAATAGACTACTATCGCTCTAGGTTCTTCTGGCAAGGAGATCATCATAAAAAAAAGTATAGACTTGCACGTTGGGATATTCTTTGTCAACCTAAAGACCAAGGAGGTCTAGGTATTCAGAACATAGAGGTTCAAAATAAGTGTTTGCTTGGTAAATGGTTATTTAAATTGATTAATGAGGACGGTCTATGGCAGAATTTACTTAGGAACAAATACCTCAAATCTTGTACCTTGTCAAAGGTAGGTAGAAAACCTGGTGACTCTCATTTTTGGTCTGGGCTACTGAAAGTTAAAGACCAATTCTTTGGTCTTGGTTCCTTTATTCTTAAAGATGGGAAGCAGATTAGATTTTGGGAGGACACGTGGACGGGTAAACAACCTCTAATGATGAAATTTTCGTCCTTATATAATATAGCTCGTAAAAAAAGTGATACGGTGGCAAATGTTTTTAATAGGATTCCTCTAAACATCTCTTTCCGCAGAGCGCTGGTGGGTGGTAATCTTTTATGTTGGAATAGATTGGTCTTGAGTATTGCTCATACTCATCTATCCACTGGGAGAGATGAGTTCAAATGGAATTTGTCAACCTCGGGGCTTTTTACGGTCCGTTCGATGTACAATACTCTTATTAATAATCCCAAGATTTTCTATTTCAAACCGCTCTGGAAGATGAAAATACCTCTGAAAATTAAGATCTTTATGTGGTATCTTATTAGAGGTGTAGCTCTCACGAAAGACAATCTAGCTAAGCGTAGATGGCAGGGAAGTAAAAAATGTGTGTTCTGTGATTCGAATGAATCTATACAACACTTGTTTTTTAAATGTCATTACGCTAGATTCTTTTGGAGGCTTTTATATTGGTGTTTTGGTCTAAGTACCCCGAGATCATTTAAACATATTTTTGGATCTTGGTTGCATGGGGTGCACCTCAAAGTTAAAAATCTGATTATTACAGGTGTTGCAGCTTTATGTTGGGCTATCTGGATAAGTCGAAATGACTTAGTGTTTAACAAAACCCCGATGGTTACTTATTTGCAGGTTCTGTTTCGGGCGACCCATTGGCTTAGGTTTTGGGGATATTTGCAGAGGGTTGAAGACCAGGAGATAATCAAGGAGACGTGTCGACGGATCGAAGTCGCATCTATGCAATTTTTTTCTTATTTTGGTTGGAGTTTTACGAACAGGATTACATATTGAGGTTATAGTATGTCTGTTGGGTGTCGTGTTTATTTTAATGTTTGTGGTGTAAGATTGCACTCTATGTTGGGAGTGTTGATCTTTTGATGTTACTTTGTTTGTAAGGTTGTACCCTCCTTTCATAGAGGACAAAGCCGGGACCTGGTTTCCATTATCTAAAAAAATAAAATTTTAGTTGCTCATCTAGAAAGATTAATTACTGTATATATTTTGACTAGATTATTTTTAGATGTCTTAGTCCTAGAAGTATATTTTAAATTCTCCAATTCACCTCTACGGTTTTAGGCCCATCAATAAGCATACTTGGATTAAGCTTCACCTTGTATATTTTAATATATATAATTTTATATAATGTAATTATCATGTAAAGCTCTGCTCCTATCTGCTACACCTTTAAAGCGTTAATATTGTCGTGTGTCGTCCCTGTCTCCCCACACACACCCGAAATTTCTTCCACATAGTCTCTCTGTCTTATGTCCACATAGTCTCATGTCTCATATGCACGTCCAGCCCAAAATTAAACATCGCCTGAATTCATGTCTCTCCTCCGCGCGCATCAAAATAACCAAAATATACTACACATTTAGAGCTAGTTTGGGAACTATATTTTTCCATGGGATTTCTATTTTCCAAAGGGAAAACTTGGAAAAATAGAAATCTTTTGGGAAAGTGTGGCTCCCAAACAAGCTCTTAACAACAAAATTATTCCTCCCGTACAGCTCCCAAAATCCCATCCTCCACAGAATAACCAAAAAATGGGAGTGGAGGATTTGAACCCTTCCTGCAGAGAAGGGAGCGCTCAGCTTCCACCACTACCGCTCATAGTCATAGCTATTTGTGTTACCGCACCTTGGCGCGCGCGCCCGCCCGACCGCATGTCCCATGGGCGTGGCTCCGCCCTGCAGGTAGGGGTGAAAACGGGTCGGGTACCCGGACCGGGTACCGGATACGGATACTAATTCGAGACGTTTTTTCGGATACGGATACGGGTAATTTTATATCCGGGACGGATACGGGTACTACCCGGATAGAATCGTATCGGATACGAGACGGATACGGGACGAGCAGTACCCGGTAAATACCCGACAGCCTCGGGCGGATACGGGTACCCGGCTACCGGGTACCCGATAATATTTGGCCCAATAAACAATTAAACATAAACCGGCCCAGGCGGCCAGGCCCAATCACTTTGACCTCCAAGCGCCGCGTCGCCGCTACCCTAGGTCCCTGGCCACCTGCGTTCGTCGAGCCGCCAGACGCCGTTCGAGCCTTCCAGCGTCCAGCCGCCAGACGCCGTCACCGCGGCACCGCCTCACGCCCAGATCGAGCGGGCGAGCCCGAGCTCCCATCCGGCGATCCCCGACTCCCCGTCGTCCGTCCGCCCGAGGCCCGAGCTCGTCGCGCCGCTGGACGGACCACGGACGGGCGAGCTCGGTCAGCTCCCTGCTCACCGCGCCACCGCTGGACGGACCACGGACGGGCGCCGCTCGGTCACCTCGCTCCCTGCTCACCGCGCCGCGTCCGCCCGAGCTCCCACCGGCCACCACGCTCCCTGCTCCCAGGTATCGCTCCCTGCTCCCAGCCCCTCCCTGCTCCTAGGTCTCGCTCCCTGCTCCCAGCCACCTCGCTCTCTGCTCCCAGGTGCCAGCCACCGAGCCGGGCAGCCGACCGCACCGCGCCGCCGCCAGACCGAGCGTCGTCGACCCCAGCTCCAGTCCACTGCTCTAGGCGCCGTCGACCCTGCGTCCAAGAATGCAGCAGCCTCATGCTGGCGCATCAGGTCCCAACAGCGGGCACTCCTCGGCGGCTCGTCAGCAGCAGCAAGAGGCAACTCACGCCCGAACCCTCGATCCGTGGCCCCATCGTGCAACTCGGTAATGTTGTTGCTTTACCAACGATGACAGTCCACTTATTATGGTTTACCAACTATCAGTAACTTTGCTCATATTATTGTGATGGATAATGACAGGGCCATGGATGTCGATGATATTTGTGACAACAATGTGTCCCATGAAGATGAAATACATGGTAGTAGGGAGGATGTTAATGGTAACAACAGTGAACACATGGTGGAGGAGGACCATGTTCCTGCACCTAGTGAGGTGAATGTCCTGCGCCAACAAGTTAGTCGTGGAAAAAAACAAGTCCATAGATGGAGACCATCGTGTAGTGAAACGACAACTAACAACCAAGTCAACCAATACCCCAACAAGCAAGTTTATGGCATCTTCATTTAAAGCCGCAAGGTCACACCAGAGCATGGATTTAGTGCCACAATTGGCTAAAGGTGTCCTATTTGACTTTATTTGTTTCATTTTCATGTGACTACAAGCGTATATTAACATGTGTCAGAATTGGATCTATACATGAGTCGCCTAGTGAAGGCTAATGAAAGTGATGCACCATTTAATGCCTTATCATGGTGGAAGGGTCAAGTGACAAATTTCCCTATTCTTTCTACCCTTGCTCGTGATGTACTATCAATGCAGGTGTCAATTGTTGCTTCAGAGTCGGCATTTAGCTCTGGTGGACGCGTGGTTGATGCCTTTCGTTCGAAGCTTAAACCTGAAATTATTGAAGCCTTGGTTTGTACTAAGGATTGGAAGATTGCTTCATAGAAAGGTTTCATTTTATTGTGCATGTGTTCTTGTATTTCTCTATGACTAAATGATGATGATGGTTATTGATATGTTTTGTTGTTCTCTATTGGTTTCAGATTTGGAGTGTGAAATAAAAACTATAGCTGAAGCTATGAATGCTATGGAGGTGGACGATGATGTTGCGACTTGAGATCTTCAAACAAGCATGGATTGCTTGCACTATTTTATGCCATTTGAAAACTACCTTTTATTGTAATAGTCTATTGTGTTGAACTATCTTCTGCTATGTTAGACTCTTGTGTGATGTGAACTTATCGCTATTATATTTGAACTATTGTGTTAGACTATTGTATGCTATGAACTTATTGTTATATTGTCTTGTAGATCTATGGTCTATGTAATGCTATATTGTATGATGTGTTGAATGATGAGAACTTACTGCTATATTATCATGTTGGACTATTATGTTGTATGATGTGAACTTATTGCTATATTGTCATGTTAGAATATTACATTCCATGATGTAAACTTATTGTTATATTGTCATGATGGACTATTATGTTGCACGATGTAACTATTTTATGCACCAACTGAATTAGTGAATGATAATCAATGTATGCATTATCCGATAAATACCCGGTATCCGCATGTATCCGGCTACACAATATTTGTATCCGTCCCTTATCCGCCCGACTAAATACCTGGTCCCTGTATCCGTATCCGTTCCGTTTCTAACTATCCGTATCCGATCTCGTATCTGATTGAAATACATTAGGGTAGGATACGGGATGACCTACTATCCGTCCGTATCCGCCCGTTTTCACCCCTACCTGCAGGGCTCGCACCCACGCGGCGCGAGGCTCCATAACCGCGCTATTAAGTTATTTGCATTTAGTTTCAGACATTCCAGCAAACATAACTTATTCTGTCATTTTTTATGCATCTCAGACATTTCTTATTATTGGTTCAGTCATTCTAGGTAATATTAAGTCATTCTAGTGTCCAGACAACATTAAGTCATTTCAGAATCCAAACATAGGCATTCAGCCATTCAGACAACGTTGAGTCATTCCAATGAACATTAAATCATTTTATTTTTAGGCATTTTTTTATATTTTCTCAGATATTTCTAGTTTTTCAGTCATTCCACAATCTAGACAATATTTAGCCATTTTTTATTTTCAGTTATTTTTCATGTCGATCGGCTTGATCGGTCAGACGGGCGAGCGCGTCTGGGCGTGGTCCAGACAATGTGATTAGAAACGAGCCGCGGGGGCGGAGCCGTGCGGGCGCTAAGATGGTCCGCGTGATGAATAGTATATATAAAATCATGTTTGAATAAATATCTCATTTAAGCAATATCTACATCTACATATATAATATATAGAAAATGTAGTGATATATGGGCAACTAACTAGTTTTTAATGTATGGTCTCAAGTTATATCAATCTTGATAATTGGTTCGTTAAGTGAATTTCTACAACTTAATTATGCAAATACAACTCAGTCCGTTTGATTCAGTTATAAATTACTGAAAACTTGATTCTAGTTGTTAGCTGTGAAAAAGCAACGGTTGTGGAAAAGTGTCGGCTTTCCGAGACCGGGGGGTCCCGTGGGCTGACGAGTGAGTGTCGCCGCGTGCCCCAGCCCAGATGGGTCGAGCGCGAGGGCGAGCGCGAAGGGGAGAGAAGCGAGGAGGCGGCCGGTGACCGGCGTGAGAGGTGGGAATCCTGCGGCCTTCGTGTTCGTCCCGCGCCCAGGTCGGGTGCGCTTGCAGTAGGGGGTTACAAGCGTCCACGCGGGTGAGGGAAGCGAGCGGCTCCCAAGCGAGCGCCTGTCTCGTCCTCGTCCCCGTGCGGGCAACCCTCTCTAAGAGGGCCCCGGTCCTTCCTTTTATAGGCGCAAGGAGAGGATCCAGGTGTACAATGGGGGTGTAGCAGAGTGCTACGTGTCTAGCGGGGGAGAGCTAGCGCCCTAAGTACATGCCGATGTGGCAGCCGGAGAGATTTTGGCACCCAGCTGGTGTGATGTCGTGGCCGTCGGAGGAGCGACGGAGCCTGGCGGAGGGACAGCTGTCGGAGCGGTTGGGTCCTTGCTGACGTCCTCTTGCTTCCGTAAGGGGGCTGAGAGCCGCCGTCGTCACGGAGTATGTGGGGCGCCATCATTGCCTATCTGGCGGAGCTAGCCAGATGGGACACCGGTCTTGTTCCCTGCGGCCCGAGTCAGCTCGGGGTAGGGTGATGATGGCACCTCCTGTTGACGTGGCTGGCCTACGCCCTAGGTTGGGTGATGCGGAGGCTCCTCCGAAGCCGAGGTCGAGTCTGTCTTCCGTGGCCGAGGCCGAGTCCGAGCCCCTGGGTCGGGCGAGGCGGAGGTCGTCGGCAGAGGCCAGGGTGGAGTCCGAGCCCTGGGGTCGGGCGGAGCGTAATTCGTCGTCTTCTGGGGCTGAGCCCGAGTCCGAGCCCTGGGTCGGGCGGAGCGGAGTTCGTCGTCTTCTGGGGCTGAGCCCGAGTCCGAGCCCTGGGTCGGGCGGAGCGGAGTTCACCGTCTTCCGGGACTTAGCCCGAGTCCGAGCCCTGGGTCGGGCGGAGCGGAGTTCGCCGTCTTCCGGGACTTAGCCCGAGTCCGAGCCCTGGGTCGGGCGGAGCGGAGTTCGCCGTCTTCCGGGACTTTGCCCGAGTCCGAGCCCTGGGTCAGGCGGAGCGGAGCTTCCTATGGTGCCTTTGGACCGGCCTGACTGCCTGTCAGTCTCACTCTGTCAAGTGGTACTGCAGTCGGAGTGGCGCAGTCGGCGCTGTCCTTCTGTCAGGCCGGTCAGTGGAAGTGACAGCGGTCTCTTCGGCTCTGCCGGGGGGGCGCGCGTCAGGATAAAGGTGTCAGATCACCTTTGCATTAAATGCTCCTGCAACTTGGTCAGTCGGTGCGGCGATTTAGTCAGGGTTGCTTCTTAGCGAAGGCAGGGCCTCGGGCGAGCCGGAAATATGTCCACCGTTGGAGGGGGGCCTCGGGCGAGACGGAAATCCTCCGGGGTCGGCTGCCCTTGTCCGAGGCTAGGCTCGGGCGAGGCATGATCGAGTCGCTCGAGTGGACTGATCCCTGACTTAATCGCACCCATCAGGCCTTTGCAGCTTTATGCTGATGGGGGTTACCAGCTGAGAATTAGGAGTCTTGAGGGTACCCCTAATTATGGTCCCCGACAGTAGCCCCCGAGCCTCGAAGGGAGTGTTAGCACTCGCTTGGAGGCTTTCGTCGCACTTTTTTGCAAGGGGACCAGCCTTTCTCGGTTGCATTTTGTTCCAGCGGGTGCGCGCGAGCGCACCCGCCGGGTGTAGCCCCCGAGGCCTCGGAGGAGTGGTTTCACTCCTTCAAGGTCTTAATGCCTCGAGTAATGCTTCAACTGGTCTGGTTGTTCCCTCATGCGAACTGGCCGTAGCCCGGGTGTACGGTCGGGGCCCAAGTTCTCGGGCTGGTATGTTGACGCTGTCAACGGTTCGGCCGGAGCCGGGTTTGTGAGAGCAGCCCCCGAGCCTCTGCACAGGGCGAGAGGGCGATCAGGGACAGACTCGGCTTTTTTACATACGCCCCTGCGTCGCCTTTCCGCAAGGAGGAGGGGGGAAAGCGCCATGTTGCTCTCGATGGGCGCCGAACATGGTGTCTCCAGTGAGCTGCAAGCGGGTAATCCGAGTGGACGTCCGTGCCCCGTTCGTTAGGGGTCGGCTAGGGGCCCAGAGGCACGCCCAAAAGTACCTGCGGGTGATCTGCCGGACCCGATCCCCTGGCGACGGGGTCCGAGGGCTCGATGCCTCCCTCTGATGGGATTCCGTTACAAGATCGCTCCTGCTGGTCTCAGAAATGTCCTAGGGTACCTCGGGAGCGCAGCCCGAGCCTTGGTTATGTATCGAACGTACCCATGGTCATCCCTCGCTCGGCGTCTGAGGCGGCTGTGAACCCTTCGGGGCCAGCCTTCGAACCCCTGATCAGTAATGGGCGCGGAGCCCGAGTAGCCTGAGGCGGCCGTGGAACCCTTCGGGGGGCCGGCCTTCGAACCTCTAACCAGTAGTGGGTGTAGGGCCCACGCGATCTGAGGCGGCTGTCGAACCCTTCAGGGGGCCAGCCTTCGAACCTCTGATCAGTAGGGAGGCTCGGAGCCTGGTTCCTTCACGGGGAAGGATCCTTTTCGGGGTATCCCCCTTTCCCGGTCCCTGTTGCAAGAGAGAGAGAAAGAGGAAAAAAGGAAAAGGATACGAAATCGAAACGACGCGGCGTACCTTTTTTGGCACGGTTATTACGGCGAAGGCGAAGCGTCGCCCGCTTCTCCTGCCGGAAGCGCCGCCTGTGCTGCCGCGGACTTAATGCGACGGGGCGAGTGGTTGGTGGGGCGGCCGTTGCGCGTGCGCGAGCCGTTCGAGGAACGGATCACGGGCGCGTCGTCTTCACGCCGTGAGAGGGGGTTCTCTTGCTGCCCCCGGATGGGACGTGAGCTTGGCTGACGACGTGACCGCTGCTCCCGCCCGCCTGCCACCGTCATTACTGCCGGCCCACTTTTGGCCGCATTGACCGCCGCGCCAGGCTGGCGCTGCTGGGTCGTGCGCTGGGTCGCCTCGAGTCACGGTATTGGTTCCGCAATCGAGGAGGCGCGGTGGTGGCGCAAGTGGCAGTGCAGTTGCTTGCATGAAGCATCCGGCGCGCCGGTTGCGTGACGCGTGGGCCTGGGCGTCCATGCTGGGCGTGTCGGGAGTCGGAGAAGCGCGTCCACTTGGCGCGGTTGCATGCCGCCTGCATGGCTGCCCGCCTCTTTCGCCCGTTGGTCTGGGCAAAAGTGGAGGGTCACTTGTAACCGCTGGGCGGTCGTGTGCGCCGCGCGCGACGGTTTGGCTTCTTCTGCTCTGAGCCGGCTTGCATGACATGCGGGACCTAGCCCCCGCGCCGCAGGGGATGGCCTTGGAGCGTGTTGGAGAAGACTCAGCCCGTGACGGTTGGGGGCGCAAGTAGGGAGAGTTGCCTTTAAAAGGAGGGTGACCCCCTCCGGAAGGCGACCATGTCTTCGCGCTCCCTTATGCATCGTGTCTTTCCACCTTCCAAGCCCCCGGGTGGGGGAGATCCGCCGTCTTTTCGCCTCATCGTTGGAGGAACGCAACTCCGTGGGAGTTGGTACCTTTCAGCCATCGTTCGGCTTCAAGGATTTTCATCATGCAGCCCGGCTGCACCCCTCCGCTGGCGGTCACCCAAGATGGTGACCTCCAGTTTGATGGTGGGGGAAAGCGAGCCGGGCTGCGGCCTCTGCCCCTCCCTCAGCCTCAAGGATTTTCATCACCAGGGCTGGGGAGGGGAGTGTGCCGAGTTGGGGTCGGCCCCTGCGTGGGTGGTGGCCCGCTCCTTCACTCAGTGATCGGAGGGAAGGGCGGTCGTCGTCCGTGGCACCGGCAGCTGCACCGTGCCTGGCTCTCGGACGCGAGTGGCTTCGGAGCCGCTCGCGGCGCCGGCGTCTGCCACGGCAGCTGGAAGAGGTTCTTCCGACGGCGAGACAGCCAGAGCCGCCCACGGACTGAGCTCCAACTCTACGGCGTTCTGCCCGTCCTTGCCTCACGAGTTTGGGCATGGGCGGGGGCCTCCTGGCAGCAGCATCCGCCCTGAGGTCAGTGCTGCCGCTGTTCGACCCCCGGAGCAGAAGTCGTCGTCGTCGCTGCTGCTGGAGCGGGCGACGGCGCGCCGTTCGTCGGTCTTCTGTTGCTCCGCAGGCCCTCCCCTATCGAGTGGGGTTGTTCGTACCTGTGGAGGGGGAACTGGAGTCCCGTTTGTAATGGCACTTCGAATGCCAGGGTTTTTTGTTCATTGCGGCTGTCGGGGCCTGAACATGTATGTAATTTCGGCACGGAGCCGTGTTTGTTCCTCATTTTCGAGCACTAAGACTCGCTTGTTGGTTGTCTGAACCGCTTCACCAAGCATGAGTCGCCCCGTGTCAAGATGACGAGTGAGGTATCCGTATCCCGGAGGCGTAGGAGTCCCTCGGCTCGGTCGGCCTTGTTGTCTGAGGCTCCTCTAGCTTAGTTAAAGGGACCCCTTGGCCGCTCTTCGATGAGCCGAGGCCAGGGGTAGCGATATCAGCATGAACAGGGGTAGAGTTGGCTCGAAAATGAAACCTAGTTGGCCGGAGCCTAGCCGGGTTGTCCGTTAGCGGGACCGACGCCGGAGTTGACCAGCCGAAGCCTCGGGTCGGGCGGGCGCCCTCTAAGGACGGCTGGCCGAGGCCCCGGGGCGACCGGCCGAGCCGCCTGCTCGGGCCGGATTCCCGGAGAAGACCCTGGCAGCGATTGCCCGGGTGTGGTGATGACGTCGTCCCCCAGAGTGGAGATCCTTGGACCGCGTCGCCACCCGAGGCTAGGTCGGACCTCGCTGAAGGTGTCGTCGATGCCGAGGGTGCTACTGCCCCCTTCGAGCGTCAAGACCCGAGCCTGCAGGATCAGAGTGTCTTGTAGCGCGTGCCTTCTGCGGCCGCCGAGGCCAGAAGACACATCCTCGCTGTGTTGTAAAGTTGCGTCTCCTTTCCTCTTGTTTCGAGTATCTGGACTTTTTTGTCGGTAACAGGGACGTTTGTGCGAGCGAGAGTTGCTTCTCGCGGAAGGTGATGAGTGAGGTATCCGTATCCCGGAGGCGTGGGAGTCCCTCGGCTCGGTCGGCCTTGCCGCTTACGCGCACTTTCACCCGTCCACGAGGCCCTGTCACCGACTCAGTCGAGAAGGCTCGAAGGATCACTTCGGCAGAAGAGCTTCCAAACGTGAAGACTTGTTCGGTCCGCGGAATCACTTTATCCGAACGCGAGTTACTTATCGCAGAAGGTGATGAGTGAGGTATCCGTATCCCGGAGGCGTAGGAGTCCCTCGGCTCGGTCAGCCTTGGCTGCTTACGTGTACTCCGTCGTTTTCAGGATCCACTTTTCGAAGTAGTCAAAAAGCACGAAAGATATTCTGGCAGAAGAGATCTTTTTTCGAGGAAAATTTCGACGCAGAGGGGGTTGCCCCCCTTTTAGCCCCCGAGAGAGGGTCGGGCTCTGCCGAGGCGAGGCCAACCCTTCCTTGATGACTAAACTTTGCGTGGGTGCGAGGTATATGAACAACTTGAAAACATCTTAAGGGTAGAAGCGACGTAGCTGTTGGATGTTCCAAGCGTTGCCGTAGACCTCGCCTTAACTGTTGGCCAGCTTGTACGTTCCGGGCTTCAGAACCTTGGTGATGACGAACGGTCCCTCCCAGGGGGGCGTGAGCTTGTGCCTCCCTCGGGCGTCTTGTCGCAGCCGAAGCACCAGGTCGCCCACCTGGAGGGCTCGGGGTCGGACCCCTCGGGCGTGGTAGCGTCGTAGGGATTGCTGGTACCGCGCCGAGTGTAGTAAGGCCTTGTCCCGAGCCCTCTTCCAGCTGGTCTAGCGAGTCTTCTCGGCTAGCTTGGTTGCTTTGGTCGCTGTAGGCCCTCGTCCTCGGGGAGCCGTATTCCAGGTCTGTGGGCAAGACGGCCTCGGCCCCGTAGACTAGGAAGAAAGGCGTGAAGCCCGTGGCTCGGCTCGGCGTTGTTCTCAGGCTCCAGACCACCGAGGGGAGTTCCTTCATCCATCGCTTGCCGAACTTGTTGAGGTCGTTGTAAATCCGAGGCTTGAGCCCTTGTAGAATCATGCCGTTGGCACGCTCCACTTGCCCATTCGACATGGGATGAGCCACGGCGGCCCAGTCCACCCGGATGTGGTGATCCTCGCAGAAGTCCAAGAACTTTCTGCCGGTGAACTGGGTGCCGTTGTCGATGATGATGGAGTTCGGGACCCCGAAACGATGGATGATATTGGTGAAGAACGTCACCGCCTGCTCGGACCTGATGCTGTTCAGAGGTCGGACCTCGATCCACTTGGAGAATTTGTCGATGGCGACCAGCAGGTGCGTGTAGCCCCCGGGCGCCTTCTGCAAGGGGTCGACGAGGTCCAGACCCCACACAGCAAAGGGCCAGGTGATGGGTATCGTCTGCAGAGCCTGGGCAGGCAGGTGGGTCTGCTTCGCATAGAATTGACACCCTTCGCAGGTGCGGGCAATCCTAGTGGCGTCAGCCACCGCCATTGGCCAGTAGAAGCCCTGTCGGAAGGCATTCCCGACAAGGGCTCGAGGCACTGCGTGATGGCCGCAAGCCCCCGAGTGTATCTCTCGCAGGAGTTCCTGACCTTCGGCGACGGAGATGCATCGCTGAAGGATGCCTGAGGGGCTGCGGTGGTAGAGCTCCTTCTCATCGCCCAGCAAGACGAACGACTTGGCGCGTCGCGCCACCCGCCGAGCCTCGGCTCGGTCGAGGGGTAGCTCTCCTTGGCGGAGATATTGCAGGTACGGGGTCTGCCAGTTTCGATCAGGCATGGCCCCGCTTCGCTCCCCCTCGATGCGCAGTGCCTCACCCTCGGAGGCCGAGGGTACCTCGGGTTGAACCGAGGGCGCCTCGGGCCGAGCTGAGGGTGCCTCGGGCTGTGCCGAGGACACCTCGGGCTGGACCGAGGGCGCCTTAGGCTCGGGCGTGTCGTTGATCTTGACGGAGGGTTGATGCAGATCTCGGGAGAAGACGTCTGGGGGAACCGTTGTTCGCCCCGAGGCTATTTTTGCCAGCTCGTCCGCAGTCTCGTTGTAGCGCCGAGCGATGTGGTTAAGCTCGAGCCCGTAGAACTTGTCTTCCAGGCGCCGAACCTCATCGCAGTAGGCCTCCATCTTCGGGTCGCGGCAGTGGGAGTTCTTCATGACTTGGTCGATGACGAGCTGCGAGTCACCGCGGGCGTCGAGGCGCCTGACCCCTAGCTCGATGGCGATCCGCAACCCATTGACCAGAGCCTCATACTCAGCCACATTGTTGGATGCCGGGAAATGAAGGCGCAGCACATAGCGTAGGTGTTTCCCGAGGGGCGAGATGAAGAGTAGGCCTGCGCCGGCTCCCGTCTTCATCAGCGACCCGTCGAAAAACATGGTCCAGAGCTCCGGTTGGATCGGAGCCGTCGGTAGCTGGGTGTCGACCCATTCGGCTACGAAGTCCGCCAAGACCTAGGACTTGATGGCCTTCCGAGGGGCGAACGAGATTGTCTCGCCCATGATTTCCACCGCCCACTTTGCGATCCTGCCCGAGGCCTCTCGACACTGGATGATCTCCCCTAGGGGGAAGGATGACACCACAGTTACCGGATGAGACTCGAAGTAGTGTCGCAACTTCCGCCGCGTCAGGATCACTGCATACAGCAGCTTCTGAACTTGTGGGTAGCGGATCTTGGTTTCGAACAGTACCTCGCTGACGAAGTAGACTGGCCTCTGAACGGGCAATGCATGCCCCTCTTCTTGCCTCTCGACCACAATCGCGGCGCTAACCACCTGAGTGGTCGCGGCGACGTAGACCAAGAGGGCTTCTCCGGTAGCTGGGGGCACCAAGATAGGCGCCTTTGTGAGGAGCGCCTTCAGGTTCCCGAGAGCTTCCTCGGCCTCAGGGGTCCAAGTGAAGCACTCGGCCTTCCTTAAGAGGCGGTACAGAGGCAGACCTCTTTCGCCGAGGCGTGAGATGAAGCGGCTCAGAGCCGCGAGACATCCCATGACCCTCTGTACGCCTTTTAGGTCCTTGATGGGCCCCATGCTGGTGATGGTTGCGATCTTCTCCGGGTTGGCTTCGATGCCCCGCTCGAAGACGATGAACCCCAAGAGCATGCCTCGGGGCACCCCGAAGACACACTTCTCGGGATTGAGCTTGACGCCTTTCGCCTTGAGACATCGGAATGTCACTTCAAGGTCGGAAAGGAGGTCAGAAGCTTTCCTCGTCTTGACTACGATGTCATCGACGTAGGCCTCGACCGTGCGACCGATGTGTTCGCCGAACACATGGTTCATGCACCGCTGGTACGTCGCGCCCGCATTCCTCAAGCCGAACGGCATGGTGACATAGCAGTACATGCCGAAGGGCGTGATGAAAGAAGTCGCGAGCTGGTCGGACTCTTTCATCCTGATTTGGTGATACCCTGGGTAGGCGTCGAGGAAAGACAGGGTTTCGCACCCAGCAGTGGAATCCACGATTTGATCGATGCGAGGCAGAGGGTAGGGAACCTTCGGACATGCTTCGTTGAGACCAGTGTAGTCTACACACATCCGCCATTTCCCCCCTTTCTTTCTCACAAGCACAGGGTTGGCAAGCCACTCGGGATGGAATACCTCTTTGATGAACCCTGCTGCCATTAGCTTGTGGATCTCCTCGCCTATCGCTCTGCGCTTCTCCTCGTCGAATCGGCGCAGAGGCTGCTTGATGGGTCGAGCTCCGGCTCGAATGTCCAGCGAGTGCTCGGCGACATCCCTCGGTATGCGGGCATGTCCGAGGGACTCCACGCGAAGACGTCGACGTTCACGCGGAGGAAGTCGACGAGCACTGCTTCCTATTTGGGGTCGAGCCCGGAGCCGATCCGGATCTGCTTGGAGGTGTCGCCGCTGGGGTCGAGGGGGACGGCCTTAACTGTCTCCACTGGCTCGAAGTTGCCGGCGTGACGCTTCACGTCTGGCACCTCCTTAGAGAGGCTTTCCAGGTCGGCGATGAGGGCCTCGGACTCGGCGAGGGCCTCGGCGTACTCCACGCACTCCACATCGCATTCGAACGCGTGTTTGTACGTGGGGCCGACGGTGATGACCCCGTTGGGGCCCGGCATCTTGAGCTTCAGGTAGGTGTAGTTGGGGACGGCCATGAACTTCGCGTAGCATGGCCTTCCCAGTACCGCGTGGTAGGTTCCTCGGAACCCGACCGCCTCGAACGTCAGAGTCTCTCTTCGGAAGTTGGAGGGCGTTCCGAAGCAGACGGGGAGGTCGAGTCGTCCGAGGGGCTGGACGCGCTTCCCGGGAATGATCCCATGGAAGGGCGCAGCGCCTGCTCGGACGGAGGACAGATCAACACGCAGGAGACTGAGGGTCTCGGCGTAGATGATGTTGAGGCTGCTGCCTCCGTCCATAAGGACCTTGGTGAGCCTGACGTCGCCGATGACGGGGTCGACGACGAGCGGGTATTTCCCCGGGCTCGGCACGTGGTCGGGGTGGTCGTCTTGGTCGAAGGTGATGGGTTTGTCGGACCAGTCTAGATAGACCGGCGCCGCCACCTTGACCGAGCAGACCTCCCGGCGCTCTTGCTTGCGGTGCCGAGCTGAGGCATTCGCCGCTTGCCCACCGTAGATCATGAAGCAGTCGCGGACCTCGGGGAACTCTCCTGCTTGGTGATCTTCCTTCTTGTCGTCGTCGCGGGCCCTGCCACCCTCTGCGGGTGGCCCGGCCCTGTGGAAGTGGCGCCGAAGCATGACGCACTCCTCAAGGGTGTGTTTGACGGGCCCCTGATGATAGGGGCACGGCTCCTTGAGCATCTTGTCGAAGAGGTTGGCACCTCCGGGGGGCTTCCGAGGGTTCTTGTACTCGGCGGCGGCGACAAGGTCCGCGTCGGCGTCGTCGCGTTTCGCTTGCGACTTCTTCTTGCCTTTTTTCTTGGCGCCGCGCTGAGTAGACGCCTCGGGAGCATCTTCCGATGGGTGGCCCTGGGGCTGCTTGTCCTTTCGGAAGATAGCCTCGACCGCCTCCTGGCCAGAGGCGAACTTGGTGGTGATGTCCATCAGCTCGCTCGCCCTGGTGGGGGTCTTGCGACCCAACTTGCTCACCAGGTCGCGGCAGGTGGTGCCAGCAAGGAACGCGTCGATGACATCCGAGTCGGTGATGTTGGGCAGCTCGGTGCGCTGCTTCGAGAATCGCCGGATGTACTCCCGGAGAGACTCTCCCGGCTGCTGTCGGCAGCTTCGGAGGTCCCAGGAATTCCCGGGGCGCACGTACGTGCCCTGGAAATTGCCGGCGAAGGCTTGGACCAGGTCATCCCAGTTGGAGATCTGCCCCGGAGGCAGGTGCTCCAACCAGGCGCGAGCGGTGTCGGAGAGGAACAGGGGGAGGTTGCGGATGATGAGGTTGTCGTCGTCCGTTCCACCCAGTTGGCAGGCCAGGCGGTAGTCCGCGAGCCACAGTTCCGGTCTCGTCTCCCCCGAGTACTTTGCGATAGTAGTCGGGGGTCGGAACCGGGTCAGGAACGGTGCCCGTCGGATGGCCCGGCTGAAGGCCTGCGGAACGGGTGGTTCGGGCGAGGGACTCCGATCCTCCCCGCTGTCGTAGTGTCCCCCACGCCTGGGGTGGTAGCCTCGGCGCACCCTCTCGTCGAGGTGGGCCCGACGGTCGCGATGATGGTGCTCGTTGCCGAGGCGGCCCGGGGCCGCAGGCGCGGTGTTGCGCGTGCGCCCGATGCAGACCGAGGCTTCCCGCATGAATCGGGAAGTCACGGCATGAGGTTCCGAGGGGTATCCCTGCCTTCGGGAGGCTGAGCTCTCGGCCCGTCGGACCGCGGCGCCTTACAGGAGATTCTTGAGCTCCCCTGGATTCGCCGACCCTCGGTGGTTGACGGCTCCGGCATCGCGCGGAGAAGCATCGCTGCTGCAGCCAGGTTCTGACCGACCCCACTGGATGCGGGTGGTGGCCTGACCCTGACGTCATCGGCGATACGGTGCTAGAAACCCTGGGGCAGGTGACGTATTTCTCCGGTCGGGGGTTGGCCCGCCCATGCCTGCCCGACGTCCCGGCGGATCGGCTCAAGCGCTCCTGCTCCCTCGTCGAACCTGGCCTGCGCCCCGCGGACTTGCTCGAGCTGTGGGTCGTGACCCTCCGCCGGAACGGGGACCACAGCTAGCTCCCAGGGGATGTCAGCGCGAGGCACCGGCCTAGGGAGATCACCGTCCTCCGGCATGCCGAGATGATTGCCTTCGGAGGGACCCCCTAGATCGGCGTGGAAACATTCGCGGCTTGGGCCGCAGTCCTCGTCGTCGAGGCTGCGGCTACCGTCGGAACAGTCAGAGAGGCAGTAGTCACATGCGGTCATGAAGTCCCGCATGGCACTAGGGTTGCCAAGTCCAGAGAAATCCCAACAGATGCTGGGGTCGTCATCTTCCTCGGACCCAGAGGGCCCGTAGGTCGAGACGTCCGTCAGCCGATCCCAAGGCGACCGCATGCGAAACCCTAGAAGGTTCGAACTCGCCTCTACGAGAGCGCCCGCCAAAGCGAGGTCGCTAGGCGGGTTGAGGCTGAATCCAAATGACGTAGGATGGGAATCGGTCGGTACCTTTCGATCGACGAGCGGCAACATAGTCACGTCGGGGACTGATTGCACCATCGTCTCAGGTACGAGGGCGACGTCCTGCAAGCTCTCCGCGAGCGCGCTGGCGTCGTCCGCTTGCTCGGGATTGGCGTGTCGCGGGGAGACGGCGCTCGTCTTCGTCTCAGGCGCGAAGTCGATACCCGGTACGCCCCTCGTTGGGGTGCCGGCGCTGTCGACTCGCTCGACAGCCAACGAGGCGCTGCCTCCTGCTTGGCCTTGGTTGCCCTGCCTTCCCCTCCGTCGGCGGGGGAGAAAGCGGGACGAACTCGGAGGTCGTTCTTCCACCACGCGGGGAAGACGTCGTCGATTCCGCCGCCGGCGGGCGGGCTGTCGGCTACCATTGTCGTTGTCGCGCGGCGGTGGAAGGAGTATTGTGTCGCAGCTGCCGTCGAAGGACATGAACTCAAGACTCCCGAAACGAAGCACCGTCCCGGGTCGGAGTGGACTGATCCCTGACTTAATCGCACCCATCAGGCCTTTACAGCTTTATGCTGATGGGGGTTACCAGCTGAGAATTAGGAGTTTTGAGGGTACCTCTAATTATGGTCCCCGACAAAAAGCTATATGTTTAGTTCAAATAACTATTAACTTAGATTATATAAGATCATGATAACTTAGAATATGATTCTGAATTAAACTAGAGAAATCTATAGTTTTCAGAAATCTATTGTGCTAGTGTACTCGTTCAGTTAAGATTTTAGATTTTTGACATTTTATACAATTTCGATATGTCTTACAAGACAAACAAAATCACCAAGGATCATTCTGTTCCTGTTAAAATATCGACCACGGTTGTAAAGTTTTTGACATGTATTATGTCCTGATGCCACCTTAAATGAAAGCATCATGATACAGCTGCCAGCTAAACACCATCGTAACTCTCCCGTAGAATGCCATAACCAGCAGGAGAAACGAAAAATGACAGCTTCAGCCACGCTGTTTCTTCGAGCTAGGTAAATCATCGTCGTAGTGACCGCCATCTTCCGCCCCATCTTTCTCGCCCTTCTTCCTAGCCAGGATCTTGTTGATCTTGTGGAGGTCATTAGTGAGCTTCTGGTCCTTGTTCTGCTTCCTCGTCTTCCTGCCGTCCTGCATCTTCACCCCAAACTGGAAGGCAGCCTTTGGCATGGCTTCTTTCTGGTCGTTGTACTTGGCCCACTCCTCTTCAGTCTCAAAGTCCCACCTGTGAAGACGGCCCTTTGCCTGCTCAAGAATCGTATATCAGAATACACTACAGAGATGGTCCAAAAGCACCAATGATAAAAGTGTATGTACCATTCCACAACAGAAGTGCAACATAATCAATGGCTGCTATATCACAAGTTAAAACAACTGAACAACAGATGTACAAGCTAAACAACCAGAACAATATAATATCAGGACAACAGTCTTGGGGTTATGCTCAATACTTGACCGAAGAGTAACTAAAAAGATCTAAAAAAACAGCTACAGCACCTCACTGTAAGTTTTCAGAATACTCAAATACTCCTACATAATGAAGAAAAACGATGCACAATGAGTTTTCAGTGCAAATTAATTAAAAAGCAAATGCAACATAATAAACAATAACTAAGTGATGCCTAGCTTATGCACTTCAATTTCATAATAACCCTTGCCACCAGCATATCATTGTATCTGCAAGGGAACTTTTGTGCATAAGATCTAAATCATTTCCCTTACCCGTCCACCCATATCCATCTTCGATAAATCATCTTCATCATCGCTTCCTGCAATCTCATTATTATACTCCTGGTACCCAGGATAACACTCTGAGTAACTATCTGAAATAAAATTTGGATCTCTCTCCCGTGCATCTTTTTCCCTCAGCTGATTAAGCCTTTGATCATCACGTTTGAAAACAGAACCTAAACCCCGATCCTTGTCCGCCTGAGTCATGAACCTCGGATCCTGGGATATACTAGGGTCCGCTAACACATCGTATTCCTGGGTGCTTTGCTGCACATACTGTTCTGGATAACCCAACTGCTGTTCCGCATACACATAGCTTGACCAGTCACCTTGATATCCAGCAGCTGCCATCTGAGCTTGAACAGCAGCATCGTACGTGTTCTGGCACCAGAAAAGACACTAAATATTATGACCAAGTTGAATAAAATGCAAATAAAACTAAAAACAGGTTATAGCAGTCCATGAACATGGAGAGGTAACAAATACACCACCAGCCTCTAACATTGAAAGTGCACAGCAAAAATTACAGGTATCCACCAGAACTTAAGTCACTAAACATTTTAGGCTTACCGGTTGTTGCCAAGCTTGAGCAGATTCAGATGGTGGAACTGGGCCATACAGCGGTTCAGTGAAATTGGACTGCTTCTGATGGTTATGTGGGGATTCATCCATATCAGAGACAGGGCTCTGACTCATTTCCTTGTTAGGAACTAAATAGTCAACTCCATCTCCAACAAAAATGTCATCATCATCTTCTCTAGAAACAGGGACTGGTTGTTTCTCCTTCCCATTGAAATTATTGTTCCGAGGGGGTGGAGCCGGTGGTGGTGGCATATCTGATTGATGTTTCAGAGTAGAACCATTAGTTTGGGAAGGTTTTACTGACTCGCCATAGTCACCACTTGCCAAATTGCTCTTCCCTGCATTGTAGCAAACATAGTAAATTAAGTCATTAATAAAATACCTAATCCATCAAGCATCTGAAGCTAATTCTTCAAAGAATACTAATGATACAATTGAAACAAAACTCATGCACCCTAGCAAAACTAACAAGTTTACTTTTAGTTCAGTTGTGCTGTCCTAACATCATGTCATCATGACTGGAGGGAGTATGTAACTAAAACTGCTTTAGTTCTTCCAAACAAAACACTTAGCATACTTCATAAAGCATTTATCATGAAAGCTTTTCTGTTATCAGATTCTAACTCAGCAAGATGCCTAGTATATTAGTTATTCTCACGAACACACCTTTTATATCTCTCTCCTTTTTCTTTTTCTTCAAGACCTTCCCTGATGATCCAAGCCGAAGGTATGTCATAATTTTAGCAATTCTTTCAAGTACTGAACCATCCACACTGACAGTTACCATCTCCTGCAAAAATAAGATCAGGAAAGTTACAAAACACTCCAACATGGGATATGTCATATTGTCAGAATACCTCTGGAACTGGACAATCAGCTTTGCTCCTATGAAGAGTTGTTGGAATATCATTGGTTACTCCCTCCTCCTGATTGGATTATAAAAGTATAATTACTATGCCTTATAAAAAAAATCAAACTCAAAATAAAAGGAGACAGATGAAATGATACAAAAAAGTTGGAATACAAAAGAAGTGAAAGGGCCTCTAGCGTAATGGTTAAGGCTACTATCAAGGGCGTTAAGCCCTCGAGCAGCTGGACCGCGGCTACGTAACTCGTATCCGCCGTCCGTCTTCTCCGGCGAGGTATTCCTCCGCCGTAGGCTTAGAGAGTGCAGGGAGATGGGAGATAAAGGTGATATATTTCTTATTCCCTTCATTGCCTCATGGTTCCATATAAATAGGCCACTGGCCCGACCAACTAGGTAACTTCTAATTTAGGAAATGACTTACTTGGAAACCCTAATTTAGGAAATGACTTATTTGGAAACCAACTCCCCTCCAATTAAGGCCTATCAATTTGGCCACTAATCTAGCCACTTTCCTTGGACGGACCTTCCTTGGTTGAGCTGCTGCTACTTTCCTCTTTGGACGAACCTTCCTTAGGTGAGCTGCTGTTGGCGCCTCCCTTAAACGCCCTAGCATCAGCCCTCCTGGCGTCGCGGGCCCGCGTGTAGGTGCGGCCCCACATGACATCTCTCCCCCCCTCGAGGTCCAGCTCGTCCTCGAGCTGAAAATCTGGGTAGGTGGCGCGAAACTTGTCGAGGTCCTCCCAGGTCGCCGAAGTTTCTAGTTCGCCCCGCCACTGGACCAGCACCTGTTGAACACCTCGTGCCAGGCGAGCGCGTTCCACCCGAGCTGGCTCTGGAACAATCGCCCCATGATGGATGTCGGGTAGGGGCGGTGGGGCGGATGGAGGTGCCCCTACAAACTTCTTCAGGGTGCCCACGTGGAAGACGTCATGAATGTGGGCCTGTGTTGGTAGCTGCAGGCGAACGGCGACGTTGTTGATGAGCTCGATGACGCGGTATGGCCCTAGGAAGCAGGGCTTCAGTTTGCCCGATGTCTGTTGTGGCGGTGAGGACGGAGCTCGCTGGCGAAGTCGAAGGAGTGCCCAGTCGCCGACTGCATATGTCACTGGCCGGTGTTGCTTGTCGTAGTGGCGTTTCTGCACCGCCTGTGCCTGCTCGAGGCGATAGCGCACATCGGCGAGGAATGCCTCGCGTTCCTCCATGTTGCGTGCGACCGCATCCACCCTTGTTTCACCAGGCTCATAAGAGCGGATGGAGGGCGGGTCACGACCATACACCACCCGGAATGGCGTCTCCCGGAGCGAGGACTGGTAGGCCGTGTTGTACACGTATTCGGCCCACGGTAGCCAGTGAAGCCATTGTCGAGGACGGTCGCCTGTGAAACAGCGTAGGTACATAATGATGACGCGGTTGGCCGCCTCCATCTGGCCGTCGGACTGTGGGTGGAAGGCGGACGACATGTGCAGCTTAGTGCCCATGAGCCGCATGAGCTCACGCCAGAACGTCGAGGTGAACACCGGGTCGCGGTCGGACACCATGGATTGCGGCACGCCATGGAGGCATACAATGTCGGCGAAGAAGGCCTGCGCCACCGACTCGGCGGTGTATGGGTGGCCGAGGGCGATGAAGTGGCAATACTTGCTGAAGCGGTCGACGACGGAGAGGATCATCGACTTCCCGTTGACACGGGGCAGTGCTTCAATGAAGTCGAGGCTGATGTCTGCCCAAACGACGGTGGGAATCGGTAGTGACATGAGGAGACCTGTCGGGTGAAGATGCTCCGACTTGTACCGCTGACAAGTGGGACATGCCCGTACGAAGTCCTGCACCACACTCCGCATGTTGGGAAAATGGAAGTCACGACGGAGGCGGTGTAGTGTGCGCTGGACGCCCTCATGTCCATCATTATGGACAGCCGCCACAATCTCCTGCAGAAGTGGCGAGGCCAGTGGGATGTACAGGCACCTGTCGTAGAGAACCATGTCGTCGGCCACCGCCCATGGATCAGTGCGTGTGCCTGCCCTGACTTCGTTGTGGATGGCAGCCAGAGCGGGCTCAGTAGCCTGGGCGTGTCGGAGACGGCTGATGAAGTCGAAGCGGGGAGCTGAGATTGCCTGGAGAGTCCCCGTGCCGTCCTCGTCGGTGTCGCGGCGCGAGAGCGCGTCGGCCACCGTGTTCGTTGCTCCTGACTTGTACTCAACGGAGAAGTCGAACCCGAGGAGCTTGCCCACCCAATGATGCTGCGGAATGGTCGCCAGGCGCTGATCGAGGAGGTACTTGAGGCTGTAGTGGTCTGTCTTGACGACGAAGCGTCGCCCCCACAGATATGGCCTCCAATGTCGTACGACAAGCACAAGCCCGATGAGTTCGCGCTCATAGGCCGCTAGGGAGCGATGGCGGGGCGCCACCGATCGGCTAAAGAAGGCGATCGGATGAGCCTCCTGTATGAGCACCGCCCCGAAGCCATAGGTGGACGCGTCGCACTCCACGACGAAGGGCTTGGTGAAGTCCGGTAATGTCAACACCGGTGCTGTTGTCAATGCCCTTTTGAGGGCACTGAAAGCGGCGGTTGCCTCGTCGGACCACATGAACCCCTCTTTCTTCAGGAGTGCCGTGAGGGGTGCTGCAATGGCGCCGTAATTGTGGACGAACTTGCGATAGTAGCCTGCCAAACCGAGGAAGCCACGCACAGCTCGCGCCGAACGAGGTTGGGGCCAGTCGTGGATGGCCTGAACCTTCACGGGGTCCATAGCGACGCCAGCCGCTGAAATGACGTGGCCGAGGTAGGCGACGGAGTCAACACCAAAGGAGCACTTGGACCTCTTGACAAAGAGTCGGTGCTGGCGCAGGGTGTTGAGGACGACGCAGAGGTGCCGGAGGTGGTCCGCCCATGAGGTGTTGTATATCAAGATGTCGTCAAAGAAGACAAGCACAAATCGGCGGAGGTAGGTACGCAGGACGTCATTCATCAAAGCCTGGAATGTGGCAGGGGCGTTGCACAGCCCGAACGGCATCACCAGGAACTCGTAGAGGCCGTCGTGGGTGCGGAACGCCGTTTTATGGACGCCCTCCTGCCGCATCCGCACTTGGTGATACCCCGACCGCAGGTCCAGCTTGGTGAGAGGCGTGCGCCATGGAGCTCGTCGACGACCGGAATCGGAAACGCGTCTTTGACAGTGAGCGCGTTCAACGCGCGGTAGTCGACGCAGAAGCGCCACGACCCGTCCAGCTTCTTGACGAGGATGACCGAGGAAGAAAACGCTGAGTCACTGCGGCGGACGATGCCCTGGTCGATCATGGCGGCGCACTGCCGCTCAAGTTCGTCCTTGTGCGCTGCAGGGTACCTGTACGGTCGCACCGTCACCGGGGAGGAGCCTGGCTTGAGGACTATGTGGTGCTCGCGGCCCCGTGCTGGAGGTAGTCCGATCGGCTCAGTGAATACATCGGAGAAGGCGTGTAGCAGCCCGTCGATGAGGGTGTCGTCGGTTGTGGCGGCTAGGAGAGTCGGAGCGGATGGAGGTGCCACGCCGCGCCAACAGACGTCCCGCCCCTCCCACTGGAATGCCATGGTTCGGGCGGTGAAGTCCCATACAATGGGCCCGAGCGTGGCCATCCAGTGTGTGCCGAGGACGACGTCGTACCCGGCTAAGGGCATTACGAAGAGGTCGACGCCGAATACCATGCCGCCCACGTCGACCGGAGCTTGGTGAAGAACGCCCGGGCAGGCCACGCGCTCCCCTTTGGCCACCGTTGCCGTGAGTCGAGGTCGCGGCTCGATGGTCAGCCCGGAGCGTCGTGCAGCCGCTTCCCCGATGAAGCTGTGTGTTGAGCCCGTGTCGATGAGCGCGACGAAAGTAGCGGCGCCGACGATCACCTGCAGTTGTACCGTATTGCCGACGAGTACCCCTGCGACGGCGTGAAGGGAGAACACCGGTGTCTCCGTGTCGGGGTCATCCCCCGTGGCGGACTCGTCGGCGGTGTCCAACTCGACGCCGTTGATGTAGAAGATCCGCGTACAGACGCGGTTGTGCCCCCGTGTGTAGCGCTCGTTGCAGTTGAAGCAGAGGCCCTGCCGACGGCGCTCCTCTTGCTCCTGCATAGATAGGCGTTTGCACCCATCCGCCATGACCGCGGGCGTGGCTGCCTTCTCCGCCGGCGAGGCAGGCAGAGCTAGTCGCGGTGCAAGGGACGGCAGCAGGCCACGGGTCGCGCCCTTGGGAGGCGGCGGTGTATATTGTTCCCGAAGCTCCAGCTGGCGCGCCAGGCTCATGGCAGCCGCTAAGGACTGCGGGTTGCGTACCTGGACGTCAAGGCTGAGCGGGGGACGGAGACCCCCCGTGAATAGTTGGACCTGTTGTGCCTCGTCGAGGGGTCCTGCACGTGGAAGGAGCGCCTGGAAGCGGTCCTGATAGTCCGCGACGGACCCCGTGCGGCGGCAATCAACCAGCTCAAAGAGAGGCGCGACGCGGAGAGGACCGTAGCGCAGATTGAGCAACTCCTTGAACCGGCGCCACGATGGAGTACCCTCGTCTGTCTGGACCTGGATATACCACATCTGCGCCCCGTGCTCCAAGTTGTAGGATGCCATCCAGACCTTTTCCTCCTCCATGATGCGCTGCTGATGGAAGTAGGATTCGCAGCGGTTGATGAAGATGAGAGGATCGATTTTACCATCGTACCGGGGAAAGTCCAGCTTTTGGAACCTCGGTGGCCGGTCCCCACGGTGCTCTCCGTAGCCGATCTTGTGGCCTGAGGCGGACGTGCGGTCGGCTGTGAGGCTGGCGATGGCCTGGGCGTTGGCCGCGACGGACGCCTGCAGTGACTTGAGAGCCTCGGCAAAGGCCTTGAAGTCGTTGGAATCGCCCATGGCTGGAACGCAGGACGCCACAGAGGACGTCGGTGAGGTTGGTGCTGCGGCTAGGGGTGGTGGTGAGGTGGTGGCGGCTGGCGTAGTGGTGGACTGGGAAGAGGATCGCCGGGATCGTGATACCAGGTTGTCAAGGGCGTTAAGCCTCGAGCAGCTGGACCGCGGCTACGTAACTCGTATCCGCCGTCCGTCTTCTCCGGCAAGGTATTCCTCCGCCGTAGGCTTAGAGAGTACAGGGAGATGGGAGATTAAGGTGATATATTTCTTATTCCCTTCATTGCCTCATGGTTCCATATAAATAGGCCACTGGCCCGACCAGCTAGGTAACTTCTAATTTAGGAAATGACTTATTTGGAAACCCTAATTTAGGAAATGACTTATTTGGAAACCAACTCCCCTCCAATTAAGGCCTATCAATTTGGCCACTAATCTAGCCACTTTCCTTGGACGGACCTTCCTTGGTTGAGCTGCTGCTACTTTCCTCTTTGGACGAACCTTCCTTAGGTGAGCTGCTGTTGGCGCCTCCCTTAAACGCCCTAGCATCAGCCCTCCTGGCGTCGCGGGCCCGCGTGTAGGTGCGGCCCCACATGACAGCTACTGAGTAGCACCTCCAGGTCTCGGGTTCGATCCCCCTCGGGGATCGAACTTCTGGCTTGGTTAAAAAAATCATCTCGATTTGCCACGCCCACTCCCGGGTTACGTCCTGCGCGCCACCCTCCGGCTGGGCTGTTGCAGAGTGGGCGGTGGCGACCCGCTAGTGATGGGGGGCCAGGGTTCGGGGATTTTCTCGGTCGGGACCATGTTTAGGTCTCTTCTTAATATAATACTGAGAGGGCGGCCTTTCCCTCCCCGGCCAAGTTTTTGGAATACAAAAGAAAAGAATTCGACAATACTGGCAACTTCATGGGTTATTCTGAGAAAATCTATGGAAAGGATATGATTTCTGGTTTGTGATTCATGGTTTCCCCTAATAGAACATGAAGACAGAGAAAGTACTGTATTTAGCAATTATGAGGCTATGATGCCCCTGCAATGACAATCAAACTTGCATGAACTGTAAATCATGCCATCAGAGATAAAGTAAATTAACACTACACTTCAATATAATGGAGCATAATAAAATCACAAGATTATTCAATTCCCAAGTGAGAAATTCAGAAAATTGGTTGAAGTTCTGCAATCAAGTGATCAGCAGAGAAGCAGACACTTTCTTATCATAGAGTGAAACATAATCATGCATTTCGTATACTGCAAAAGACAACAAAAATGATAGGATATGTGTGCTAAGTTCTCAGAATAAGAAGGTTAAATTATGAATATCATAGTAAACCAATATATAAACATAATCTCAATTTCTCCGAATGCTTTGGATATTTATACATAATATCATGTATGTAAGTATAAATGAACACTGATGGGTGGTGAAAATAAAATAAGGGGCATTTGTGATTGTCCCCGCATGCATCTGTTATTTCTGTTGGAGAAAAATAGGGATATTACAATGCCTATAGTTTGTGATTTACAATGCATGAATATTTTGAAATGTATTATAACGAACACCATTATGTAATGAAGCAAATATATTACTGTAGGAATACTTTAAAGGGAATTACCATGTTGTAAATAAATGACATCCGGCCAGGAAGAAACAATTCATTCTCTTTAATTATGCTTTGAGGCTTTATGATCCATTGGTACACAGACTGCAACCAATAAAGAATGAGAATCAATAGCCATGTTGTATTAAATGTTAATGTATGAAGAAAAAACTCACAGAAAATGATAACTAAAAAAGAAACATACCTTTGCAGTTGCGGTGCGGAAGGAGACTGCCTGATCTTCTTTTGCTGCCCTGAACAACAAAAGTGAAAGATAAGTATTATGCTCCCAAAGCACTAGCCACTTGGTGCATCCCGAGTAGAAACATGAGGCTGTTAACAAGTATTGTTATATCTCAAACTGGGAGATGTATGGATATCATATTGTAGCACATGGTGGTGCTAATCATGTCAGGAATTGATATTTCGCTGAGATAATGTTTAGTTGATTACAAACATTCCAAATGGAAAGCAACATTATTGATTGTACAAAGAAAAGGGACCTTACACAAATCTGAATTAGCATGCCAACAAATCAATTGTGCACGATGGCTTCAGGAATGCTGGCAAAGTTATGTAGTACTACAAGTGGTCCAAATGCAAAATATTACAGAAGGTACAACCCTTTTCTTAATTTACAGGAACAAGACATTATTAACATATAAGGCTCTGCTAAAATTCATGAGGAAAGAAATTGGATTTCTTAAATCAATTCAAACTCCATAATTTGGAGCTAGCCAAAAAAGTTTGGTCCACATAATTGTGTCATCATGGAAGTATGGAACCAATTTCTGTACAGGCTTGTTTTCTGTACAAGTGAATACCTGAATAGTGAATACCATGCACATGACAGTCACTACTAGGCATACTACAGCATTCAAAATACAAACTGCATATAGTGACTTTTTTCAACCAACCATATAAGGGAAAGCTATGATAACATGACATAAGGCTGGCAATAACCTTGACTTTGTATCCTTCCCATCCTCTGCCTCAGGTTTCTTTTCAATTTCACTCCGTACTTTATGAAGTAGAGCATAGTCCAAGCCCTTGACCAGATGTGTATGCTCCAAATCACCTTAAAAGCACAAAGTGGAAATGGAACATCAATCAAAGAGCAGCTCATGAGACAGAAACATAAAGAACGGCATCTGAGATTCTGAGTTACCATTACCAGCCAATATCTAATATACAGTGTCACCTTCTCTACCTTTTCCCTGTTTTCTATTACAAGAATTCATGAATGACTGCTTAGGTTAAAGGATCAAGTTGATGCTAACTGCTAGCTCTTTATATTTCACTTGGAGAAATGGTGTTCTGAAACTGAGGACTTTGGTCATTACCAGTTTACCAAATTTATAAGACTGTTAAATTACTCACTTTTTTACATGAGTCGTGATTCAGGCAGCTCATGCGCATGTATGCCCACTTGTTCATATAAAAGGCAGTACAAAACAAAAGTAAGAAGTAGACAACTATTGAACTAGACATGCCAAAGAGAGTTCTGCCACCAAAAGGAAATTGTCTCCTTAAAGAAAGTATAGTCACAACCAACCTCCGAGATATTTGCTTTTCTCAATTGAGATCTTGTGAGCATCTGCCAGCCTGTGACACAAAGATTGCAGATATTAGGATTCCAGAAATCATAAAATAAACTAGGCACAAATGGAAGTGTTGCATGTGATCTATTACCTCAAATCATTCCCAGGAGGTGCCACTGCATGAAACGAACCAAGTTCTGTAGGTTCATAATCTGGGTTTTGATCTTCACGCCGCTCCTTAGCACGATCGCGGTACCTGGGTGTCTCTGGCTCTTCTTTTTTCTCCTCTCTGAATGGAAAACCAGGGGTATTTAGGTTCGCCAACTTACAGGAAGTAACATGAGTCCTAGTTTGCATCTTTAACAATTACTAATTTAGCATGATCACAGGTTCTGATATGCATATCCTACAAGGCTGAAAACACCGTTGATGCATATCCTAAAAGTGTTAAAGGTGACTAGATGGTTAAGCTACAGCAACAGCCGTGGATGCATTAAGTTCCAGACACTCATGTAATGTTGCTACTACAACAAAAGTATTAAGAAATCAACAGTACCATCAAGTGCTGTGGTGGCACCGATGTTTTTTTTTCCTGCATAACAAGTTTCAAACGTAACGAAACACAAATAGCTTCTACCCTCTTCCAGCCTCACTCAAAACTCGTTTGCGTCGTGAACAGAGATATAGCTGGGGGACGGTCTGACAGGCGCTAATACAGTAGGTTCCTTCTTCCAAAGGGAGATGTCCAATCCCCAAGCACATATGCGCGGAACAAATAAAAGAGAAATGTACTGTGGAGCGCTTACTTCCGCCGCATCAACTTCTCCTTATAGTAGTTCTTCTTCGATGACATCTTTTCTCTCCCTCTCTCTCTCTCTCCTCTGTATCCCTGATGGAATTATTTGGAGGAGAAAATAAAAACCTCGACGCACGCAAAAATTATAGGCGCGGCTCACAGGCTCGCCCGGAGACTACAACTTAGGGTACCTGCGGCGGCGGAAGATGAGCGAGGCAACGTGGCTTGATAGCAGGGAGCAGGCTGCGGCGGATTCGGATGGCGGTGCGGCGGGAAACGGAGTGGCGGAGGCAAGCCGGGCTGTGCGGCGGGAAGCCCGAGCAGCGGTGGGAGACGGCACGGAGGCACCGCTGGGTGGGGAGTTATTTGGAGCAGAGGTATCCCGAACGGCGGGCTTCGGAAGTTTGCTATCCTCAACCTTGCAATTGGAATTTTAGTATTATAATAGGCTTCCGATTGGAAAATTGTCTTCGTGGGCACTTTTAACAGTCTCGCCGTCGGTTAACTTGTTCCGGCTCTCGTGCTAAGGATTCCCCGTTCTTCTAAGGATTCCCCGTTCTTCAAAACGGATCTCGTGCTCGCTCTCTCCTTTCTTCCTCTCCCTCTCTGTCCGTCGTCCCCTAGCTCGCTCCTGCTCTGTCCTCGACGAGCTCGCGACTGCTCCGTGCTCCCGGCCCTCGACGGCGCTCATCTCCTCGACGGCGCTCCTCTCCAAGGTATCCTCTCGAGTGCCCATACTTTTTATCTTCTGTGGCGCCCCATACTGCTCCCTGGCGGCTGGCTCTGTCCTCGCCGGCGTTACTGACTGCTCCCGGCAGTCCCCGCGGTCCCGACTGCTCCCGGCAGTCCCCTCGCTCCCGGCGCTCCCCACTGCTCCCGGCAGTCCCAATGCAACCTCCGGCAGTCCCCTCGCCGGACCTCGCAGTCCAAGCAGCCGGCGAATTATCCTCGTCGTTGCCTCCAGGCGAGGTCGTTGGCAGCGACACAGGGGTGGCCCTCAATCCGTCGCCGTTGGTCGATGCTGCTCTGACGATCGACGACGTTGATAACTCTTGGTTGGAGGCACCACCAGCTTGTCCTGAAGATCGGGTTCCTTCTACAGTTACGCAAGGCCATCGGGGATTTACCTAACCTAGCATTGTGTTCTGATGCTTGCAAAGGGCTAACAAATGCAATGAAGGATGTTTTTCCAGAAGCTGAGAAAAGAGAGTGTTTCCGGCACCTAATGAACAATTATGTCAAGCAATATGCTGGATCCGAATACATGTACCCTGCTGCCAGGGCGTACAAGGCAGAAGTATATGACATGTACATTGCAAATGTCAGAAGCAATCCTGATATTGCTGCTTGGTTAGATAGGTTCCATTCCTTGTTGTGGTACCGAAGTGCATTCAACCCTACTATCAAATGCGACTATGTAACAAATAACATTGCTGAGGTGTTCAATAACTGGATAAAGGACTACAAGGACCTCCCTGTTTGTGACCTGGCTGACAAAATTAGGATAATGATCATGCAACTATTTTACAAGAGGAGGCGGATAGGAAGGAGGTTGGAGGGAAAGATTTTACCTTCTATCATAGCACAACTGAATGCAAGAACTAGAGGACTTGGACACTTGGAGGTCATAAAAGGCGATGACTATGTTGCAGAGGTGAGAGACAATGGTGATTGTTTTTCTAGATATGTGGTGAAGGCTCATCTTAGAGAATGTTCATGTAAGGAATGGCAACATACAGGGAAGCCCTGCCACCATGCATTATGTCTAATTACCGCACAGCAATATAGAAATGTAATGATGGAGGAGTTTGTCGACGATTACTACTCAGTTGACATGTTTAGGAAAGCTTATGACAGATTGGTGGAGCCAATTGAAAGCAAATTATTTTGGCCGAAGGTGGATTTTGCAAAGGAGGTTGGTGCTCCACTAGGCAAGAGAGGCGTGGGACGTCAAAGGAAAACTAGGTTCAAGAGTTGTCTAGAAGGTGGGAGTAGTAAAAAAAAGCCTGCAAACGAAAGTGAGAAAGCTAAGAAGATTATTCGAGGCAAATTCAAGTGCCCTAATTGTGGGGAGTTAGGGCATAGGAAGACTAGCTACAAATGCCCCCTAAATGGAACGAAGAAAAGGTACTCTTATAATCTCGTATCTGTTTTTATAAATTAATTTTGGTTGTTTATCTAATAATCATCTGCACAGGAAAAGGAAACCAAGAAAGAACTCAACAAAGAAATGGTTTCCTAAGGAGCCAGCTGAAGCTTCTTCGTCACAGCCTGAAGTAGGGGATTCTGGTCGACACCAAATTGTCTGCATTGATGTTCCACAAGAAACAGTTGGTACTACCCCACAGAAGAGAGTGAGGCGTGCTGTCAAAAAACTGACTCCAAAGAAGAAGATGAACGCTGGCTAGAAAATTAGGACAATGTCATGTCTTAAACTAGTTTCCAGGCTTGTTTGTGATGATGTAATGTATTGAAGTACTTTCTTCAGTTTTCAGATGATGTAATGTATTGAAGCACTTTCTCTAGACTTGTTTGTGATGTAATGTATTCAAGTACTTTCTCTAGACTTGACAACTTATCTTCAGTTTTCAGAAACCACATATTTTCAGCTAGCTTCAGTTCATCACTGTTGCTGTCAGGTGTTTCTACATGGCAACTTATTTTCAGTTTTCAGAACCTCTTTGCTACTGTCTTGCAGGATGACAGTGTTAGATAAATATCATGTCCAATTCTGGGTACATCTGGTGATCCAAATTCTGGGTATTCTCCAGTTTTGGATTGGAACATGCAGCCACTTGTCTATCCAGTTCTGGTGGTCCTAGAGGTGCTGGTTTCAGCCTGCTCGTTTCAGCCACATGCAGCCACCTGTGTGAAGCTTGTCGTAGAGATGAAAGAACGGCTAGCAAGTGTAGATATTCCTGTGCTGGTGGTCGACCTGTTTGGCTGCCACCGAGTTCATATATGTACATGATTCCTTGGACATTTATGGTCGACCTGTGCTGATTGTAGTGGCAGCCAAACATTTTCCTTCGGTGCGTTCGTTCCAGCTGAAACGAGCAGGCTGGTACATATTCCTGTGCTGGTGGCTGCAGCCTGCAGGTGTAGATACACCTTAACTGCCAAATTCTGGGTACATCTGGTGATCCAAATTCTGGGAACAGCTGGTAGTGAAGAAAGCTGGTAAAAACTCTGGGTACAGCTGGTTGACATTAGTTCAGGCAGATACACAATTATTCGAAAAATGCAGTACAACGACAATTATGAACACAAACTTAAACTGGTTTTCACTGAACTGGTTGACATTAGTTCCAATCACAAGAGTTCGAATTACAATAGTTCGAATTACACATTACACATTACAATAGTTCCAATTACAATAGTTCGAATTACACATTACATATTACAACAACATAATCATGGCCACTACATCGGCAATCAGCGATCTCATCGGAGTCACAGACAAATAGCTCAGATAGGCTCACTTCATATAGGACCCTTCATACGGCGATCAGGAATCTCATCGGAGTCAAAAGAAGAGTTGTCCTCATCCGAACCACACAGCTCAGTACAATCACAATGAACATCAGTCTTGAAATCATCGTACATTCCAAGGGCTTCATAATCCTCAAGTAGAGGCTGAGGACCAATAAGAACTTCCTCCAAATCCCTGCTCATAGTGTCTAGACCTTTTGCAATTTGAGTAACATCACTCATGGCATTAATCAGGCAATTCTTGTGCAACATATCCAAATATTCAGGAACATGGTTGCGGCGGCTCAACTTCCTCAACTCATCGGCAGATAATTGCATCTGTCTAATGGCGTCTAAAAGACCATCCCAAACTCGATTATATCTCTGTGCCTACAACCAAATTAATAATGACATTCAATATCATATTATAGTATTCACTGTTACTATAATAACACAATATGTTATTTACAGTAAAACGTACCGGATCATGTGTCCTACATAATCGATGACGCGGACGTAATCTACTAGTGCCATAATCAATGTTGCTTGTGTCGACGATGCCTGTGCGCCTACTCCCTTCTGCAGCTTCTGCGACATCTCTGCGTATGTCGGCCTTAGCAGGTCCAGATCCCATTGGAATGGATCTTGGAGATTTCTCCATGGCCGCGGGGAAGGAACCTACAGGATCTGTGAGCCACAAAAGCCTCGAGGGTCTGATTATCGCTATTGCATTGCACAATCAGTAAATGCAGGAATGGACATGGTATATGATTATTTGAGTGTTCACATGAAATGTATTCTTCAGTCCCTCTGCTGGTTTTGCCTACATTGAAAAATCTACAGAGCCTGTGGAGCAACTGCTCAAAGCTCAACCCATCGATTTGGAAGAGTGGACTGTAACTCTGACACAAAACCGTGCTACTCTCACCCGCCATTCTCACACACCACACTATGGCAAATCTGGAAGCAGGGAAACAAGATTGTTTCTTCTGAGAAGAAGACCGCAGATCCCTAACACGAGTATTTTTATTCTTTGGTCGACGAACGCCGGCGAGGACAGAGCCAGCCGCCAGGGAGCAGTATGGGGCGCCACGGAAGATAAAAAGTATGGGCACTCGAGAGGATACCTTGGAGAGGAGCGCCGTCGAGGAGATGAGCGCCGTCGAGGGCCGGGAGCACGGAGCAGTCGCGAGCTCGTCGAGGACAGAGCAGGAGCGAGCTAGGGGACGACGGACAGAGAGGGAGAGGAAGAAAGGAGAGAGCGAGCACGAGATCCGTTTTGAAGAACGGGGAATCCTTAGAAGAACGGGGAATCCTTAGCACGAGAGCCGGAACAAGTTAACCGACGGCGAGACTGTTAAAAGTGCCCACGAAGACAATTTTCCAATCGGAAGCCTATTATAATACTAAAATTCCAATTGCAAGGTTGAGGATAGCAAACTTCCGAAGCCCGCCGTTCGGGATACCTCTGCTCCAAATAACTCCTGGGTGGGGGTGCGAGCAGCCGAGGAAGCCTGGAGGGCGGAGGCGAAGTGATTTTTTCGATTTGGCCCTCGTATTCCGCTGTTGTTTGCAGCTGGAGCAGCGGACCACACGGGGCGGGATCAGGATGACAGATGACGTGTGTTGATGAGTCACTTAGGTAGTGTTTGCTTGAAGAGCCAAGTAGAACGGAGCCGTTCTGTTCTAGTTTTGTTGTTGTTTCGTTACAAAGGAACTCGAACGGAATGGCTCCAATTAGGTAATATTCTCCTCAGATCCGGAACCATTCCGCTCCAAAAAATCAACCGGACGGAGCCGCTCCGTTCTCATCCCGCTCTCACAGTGAAAGATTGAAAGTCGCCTAGAGGGGGGTGAATAGGGCGAAACTGAAATTTACAAAGTTAATCACAACTACAAGTCGGGTTAGCGTTAGAAATATAAATAAGTCCGCGAGAGAGGGTGCAAAACAAATCGCAAGCAAATATAGAGTGTGACACGCGGATTTGTTTTACCGAGGTTCGGTTCTCGCAAACCTACTCCCTGTTGAGGTGGTCACAAAGACCGGGTCTCTTTCAACCCTTTCACTCTCTCAAACGGTCCCTCGGACCGAGTGACCTTTTTCTTCTCAATCACTTGGAACACAAAGTTCCCACAAGGACCACCACAAGATTGGCGTCTCTTGCCTCAATTACAAGTGAGTTTGATCGCAATGAATAATCAAAGAAAGAAGAAAGCAATCCAAGCGCAAGAGCTCGAAAGAACACAAGCAAATCTCTCTCACTAATTGTAACGCCCCGAATTTTTGCAGTTGAATTTTTTTTCTTTTCTTTACTCGCCAAAATTCGGGCGTTACCTTTTCTTTTTCTTTTTCCCTTCGCTAAACCTTGACCTTTTCCAAAGTTCTAGCGGGATTCGGTTTGGATTTCCCGTGTAAGAAAAACCCTAAATACTTTATGTTGTTTGATGCACCATGCCGAACCTTGCATTTCTTTTGATTGCTTTGAAAGTGCAATTGCATTCATGTAGAAAGATCGGATTTCGAAAGTGAGGAGAAGATCTTTTCTTTCTTTTTTCTCTCTCTCTTTTTCTCTCCTCTTTTTCTCTCTCTCCCGCGCCGTGGGCCGACCCCGGCCGGCCCAGCCGCCCCTGGCGCCCCCCCCTTGGGCCCAATTGGCCCATGCCGCCCCCCCCCACCTCCCCTTTTTCCCCAAACCCTCTCCCTCTCCCTCTCATTTTCTCTCATTCTCTCCCTAGCCGCCGCCCCTACCCGCCCCCTGCCCTAGCGCCGCCCCTGCCCTAAGCCGCCGCCGCCCCTGCCGGCCGCCCCTCGCCGTCGCTCCCCAACGCCGGTGAGCCCTCCTCCCTCTCTCCCTCCTCCCTCCCTCTCTCCCTCCTCCCTCCCTCTCTCCCTCCTCCCTCCCTCTCCCCTCCCCCTCCTCTCTCTCCTCGCCCGGCCGCCCGCCTGGCCGGCGCGCCCCTGGCCGCGCCCGGCCGCCCGCCCGGCCGCCCGCCTGGCCGCGCGCGCCCTGGCCGCGCGCGCCCTGGCCGCGCGCCCCCAGCCGCGCCTGGCCGCGCCCTGGCCGCCCGCCCGGCCGCGCCCCCGCCCCTGCGTGCTGGACCGCCCAGCCGGCCGGTTCAACCGCCCCCCCCCCCTCTGTTTTTTATTTTTTTTATTTTATTTTATTTACTTTCTGTGATCATAGCTATTTTATTTCAGGTAGGCTAATCATTGTTAATGTTATTGAAATATGAAGCTTAATTTAAAATTCCGTTATGCTAATTGATTTATGTAGTTAATTGTTTATCTCGTGCGATGTTGAACAACTTAAAATGATTAGGTTCTCATTAGTGCATATAACGGAATTCTTTTGTTAAGAACCAATTGTAATTGATCGTTAGTGCATAAGATTTAACCCCCTGCGAGACCTTTTCCCGTTTCTTTCTAACCATAACAAATGCGATATCGAATGTCATACTTGATGCATACTCACTTTATTTGTTCCCTTGTATGGTGTACTGTTCTTTTGTATTAAATGTGGATGGATGTATGTATGTTTGCGCTCGCATAGAGAACGATCCGGTCGAAGAGCCCGAGGAATTCGCAGGAGAAGCCCCTGAGCAGCAGTCGGTTGGTGGAGGCAAGTGTCCTTTGACCTATCTCTGTCCTATTCATTATTTAATTCACCTCCCGCATTACACCTTTATACCTAAGGATTGACTAGCTTTTGTTATCCCTGTCCTTGTTTACCTATTTGGGTTGGATTATTATTGTTTAGCTTTATGCTATTGCTCAACTCTAATCAATGAACATGATGAGATTACCTATGATACGCTGTTTTCCCTTCTCTTATTATGATGTTGTACTTGTGGTATTCAAGGGGGCTCGAGCGGTTTCTCGAGTGCCTCTCCGTAAGGACCTGTTCTATGGATGACCGCCCGGGAAAACAGTGCAACCATGAGGGTGGAATGGGGTGCCCTTAGCTGAATAATTAGAGGATCCGGGGTGTAGTTCACTTAGCCGTTGTGCCGTCAATGGGGCTCGGTGTATGCGGCTCGCTCTGCCAAGTTTGGGTCCGCCCCTTGGGGAGGAGTGCGGTGCATTTAGGAAACCTAACGGGTGGCTACAGCCCCGGGGAATCTTTGTAAAGGCTACGTAGTGAAACCCTGCCTATTCACCTTGGTAGTGTTTAAGGGTTTGATCGGCCCGAGGCAAGAGGGAATCACGGCTTGTGGGTAAAGTGCACAACCTCTGCAGAGTGTTATGAAACTGATATATCAGCCGTGCTCGCGGTTATGAGCGGCCAAGGGAGCTCCAGTGATTAGTGGTACTTGATAAGAGACCTTTTGGTTTACAGGTGGCAATGAGATTGATGGTTTTGGTTATGACTATGGTGCTGGTAAGTGGTATTCTTTCCGTTTGGAAAGGGTACATCGGGTTAATAACTTGGGTTAATGCTAAAACTTGGCTTTCTACTAGTAAATAATAATCTGACCAACTAAAAGCAACTGCTTGACTTATCCCCACATAAAGCTAGTCCACTACAGCCAAACAGGATACTTGCTGAGTATGTTGATGTGTACTCACCCTTGCTCTACACACCAAACCCCCCCCCCCCCCAGGTTGTCAGCATTGCAACCACTGCTCAGGCGAAGATGAAGCTGTGGAAGGAGACTTCCAGGAGTTCCAAGACTACGACGAGTTCTAGGTGTGGGTTAGCGGCAACCCCCAGTCGGCTGCCTGTGAAGGTCGCGTTATCTACGTTTCTTTTCCGCACTTTGATTTATTGTAAGAACTATATGGACGTCTCAGACGTATGATGTAATCGACTATTTCCCTTATTAATACTATTTTGAGCACTGTGTGATGATGTCCATATTATGTAACTGCTGTGTACGTGAATAACTGATCCTGGCACGTACATGGTTCGCATTCGGTTTGCCTTCTAAAACCGGGTGTGACATAAGTGGTATCAAAGTCGTGCTGACTGTAGGACCGCTAACCTAGAGTAGAATGGTCGTTCTAAGGACTATAGACCTCTGTCTCTTCCTTGACTTTGATATCCCTTCAAAAGTTGGTCATACCGACCAAACCTATGTTCTACTATATATAATACCTTGCTGAAAATCATGTTTTATTCTAATCCTTCATTTACTTATGATTCATTATTTGCTGGTCATATTAATTCTGTTCTCACCCTTTTGCTTGCGATGTCTTTTGTAGATGGCTCGACTTAGACACACTGCACGAAAGTCAGTCATCCCCTTCTTACCCTCCCGCCTTGCTGAGCGTCCGCTTCGCCGTCCCGTGGCCGGACAGTCCAGCCACTTGGAGAGACTACACCACCGCCTGCGTGAGGAGCAGGAACGTCGACGACAGGAGCAGTAGAGCTCTTCCTTCTCGCTCCACCAGGAGATAGAGTCTGTGAGGAGCTGCTCCCCTGTGCTTCCTCTGGAGCCGCCCCCTGCACCACCACTGGGCGTCCCAGCTTCTGTAGCAGCTTGTAACACCCGGTTTTAAAGAACAAAGCCGGGTGCATCTCATACATGCGCCAAGAAGACAACATATATAATAACAGAGTGTATAGAGATAAATGTCATAAAACATCAGAGTACTTATTACATAGCGGAAGTCTTATTACAAAATAAAATAATAAAGATAAAGCGAACTAAGGATCGTCGGCGCCAATGTCGACCGAGACACGCCACCTAGATCAGATCGAACTCCTCAGTGTTAGGCGGCTCCTCTTCGACCACCTGTTCTTCTCCTGTGGGGGGGGTGTGAGACAGCAAGAGTGAGCTCACATACGTTCATAGCTCAACAAGTCGTGGGGAATAATGTGGCATGAACTCACCAAAGGTGGGAGTTCATGTAGTGTAAGGCTAATCAATGGAATAAAGGCTGAGGCTGAGCATTGCTTTTATAAGTTGGTCAAAATTTTATTAGCAATTACTAAGTGTAAGTAAATACCAAACCTTAATAATAATAAAGAACAATAATAGTAAAATAATCCCAAATGCGATGCAAATGTCAAATTGAATTTAAGTTCCATAATTAATCATGTGAGGGTCCGAGCCGCTCTTGACCGTGAGCACGGCTAGTATACTAGTTTTACACTCTGCAGAGGTTGCGCATCTTTACCCACAAGTCGTGTATCCCATGTCGCCTGGGTTTGCAAGGCCCTTAGACACTACCGAGGTGAATGGCTAGGGATCCACTACGAGGCCTTTACAAAGTTCCACTAGCTTCCGAAAACCCGCTACAGTTTATAGGAAGATCCAGTACAGGGTTCCTGGCTGACAGCCATCGCAGCAAAATCAACCAGGGACCTCCCCGCACTGACCTCTCCCCTACTGCCCTTGCCCCTTTCGGGTAAGGTAGTCTTCCACTAGCTTTCCTAGTTAGTCAGCCAAGGGCGTCCCATTAAACCCTTGTGGTAGCACTGTTTTCCCGGGTGGTTCTCCATGTTCCCATTAACATAATGATCTTAACATGAACAAGGAAGAATAAAACAGATAACAATAAATAGTATAACAATGAGTGATGACTATCTCTATACCCAAATCCACATAAAGCAATAGCATGTACTACCCAAAACTTTAGTAGTAAAACCAGTGGTGAAGCAAGGTATAAAGATAGTCAAAATCTAGGGTATCCTATTGGGTCCCATCAAAATTAACCTATGCAGATCATTATGATTAATAAGAACATGAATGGGTAAAAGAAGTGATCAAGGGCACAACTTGCCTTTAATGAGCTCCTGCTCAGCTATCTCTACTTGTTGAACCTCAGATTCCACAGTGGCTTGCTCGTCTATTCGCATCAATACAATACATACATAGCATAGCATAAATTAACATCACATCAAACATGCAAATAAAATATACAGTAATAAACTAGACATTAAAATAAGATTACTGGAACTGGAATCATTAAATTTGGAGTTATATATTTTAAGTTATGGATTTTCTAAGGTTTTATGCATTTAATACAAGATTAAGTGAAAGAATAATTTTAATGTGTTTGTCATGACAGAACAGAGGCACTAATGGGTAGACAATATTATTACAAAAATTTAGGAACTGGAATGGACCAATTTGGAGTTCATATGCATTTTCTATGAATTATACAAGTTATAGGAATTGTTTTTATATTAAAAACTCATTTTTCTAATTCATTTCCTGATTTTATCAATCTCTGGACTGGGCCTCAAATACCAGGAAACGCAGGGGCTAGCGTGAAAGAATCCCCAAGACTCAACGCACTGCCCCTGTGGACGGCGGGTTGATTAGCGTTTTCCCCAGGGACTCTTATACAAAAGAGACCCGCGAAGGGGTATCGCGGCGTGTGAGCCATCCGATCAGGCATCGAGGGCTCAAAATAGATCAAGTGTTATGAACCGGTATTGAACCCGAGCCGCAGGATCTTGATCCAACCACCCAGATTCACCACTAATGTTATAAACCGATAGAAGATCACGACCATTGAATCAAAGATCTAGGGTTCTCGACTTCTCTCAGTACAATCCGCCCCTGGCCGTTCATCCACGAATCAACGGCCACCAACCCCTCTTCCTTCTCCCCACGACCAGCACAGCGGCGCCGCCGCCCCTATACGGCGGAACATCGCCGGTGAATCCCAGCTTCGCGCCCACGGACACTACTCCCGAGCCCGCAAGCGTTGACGCGAAGCGCACATGATGACGAATACAGGGATGGGCTACTTACCAGCAACGGCGTTGTGAAGAGGGGTCAGCCACACGGCGAGGCGGACCACCGCAGAGGACCAGCACCGGCGAGCAATTCCTAGGCGTTGGTGCCCGAATCGATCCCGGCAAATCGCTGACCACACACCTCAGGACCTGGCGAAACACCTCGGCTGACTCCGGCGTACAGGACGATGGTGTAGAGAAGATACTGCGACGGCGGCGATCTCCAATCAACACCCCGTTCGGTGCGCACGACAAGGTGGGTCTCGGGAAGAAGGCTGGGGTCCGCTTAGAGGGGATGAGTTCACCTTTATGCGCGTGGAAGGTTCCGCGCCCTCGGTCAATCTCCACCAGCGCGGACTCGCCGATCGGAACGAATCCTAGCGCCCGCCCGCCATGCGCGGCGATTCGGTTGGGAGGAGAACGCCGACAGGCGGGACCCACACCGCAGTGAAACAGAGCGTGAGCAAGGAAATGGACGAGCGTGCGGGCCGTTCGCGAGGGCGCCTGACGAAGCGGGCCCACGCGACAGTGGGAGAATGGTGGAGACGGCGTGCGGCGGGGTGAAAAGGGAAGTGGGCCGCGCGGGAGTGTTAGGGCATATGGGCCGAAATGGGGTAGTCCGGCCCAGGTAGCATTGCTATTCTTTTCTTTTTTTTCTGATTTTTGTTTTCCCCTTCTCATTTAAATTCAAATCTTTCAAACTCAAATCCTTTGGTAGAATCTCCTCAGATTGCAAGTTTCACTTGAACACTCTAGTCTTACTTTTGTTTATACTATTTATTTTGTATATACTTTCCTCTTTAGTGATTCTTTTCCTCCCTCTCCACATTTCTTTGGAGTTTTGTTTTCCAAAATAGAATTTAAATTCCATGTGTCTATTAACATGTTAATAATACATTGATTTTATTAGTCATAAATGCACAATCAAGCAAAAATTCAGCATGATGCATGATTTATTTAGGTGTTATTGGTTATTTAATCCCCTTTTTATAGTGTTTATTCACATGTGATAGTAACTAGAGATGGTACACATATAGATAAAGGAAATATTCTCTTTCCATATGATTTACAATTTTGGGTATTACAAATCCTACCCCCCTTAAAAAGAATCTCGTCCTCGAGATTTAAGAAGATCTAGGGAAAAGATGGGGGAAGTCTATGCGAAGCTCTTCTTCTCTTTCCCAAGTAGCTTCATCTTCACCACGGTGACCCCATTGTACCTTGCACATCTTGATCACCTTATTTCTTGTAACTCGAGTCAAAGTGTCCAGAATCTTGATGGGGTACTCAGCATAAGTCAAATCCTCTTGAACACTAAGGTCCTCCATTGGTAACTTTTCCTCAGGCACCCTGAGGCACTTCTTCAGCTGAGACACATGGAATACATTATGCACATCTGACAGATGATCGGGTAACTCCAGTTGATATGCAACTTCACCCACTCGCTTTAAGATCAAGAAAGGTCCAATGAAGCGAGGGGACAACTTTCCTTTGACTTTAAATCTCCTCATACCACGAAGTGGTGACACCTTTAAATAGACATAATCTTCCTCCTTAAACTCAAGTAGTCTTCTCCGGGTGTCTGCATAACTTTTCTGCCTGGACTGTGCAGTTCTCAAATTCTCCCTTATTTGCTGAACTTGTTCCTCTGCTTCCTGTATAATCTCAGGCCCAAACAACTGTCTTTCACCAGTTTGATCCCAATACAGTGGAGTCCTGCACTTTCTGCCATACAAAGCCTCAAACGGAGACATCTTCAAACTGGCCTGATAGCTATTATTGTAAGAGAACTCTGCATAAGGTAAACTCTTATCCCAACTTCCACCATGTTTAAGAGCACATGCTCTCAACATGTCCTCCAGCACTTGGTTGGTCCTCTCAGTCTGCCCATCAGTCTGCGGATGGTAAGCCGAACTGAAATTTAATCTTGTATCCAAGGACTCGTGCAACTTCTTCCAATATCGAGAGGTAAACTGTGATCCCCGGTCTGACACAATCTTCTTTGGTACACCATGCAGGCATACAATCCGTGCCATGTACAACTCTGCCAACTTGGCACCTGAATACGTGGTCTTCACTGGAATAAAGTGGGCTACCTTGGTTAGCCTGTCCACAATCACCCATATAGAATCATAACCAGCAGACGTGCGGGGTAATCCAACAATGAAGTCCATGCCAATCTCTTCCCATTTCCACTCAGGTATCTTTAGTGGGTGCAGTAGTCCGGCTGGCCTCTGGTGTTCAGCCTTAACTCTTCGACACACATCGCACATAGCCACATGTGCAGCCACATCTCTCTTTAGTCCATACCACCAATACTTTTGCTTTAAATCCTGATACATCTTAGTGCTCCCAGGGTGGATAGAATAAACTGAATCATGTGCCTCCTTCAATATGGTTTCCCGAAGACTATTGATATCGGGAACACAGATCCGATTCTTGAACCATATCGTGCCTTGCTCATCCTCTGTGAACTCTGGGCCTCTACCCTCTGTTATCAGATCCTTGATCTCCTGGATTTTGGCATCACCAACCTGACCTTTACGAATTTCTTGCTCCAAGGTAGGTTCCAATTCAATAGTAACTCCTTCCGTATGTGTATCAATTCCCAGGTTGAGTCTCTCAAAATCTTTTGCTAATTCGTCAGGTAGCTGGACAACGAAAGCGGAGTGAACATGCTCCTTCCGACTCAAGGCATCTACAACCAAATTCGCCTTGCCTGGGTGATAGTGAATCTCCAAATCATAATCTTTGATAAGCTCCAACCAACGGCGTTGCCTAAGGTTGAGATCTTTTTGTATGTACTTCAAACTCTTATGATCCGTGTATACTTGGCACTTAGTTCCCATAATGTAGTGTCTCCAAATCTTAAGTGCATGCACAACTGCTGCCAGTTCCAAGTCATGAGTGGGGTAGTTCAATTCATGTTTCCGCAACTGACGAGATGCATAGGCGATCACGTGTCCTTCTTGCATAAGTACACATCCCAATCCTTGGCCACATGCATCACAATAAATGTCAAATCCTTTCTGCAGATCTGGCATAATCAACACTGGTGGTGACATCAGTCTGTTCTTCAATTGATCAAAGTTGTCTTGGCATTTCTCATCCCACTTGAATTCTCTTCCTTTCTCCAAAAGTGATGTCATAGGCTTGGCAATCTTAGAGAACCCTTCAATAAATCTCCGATAATATCCTACAAGCTCCAAGAAACTCCGAATTTCAGTGACGGTAGTGGGCACGCTCCATTCCATTATCTCCTTCACTTTAGCAGGATCCACTGCTATTCCTCCATTAGAAATAATATGTCCAAGGAATGACACCTTGTCAATCCAAAACTCGCACTTGCTAAACTTGGCATAGAGTTGATTATCTCGTAACTTCTGTAGCACCAACCTTAGATGTTCTTCATGATCACTTTCACCCTTAGAATAGATAAGAATATCGTCGATAAATACCACGACGAATCTGTCCAGATACTCCATAAACACCTTATTCATCAAATTCATAAAATAAGCTGGTGCATTGGTTAATCCAAATGACATAACCGTGAACTCATATAATCCATATCGGGTTGAGAAGGCCGTCTTAGGAATATTTGATGGTCTAATCTTCATCTGATGGTATCGCGATCGGAGATCAATCTTCGAGAATACTCTAGCACCTCGCATCTGATCAAATAAATCCTCAATACGGGGCAACGGATACTTGTTCTTTACCGTAACATCATTAAGAGATCTATAATCCACACACATTCTTTGTGATCCATCCTTTCTTCTGTACAAACAAAACCGGTGCTCTCCAAGGTGAAGACTCGGACGAATGTACCCAGCCTCTTGCAACTCCGTTAAGTGCTTCTTGAGTTCTTTTAACTCTTCTACAGACATCCTATATGGCCGTTTAGAATTTAGGAGTAGTTCCAGGTAAAAGATCAATCACAAACTCAACTTCCCTATCTGGTGGCATCCCTGGTAACTCCTCTGGAAAGACATCCGGAAAATCCTTAACCAAACGGATGTTGTCACCAACAAACTTCTCATCGACTAAGAATGTCGCTAGTCTGGTGGCGGTAGTTACTGCAATTCCAACTTCAAATCTTTCTCCTTTGGAACTGGTGAGTTCTATGGATCCTTTAGCACAGTGCATAAACTGCCTTTGACTTTCTTAACCATGACATACCAAGGATTACGTCTATAGTGCTCTCTTCTAACACTATAGGGGTAGCACATTTGGGTTAGGAATATAGGGTAAGAAAGGAAGAATTGTAGAGAAGGCGAGTAATTACGAGAAATGTTACTACGGGGGATTTATTAGCTAAGTAGATTAGTGTGTTATCCACTAAAGCTAATACATTACCTTATGGTGGTACATGCTAAGATGCCCGTCTATACTATTTCAATCAATCAAAGAAGCAAATCAGGCATTGATCATCAGCACAATCAACCAACATTTTTTTAAATAGAGAAAATAGTTTTAATTTTGTCTTAGGCTTCCTATCTCTTAAAAATGTCATAAGGGTAGGGATTCCAAGGTGTGAAATCCATCTTGTCTTGAAGTAGAAAAGGTAAGAATCATCAGAGTAGAACAGTAAAAGGTGAGACAGGATCAAGATAAGTGTAGAAAGAATCAGAGTAAGGTAAGTAGGAAAGGGGTTTGTCCATTTCTATCTAGGTTTCGTCCTACGGTCAACATTTCCTCTGATACCACTTCTGTAACACCCGGTTTTAAAGAACAAAGCCGGGTGCATCTCATACATGCGCCAAGAAGACAACATATATAATAACAGAGTGTATAGAGATAAATGTCATAAAACATCAGAGTACTTATTACATAGCGGAAGTCTTATTACAAAATAAAATAATAAAGATAAAGCGAACTAAGGATCGTCGGCGCCAATGTCGACCGAGACACGCCACCTAGATCAGATCGAACTCCTCAGTGTTAGGCGGCTCCTCTTCGACCACCTGTTCTTCTCCTGTGGGGGGGGGTGTGAGACAGCAAGAGTGAGCTCACATACGTTCATAGCTCAACAAGTCGTGGGGAATAATGTGGCATGAACTCACCAAAGGTGGGAGTTCATGTAGTGTAAGGCTAATCAATGGAATAAAGGCTGAGGCTGAGCATTGCTTTTATAAGTTGGTCAAAATTTTATTAGCAATTACTAAGTGTAAGTAAATACCAAACCTTAATAATAATAAAGAACAATAATAGTAAAATAATCCCAAATGCGATGCAAATGTCAAATTGAATTTAAGTTCCATAATTAATCATGTGAGGGTCCGAGCCGCTCTTGACCGTGAGCACGGCTAGTATACTAGTTTTACACTCTGCAGAGGTTGCGCATCTTTACCCACAAGTCGTGTATCCCATGTCGCCTGGGTTTGCAAGGCCCTTAGACACTACCGAGGTGAATGGCTAGGGATCCACTACGAGGCCTTTACAAAGTTCCACTAGCTTCCGAAAACCCGCTACAGTTTATAGGAAGATCCAGTACAGGGTTCCTGGCTGACAGCCATCGCAGCAAAATCAACCAGGGACCTCCCCGCACTGACCTCTCCCCTACTGCCCTTGCCCCTTTCGGGTAAGGTAGTCTTCCACTAGCTTTCCTAGTTAGTCAGCCAAGGGCGTCCCATTAAACCCTTGTGGTAGCACTGTTTTCCCGGGTGGTTCTCCATGTTCCCATTAACATAATGATCTTAACATGAACAAGGAAGAATAAAACAGATAACAATAAATAGTATAACAATGAGTGATGACTATCTCTATACCCAAATCCACATAAAGCAATAGCATGTACTACCCAAAACTTTAGTAGTAAAACCAGTGGTGAAGCAAGGTATAAAGATAGTCAAAATCTAGGGTATCCTATTGGGTCCCATCAAAATTAACCTATGCAGATCATTATGATTAATAAGAACATGAATGGGTAAAAGAAGTGATCAAGGGCACAACTTGCCTTTAATGAGCTCCTGCTCAGCTATCTCTACTTGTTGAACCTCAGATTCCACAGTGGCTTGCTCGTCTATTCGCATCAATACAATACATACATAGCATAGCATAAATTAACATCACATCAAACATGCAAATAAAATATACAGTAATAAACTAGACATTAAAATAAGATTACTGGAACTGGAATCATTAAATTTGGAGTTATATATTTTAAGTTATGGATTTTCTAAGGTTTTATGCATTTAATACAAGATTAAGTGAAAGAATAATTTTAATGTGTTTGTCATGACAGAACAGAGGCACTAATGGGTAGACAATATTATTACAAAAATTTAGGAACTGGAATGGACCAATTTGGAGTTCATATGCATTTTCTATGAATTATACAAGTTATAGGAATTGTTTTTATATTAAAAACTCATTTTTCTAATTCATTTCCTGATTTTATCAATCTCTGGACTGGGCCTCAAATACCAGGAAACGCAGGGGCTAGCGTGAAAGAATCCCCAAGACTCAACGCACTGCCCCTGTGGACGGCGGGTTGATTAGCGTTTTCCCCAGGGACTCTTATACAAAAGAGACCCGCGAAGGGGTATCGCGGCGTGTGAGCCATCCGACCAGGCATCGAGGGCTCAAAATAGATCAAGTGTTATGAACCGGTATTGAACCCGAGCTGCAGGATCTTGATCCAACCACCCAGATTCACCACTAATGTTATAAACCGATAGAAGATCACGACCATTGAATCAAAGATCTAGGGTTCTCGACTTCTCTCAGTACAATCCGCCCCTGGCCGTTCATCCACGAATCAACGGCCACCAACCCCTCTTCCTTCTCCCCACGACCAGCACAGCGGCGCCGCCGCCCCTATACGGCGGAACATCGCCGGTGAATCCCAGCTTCGCGCCCACGGACACTACTCCCGAGCCCGCAAGCGTTGACGCGAAGCGCACATGATGACGAATACAGGGATGGGCTACTTACCAGCAACGGCGTTGTGAAGAGGGGTCAGCCACACGGCGAGGCGGACCACCGCAGAGGACCAGCACCGGCGAGCAATTCCTAGGCGTTGGTGCCCGAATCGATCCCGGCAAATCGCTGACCACACACCTCAGGACCTGGCGAAACACCTCGGCTGACTCCGGCGTACAGGACGATGGTGTAGAGAAGATACTGCGACGGCGGCGATCTCCAATCAACACCCCGTTCGGTGCGCACGACAAGGTGGGTCTCGGGAAGAAGGCTGGGGTCCGCTTAGAGGGGATGAGTTCACCTTTATGCGCGTGGAAGGTTCCGCGCCCTCGGTCAATCTCCACCAGCGCGGACTCGCCGATCGGAACGAATCCTAGCGCCCGCCCGCCATGCGCGGCGATTCGGTTGGGAGGAGAACGCCGACAGGCGGGACCCACACCGCAGTGAAACAGAGCGTGAGCAAGGAAATGGACGAGCGTGCGGGCCGTTCGCGAGGGCGCCTGACGAAGCGGGCCCACGCGACAGTGGGAGAATGGTGGAGACGGCGTGCGGCGGGGTGAAAAGGGAAGTGGGCCGCGCGGGAGTGTTAGGGCATATGGGCCGAAATGGGGTAGTCCGGCCCAGGTAGCATTGCTATTCTTTTCTTTTTTTTCTGATTTTTGTTTTCCCCTTCTCATTTAAATTCAAATCTTTCAAACTCAAATCCTTTGGTAGAATCTCCTCAGATTGCAAGTTTCACTTGAACACTCTAGTCTTACTTTTGTTTATACTATTTATTTTGTATATACTTTCCTCTTTAGTGATTCTTTTCCTCCCTCTCCACATTTCTTTGGAGTTTTGTTTTCCAAAATAGAATTTAAATTCCATGTGTCTATTAACATGTTAATAATACATTGATTTTATTAGTCATAAATGCACAATCAAGCAAAAATTCAGCATGATGCATGATTTATTTAGGTGTTATTGGTTATTTAATCCCCTTTTTATAGTGTTTATTCACATGTGATAGTAACTAGAGATGGTACACATATAGATAAAGGAAATATTCTCTTTCCATATGATTTACAATTTTGGGTATTACACAGCTGCTGGAGGAGACCCAGATGACGGAGATGGCGACGACAGCTCGAGCCACGACACCGACTTCTCTGCTAACCTTGAGCCGGAAGGATGGGTTGCTCGACCCATCACTCGCGACGCTGCTCGCGGGTGTCACTTCCACGATGCGCTCGACACCCTGCTACGTCGGGCATTTGACCGGCATACTTGGTCCGTCGAGTATCGCTGTGTGGTCTACCAGCACAGTCGCGGGGTCTACCCGGACCGCTGGGAGGCGACTTGCTTGGTGCGCTGCCCGGAGAACAGTCTCCAGGGTGCAGAGGCCTGTTCAGAGCACTATTCTATCTCTGAACGGGACTCAGCTGAGGCAGCCATGCAAGATGCTGCACGGCGTGCGCTTTCGCACTACTGCTCGGTTTTCGGTGGGGCAGCTGACGGTCTTGACCTGAAGTATTACCCCCGCCGTCCATCTGGCAGCACAGGAGGCGTGATTGTCTCACCTGTCGGTGAGGGCAATCCTAGGTTGAGCAGCACAGTCAACCTAGCCGCCGTGCTAAACACGGAGCTGGACCATGCATTAGATGAGCTGAGTAGGGCTCGTGCTGAGATCGCCCTGCTGCGGGCTGAGCGCGCGGAACGTCGTCACTTGGATGGTGGTTCCCCCGCTCCCGTCGGGACTCAGCACCCGTACCGCTCACCTCAGCGTGGACACCAGTCTTATGGCAATCCCGATTGCAAGACCAAGATAACTCTAGAACCATAGATCGTTAGAGTTGGATCTTGTAATTAATACGAAATATATATACATAGAAGCTTCAGTCTTAGCGTTAGTCTCAGTCTTAGTTAGTCTTAGTTAGACAGGGTAGTTTGCTATATCCTGTGCATTTATGTTTGTCATGATGAACTATGTTTGGTTTGGATCTTTGTAATGATTGTCACCAGAGTGTGGGTATCCCCTGCATTTTGGTTTACCTATTATGTTAATAAAGTTAGTTATATAGTTGGGAAACCCATTATTCTCCTTTCCTCTTTATCTGAGAAGCTGTGTGGTCTGTGTTGGAGATCAGTGAAGATGCTCACCTGCTCAGTGCTGTTGAAGAATTCTATTCTCTTTTCTTATGCTGCAAGATCTGCCAGATCAGTTCTGATGTGTGGTTGCATTCTGCAGATGTCAGAGAACAGGCGCAGAGGAGGAAGGCGTGCTCAGCAGGAGCGAGCCGCTCAATAGGAGGAGGTGCCCCAGCAGCAGCAGCTGCCACCCCCGCCCCCGATGTCCATCGAGCAGATGTTTCTGATGCAGACTCAGGCAGTTCAGGCCATCGGTCAGACTTTGGCCGCCATTCAGCAGCAGCAGCAGCAGCAGCAGGCCCCACCTCAGCCTCAGATGCCTCAGATGCCTAGAGACAAGCGTGCTGAATTCATGAGAGGCCATCCACCAACGTTTGCTCATTCTTCTGACCCCATGGATGCTGAAGATTGGCTGCGCACTGTGGAGTGGGAGTTGCATACCGCTCAGTGCGATGACAGGGAGAAAGTTCTGTATGGTCCCCGTCTGTTGAGAGGAGCAGCCCAGTCATGGTGGGAGTCTTACCTCGCCACCCATGCCAACCCCGACACCATCACCTGGGAAGAATTCAGAGGTAGCTTTCGTCAGTACCATGTTCCTGCAGGTCTGATGACAGTGAAGAAGGAGGAGTTCCTGGCCCTCAAGCAAGGGCCATTGTCTGTCAGTGAGTACCGGGACAAGTTTCTGCAATTGTCTCGCTATGCTCCTGAAGATGTCAACACCGACGCCAAGCGGCAGTACCGTTTCCTGAGAGGCTTGGTTGACCCTCTGCAGTATCAACTGATGAATCACACCTTCCCGACATTCTAGCACCTGATTGATAGAGCGATCATGACGGAGAGAAAGCGCAAGGAGATGGAAGATCGTAAGCGCAAGATCAGTGGACCGCAGTCTGGAAGCAGCAGTCGTCCTCGTTTCTCAGGCAACCAACCCCAGCAGTTCAGGCAGAACCAGCGTCCACCTCAGCAGCGTCAGCAGCATCAGCAGTTCCAAAGGCAGTATCCTCAGAATCAGTACCAGAACCGTCAGAGCAATCAGTCAGGAGGTCAGTTTCAGAAGCAGAATCAGCAAGCACCTCGTCTTCCTGCCCCAGCAAATCAGCAGAACAGTCAGGCAGCACCAGCTCAGGTTGGAAACAGGGCATGTTTCCACTGTGGAGAGCAAGGCCACTGGGTGATGCAATGTCCGAAGAAGGCAGCCCAGCAGCAGTCAGGCCCCAATGCCCCAGCAAAGCAGAATGTGCCTCAGCCTGGAGCAGGCAATCGCCCTCAACAGCGCTATAATCATGGAAGGCTGAACCATTTGGAAGCTGAAGCAGTTCAGGAGACCCCCGGCATGATAGTAGGTATGTTCCCAGTCGACTCCCATATTGCAGAAGTGTTATTTGATACTGGAGCAACGCATTCTTTCATTACTGCATCATGGGTAGAAGCACATAATCTTCCAATTACTACCATGTCAACCCCCATTCAAATTGACTCAGCCGGTGGTAGAATTCGAGCCGATAGCATTTGTTTGAATATAAGTGTGAAAATAAGGGGGATAGCGTTTCCCGCCAACCTTATAGTAATGGGTACTCAGGGAATAGATGTCATCCTAGGGATGAATTGGCTAGATAAGTATCAGGCAGCTATCAGTTGTGATAAAAGGACAATCAAGTTGGTGTCCCCACTAGGAGAGGAAGTGGTGACCGAGTTAGTCCCACCTGAGCCGAAGAAAGGAGGTTGTTATCAGATGGCCGTTGATAGCAGTGAAGCAGACCCGATCGAGAGTATCAAGGTTGTTTCCGAATTCCCAGATGTGTTTCCAAAGGATTTACCGGGTATGCCACCAGAGCGGAAAGTTGAGTTTGTCATAGAGCTTCTTCCTGGAACCGCCCCTATCTTTAAGAGAGCTTACAGAATATCTGGACCAGAATTGGTTGAGCTTAAGAAGCAGATTGATGAGCTGTCAGAGAAAGGTTACATTCGGCCAAGCACCTCGCCTTGGGCCGCTCCTGTCTTGTTCGTAGAAAAGAAAGATGGCACCAAAAGGATGTGTATCGATTACCGAGCTTTGAATGAGGTCACGATCAAGAACAAGTATCCCTTGCCCAGAATAGAAGATCTGTTCGACCAGTTGAGAGGAGCCAGTGTGTTCTCTAAGATTGATCTGAGGTCAGGTTATCATCAGCTCAGGATCCGACCTTCGGACATTCCGAAGACGGCATTCATTTCCAAGTATGGGTTGTATGAGTTCACAGTGATGTCTTTTGGTTTGACCAATGCGCCAGCATTCTTCATGAACTTGATGAACAGTGTATTCATGGATTACCTTGATAAGTTTGTGGTGGTATTCATTGATGACATTCTGGTTTACTCTCATAGCGAAGAAGAGCATGCAGATCATTTGAGGATGGTGTTGCAGAGATTGCGAGAGCACCAGTTGTATGCAAAGTTGAGCAAATGTGAGTTCTGGATCAGTGAAGTCCTGTTCTTGGGTCACGTAATCAACAAGGAAGGATTGGCTGTGGATCCGAAGAAAGTGGCAGACATTTTGAACTGGAAAGCGCCAACAGATGCTAGAGGAATCAAGAGTTTCATTGGAATGGCCGGATATTATCGGCGATTCATTGAAGGGTTTTCGAAGATTGCGAAACCAATGACAGCGTTGCTAGGCAACAAAGTTGAGTTCAAGTGGACCCAGAAATGTCAAGAGGCCTTTGAAGCGCTGAAAGAGAAGTTGACTACAGCGCCTGTCCTAGTCTTGCCCGATGTGCACAAGCCCTTTTCGGTGTATTGTGATGCTTGTTACACAGGTTTGGGATGTGTGTTGATGGAAGAGGGAAGAGTTGTGGCTTACTCGTCCCGACAGCTGAAGGTTCATGAGAAGAATTACCCAATCCATGATCTAGAGTTGGCAGCAGTGGTTCACGCACTGAAGACATGGAGACACTATCTGTATGGACAGAAATGTGATGTTTACACAGACCACAAGAGTCTGAAGTACATCTTCACTCAGTCAGAGTTGAATATGAGGCAGCGAAGATGGTTAGAGTTGATCAAAGACTATGAGTTGGAGATTCACTACCATCCAGGCAAAGCAAACGTAGTGGCAGATGCTTTGAGCAGAAAGAGTCAAGTCAATCTGATGGTCGCTCGTCCGATGCCTTATGAGTTGGCCAAGGAGTTTGACAGGTTGAGTCTCGGATTTCTGAACAATTCGCGAGGAGTCACAGTTGAGTTGGAACCTACCTTGGAGCGCGAAATCAAAGAAGCGCAGAAGAATGATGAGAAAATCAGTGAGATCCGGCGACTGATTCTAGAAGGCAGAAGCAAAGATTTTCGAGAGGATGTAGAAGGCGTGATATGGTTCAAAGACCGCTTATGTGTTCCCAATGTCCAGTCCATTCGGGAGTTGATTCTTAAGGAAGCTCATGAGACAGCTTATTCGATTCACCCTGGTAGTGAGAAGATGTATCAGGATCTGAAGAGGAAATTCTGGTGGTATGGAATGAAGAGGGAAATCGCAGAGCATGTGGCTATGTGCGATAGTTGCCGAAGAATTAAGGCAGAGCACCAGAGACCTGCTGGATTGTTGCAACCGTTGCAGATCCCTCAGTGGAAATGGGATGAAATTGGTATGGATTTCATAGTCGGATTGCCTCGCACTCGAGCCGGCTACGATTCTATTTGGGTAGTGGTGGACCGTTTGACCAAGTCAGCCCACTTCATACCTGTCAAGACCAGCTACAACAGTGCAGTATTGGCAGAATTGTATATGTCTCGGATCGTTTGTCTTCATGGTGTGCCAAAGAAGATAGTGTCAGACAGAGGAACGCAGTTCACCTCTCATTTCTGGCAGCAGTTGCATGAAGCCTTGGGCACGCATCTGAATTTCAGTTCAGCTTATCATCCGCAGACAGATGGTCAGACTGAAAGAACCAATCAAATTCTTGAAGATATGTTGAGAGCCTGTGCGTTGCAAGATCAGTCCGGATGGGACAAGCGATTGCCTTATGCAGAGTTTTCCTATAACAACAGTTACCAGGCCAGTTTGAAGATGTCACCGTTTCAAGCGCTTTATGGAAGGAGTTGTAGAACTCCGTTGCAATGGGATCAACCTGGAGAGAAGCAAGTGTTTGGGCCAGACATTTTGCTTGAAGCCGAAGAGAACATCAAGATGGTCCGAGAGAATCTGAAGATAGCGCAATCGAGGCAGCGAAGCTATGCAGACACAAGAAGAAGAGAGCTGAGTTTTGAAGTCGGAGACTTTGTCTATCTGAAAGTGTCACCGATCAGAGGAGTCAGAAGATTCGGAGTGAAAGGCAAGCTAGCACCCCGCTACATTTGTCCGTATCAGATTCTTGCAAGACGAGGAGAAGTGGCCTATCAGCTCAGTTTGCCAGAGAGTTTGTCTGCTGTGCATAATGTCTTTCATGTGTCTCAGTTGAAGAAATGCTTGCGTGTGCCAGAAGAGCAGTTGCCAGTGGAAGGTCTTGAGGTCCAGGAGGACTTGACCTACGTTGAGAAGCCAGTGCAGATCCTTGAGGTTGCAGACCGAGTCACCCGAAGGAAGACCATCAGAATGTGCAAAGTCAGATGGAATCACCACTCTGAGGAAGAAGCAACCTGGGAGCGTGAAGATGATCTAGTGGCCAAGTACCCAGAGCTCTTTGCTAGCCAGCCCTGAATCTCGAGGGCGAGATTCTTTTAAGGGGGATAGGTTTGTAACGCCCCGAATTTTTGCAGTTGAATTTTTTTTCTTTTCTTTACTCGCCAAAATTCGGGCGTTACCTTTTCTTTTTCTTTTTCCCTTCGCTAAACCTTGACCTTTTCCAAAGTTCTAGCGGGATTCGGTTTGGATTTCCCGTGTAAGAAAAACCCTAAATACTTTATGTTGTTTGATGCACCATGCCGAACCTTGCATTTCTTTTGATTGCTTTGAAAGTGCAATTGCATTCATGTAGAAAGATCGGATTTCGAAAGTGAGGAGAAGATCTTTTCTTTCTTTTTTCTCTCTCTCTTTTTCTCTCCTCTTTTTCTCTCTCTCCCGCGCCGTGGGCCGACCCCGGCCGGCCCAGCCGGCCCTGGCGCCCCCCCCCTTGGGCCCAATTGGCCCATGCCGCCCCCCCACCTCCCCTTTTTCCCCAAACCCTCTCCCTCTCCCTCTCATTTTCTCTCATTCTCTCCCTAGCCGCCGCCCCTACCCGCCCCCTGCCCTAGCGCCGCCCCTGCCCTAAGCCGCCGCCGCCCCTGCCGGCCGCCCCTCGCCGTCGCTCCCCAACGCCGGTGAGCCCTCCTCCCTCTCTCCCTCCTCCCTCCCTCTCTCCCTCCTCCCTCCCTCTCTCCCTCCTCCCTCCCTCTCCCCTCCCCCTCCTCTCTCTCCTCGCCCGGCCGCCCGCCTGGCCGGCGCGCCCCTGGCCGCGCCCGGCCACCCGCCCGGCCGCCCGCCCGCCCGGCGCGCCCCTGGCCGCGCCCGGCCGCCCGCCCGGCCGCCCGCCCGGCCGCCCGCCTGGCCGCGCGCGCCCTGGCCGCGCGCCCCCAGCCGCGCCTGGCCGCGCCCTGGCCGCCCGCCCGGCCGCGCCCCCGCCCCTGCGTGCTCGGCCGCCCAGCCGGCCGGTTCAACCGCCCCTAGGGCCGGTTCAACCGCCCCCTCTGTTTTTTATTTTTTTATTTTATTTTATTTACTTTCTGTGATCATAGCTATTTTATTTCAGGTAGGCTAATCATTGTTAATGTTATTGAAATATGAAGCTTAATTTAAAATTCCGTTATGCTAATTGATTTATGTAGTTAATTGTTTATCTCGTGCGATGTTGAACAACTTAAAATGATTAGGTTCTCATTAGTGCATATAATGGAATTCTTTTGTTAAGAACCAATTGTAATTGATCGTTAGTGCATAAGATTTAACCCCCTGCGAGACCTTTTCCCGTTTCTTTCTAACCATAACAAATGTGATATCGAATGTCATACTTGATGCATACTCACTTTATTTGTTCCCTTGTATGGTGTACTGTTCTTTTGTATTAAATGTGGATGGATGTATGTATGTTTGCGCTCGCATAGAGAACGATCCGGTCGAAGAGCCCGAGGAATTCGCAGGAGAAGCCCCTGAGCAGCAGTCGGTTGGTGGAGGCAAGTGTCCTTTGACCTATCTCTGTCCTATTCATTATTTAATTCACCTCCCGCATTACACCTTTATACCTAAGGATTGACTAGCTTTTGTTATCCCTGTCCTTGTTTACCTATTTGGGTTGGATTATTATTGTTTAGCTTTATGCTATTGCTCAACTCTAATCAATGAACATGATGAGATTACCTATGATACGCTGTTTTCCCTTCTCTTATTATGATGTTGTACTTGTGGTATTCAAGGGGGCTCGAGCGGTTTCTCGAGTGCCTCTCCGTAAGGACCTGTTCTATGGATGACCGCCCGGGAAAACAGTGCAACCATGAGGGTGGAATGGGGTGCCCTTAGCTGAATAATTAGAGGATCCGGGGTGTAGTTCACTTAGCCGTCGTGCCGTCAATGGGGCTCGGTGTATGCGGCTCGCTCTGCCAAGTTTGGGTCCGCCCCTTGGGGAGGAGTGCGGTGCATTTAGGAAACCTAACGGGTGGCTACAGCCCCGGGGAATCTTTGTAAAGGCTACGTAGTGAAACCCTGCCTATTCACCTTGGTAGTGTTTAAGGGTTTGATCGGCCCGAGGCAAGAGGGAATCACGGCTTGTGGGTAAAGTGCACAACCTCTGCAGAGTGTTATGAAACTGATATATCAGCCGTGCTCGCGGTTATGAGCGGCCAAGGGAGCTCCAGTGATTAGTGGTACTTGATAAGAGACCTTTTGGTTTACAGGTGGCAATGAGATTGATGGTTTTGGTTATGACTATGGTGCTGGTAAGTGGTATTCTTTCCGTTTGGAAAGGGTACATCGGGTTAATAACTTGGGTTAATGCTAAAACTTGGCTTTCTACTAGTAAATAATAATCTGACCAACTAAAAGCAACTGCTTGACTTATCCCCACATAAAGCTAGTCCACTACAGCCAAACAGGATACTTGCTGAGTATGTTGATGTGTACTCACCCTTGCTCTACACACCAAACCCCCCCAGGTTGTCAGCATTGCAACCACTGCTCAGGCGAAGATGAAGCTGTGGAAGGAGACTTCCAGGAGTTCCAAGACTACGACGAGTTCTAGGTGTGGGTTAGCGGCAACCCCCAGTCGGCTGCCTGTGAAGGCCGCGTTATCTACGTTTCTTTTCCGCACTTTGATTTATTGTAAGAACTATATGGACGTCTCAGACGTATGATGTAATCGACTATTTCCCTTATTAATACTATTTTGAGCACTGTGTGATGATGTCCATATTATGTAACTGCTGTGTACGTGAATAACTGATCCTGGCACGTACATGGTTCGCATTCGGTTTGCCTTCTAAAACCGGGTGTGACACTAATCACTAGGGCGTTGCGTGGAATTGGGAGAGGATTTGATCACTTCGGTGTGTCTTGTATTGAATGTCTAGCTCTTATAAGTAGTTGAAGTGTGAAAACTTGGATGACTTGAATGTGGGGTGGTTGGGGGTATTTATAGCCCCAACCACCAAACTAGTCGTTTGGTGGTGGCTGACTGTCGTATGGTGCACCGGACAGTCCGGTGCGCCAGCCACGTCACCAGGCCGTTGGGATTCGACCGTTGGAGCTTCTGACTTCTGGGCCCGCCTGGCTGTTGAGAGCACCTAGAGGGGGGGTGAATAGGTGATCTGTGAAACTTGAAACTTAAGCCACAAAACTTGGTTAATCGTTAGCACAATAATTGCCAAGTGGCTAGAGAGGAGTCTCAACAAAACACAATAACCACAAGAGATCAATCACAGAGATGGCACGGTGGTTATCCCGTGGTTCGGCCAAGACCAACGCTTGCCTACTCCACGTTGTGGCGTCCCAACGGACGAGGGTTGCAATCAACCTCTCTCAAGCAGTCCAAAGACCCATTTGAATACCACGGTGTTTTGCTTGCTTTTCTTAATCCCGTTTGTGAGGAATCTCCACAACTTGGAGCATCTCGCCCTTACACTTGAAGTTCACAAAGAAGCACAGAGCAAGGGAGGATTAGCAACGCACACAAGACACAAGAATCAGAGTGTCAACATGCACACAAGTCGCAATAAGAGCTCGCAACACAACTCAGTGAGTTCACAACTCCACTAGAGCTCTATATGCTATCACAATGAAACAAATGCGCGGAATCGAGGTCTTGGTGCTTAGGAATGTTGTAGGAATGCTTGGTGTGCTCCTCCATGTGCCTAGGGGTCCCTTTTATAGCCCCAAGGCAGCTAGGAGCCGTTGAGAGCATTCTAGGAAGGCTGATCTTGCCTTCTGTCGGCTGGCGCACCGGACAGTCCGGTGCCCGATTTCCTTCCAAAAATGGCACAGTCGACCGTTGGCAGCCTGAGAGCCGTTGGCGCACCGGACATGTCCGGTGCACACCGAACATGTCCGGTGCACACCGAACAGTCCGGTGCCCCCTTCTAGCCGTTGGCTCGGCCACGTGTCCCGCGCAGATTGCGCGGCCGACCGTTGGCCCGGCCGACCGTTGGCTCACCGGACAGTCCGGTGCACACCGGACAGTCCGGTGCACACCGGACAGTCCGGTGAATTATAACTGTTGGGGGCCTTCGTCCTCCGAAGGTCCTCAAAAAACATGATTTGACAATATCTTCCAAGTGAAATGTATGAACAGATATCTTCGGACCCAGATTGTGAACATGAAGTACGATCAGGACGAAGCTTAAGCTAGACGAAGGAAGATTGAGATGAAGGACGGGCTGATCACCAAGTCGTACGAGGGATGGTGCATAGCCGAAGCTATGCGCAGGGGAGCTTCGGCATAGTGGCAGAAAGGGGAACCGACTTAAAGATGAAAAGACTACTTAGGCTTTGTCAGATCCTCATAAGTCATTAGCAAATGTAGTGGACATGAATGTAATTTTACATGGGCTGCGTCCCACGTCTATAAATAGATGAACAGTACTCCCGTACTGTTCACGCTGACTTGGCATTTGCTTTTGCGTCACATTTGTATTTTCATCTCCTTCCAAGCCGAAGGTACATTTGTAATTCGATATTGTCTCTATTTTTCCATGATGATATAAAAAAGCTAAATTGATGATGTTATATGATTATCCATGCTATCTTTTATGTTTCATATGCTTCGTCTTTCATTAATGTATACTGTGATGATGAAGGTTCGTCCTTCATGACCTTCGTCTGAAGATCGTTATATCCTAAGGGAAATAATGCTTCAAAGGACGAAGGACTTTATCGTTTAACACTCTCTGTGTTGCCTTGTTCTTAACTCATAGCGCTTGAGAACAAGTCCTCAACATTGGCGCCCACCTCCGGTGAACTCACTTCCACTTCGAGTTTTTTGAACACCTTCGGAAGCCATAGACCCTCGCTATGGCACCGAAGAAAGCTTCAGCGACTGGGGCTGCAGCTCTGCAACCGCTGGACCCTAACCAGGAAACTGTCTCTCTTCGGGAGGCCCGAAGCCAGAAGAGGAAGGCCGTCAGCCCGACGCTTCAGGAGGATGAGCTAGACCAAGAAATCAAGGATATGGAGATGCTACATCAACAGGTGCAAAGGAAGAAGGAGAAGATGGCCCGACTAGCTGAGTTGCAAAGACAGATAGACGAAGCCTCTGAGGAAGTTCGCCATCTTTCTCACGATGAGCAGACCCGAAGGCCTCAGCAGAAAGATCTTCATCAGGAGGGCTTCGTCAACAAAGATGACTGGTATGACAATTTCCATCAGGGAAATTTTGTTTTCGATGATGCTTCTCCTCTGTCCGCTGAACTGCAGGCTACACCTTGGCCCCCGTCCTATAAGCCACCCCAACTTCCCATCTTCGACGGCCATTCAGACCCGAAGCAGTTCTTGATGAGCTACGAAGCAACAGTGTCTTCGTATGGTGGCAATGCTGCAGTCATGGCAAAATCTTTTGTTATGGCTGTCAGGAGTGTTGCTCAGACCTGGTATTCCTCCCTTCGACCAGGAACAATCACTTCATGGTAGAAGCTGAAGGATATGTTGTTAACCAGCTTTCAAGGGTTTCAGACGAAGCCGGTCACTGCTCAAGCCTTGTTTCAGTGCACTCAGGATCATGAAGAATACCTTCAGGCGTATGTCAGAAGGTTCTTGCGTTTGAGGGCGCAGGCACCAACGGTGCCCAATGAAATTGTCATCGAGGCCATGATCAAGGGGCTTCGTCCTGGACCTGCAGCTCAATATTTTGCTAGGAAGCCTCCTCAGACTCTGGAGAAGCTGCTCCAAAAGATGGACGAGTACATTCGTGCCGACAATGATTTTCGCCAAAGAAGGGAGGAGGCTTTCAGATTTTCTGAGATGACCAGGGGCTTCGGAGGAAGATTCTATCCGAGGCATGTCAGGTCCATCCATAACTCTACTCAAAGTGATGATAAGGGGAGTCAGCAGCACAGGCCACAGCCCTCCTCACAGGCTTCGGGGCAACAACAAAGCTTCTTCCGGCCACCAGCTCCGAGAGGAAGAGGCGCCAGGGGCTTTGGCGGAAGATTTGGAGATCAACCAAGGAGAACATTTTGCTTGTTTTGCGGTGAAAACAAGGGCCATACCACCAGGATGTGCCATGTTACCATCCAAAAGCAAAAGGAGATAGCCGAAGCTGCAGCACAACAAGCTCAGCCGAAGCAGGTCATGCATACTGCTTCGTACCATGTGCCTTACATCCCAGAATACGTAGGTAACCACCCTGCAGTTTCTGTTGCTTCGGCAAGTCAACCTCAAGCTTCCTGGCAACAACCTCCACCTCCACCACCGCTGCAACAAGGCCAACAGCCAGAAGGGAGCCAATATGCTCCACACCAAAGGGATTTCAGAGAGCAGTCCGAAGCTCGTACAGTCAACAGCACCGTGCCGGAGTCAAAGCACATTTATTGACAAGTATCCTACCTTGATAGCAGTCTTTTCCATTTAGTTCTATTTTCTGTATAATAAAGAACATTTCGATTTTCATGTAATGGTTTTGTGGTTGGTCATAAGGGAAATCTATTTTCTCCGAAGGCTTAAGTTGCTGAAGCTTGAAAGTTTGCGGAGGACCTTCGAATTATTAAAAATCCTTCGAAGTAACAAAAAGTCGTTCTAAGGAACGCAAAGTAAGTTGCTGAAGTTACAAAAAGCCGTTCCAAAGGGAGCGCAGTGTAAGTTTTTTGCTCCAAAGACGTTCCTAAGGGAATGCAGAGCATACAACGAAAAGTCAACGCTGATACCGCCTAAGTAAAAGGCGAAGAAGCTCCAAAGACGTTCCTAAGGGAATGCAGAGCTTATACCGCCTAAGTAAAAGGCGAAGAAGCCCCAAAGACGTTCCTAAGGGAATGCAGAGCTTACAGCGAAGAATCAGCGCTGATACAAAAATATTGTGTGGGGATATGTGTGTATCTTTCGGAACAAATGTCATCTACGTAACATAACATCATCACATCATTTTGCATAGCATAAGCATCATACATCATGTTGCATATGGCACAAGAAGGGGACACAATATTGATCTTCGGAAGTATGCTTTGAAAGAGTGAAAATCGTGTTAAGTCACAAGGAGACACAATCTTCATCTTCGGAGTATAGCTTCGGAGAATGTTTTCACGAAGCTTGGATATTCTTCATCTGAGCACTTCGGACATTGTTGTGATACATAAAAATTTTTCTTCACGAAGCATGAAAAGAAGGGAAGGTGTTTTTTCGCCGAAGGCTCAAAAGCGGTACGTATGTAAAGTTTCATGCATCGTAAAGAATTGAATAATGAACAGAGACTTGTATATTACATTCAAATGTACCAAATATTACATAAATCACACTTCAACTGTTTTTCCTAATAACACTTAGTCTTCTCTTAATACTACTTCGACAGCCTCATTTAGAAGCTGTTCAACAACTTTATCCACGATAGTTTCGGCCATTTGTTTAATTTCGTCATCCCCTTTTGTGTGAGGGTCAACAAACGATCCAGCAGGTTCTGAGGGAAGAGAATATTTTTGCATTACTATTACAAACCGCGAACAAAGTTTGAAATAAAAATTACAACACGATACAAATTATTAATTAATACCTAATTGACCTTCGGGCTCTGTGCTCTTTTCAGCAGCCTTAGCCACTTCTTTAGCATCGTGAATGCCCTTTTCACTTCTTTGAATAATTTCTCCTGCCATTTCTCGGCCACCATTATCCCAGACGTCGGTGAAAAATTTTCCACCAACTTGGCTAGCTTCGGTCGAGGGGTCTTTAATATCTTCAGCGGATAAAGTGGCTTCGGATTGCGCAAGCAGCTTAATATGATCACAACCTTTCTTCTCTAGAACAGTAGCAACTCCTCTGGCGCCCGAAAATGCGCAGATATCACCGCGGCTGCTCAGGATTTCCTCGAAAGCTTCTGCTTCATGACTAATCCATTCCAATGGACCTTCGGGATTGCCTCTGGAGAAACTTTCTTCACTAGAAAATGCGCCAACACTGGCGAAGCTGGATTTTATCTTTTTGACGCATTCTATAGATTTAACATAGCATTTCCTCTGGGATGCACGAAGCTCCTGAGTACTTAACTCTAAATGATTAACCAACTGATCACTAAGCTCTCGTTTTGTTTCTTCAAGCGCACATTCCTCTTTAGCTCTAGCTAGCTGTTTCTGAAGATCTTTAATCTCACGTTTTTGGGCTTCGGCCTGGATCTTTGAGGCAGCTTCGTCCTTTTTTACCTTGTCTATCAATGTAAGCAAAATTTTATCCTTTTCCAGAGCTTCGTTTCTCAGTTTAATAACTTCTGACCGAAGGTTGTTGAATGCAATTTCATAGCTCTCATCTTCGGCACTCTTTTGTGCTCTCAATGCGTTGCTTAGGATTAACCCCTATATATAAAGACTTGGTATAAGAATAAAAGAATGAATTACGTATTGTAAAATTTTTTCAAAACATCTAATTCCCATACCTTTAGGCTGTTATACGCAAGACTGTCCGCGAGATCCTCCTTCGTCATAGCACATAATCCAGCTTCGAGCTTCGGGAACCCCATACTTCTAGCCATCTCTCGGCAGACAGATAATTCTTTGTTATCAGGGAGGCAGTATAGGAAGTCATCCTCATTCGTCCCATTGAACACCACTGCTCCCTTTGGATATTTTAACTCTTTGGCATAGTGATTGGCTTCATAAGTCTCTTCTTCAGATAATTTTTCCCCGAAGCATGTCGTATGATATAATCGCATGTGCTGGCAGGAGCTTCGGGGACGGCAGTGTCAATCTTCTCAACCAAAACTGGTTCTGATGTTTTTTCGGTTTCCAAAGATTGTTCCTTGGTGGGCTCTGAAGGCCCAGCTTCAGCTTCAGCTTCAGCTTGTTGCTTCGAAGTTTCAGTAGACGCTTCAGCAAGTTCAACAGTCTTCTTTGGAGTTGTGCTTGAAGACATAATTGTCTCCAAGACATCTAGTACGTTCACCATTCTTTTTCTTTTTGGGGTCACCAGTGGGCCCTTTTGGATTTTTCTTGTTTCAGCATTCGCTGAAGGACTTAAGATTTCCAATATTTTTTGTCCTTCAATTCTCGATTTTTCTGCCTTCTCTTCTAAAGGCGCTTCAGATTTCTCTTCTATCTTCGGCACTGGAGCTGGTTCTGTAGTTTCAGAGGCCAAGGAAACTTCACCAATGAATTCTGGCACTGTGGCCGGCTCAATAAAGCGCGCTCGGTGGGTGAGCACCTTCATCTTTTTCCTTTGCGGCGCTGGCTCATTAGTGGCACTTGTGGTAGTTTCTGTTGCAGAAGAAGTATTCTTTCTTTTGCGACCCAACACCGGATAGTGATAGTCAGGGTAGACAAACCCGACTGCGTCAAATACCCGGTTGAGTCTTTTCTTCTTTCGGCCTCCGAAGGCTGCTGATAATGCAGTGTTCTCGGCCTTCGAATATGCCCCAAGCAGTTCGTCACTTAATGTTTCAATGCTTTTCAACCAGTCGTCATCAGGTTCAACAAATTTATCCCCGTATTTGAATGTGTATTTTAGTCTGACCAGTCCGCCTTCGTCGGACTCCTTGATGGTCTCCTTCGGCATTTCCCACTTTCCTGCAAGTGGCCACACCCTGAAGGCAATGTGTTCTTGAATCAAGTCCCTTGTCCCAATAAAAGAGCAGACTACGCCGAAGGCTCTTTGGCATTCCTCGGCTGCTTCATCCATTTTAACCTTCGGCCTTCGAAGTCCGAAGCGTTGCCAGATGGGGCGCATAATGATACTCTTGACATCTTCTTGCGTTGTTAGGTCATTCTTTACATAGAACCATTCAGTCATCCAGGCTCCGGGCCATCTCTTCCGAAAGGTCGGCACAGGGCAGCTTGACCCGGAGCGGGCAACGAAGCTGTAACACCCAAAGTTGTTGTGATATTGTTCTTTCCCCCAGGGCTTCGTCTCATATAACAACTCATGAATGTTGCAAAAGCTTTTGGCATTTGGTTCTAAACCTTGGCTTCTCGCAGCCCAGACAAACATCCCCATTCTTATGATAGCTTCGGGAGTAATTTGATGAAGGTAGATTTGAAATGTTTTCAGAACTTCAACAACAAAGTTGCTTAGGGGGAATCGAAGCCCAGCCTTGAGAAAGCTTCGGAAGATTACGACTTCATCTTCTTCGGGGGTGGGAGAAGTTTTTTCTCCAGCATCAGCTCTCACAATAGATATATCTTGAAAATATCGGCCCCTCATATTATCAATATGACTCTGCTTAATGGAGGTTTTCCCGAAAACCGCGTGACTTGGCCGCCATGGCCGATCTTCGGACTCTTCCCCACCACTTTCTACATCGTAACTGTCGCTGTCACCAGTATCTTCAGACAAGCCTTCCAGTATCTCCTTGGTAATTTTTTCCGTATTGGTCTCCGCCATCGCTATAAGGAACCCCAGGTTCTTCTCTTCAGAGAGACTCAGCTTCATCTCAGGACCGGCCTTTTTTCTTCAGACATCTTCGGAAATGCTAAAAACTGTTTTCAATGCCGAAGCTCCAAAACTAAAAGCTCGGTAAATTTTTGCGCGCAAGAGATAAAATTGAGTAAGCAGGGGCAGATGGCAAGTGTGCGTACCAAAATGAGTTTGTGGTATGATCTTATTTATACGCCCAGTGCGTTGAAAGTTGAAAGACCCACTTGTCAGTGAATGTTGCTATTCTAGCAAAGGGAAGGTGTTTTTTCGGACCTTCGGCTTAAGGCCTTCGTCCATATCACAATCTAAATTTATCATTAATAAATTAATATTGCGAGGGGCTACTGTTGGGGGCCTTCGTCCTCCGAAGGTCCTCAAAAAACATGATTTGACAATATCTTCCAAGTGAAATGTATGAACAGATATCTTCGGATCCAGATTGTGAACATGAAGTACGATCAGGACGAAGCTTAAGCTAGACGAAGGAAGATTGAGATGAAGGACGGGCTGATCACCAAGTCGTACGAGGGATGGTGCATAGCCGAAGCTATGCGCAGGGGAGCTTCGGCATAGTGGCAGAAAGGGGAACCGACTTAAAGATGAAAAGACTACTTAGGCTTTGTCAGATCCTCATAAGTCATTAGCAAATGTAGTGGACATGAATGTAATTTTACATGGGCTGCGTCCCACGTCTATAAATAGATGAACAGTACTCCCGTACTGTTCACGCTGACTTGGCATTTGCTTTTGCGTCACATTTGTATTTTCATCTCCTTCCAAGCCGAAGGTACATTTGTAATTCGATATTGTCTCTATTTTTCCATGATGATATAAAAAAGCTAAATTGATGATGTTATATGATTATCCATGCTATCTTTTATGTTTCATATGCTTCGTCTTTCATTAATGTATACTGTGATGATGAAGGTTCGTCCTTCATGACCTTCGTCTGAAGATCGTTATATCCTAAGGGAAATAATGCTTCAAAGGACGAAGGACTTTATCGTTTAACATTCTCTGTGTTGCCTTGTTCTTAACTCATAGCGCTTGAGAACAAGTCCTCAACAATAGCCGTACGTCGCCGGTGAATTCCCGAGAGCGGCACTTCGCTTGAGCCAGCCTGGTGCACCGGACACTGTTCGGTGCACCACCGGACACTGTCCGGTGCACCACCGGACAGTCCGGTGCTCCCAAACTGAGCAGAGTCTTGGCTGCTCGAGCCAAGACATTTCCAATTGGATTTTTCCTGTTTCCAGCGCTTAGACACAATACATTAGTCCATAAAACAATGTACTAAGTCTGAGAAACATACCTTTATCCTTGATTTGTACTTTGTCCACCTTTTTACACTTAGGCACTTGTGTTGGACACTAAATCACCAAAAATACTTAGAAATGGCCCAAGGGCACATTTCCCTTTCAATCTCCCCCTTTTTGGTGATTTATGCCAACACAACATAAAGCAAGTAGAACAAGTACAAAATCAATTCAAATAAGAACCCAAAATTGTTTTGATTCAATTTTGACATATATGGATCATCCTTTGCCACCACTTGGTTTGTTTTTGCAAATCAAACTCAATTTCCTATCTCTAAATCAAATCCACTTGTAGAGACATAAAGAGAGGTATCCCTAAAGAAATTTATCAGGAATTTCAAAAACTCCTCCTTTTTCCCATAATCAACATTTCTCCCCACAAGAAGCCAACTTTTGACATAAGAGACAATAAAAGAGTTTTGACAAACCAAACGCTCTATTTTACTATTTTCAAAATCTCTCAAGTGGTAGCTGATCCATTTATCGCTTTGGCCTTTATTTTCTCCCCCTTGGCATCAAGCACCAAAACGGGATCAATCTTGGCCCCTTTAACCCCAATTGCCTCACCAAAATCTTCAACTAAGAGCAAATAGGCAATAAGAGGATAAAGATGAACTTGGAAAAGTTACTCTTTTCATCGGAGTGCAGTGGAAGTCTTGCATGGTCCAAGTCCACCTTTTCCCTTTCAATCCTCCTTTGAGACTAAAACAAACTCAAGCACATGGTTAGTTTTCAAAGGGTCAAGTTGTAACACACCTCCCCCTAAGTATGTGCATCACTTGCACAAGGACTTGTGAGATCCAGGGAGTGCTTGTACAACTTAAGCACCACAATGAGCAACAAAATGCAGAATGAACATGATCAAGGCATAAACACATGTATGCTACAATTCAATCCAAGTTCCGCGAATCTAAGACATTTAGCTCACTACGCAGCCTGCAAAAGGTCTTCTCATCTAGAGGCTTGGTAAAGATATCGGCTAGCTGGTTCTCGGTGCTAACATGAAATACTTCGATATCTCCCTTTTGCTGGTGGTCTCTCAAAAAGTGATGCCGGATGTCAATGTGCTTTGTGCGGCTGTGCTCAACAGGATTTTCCGCTATTCGGATAGCACTCTCATTATCACATAGGAGTGGGACTTTGCTCAGATTGTAGCCAAAGTCCCGGAGGGTTTGCCTCATCCAAAGTAGTTGCGCGCAACACTATCCTGCGGCAACATACTCGGCCTCAGCGGTGGATAGGGCAACGGAAGTTTGTTTCTTAGAGTTCCACGACACCAGGGACCTTCCTAAGAGTTGGCACGTCCCCGATGTACTCTTCCTATCGACCTTACATCCAGCATAGTCGGAATCTGAATATCCAATCAAGTCAAAGTTAGACCCCTTTGGATACCAGATCCCGAAGCAAGGCGTAGCGACTAAATATCGAAGAATCCGCTTCACAGCCACTAAGTGACACTCCTTAGGATCGGATTGAAATCTAGCACACATGCATACGCTAAGCATAATATCCGGTCTACTAGCACACAAATAAAGTAAAGACCCTATCATAGACCGGTATACTTTTTGATCAACGGACTTACCTCCTTTGTTGAGATCGTTGTGCCCGTTAGTTCCCATTGGCGTCTTTGCGGGCTTGGCGTCCTTCATCCCAAACCGCTTTAGCAAGTCTTGCGTGTACTTTGTTTGGGAGATGAAGGTGTCGTCCTTGAGTTGCTTCACTTGGAACCCGAGGAAGTAGTTCAACTCGCCCATCATCGACATCTCGAATTTCTGCGTCATCACCCTGCTAAACTCCTCACACGACTTTTGGTTAGTAGAACCAAATATTATGTCATCGACATAAATTTGGCACACAAAAAGATCACCATCGCAAGTCTTAGTGAAAAGAGTTGGATCGGCTTTCCCAACCTTGAAAGCATTAGCAATTAAAAAGTCTCTAAGGCATTCATACCATGCTCTTGGGGCTTGCTTAAGTCCATAGAGCACCTTAGAGAGCTTACACACGTGGTCGGGGTACCGTTCATCCTCGAAGCCAGGGGGTGCTCCACGTGCACCTCCTCCTTGATCGGCCCGTTGAGGAAAGCGCTCTTCACATCCATTTGGTACAACCTGAAAGAATAGTGAGCGGCATATGCTAGCAATATACGAATTGATTCTAGCCTAGCCACAGGAGCGAACGTCTCCTCAAAGTCGAAACCTACGACTTGGGCATAACCTTTTGCCACAAGTCGAGCCTTGTTCCTCGTCACCACCCCGTGCTCGTCCTGTTTGTTGCGAAACACCCATTTGGTTCCCACAACATTTTGCTTGGGACGAGGAACCAGTGCCCAAACTTCATTGCGCTTGAAATTGTTGAGTTCCTCCTGCATGGCCAACACCCAGTCCGGATCTAGCAAGGCCTCTTCTACCCTGAAAGGCTCAATAGAAGAGACAAAGGAGTAATGCTCACAGAAATTAACTAATCTTGAACGAGTAGTTACTCCCTTGCTAATATCACCCAATATTTGGTCGACGGGATGATCCCTTTGGATCGTCGCTCGAACTTGGGTTGGAGGTGCCTGAGGTGCTTCTTCCTCTTCAACTTGATCATCCTGTGCTCCCCCTTGATCATGCGCCTCCACTTGAGGTACCTGTTCGTTATCTTGGGTTGGGGGATGCACCATAGTTGAGGAAGACAGTTGATCTTGCTCCAATTGTTCCTGAGGCCGCACATCTCCAATCGCCATGGTGCGTATCGCGGCCGTTGGAACATCTTCTTCATCTACATCATCAAGATCAACAACTTGCTCTCTTGGAGAGCCATTAGTCTCATCAAATACAACATCGCTAGAGACTTCAACCAAACCCGATGATTTGTTGAAGACCCTATACGCCTTTGTATTTGAGTCATAACCTAACAAAAACCCTTCTACAGCTTTGGGAGCAAATTTAGAGGTTCTACCTTTCTTCACAAGAATATAACACTTGCTCCCAAATACACGAAAGTAAGACACATTGGGTTTGTTACCAGTTAGCAGCTCATATGAAGTCTTTTTGAGAAGGCGGTGAAGGTAGACCCTGTTGATGGCGTGGCAAGCCGTGTTCACGGCTTCCGACCAAAAACGCTCGGGGGTCTTGAACTCTCCAAGCATAGTCCTCGCCATATCAATGAGTGTCCTGTTCTTCCTCTCTACCACACCATTTTGCTGAGGTGTGTAGGGAGCGGAGAACTCGTGCTTGATCCCCTCCTCCTCAAGGAACTCCTCCACTTGAAGATTCTTGAATTCAGATCCGTTGTCGCTTCTTATCTTCTTCACCTTGAGCTCAAACTCATTTTGAGCTCTCCTTAGGAAGCGCTTGAGGGTCCCTTGGGTTTCAGACTTATCCTACAAAAAGAACACCCAAGTGAAGCGGGAAAAGTCATCAACAATAACTAGACCATACTTACTTCCTCCTATGCTCAGATAGGCGACGGGTCCGTGAAAGGGAAATGTGCCCTTGGGCCATTTCTAAGTATTTTGGTGATTTAGTGTCCAACACAAGTGCCTAAGTGTAAAAAGGTGGACAAAGTACAAATCAAGAATAAAGGTATGTTTCTCAGACTTAGTACATTGTTTTATGGACTAATGTATTGTGTCTAAGTGCTGGAAACAGGAAAAATCCAATTGGAAATGTCTTGGCTTGAGCAGCCAAGAATCTGCTGAGTCTGGGAGCACCGGACTGTCCGGTGGTGCACCGGACAGTGTCCGGTGCGCCAGGCTGGTTCGAGCGAACTGACCGCTCTCGGGAATTCACCGGCGACGTACGACTATAATTCACCGGACTGTCCGGTGTGCACCGGACTGTCCGGTGAGCCAACGGTCGGCCGGGCCAACGGTCGGCCGCGCGATCTGCGCGGGACACGTGGCCGAGCCAACAGCTAGAAGGGGGCACCGGATTGTCCGGTGTGCACCGGACATGTCCGGTGTGCACCGGACATGTCCGGTGCGCCAACGGCTCCAGGTCTGCCAACGGTCGGCTTCGCCATTTAAGGAAAGAAATCTGGCACCGGACAGCGTCCGGTGTGCACCGAACTGTCCGGTGCGCCAGACGACAGAAGGCAAGAATTGCCTTCCCTGATTGCTCTCAACGGCTCCTAGCTGCCTTGGGGCTATAAAAGGGACCCCTAGGCGCATGGAGGAGAACACCAAGCATCCTTTGAGCATTGTTGATCACTCACACTTCATTCTTGCGCACTTATTCGACATTCTAGTGATTTGAGCTCCGTTCTAGTGTGCTAGTCTCTTGAGCTCAAGTCTGGGTTTTGTGTGTGCGTATTCCCTGTGATCTTTGTGTCGTGTGTGAGTTGCTAATCCCTCCCTTGCTCCGTGATTCTTTGTGAACATCTTTTGTAAGGGCGAGAGGCTCCAAGCTGTGGAGATTCCTCGCAAACGGGATTAAGAAAAGCAAAGCAACACCGTGGTATTCAAGTTGGTCTTTGGACCGCTTGGGAGGGGTTGATTGCAACCCTCGTCCGTTGGGACGCCACAACATGGAGTAGGCAAGTGTTGGTCTTGGCCGAACCACGGGATAACCACCGTGCCATCTCTGTGATTGATATCTCTTGGTTATTGTGTTGTGTTGAGATCCTTCTCTAGCCACTTGGCAAATTACTATGCTAACGCCTAAACAAGTTTTTGTAGCTATAAGTTTTAAGTTCTACAGGATCACCTATTCACCCCCCTCTAGGTGCTCTCAATTGGTATCGGAGCCGTTCTCTTCAAGAAAGGGACTAACCGCCCGAAGAAATGGATCCTGAGGGCAAGGGGATGGTGATCAACGACAAGGAGAAGGAGTCCTTCGTCAACGAGCCCAATGATGACAAGCCCACCGACTCAGGCTCGAGCCACAAAAGAAAAGACGGGAGGAAGAAGAAGACAAGGCGCATCAAGGAAATTGTCTACTACGACAGCGACGAATCTTCCTCCTCCCAAAAGGACAACAACGACGACGACAGACGAAAGACGGTTAACTCAAACTTTTCTTTCGATTATTCGCGCATTCCGCATAGCTCAAATGCTAAATTTCTTCCCATTCCACTTGGCAAGCCCCCTCACTTTGATGGAGAGGACTACGGTTTTTGGAGCCACAAAATGCGTACTCACCTGTTTTCTCTCCATCCAAGCATTTGGGAGATTGTGGAAAGTGGAATGAAATTTGATAGCTCGGATAGCCCTTTATTTATTAATGAACAGATTCATAAAAATGCACAAGCTACTACTGTGTTGCTAGCCTCTTTGTGCAGGGACGAATATCACAAGGTGAGCGGCTTGGACAATGCCAAGCAGATCTGGGACACCCTCAAGATCTCTCATGAGGGGAACGACGTCACCTTGCTCACCAAGATGGAGTTGGTAGAGGGAGAGCTTGGAAGATTCGCAATGATAAGGGGCGAGGAGCCTACCCAAACATACAACCGGCTCAAGACCCTTATCAACAAGATAAGAAGCTACGGAAGCACGCGATGGACGGACCACGACGTCGTCCACCTAATGCTAAGGTCCTTTACCATTATTGATCCTCATTTGGTGAACAATATTCATGAAAATCCTAGGTACACCAAGATGTCGCCCGAAGAAGTTCTTGGGAAGTTCGTAAGCGGGCGAATGATGATCAAGGAAGCGAGATACGTGGACGACGCGTTGAACGGTCCTATTCATGAGCCTCAACCCATTGCTCTCAAGGCAACGAGGAGCAAGGAGGCGCTACCGAGCAAGGTGGCGCAAGTTGAGGCGGCCGGGCTCAATGATGAGGAGATGGCCCTCATCATTAAGCGCTTCAAGACAGCGCTTAAAGGTCGCAAGGGACAGCCAAGCAAGACCAAAGCCAAGGGGAAGCGCTCATGCTTCAAATGCGGTAAGCTTGGTCATTTTATTGCTAACTGTCCCGACAATGATAGTGATCAGGAACAAGGGAACAAGAGAGAGAAGAAGAAGAAGTATAAGAAGGCAAAAGGCGAGGCGCATCTAGGCAAGGAGTGGGATTCGGATTGCTCCTCTTCCGACTCCGACAATGAGGGACTCGCCGTCACCGCCTTCAACAAATTGGCCCTCTTCCCCAACGAGCGTCACACATGCCTTATGGCAAGGGAGAAGAAGGTATGTACTCGAAACTCTACTTATGCTTCTTCAAGTGAGGACGAATCTAGTGATGAGGATGAAATAGATTATTCATGTTTGTTTAAGGGCCTAGATAGAACCAAGGTAGACAAAATTAATGAATTAATTGATGCCTTGAATGATAAGAATATGCTTTTAGAAAAGCAAGAGGATTTGTTGTATGAAGAACATGATAAATTTGTAGAAGCACAAAAATCTCTTGCTCTAGAAATCAAAAGAAATGAAATGCTCTCTAGTGAATTATCTTCTTGTCATGAAACCATTGCTACTTTAAAAAGTTTTAATGATGATTTAAATGCTAAACTAGAAGTAGCTAGTAAATCTAATTCTTGTGTAGAAATTGTTGAAACTTGTAATAGGTGTAAAGATTTTGACATTGATGCTTGTAGTAATCATTTAGTTTCAATTTCCAAATTAAATGAGGAATTGGCTAGTCTTAATGCCCAACTTAAGACTAGCAAGAATGAATTTGACAAGCTAAAATTTGCAAGGGATGCCTACACGATTGGTAGACACCCCTCAATTAAGGATGGACTTGGCTACAAGAGGGAAGCCAAGGACTTGACAAGCCATAAGGCTCCCATCTCCGCCAAGGAGAAAGGGAAGGCCCCTATAGCTAGTAGTGTGCAAAAGAACCATGCCTTTATGTACCACGATAGGAGACAATCTAGAAATGCTTATAGGAGTTATAATGCATATGATGCCTTTGATTCTCATGCCATGTTTGCTTCTAGTTCTTCTTATGTACATGATAGAAATGTTGGTAGGAGAAATGTTGTTCATAATATGCCTAGGAGAAATGTTGTTAATGTTCCTAGGAAAGTTAATGAACCTTCTACAATTTATCATGCTTTAAATGCTTCCTTTGCTATTTGTAGAAAGGATAGGAAAATAGTTGCTAGGAAGTTAGGGGCAAAATGCAAGGGAGACAAAACTTGCATTTGGGTCCCTAAGGATATTTGCACTAACCTTGTAGGACCCAACATGAGTTGGGTACCTAAGACCCAAGCCTAAATTTGCCTTGCAGGTTTATGCATCCGGGGGTTCAAGCTGGATTATCGACAGCGGATGCACAAACCATATGACGGGGGAGAAGAAGATGTTCACCTCCTACGTCAAGAACAAAGATTCCCAAGATTCAATAATATTCGGTGATGGGAATCAAGGCAAGGTAAAAGGGTTAGGTAAAATTGCAATCTCAAATGAGCATTCTATCTCTAATGTGTTTTTAGTTGAGAGTCTTGGATATAATTTACTATATGTTAGTCAATTATGTAATATGGGATATAATTGTTTATTTACAAATGTAGATGTGTCTGTCTTTAGAAGATGTGATGGTTCACTAGCTTTTAAGGGTGTACTACACGACAAACTTTACTTAGTTGATTTTGCAAAAGAAGAGGTCGGTCTAGATGCATGCTTAATGGCTAAGACTTGCATGGGCTGGTTGTGGCATCGCCGCTTAGCACATGTGGGGATGAAGAACCTCCACAAGCTTCTAAAGGGAGAACACGTGATAGGTCTAACCAATGTTCATTTCGAAAAAGATAGACCTTGTGCAGCTTGTCAAGCAGGTAAACAAGTGGGAGGAGCACATCACAGCAAGAATGTGATGACCACGTCAAGACCTCTGGAGCTGCTGCATATGGACCTCTTCGGACCCGTCGCCTATCTGAGCATAGGAGGAAGTAAGTGTGGTCTAGTTATTGTTGATGACTTTTCCCGCTTCACTTGGGTGTTCTTTTTGCAGGATAAGTCTGAAACCCAAGGGACCCTCAAGCGCTTCCTCAGGAGAGCTCAAAATGAGTTTGAGCTCAAGGTGAAGAAGATAAGGAGCGACAACGGGTCCAAATTCAAGAATCTTCAAGTGGAGGAGTTTCTTGAGGAGGAGGGGATCAAGCACGAGTTCTCCGCTCCCTACACACCTCAGCAAAATGGTGTGGTAGAGAGGAAGAACAGGACGCTCATCGATATGGCGAGGACTATGCTTGGAGAGTTCAAGACCACCGAGTGCTTTTGGTCAGAAGCCGTGAACACGGCTTACCACGCCATCAACAGGGTCTACCTTCACCGCCTCCTCAAGAAGACTTCATATGAGCTGCTAACTGGTAACAAACCCAATGTATCGTACTTTCGTGTATTTGGGAGTAAATGCTACATTCTAGTGAAGAAGGGTAGGAATTCCAAATTTGCTCCCAAAGCTGTAGAAGGGTTTTTATTAGGTTATGATTCAAATACAAAGGCGTATAGGGTCTTCAACAAATCATCGGGTTTGGTTGAAGTCTCTAGCGACATTGTATTTGATGAGACTAATGGCTCTCCAAGAGAGCAAGTTGTTGATCTTGATGATGTAGATGAAGAAGACGTTCCAACGGCCGCGATACGCACCATGGCGATGGGAGATGTAAGGCCTCAGGAACAGGTGGAGCAAGATCAACCGTCTTCCCCAACTATGGTGCATCCCCCAACCCAAGATGACGAACAGGTACCTCAAGTGGAGGCGCATGATCAAGGGGGAGCACAAGATGTTCAAATTGAAGAGGAAGAAGCACCTCAAGCACCTCCAACCCAAGTTCGAGCGACGATCCAAAGGGATCATCCCGTCGACCAAATATTGGGTGATATTAGCAAGGGAGTAACTACTCGCTCAAGATTAGTTAATTTTTGTGAGCATTACTCCTTTGTCTCTTCTATTGAGCCTTTTAGGGTAGAAGAGGCCTTGCTAGATCCGGACTGGGTGTTGGCCATGCAGGAGGAACTCAACAATTTCAAGCGCAATGAAGTTTGGACAATGGTGCCTCGTCCTAAGCAAAATGTTGTGGGAACCAAGTGGGTATTCCGCAACAAACAGGATGAGCACGGGGTGGTGACAAGGAACAAGGCTCGACTTGTGGCAAAAGGTTATGCCCAAGTCGCAGGTTTGGACTTTGAGGAGACTTTTGCTCCTGTGGCTAGGCTAGAATCAATTCGTATCTTGCTAGCATATGCCGCTTACCATTCTTTCAGGTTGTACCAAATGGATGTGAAGAGCGCTTTCCTCAACGGGCCGATCAAAGAGGAGGTGTACGTGGAGCAACCCCCTGGCTTCGAGGATGAACGGTACCCCGACCACGTGTGTAAGCTCTCTAAGGCGCTCTATGGACTTAAGCAAGCCCCAAGAGCATGGTATGAATGCCTTAGAGACTTTTTAGTTGCTAATGCTTTCAAGGTTGGGAAAGCCGATCCAACCCTGTTTACTAAGACTTGCGATGGTGATCTTTTTGTGTGCCAAATTTATGTCGATGACATAATATTTGGTTCTTCTAATCAAAAGTCTTGTGAAGAGTTTAGCAGGGTGATGACGCAGAAATTCGAGATGTCGATGATGGGCGAGTTGAACTACTTCCTTGGGTTCCAAGTGAAGCAACTCAAGGACGACACTTTCATCTCCCAAACGAAGTACACGCAAGACTTGATAAAGCGGTTTGGGATGATGGACGCCAAGCCCTCAAAGACACCGATGGGAACTGACGGACACATCGATCTCAACAAAGGAGGTAAGTCCGTTGATCAAAAAGCATACCGGTCCATGATAGGTTCTTTGCTTTATTTATGTGCTAGTAGACCGGATATTATGCTTAGCGTATGCATGTGTGCTAGATTTCAATCCGATCCTAAGGAGTGTCACTTAGTGGCGGTGAAGCGAATTCTTCGATATCTAGTCGCTACGCCTTGCTTCGGGATCTGGTATCCAAAGGGGTCTAACTTTGACTTGATTGGGTACTCAGATTCCGACTATGCTGGATGTAAGGTCGATAGGAAGAGTACATCGGGGACGTGCCAATTCTTAGGAAGGTCCCTGATGTCATGGAATTCTAAGAAACAAACCTCCGTTGCCCTATCCACCGCTGAGGCCGAGTACGTTGCCACAGGACAGTGTTGCGCGCAACTACTTTGGATGAGGCAAACCCTCCGGGACTTTGGCTACAATCTGAGCAAAGTCCCACTCCTATGTGATAATGAGAGTGCTATCCGAATAGCGGAAAATCTTGTTGAGCACAGCCGCACAAAGCACATTGACATCCGACATCACTTTTTGAGAGACCACCAGCAAAAGGGGGATATCGAAGTGTTTCATGTTAGCACCGAGAACCAGCTAGCCGATATCTTTACCAAGCCTCTAGATGAGAAGACCTTTTGCAGGCTGCGTAGTGAGCTAAATATCTTAGATTCGCGGAACTTGGATTGAATTGTAGCATATATGTGTTTATGCCTTTGATCATGTTCATTCTGCATTTTGTTGCTTATTGTGGTGCTCAAGTTGTACAAACACTCCCTGGACCTCACAAGTCCTTTTTGCAAGTAATGCACATATTTAGGGGGAGCTGTGCTACAACTTGACCCTTTGAGACTAACCATGTACTTGAGTTTGGTTGTTTTAGTCTCAAAAGAGGATTGAAAGGGAAAAGGAGGACTTGGACTATGCAAGACTTCCACTGCACTCCGATGAAAAGAGTAACTTCTCCAAGTTCATCTTTATACTCTTATTGCCTTTGTGTTCTCTTTTGATGATTTTGGTGAGGCAATGGGGTTAAAGGGCCAAGATTGATCCCGTTTTGGTGCTTGATGCCAAAGGGGGAGAAAATAAAGGCCAAAGCAATAGATGGATCAGCTACCACTTGAGAAATTTTGAAAATAGTAGATTAGAGTTTTTGGTTTGTCAAAACTCTTTTATTGTCTCTTATGTCAAAAGTTGGTCTCTTGTGGGGAAAAGTGTTGATTATGGGAAAAGGGGAGTTTTTGAAATCCTTGATCAAATTTCTTTGGAATACCTCTCTTTATGTCTCTACAAGTGGATTTGACTTAGAGATAGGAATTTGAGTTTAATTTGCAAAAACAAACCAAGTGGTGGCATAGAGTGATCCACATATGTCAAATTTGAATCAAAATAAATTGAGTTCTTATTTGAAGTGATTTTGTACCTGTTCTACTTGCTTTATGTTGTGTTGGCATAAATCACCAAAAAGGGGGAGATTGAAAGGGAAATGTGCCCTTGGGCCATTTCTAAGTATTTTGGTGATTTAGTGTCCAACACAAGTGCCTAAGTGTAAAAAGGTGGACAAAGTACAAATCAAGAATAAAGGTATGTTTCTCAGACTTAGTACATTGTTTTATGGACTAATGTATTGTGTCTAAGTGCTGGAAACAGGAAAAATCCAATTGGAAATGTCTTGGCTTGAGCAGCCAAGAATCTGCTGAGTCTGGGAGCACCGGACTGTCCGGTGCGCCAGGCTGGTTCGAGCGAACTGGCCGCTCTCGGGAATTCACCGGCGACGTACGGCTATAATTCACCGGACTGTCCGGTGTGCACCGGACTGTCCGGTGAGCCAACGGTCGGCCGGGCTAACGGTCGGCCGGGCCAACGGTCGGCCGCGCGATCTGCGCGGGACACGTGGCCGAGCCAACGGCTAGAAGGGGGCACCGGACTGTCCGGTGTGCACCGGACATGTCCGGTGCGCCAACGGCTCCAGGTCTGCCAACGGTCGGCTTCGCCATTTAAGGAAAGAAATCTGGCACGGGACAGTGTCCGGTGTGCACCGGACTGTCCGGTGCGCCAGACGACAGAAGGCAAGAATTGCCTTCCCTGATTGCTCTCAACGGCTCCTAGCTGCCTTGGGGCTATAAAAGGGACCCCTAGGCGCATGGAGGAGAACACCAAGCATCCTTTGAGCATTGTTGATCACTCACACTTCATTCTTGCGCACTTATTCGACATTCTAGTGATTTGAGCTCCGTTCTAGTGTGCTAGTCTCTTGAGCTCAAGTCTGGGTTTTGTGTGTGCGTATTCGCTGTGATCTTTGTGTCGTGTGTGAGTTGCTAATCCCTCCCTTGCTCCATGATTCTTTGTGAACATCTTTTGTAAGGGCGAGAGGCTCCAAGCTGTGGAGATTCCTCGCAAACGGGATTAAGAAAAGCAAAGCAACACCGTGGTATTCAAGTTGGTCTTTGGACCGCTTGAGAGGGGTTGATTGCAACCCTCGTCCGTTGGGACGCCACAACGTGGAGTAGGCAAGCGTTGGTCTTGGCTGAACCACGGGATAACCACTGTGCCATCTCTGTGATTGATATCTCTTGGTTATTGTGTTGTGTTGAGATCCTTCTCTAGCCACTTGGCAAATTACTGTGCTAACGCCTAAACAAGTTTTTGTGGCTATAAGTTTTAAGTTCTACAGGATCACCTATTCACCCCCCCTCTAGGTGCTCTCAGTCCGAAGAGGTCCATATGCAGCAGCTCCAGAGGTCTTGAAGTGGTCAACACATTCTTGCTGTGATGTGCTCCTCCCACTTGTTTACCTTGCCTTGGTTCCCATCACCGAATATGATTGAATCTTGGGAATCCTTATTCTTGACGTAGGAGGTGAACATCTTCTTCTCCCCCGTCATATGGTTTGTGCATCCGCTGTCGATAATCCAGCTTGAACCCCCGGATGCATAAACCTGCAAGGCAAATTTAGGCTTGGGTCTTAGGTACCCAACTCTTGTTGGGTCCTACAAGGTTAGTCACAATTGTCTTAGGGACCCAAATGCAAGTTTTATCACCCTTGCATTTTGCCCCTAATTTCCTAGCAACTATCTTCCTATCCTTTCTACAAATAGCAAAGGAAGCATTTAAAGCATGATAAATTGTAGAGGGTCCATTCATAACTTTCCTAGGAACATGAACAATATTCTTTGTAGGCACATGATGAATATTTTTCCTAGGCATATCTCTACCATGCATATAGGAAGAACTGGGAGCAAACATAGCATAAGAATCATAGGCATGTGAATCAAAAGCATTACAACTCCTATGAGACTGTCTTCTATCATTGTACATAAAAGCATGGTTCTTTTTAGTACTACTTGCCATAGGGGCCTTCCCTTTCTCCTTGGCGGAGATGGGAGCCTTATGGCTTGTTAAGTTCTTGGCTTCCCTCTTGAAGCCAAGCCCATCCTTAATTGAGGGGTGTCTACCAATCGTGTAGGCATCCCTAGCAAATTTTAGTTTATCAAAATCACTTTTGCTAGCCTTAAGTTGGGCATTAAGACTAGCCATTTCATCATTTAACTTTGCAATAGAAGCTATGTGTTCACTACAAGCATCAATATCAAAATCTTTACATCTTTTGCAAATAACAACATTTTCTACACAAGTTGTTGATTTACTAGCTATTTCTAACTTAGCATTCAAATCATCATTAATGCTTCTTAAGCTAGAAATTGTCTCATGGCAAGAAGATAATTCACAAGAAAGCATTTCATTTCTCTTAACTTCTAAGGCATGAGATTTTTGTGCTTCTACAAATTTGTCATGTTCTTCATACAACAAGTCCTCTTGTTTTTCTAAAAGCCTATTCTTATCATTCAAGGCATCAATCAATTCATTAATTTTATCTACCTTGGTTCTATCTAGGCCCTTAAATAAACATGAATAATCTATTTCATCCTCATCACTAGATTCGTCCTCACTTGAAGAAGCATAAGTAGAGTTTCGAGTACATACCTTGTTTTCCCTTGCCATAAGGCATGTGTGACGCTCGTTGGGGAAGAGGGATGACTTGTTGAAGGCGGTGGCAGCGAGTCCTTCATTGTTGGAGTCGGACGAGGAGCAATCCGAATCCCACTCCTTGCCAAGATGTGCCTCGCCCTTTGCCTTCTTATAGTTCTTCTTCTTCTCCCTCTTGTTCCCTTGATCCTGATCACTACCATTGTCGGGACAGTTAGCAATAAAATGACCAAGCTTACCACATTTGAAGCATGAGCGCTTCCCCTTTGTCTTGGTTTTGCTTGGCTGCCCCTTGCGACCCTTTAGCGCCGTCTTGAATCTCTTGGTGATAAGGGCCATCTCTTCATCATTAAGTCCAGCCGCCTCAATTTGTGCCACCTTGCTAGGTAGCGCCTCCTTGCTTCTTGTTGCCTTGAGAGCAAGGGGTTGAGGCTCGTTGATTGGACCATTCAATGCGTCGTCCACGTATCTTGCCTCCTTGATCATCATTCGCCCGCTCACGAACTTTCCAAGTATCTCCTCGGGCGTCATCTTGGTGTACCTAGGATTCTCACGAATATTGTTCACAAGATGAGGATCAAGGACAGTGAAAGACCTTAGCATTAGGCGGACGACGTCGTGGTCCGTCCATCGTGTGCTTCCATAGCTTCTTATCTTGTTGACAAGGGTCTTGAGCCGGTTGTACGTTTGGGTTGGCTCTTCTCCCCTTATCATCGCGAATCTCCCGAGTTCGCCCTCCACCAACTCCATCTTGGTGAGCATTGTGACGTCGTTCCCCTCATGAGAGATTTTGAGGGTGTCCCATATTTGCTTGGCGTTATCCAAGCCGCTCACTTTGTGGTATTCATCCCTGCACAATGAAGCTAGAAGAACAGTAGTAGCTTGTGCATTCTTATGAATTTGCTCATTAATGAACATGGGACTATCTGTACTATCAAAGTGCATTCCACTCTCTACACTCTCCCATATACTCGGATGGAGAGAGAACAAGTGACTACGCATTTTGTGACTCCAAAATCCGTAGTCCTCCCCATCAAAGTGTGGTGGTTTGCCAAGAGGGATGGAAAGCAAATGAGCATTTGAGCTATGCGGGATATGCGAATAATCGAAAGAAAAGTTTGAGTTAACCGTCTTTCGTTTGTCGTAGTCGTTGTCGTCGTTGTCCTTTTGGGAAGAAGTGGACTCATCGCTGTCGTCGTAGTAGACGATCTCCTTGATGCGTCTCGTCTTCTTCTTCTTCCCATCTTTGCGTCTGTGGCCCGAACCCGAGTCGGTAGACTTGTCATCCTTCGGCTCGTTGACGAAGGACTCCTTCTCCTTATCGTTGATCACGATTCCCTTCCCCTTAGGATCCATCTCTTCGGGCGATTAGTCCCTTCGTGAAGAGAACGGCTCTGATACCAATTGAGAGCACCTAGAGGGGGGGTGAATAGGTGATCTGTGAAACTTGAAACTTAAGCCATAAAACTTGGTTAATCGTTAGCACAATAATTGCCAAGTGGCTAGAGAGGAGTCTCAACAAAACACAATAACCACAAGAGATCAATCACAGAGATGGCACAGTGGTTATCCCGTGGTTCGGCCAAGACCAACGCTTGCCTACTCCATGTTGTGGCGTCCCAACGGACGAGGGTTGCAATCAACCCCTCTCAAGCGGTCCAAAGACCCACTTGAATACCACAGTGTTTTGCTTGCTTTTCTTAATCCTGTTTGCGAGGAATCTCCACAACTTGGAGCCTCTCGCCCTTACACTTGAAGTTCACAAAGAAGCACAGAGCAAGGGAGGATTAGCAACGCACACAAGACACAAGAATCAGAGTGTCAACATGCACACAAGTCGCAACAAGAGCTCGCAACACAACTCAGTGAGTTCACAACTCCACTAGAGCTCTATATTCTATCACAATGAAACAAATGCGCGGAATCGAGGTCTTGGTGCTTAGGAATGTTGTAGGAATGCTTGGTGTGCTCCTCCATGCGCCTAGGGGTCCCTTTTATAGCACCAAGGCAGCTAGGAGCCGTTGAGAGCATTCTAGGAAGGCTGATCTTGCCTTCTGTCGACTGGCGCACCGGACAGTCCGGTGCACACCGGACACTGTCCGGTGCCCGATTTCCTTCCAAAAATGGCGCAGTCGACCGTTGGCAGCCTGAGATCCGTTGGCGCACCGGACAGTCCGGTGCCCCCTTCTAGCCGTTGGCTCGGCCACGTGTCCCGCGCAGATTGCGCGGCCGACCGTTGGCTCACCGGACAGTCCGGTGCACATCGGACAGTCCGGTGAATTATAGTCGTACGTCGTCGGTGAATTCCCGAGAGCGACCACTTCGCTTGAGCCAGCCTGGTGCACTGGACACTGTCCGGTGCACCACCGGACAGTCCGGTGCTCCCAGACTGAGCAGAGTCTTGGCTGCTCGAGCCAAGACATTTCCAATTGGATTTTTCCTGTTTCCAGCGCTTAGACACAATACATTAGTCCATAAAACAATGTACTAAGTCTGAGAAACATACCTTTATCCTTGATTTGTACTTTGTCCACCTTTTTACACTTAGGCACTTGTGTTGGACACTAAATCACCAAAAATACTTAGAAATGGTCCAAGGGCACATTTCCCTTTCAGCTGTCCGGTGTACACCGGACATGTACTGTAGATTGTCCGGTGCACCGTCTCGCGCGTGCCTAACTTCTGCGCGCTTCTGGCGCGCATTAAATGCGCCTGCAGGTGACCGTTGGTGCGAAGTAACCGTTGCTCTGCTGGTTCACCGGACAGTCCGGTGTACACCGGACATGTCCGGTGAATTATAGCGGAGCAAATTCCCGAAGCTGGCGAGTTCCAGAGCCGCTCTTCCCTAGGGCACCGGACATTGTCCGGTGTACACCGGACAGTCCGGTGAATTATAGCGGAGCGCCTCTGGATTTTCCCGAAGGTGAAGAGTTCAGCGTGAAGTCCCCTGGTGCGCCGGACACTGTCCGGTGGTGCACCGAACACTGTCCGGTGGCACACCAGACAGTCCGGTGCGCCAGACCAGAGGTGCCTTCGGTTATCCCTTGCTCTCTTTGTTGAACCCCATACTTGGTCTTTTTATTAGCTAAGTGTGAACCTTTGACACCTGTATAACTTGTACACTAGAGCAAATTAGTTAGTCCAATTATTTGTGTTGGGCAATTCAACCACCAAAATTAATTAGGAAAATAGGTGTAAGCCTAATTCCCTTTCAATCTCCCCCTTTTTGGTGATTGATGCCAACACAAACTAAAGCAAATATAGAAGTGCATAATTGAACTAGTTTGCATAATGTAAGTGCAAAGGTTGCTTGGAATTGAGCCAATATAAATACTTATAAGATATGCATGGATTGTTTCTTCATTTTTAACATTTTGGACCACGCTTGCACCACATGTTTTGTTTTTGCAAATTCTTTTGTAAATCCTCTTCAAAGTTCTTTTGCAAATAGTCAAAGGTAAATGAATAAGATTTTGCGAAGCATTTTCAAGATTTGAAATTTTCTCCCCCTGTTTCAAATGCTTTTCTTTTGACTACACAAAACTCCCCCTAAATGAAATCCTCCTCTTAGTGTTCAAGAGGGTTTTTGATATATCAATTTTGAAATGCTACGTTCTCCCCCTTTTGAACACAATCGGATACCAATTTGAAATTGCTAATTGAAAATCATTAGTTTTGAAATTGGAGTCATTAGAGCCCTTAGAATTACTCGCTCCCTCTTTGGTCATAAATAAATGAGTGAAGAATATACCATAAACGGAGTCCTTTTCTCCCCAAAGATGGAGAGTTGCTCGGAGTGATGGCGAAGGATGAGTTACCGAGTGGAAGCCTTTGTCTTCGCCGAAGACTCCAATTTCCTTTCAATACACCTATGACTTGGTTTGGAATTCACTTGAACATACGTTAGTCATAGTATATGAAAGAGACATGATCACCGGTATATAAATGAGCTATGTGTGCAAATTAACAAAAGAAGTTCCTAGAATCAAGAATATTTAGCTCATGCCTAAGCTTGTTAAAAGTTTGTTCATCAAGAGGCTTGGTAAAGATATCGGCTAATTGATCTTTAGTGTTAATATAAGAAATCTCGATATCTCCCTTTTGTTGGTGATCCCTTAAAAAGTGATATCGAATGGCTATGTGTTTAGTGCGGCTATGCTCGACGGGATTATCCGCCATTTTGATTGCACTCTCATTATCACATAGGAGAGGAACTTTGGTTAATTTGTAACCATAGTCCCTAAGGGTTTGCCTCATCCAAAGCAATTGCGCGCAACAATGCCCTGCGACAATGTACTCGGCTTCGGCGGTAGAAAGAGCGACCGAATTTTGCTTCTTTGAAGCCCAAGACACCAAGGATCTTCCCAAGAACTGGCAAGTCCCCGATGTGCTCTTTCTATTAATTTTACACCCCTCCCAATCGGCATCCGAATAACCAATCAAATCAAATGTGGATCCCCTAGGATACCAAAGCCCAAACTTAGGAGTATAAACTAAATATCTCAAGATTCGTTTTACGACCTTAAGGTGAGCTTCCCTAGGGTCGGCTTGGAATCTTGCACACATGCATACGGAAAGCATAATATCCGGTCGAGATGCGCATAAATAGAGTAAAGAGCCTATCATCGACCGGTATACCTTTTGATCCATGGACTTACCTTCCGTGTCGAGGTCGAGATGCCCATTGGTTCCCATGGGTGTCTTGATGGGTTTGGCATCCTTCATCCCAAACTTGTTTAGAATATCTTGAGTATACTTCGTTTGGCTTAAGAAGGTGCCCTCTTGGAGTTGCTTCACTTGAAATCCTAAGAAATACTTCAACTCCCCCATCATAGACATCTCGAACTTTTGTGTCATGATCCTACTAAACTCTTCACATGTAGAATCGTTAGTAGACCCAAATATAATATCATCAACATAAATTTGGCATACAAACAAGTCATTTTCAAGAGTTTTAGTGAATAGAGTAGGATCGGCCTTCCCGACTTTGAATCCATTAGAGATAAGGAAATCCCTATAGCGTTCATACCATGCTCTTGGGGCTTGCTTAAGCCCATAAAGCGCCTTAGAGAGTTTATACACATGGTTAGGGTACTCACTATCTTCAAAGCCGGGAGGTTGCTCAACATAGACCTCTTCCTTGATTGGTCCATTGAGGAAGGCACTTTTCACGTCCATTTGGTAAAGCTTAAAGCCATGGTAAGTAGCATAGACCAATAATATACGAATTGACTCAAGCCTAGCTACGGGTGCATAGGTTTCACCGAAATCCAAACCTTCGACTTGGGAGTATCCTTTGGCCACAAGTCGAGCTTTGTTCCTTGTCACCACACCATGCTCATCTTGCTTGTTGCGGAACACCCATTTGGTTCCTACAACATTTTGGTTAGGACGTGGAACTAAATGCCATACCTCATTCCTAGTGAAGTTGTTGAGCTCCTCTTGCATCGCCACTACCCAATCTGAATCTTGAAGTGCTTCCTCTATCCTGTGTGGCTCAATAGAGGAAACAAACGAGTAATGCTCACAAAAATGTGCAACACGAGATCTAGTGGTTACCCCCTTATGAATGTCGCCGAGGATGGTATCGACGGGGTGATCTCGTTGGAATGCTTGGTGGACTCTCGGGTGTGGCGGTCTTTGCTCTTCATCCTCCTTGTCTTGATCATTTGCATCTCCCCCTTAATCATTGCTGTCATCTTGAGGTGGCTCATTTGCTTGATCTTTTCCCTCATCAACTTGAGCCTCATCCTCATTTTTAGTTGGTGGAGATGCTTGCGTGGAGGAGGATGGTTGATCTTGTGCATTTGGAGGCTCTTCGGATTCCTTAGGACACACATCCCCAATGGACATGTTCCTTAGTACGATGCATGGAGCCTCTTCATCACCTATCTCATCAAGATCAACTTGCTCTACTTGAGAGCCGTTAGTCTCATCAAACACAACGTCACAAGAAACTTCAACTTGTCCAGTGGACTTGTTAAAGACTCTATATGCCCTTGTGTTTGAATCATATCCTAGTAAAAAGCCTTCTACAGTCTTAGGAGCAAATTTAGATTTTCTACCTCTTTTAATAAGAATGAAGGATTTGCTACCAAAGACTCTAAAATATGAAATGTTGGGCTTTTTACCGGTTAGGAGTTCGTATGATGTCTTCTTGAGGATTCGGTGTAGATATAACCGGTTGATGGCGTAGCAGGCGGTGTTGACCGCCTCGGCCCAAAACCGATCCAAAGTCTTGTACTCATCAAGCATGGTTCTTGCCATATCCAATAGAGTTCTATTCTTCCTCTCCACTACACCATTTTGTTGTGGGGTGTAGGGAGAAGAGAACTCATGCTTGATGCCCTCCTCCTCAAGGAAGCCTTCAATTTGAGAGTTCTTGAACTCCGTCCCATTGTCGCTTCTAATTTTCTTGATCCTTAAGCCGAACTCGTTTTGAGCCCGTCTCAAGAATCCCTTTAAGGTATCTTGGGTATGAGATTTTTCCTGCAAAAAGAACACCCAAGTGAAGCGAGAATAATCATCCACAATAACTAGACAGTACTTACTCCCGCCGATGCTTATGTAAGCAATCGGGCCGAATAGATCCATGTATAGGAGCTCCAGTGGCCTGTCAGTCGTCATGATGTTCTTATGTGGATGGTGGGCACCAACTTGCTTTCCTGCTTGGCCTGCGCTACAAATCCTGTCTTTCCAAAATGAACATTTGTTAATCCTAAAATGTGCTCTCCCTTTAGAAGCTTGTGAAGATTCTTCATCCCAACATGGGCTAGTCGGCGGTGCCAGAGCCAACCCATGTTAGTCTTAGCAATTAAGCAAGTGTCGAGTTCAGCTCTATCAAAATCTACCAAGTATAGCTAACCCTCTAACACTCCCTTAAATGCTATTGAATCATTACTTCTTCTAAAGACAGTGACACCTACATCAGTGAATAGACAGTTGTAGCCCATTTGACATAATTGAGAAACGGAAAGCAAATTGTAATCTAAAGAATCTACAAGAAAAACATTGGAAATAGAATGGTCAGGAGATATAGCAATTTTACCCAATCCTCTGACCAAACCTTGGTTTCCATCCCCGAATGTGATAGCTCGTTGGGGATCTTGATTTTTCTCATATGAGGAGAACATCTTCTTCTCCCCTGTCATATGGTTTGTGCACCCGCTGTCGATAATCCAACTTGAGCCCCCGGATGCATAAACCTACAAAACAAGTTTAGTTCTTGACTTTAGGTACCCAAACGGTTTTGGGTCCTTTGGCATTAGAAACAAGAACTTTGGGTACCCAAACACAAGTCTTGGAGCTCTTGTGTTTGCCCCCAACATACTTGGCAACTACCTTGCCGGATTTGTTAGTCAAAACATAAGATGCATCAAAAGTTTTAAATGAAATGTCATGATCATTTGATGCACTAGGAGTTTTCTTCTTAGGCAACTTAGCACGGGTTGGTTGCCTAGAACTAGATGTCTCACCCTTATACATAAAAGCATGGTTAGGGCCAGAGTGAGACTTCCTAGAATGAATTCTCCTAATTTTGCTCTCAGGGTAGCCGGCAGGGTACAAAATGTAACCCTCGTTATCCTGAGGCATGGGAGCCTTGCCCTTAACAAAATTAGATAACTTCTTAGGAGGGGCATTAATTTTGACATTGCCTCCCTATTGGAAGCCAATGCCATCCTTAATGCCAGGGCGTCTCCCTCTATAGAGCATGCTTCTAGCAAATTTAAATTTTTCATTTTCTAAGTCATGCTCGGCAATTTTAGCATCTAATTTTGCTATATGATCATTTTGTTGTTTAATTAAAGCCATGTGATCATGAATAGCATTAATATCAACATCTCTACATCTAGTACAAATAGAAGTGTGCTCAACGGTAGATGTAGAGGGTTTGCAAGATTTTAATTCTACAACCTTAGCATGTAATATATCATTTCTACTTCTAAGGTCGGAAATAGTAGCATTGCAAACATCAAAATCTTTAGCCTTAGCCATCAATTTTTCATTTTCATTTCTAAGGCTAGCAAGAGACATATTCAATTCTTCAATCTTAGCAAGCAAATCATCATTATCATTTCTAAGATTGGGAATTGAATCATTACAAGCAATAGAATCAACCCTAGCTAACAAATTAGCATTTTCATTTCTAAGGTTGTCTATAGTCTCATGGCAAGTGCTTAGCTCACTAGATAATTTTTCACATTTTTCAACTTCTAGAGAATAAGCATTTTTAACTTTAACATGCTTCTTGTTTTCCTTGATTAGGAAGTCTTCTTGGGAGTCCAAGAGGTCATCCTTCTCATGGATGGCACTAATTAATTCATTTAGTTTCTCTTTTTGTTGCATGTTTAAGTTGGCAAAAAGAGTGCACAAGTTATCTTCATCATCACTAGCATTTTCATCACTAGAGGATTCATATCTAGTGGAGGATTTAGATTTAACCTTCTTATTTTTGCCGTCCTTTGCCATGAGGCACTTGTGGCCGACGTTGGGGAAGAAAAGTCTCTTGGTGACGACGATGTTGGCGGCGTCCTCGTCGGAGGAGGAGTCGCTAGAGCTTTCGTCGGAGTCCCACTCACGACAAACATGGGCATCACTGCCCTTCTTCTTGTAGTACCTCTTCTTCTCCTTTCTTCTCCCCTTCTTGTCGTCACCCCTGTCACTAGAAATAGGACATTTAGCTATTGTCGGCGTTTCAAACCCGGGGGGGGGGTCCCTGGACCGACGAGTAAATTATCGCCGCGTGCCCCAGCCCAGATGGGTCGGCGCGAGACGGAGCGCGAAGGGGGGAGAAGGAAGCCGGAGGGAGACGGGCGTGAGAGGTGGAATCCCGCGACCTTCGTGTTTGTCGCGCGCCCGGGTCGGGTGCGCTTGCAGTAGGGGGTTACAAGCGTCCACGTGGGAGGGAGCGAGCGGCCTCACGCGAGCGCCGTCTCGTCCTTCCCCGCGCGGCCAACCTTCTATAAGAGGGCCCTGGTCCTTCCTTTTATAGGCGCAAGGAGAGGATCCAGGTGTACAATGGGGGGTGTAGCAGTGTGCTAACGTGTCTAGCGGAGGAGAGCTAGCACCCTAAGTACATGCCATCGTGGCAGCCGGAGAGGTTTTGGCACCCGGTTCGTGTGGTGTCGTGGCCGTCAGAGGAGCGCTGGAGCCTGGCGGAAGGACAGCTGTCGGGGCTGTCGAGTCCTTGCTGACGTCCTCTTGCTTCCGTAAGGGGGCTGAGAGCCGCCGTCGTCATAGAGCATGAGGGGCGCCATCATTGCTTGTCTGGCGGAGCGAGCCAGATGGGACGCCGGTCTTGTTCCCCGTAGCCTGAGTCAGCTTGGGGTAGGGTAATGATGGCGCCTCCTGTTGACGTGGTCGGTCCGTGCCCTAGAGTTGGGCGAGCTGGAGGCTCCTCCGAGGTCGAGGTCGAGTCTGTCTTCCAAGGTCGAGGTCGAGTCCGAGCCCCTGGGTCGGGCGAGGTGGAGACCGTCGGCCGAGGCTAGGGCTGAGTCCGAGCCCTGGGGTCGGGCGAAGCGGAGTTCGTCGTCTTCCGGGGCTGAACCCGAGTCCGTGCCCTGGGGTCGGGCGGAGCGGAGTTCGCCGTCTTCCGGGGCTGAGCCCGAGTCCGAGCCCTGGGGTCGGGCGGAGCGAAGTTCGTCGTCTTCCGGGGCTGAGCCCGAGTCCGAGCCCTGGGGTCGGGCGGAGCGGAGTTCGTCGTCTTCCGGGGCTGAGCCCGAGTCCGAGCCCTGGGGTCGAGCGAGGCGGAGTTTCCCATGGCGCCTAGGGCCGGACTTGGCTGCTGTCAGCCTCACTCTGTCGAATGGCTCAGCAGTCGGTGCGGCGCAGGCGGCGCTGTCCTCTTGTCAGACCGGTCAGTGGAGCGGCGAAGTGACTGCGGTCACTTCGGCTCTATCGACTGGAGGGCGTGCGTCAGGATAAAGGTGTCAGGCCACCTTTGCATTAAATGCCCCTGCGATTTGGTCGGTTGGCGTGGCGATTTGGCCTAGGTTGCTTCTTGGTAAATACTGGGCCTCGGGCGAGCCGAAGGTGTGCCCGTTGCTGGAGGGGGGCCTCGGGCGAGACGTAGATCCTCCGGGGTCGGCTGCCCTTGCCCGAGGCTGGGCTCGGGCGAGGCGTGATCGCGTCCCTCGAATGGACTGATCCTTGACTTAGTCGTACCCATCAGGCCTTTGCAGCTTTGTGCTGATGGGGGTTACCAGCTGAGATTTAAGAGTCTTGAGGGTACCCCTAATTATGGTCCCCGACAGTAGCCCCCGAGCCTCGAAGGGAGTGTTAATACTCGCTTGGAGGCTTTTGTCGCACTTTTTTGCAAGGGGACCGGCCTTTCTCGGTTGCGTTTTGTTCCGGCGGGTGCGCGCGAGCGCACCCGCCGAGTGTATCCCCCCGAGGCCTCGGAGGAGTGGTTTGACTCCTCCGAGGTCTTAATGCCTCGCGCAATGCTTCGGCTGGTCTAGTCGTTCCCTCATGCGAGCTGGCCGTAGCCCGGGTGCACGGTCGGGTCCCAAGTTCTCAGGCTGGTATGTTGACGCTGTCAACGGTTTGGCCGGAGCCGGGTTTGCGAGAGCAGCCCCCGAGCCTCTGCAGAGGGCGAGAGGACGGTCAAGGACAGACTCGACTTTTTTACATACGCCCCTGCGTCGCCTTTCCGCAAGGAGGAGGGGGGAAAGCGCCATGTTGCCCTCGGAGGGCGCCGAACATGGTGTCTCCGGTGAGCTGCTGGCGGGTAATCCGAGTGGACGCCCATGCCCCATTTGTTAGGGGTCGGCTAGAGGCCCAGAGGCGCGCTCCAAAAGTACCTGCAGGTGTTCTGCCGGACCCGGTCCCCTTTCGGCGGGGTCCGAGGGCTCGATGCCTCCCTCTGATGGGATTCCGTTACAAGATCGTTCCTGCTGGTCTCGGAAATGTCCTAGGGTACCTCGGGAGCGTAGCCCGAGCCTTGGTTATGTATCGAACGTACCCAGGGTCATCCCTCGCTCTGTGTCTGAGGCGGCTGTGAACCCTTCGAGGGCCAGCCTACGAACCCCTGATCAGTAGTGGGCGTGGAGCCCGAGTGGCCTGAGGCGGCCGTTGAACCCTTCCGAGGGGCCGGCCTTCGAACCTCTGACCAGTAGTGGGCGCGGAACCCAAGCGCTCTGAGGCGGTTGTTAAACCCCCCCGAGGGGCCAGCCTTTGAACCTCTGATCAGTAGGGAGGCTCGGGGCCTGTTTCCTTCACGGAGAAGGATCCTTTTTGGGGTATCCCCCTTTCCCGGTCCCTGTTGTAAGAGAGAGAAAGAGGAAAAGGAAAATGATACGAAATCGAATGACGTGGCGTACCTTTTTTGACGCGGTCATTATGGCAAAGGCGAAGCGTCGCTTGCTTCTCCTGCCTGAGGCGCCGCCTGTCCCGCCGCGGAGTTAATGCGACGGGGCGAGTGGTTCGCGAGGTGGCTGTTGCACGTGCACGAGCCGTTCGAGGAACGGAACACGGGCGCGCCGTCTTCACGACGTGAGAGGGGGTTCTCTCGCTGTCCCACGAGGTGACGTGAGCTTGGCTGACGACGTGACCGCTGCTCCTGCCCGCCTGCCACCGCCATTACTGCCGGCCCATTTTTGGCCGTATTGACCGTCGCGCCTGGCTGGCACTGCTGGGTCGTACGCAGGGTTGCCTCGAGTCACGGTACTGGTTCCGTAGTCGAGGAGGCGTGGTAGTGGTGCGAGTGGCGGTGCAGTTGCTTGTACGTAGCAACCGGCGCGCCGGTTGCATGACGCGTGGGCCTGGGCCTCCATGCTGGGTGCGTTGGAAGTCGAAGGGGTGCGCCCACTTGGCACGGTTGCGTGCCGACTGCATGGCTGTTTGCCCTTTCACCCGCTGGTCTGGGCGAAAAGTGGAGGAATGCTTGTAACCGCTGGGCAGTTGCATGCACCGTGCGCGGCGGTTTGGCTTCTTCTGCCCTGGGCCAGCTTGCATGACGCGTGGGACCCAGCACCCGCGCCATAGGGGGAGGACCTTGGAGCGTGTTGGAGAAGACTCAGCCCGCGACGGCTGGGGACGCAAGTAGGGAGAGTCGCCTTTAAAAGGAGGGTGACCCCCTTGGAAAGCGACCATGTCTTCGCGCTCCCACATGCATCGTGTCTTTCCACCTTCCGAGCCCCCGGATGGGGAACACCCGCAATCCTTCCGCCTTGTCGTTGGAGGAACGCAACTTCGTGGAAGTTGGTACCTCTCAGCCATCGTTCGGCTTCGAGGATTTTCATCACGTGGCCCGGCTGCATCCCCTCGCCGGTGGTCACCCAAGATGGTGACCACCAGCCCTTGGATGGGGAGAAGCAAGCCGGGCTACGATCTTGGTCCCGCCCTCAGCTTCAAGGATGTTCATCATCCTTGCTGGGGCAGAGAGCGAGGCGAGCCGGGGCTCTACCTCTCGCACGGGTCGGCTGGCCACCTCCTCTTCCAGCTTCTGGTGGCGGAAACCATCCCCCAGCTCTGCGGAGGAGGCGTCCTCCAGCCATGCCGGGGAAGGCGAACTGTTGCTGCCCAGCTAGGATGCAACATTCCGTCCTCTTCCTCGCTTTCGTGGCGAGGACGGGAGCGAGGACCTGTCAGTGCGCTTTGGAGCGGCCCGCGTTCGCCGGTGCGGCGTTGGTGAAGAGGCGGACGCCGCACGACTCTTTGGCTTTGATGTCTGGTTCGCGTCCCTTGAGCGGGGACGCGATCGAGAGCCTTCCGGTGGCCGCGTCCGTCCTGGGACCATAGCTGCTGCTGCAGAGGTCGCTGGCGAGTCGCCCGGAACTTGTCGCCCCACAGGCTCCCCGGCATGGAGGTTGTTCATACCCGCGGGGACGGAACCGGAGTTCCGTTTGTAATGGCACCTTGAATGCCGGTCTTTTTGTTCATTGCGGCTGTCGGGGCCTGAACATGTGTGTGTTTTTGGCGCGGAGCCATGTTTTTTTCCTCATTTCGAGCACTAAGACTCGCCTGTCGGCTATCTGAACCGCTTCACCAAGCGTGAGTTGCCCCGTGCCAAGGTGACGAGTGAGGTATCCGTATCCCGGAGGCGTAGGAGTCCCTCGGCTCGGTCGACCTTGCTGTCCGAGGCTTCTCTTGCTTAGTTAAAGGAACCCCTCGGCCGCTCTTCGATGAGCCGAAGCCGGGGGTAGCGGTGTCAGCTCGAACAGAGGCAGAGTTGGCTCGAAAAGAAGACTTGGTCGGCCGGAGCCGGACCGGGTCGTCCACTAGCGGGACCGACGCCGGAATTGAGTTGCTGAGGCCACGGGTCGGGCTCATGTCTTCGGGGGACAGCCGACCGAGGCCTCGGGGTGGCCGGCCGAGCCGTCTGCTCGAGCCGGATTCCTGGAGAAGGCCTTGGCGGCGATGGCCTGGTGTAGGATCTAGGACACCAGCTAGAGGGGGGTGAATAGGCGGTTTTGACTAAAATCAAAAACACTAGGTAAATTTAATCAATATAACAAGAGGAATAGATTCTCTAGAGACAATAAGTAAACAATGTATGAGAAACAACTATAGTGATTGAATACTTGAGGAACAATATGCAAACCACTAATTACTTCCAAGGCAATAAGTAATGCATGAAGGTAGAGACACCGAAATTTATCCCGTGGTATCGGTGATTTGCCGATCACCCCTAATCCACGTTGAGGTGGACTTCAAGCTCTCACTTGCTCCTCTATCAAGTCACGGCTTGATCTTTGAGCCAAGTGGACAAGAAATCACTCAATACCTCGATTCCACTAATGTCACCTTTGCCGCTCTGGCGAGGTAGGCGCGAACCCCTCACAATCAACACCGCGGCTTCTCCACAATCTTCTTGGAGAGCTCGACGGAGACAATCACACGAGCCGTCTAGGAGGCGGCAACCTCCAAGAGTAACAAGCCAATGACGCTTGCTCGGTGTACCACCTAGTGCCTCAAGAATCACCAAATGATGCAAATGCACTAGGAACCCTCAATCTCTCACTAGAAAGCAATGTCAAGCAAAGAGTGTGAGAGAGTCAGTTGGAGGATCACAAATGAGCTCAATGTGTGCAAGGAATGGCCAAGAGAGCTCTCTCACACGAGCTACCCTTCTATTTATACCCCTCCATCAAAATCCAACCGTTATGTGCAAAAGGCACATGTTCTGCGCACACGCGGACGGTCCGCGCCCTAGGGCCGGACGGTCCGCCGTACATATAACGGCTATAATTCCCGTTTGAAAACTGTCAGAACTGTCAGAAAAGGTGGGTCCGGACAGTCCGCCCTCCAAGGCCGGACCGTCCGCGACCTGGCAGCAAGAAGCACCTGAGTCTCAGACCAAGAACAGTTAACACGCGCGGACCGTCCGCCTATAATTCCGGACGGTCCGAGACTTGAGATAGTACTGTCCGGACTAGTCCCCCGGACAGTCCATAGTACAAATCTACAAAATCACACAGTCTCTGTCCAAAACATGTTTGACACTTGCGGACGGTCCGGCTATCACAGCCGGACGGTCCGCGCTATAATTCAGGGACTGGCCCGAAACCAGCCTTCTCTGGTCATGACTGCGGACGGTCCGGCCCAAAGGCCCGGACGGTCCGCAGTGCAAAAGAACAAAGCTACTGTCTAAGTGGTTAGACTTCGGACCCCTCTGGTGGATCGCGGACGGACCGCCTCAAGGCCCGAACGGTCCGCGCATCCAACACATTGCAAACTTCAAACTTGCTTTTGAAAGATCTTTTAACTCACTAAATTTGAAGCGCTGTTAGTCCTCATGCAAATGCAACTACTTGATGCTCTATGAGGCACTAAGCTTTACACAGATCAAAAGACATTGACCCCTCTTAATAGTACAGCTATCTAGCCTACTAATCCGGTCAGGTATCTTCACTAAACTCCTCAAGATCGACAAAAACAAAACCTATATTTTACCTTTGCCTTCATCTGATCCACAACCAATGATTATGATTCTCCAACATTTGCTATTCTATGTGGTCCAACCCTGCATTCTTATTTCTCCAAGAACCGTTAGTCCACAAGCAGTTATCATTAATTACCAAAACATCACCAAAGGGGCCTAGATGATTCACAATCTCCCCCTTTTTGGTAATTGATGACAACACTACATAATATATTAAAGAGAAGTTTAGTTTTTCCAAATCTCTCTCATACCTAAGGTATAGGATAGATTTTTGGAGATGAGTTTCATAGGACTTATCTAGATTTGAAGTTCTGTCCAAGAGATAGATAAATCCCAATAAACACTCAGTATGTAAGAAAGGCTCCCCTAAGTGTGTGCAGTATTATTTGAAGCTGAAGATATAACACACATAATATATCGGAGTTTGATGGAGAGTTTCCTACAATCATGGTTATCAAAGCATACAAGAGATGATCCGTAGATTAAGCGCAACAATATCCTCGATCAACCATATACAGAGTAATTTGAACTAAAACATAGTTCAACCCACAGAATATTACAGATAATAGTCCACAGACATACGACATAGAGTTAATAGTTCAAGCCAGTTCCAAATGCGTAAGACATAAACTAATGCATGCGACATAAAAAGGTAAATATGCATATGCATGGTCTTAATGTCCACATAGATCACCAACTCCCCCTGAAGGAGACACCAGACAACTTCTCTTCTCATCACACTCTCCCCCTTTGGCATCAATTGCCACAAAGGAGAAGCCTCACTGATCACTTGGTGGAGGATGCATGTTGTAGTAGTGAGTGCTGAATGTGTCAAAAAGAGAGGAGAACTGGCCAAAATCTTGCTGGAGTTGTTGCTGCCTCTGACTAATTTCATGCATGCTGTCATTTATAGAAAGATTGTCAAACTGGCTGGAGAGAGTGCCCATGTTATCTTGAAAACTCTGTTGCATATTATTCAGCCTGGTCATGATAGGGTCAGTGACATTAGTGTGAATGTGATCACGAAACTCAGAAAATTCAGAGTTGAGCGCATCACAGTTACTGTCAAAGCGAGACTGCATGTCATCGAGGCGGTGATCCACATGTGTCATCATGCCCTCAAAGCGAGTATCAATATGAGTCTCAAGCCCCTGCTGCATATTGTGAAAATAAGGGTCAAAGTAGCCTGGACCAGGCTCCCAATATTGCTGAGGCTGAGGAGGAGGAGGAGGAGGCATCTGCGCGCCCTCAACATCAGGAGCTGCTCCACCCTCATATTCAGGGTCTTCCTCATTATCTGGAAAGGGAGTGAGTGGCCTGGTGAGAAATCCTATCTCATTCTTAAAAGGTCTGAATGGTGTGTGAACAATCTCGCAGGGGCCCTCAAATCTTGTCTTGGATTTTATGAGAGCTATAATGTAAGGAGCATATGCTAAATTTTGATTCTTGTCCATTTTCAAATCATTAAGCTGTCTCATCATGAAAAGAACAATATTCATGACTTCACCATTCATGATGTGCTGGATAATGTTCCAGAATTTATCTCGTATTTTACTCTTATCACCACTCTTGGGAAGAATGGTGACTCTGGCAATCTTGTTGATTACAGCAGGATGATGCCTGAGGCCTGCTCTCTCTCCAAACCTCCTGGGTATTCCTAGCCTGGCTGGCTCATAGAATTGCACAAAATCCTCAAAATTATCCTCAGTGTAGAGATCCAGCCCAGCAGAAATGGTGCCATAGTTCAGACTGTTGGCAGTGGCAAAGTCAGCAAAAGAGGCAGAATAGCGCTTGAAGCCAGTCATCCAAGTGATAGATTCTTCTTCTATATCAATCTCTGAGGTAGCCAGGAATTGCTTAACAGCCATTTCATTGAAGTCTGTGCATTGCCCCCATAAACTGATACAGTCCACACGTTTTAAACTTAGGGATCAGACCCTCCATTACTGATTGACTTAGCAAGAAGGACCAATCAATCACTTGATGCTTATGAAAATTTGTATCCACCAAGGTGCCCCAAAAAACATCAAACTGCAGCTGAGTGTGGAAAAATTGAATATTGGTGTCAGATGGCAGAGTGTACTGGTTCACAGTCCGCCTTGAGCAGTACTCAGCCATAGAAAACCTTCGCTTTGGATAGGTCCATCCAGAGATGTCAATAGGATAATCAGGATGGACATGGGGAAAGTCTTCAGTATCCATAGATTCAGTGCCCCCAGCTGAGGATTGGGCCTCTGAATCAGTGATCGGTGTATAGTCATCATCATTTCCACGGGGGCGCTTTGATTTAAAGCGACCTGCAAGTTTCTTGCGGAGACCACCAAAACCACTGCAATAATGTGACAGACAACCATAGATAAATAGTTGATATAAATCACCACAATAGAAAGGAATAGAACTGCATTGCTCTGCCAGGGTCCGGACGGTCCGCACTAGGGGACCGGACAGTCCGCGCCAGAGGCCCGGACGGTCCGCGCCCACCAGGCGGACAGTCCGCGACCGACCAGGGGCGACTCTAAAGAACCCTAGCCGCCACAAATGTTGAAGCGATGATTGTGCAGAGAATACCCACCCAACCGAGTTCAAAATTTTGCACAACATTCATAGTGAGTAATACCAACAATCCCACCAATCAGATTTTCAAAACTACTGCTCAATTTCAGATCAGAGAGGAAACCCAAATAATCTCAAAACTTGAAGAAATTCGATGAAGTCCACAAGATTTATGAAATACCGTGATGATGACATGTTGATTGAACGGTGCCACAAGCTGTCGGACTGTCCGTGCGCAACGTCACTCCTCCGTCCGCGCACAATCGACAAAGGAGACTATTTGGCGAGTGGAGAGCAAGAGAGAAAGAGCAAGAAACACAAATGACAAGGCTGCGGTCTCTGCCTGACTTTACTGCCTGTCGCGGACGGTCCGCGCAGGGGCGGCGGACGGTCCGCGCCCTGAAGAGTTCAGACGGTCTGCGTTGCTGATCGGACTGTCCAATTCCTGATGCTGCGGACGGTCCACGGTCCATGGGCGGACGGTCCGTGGCCTGATACTCAGTTTTCCAATGTCTGTCCACTTTCTGATTTTGAATTTCAAATCCGAATTGGTGCTCATAAATGGACATTTCGACCAATCAAAGAGTTAGTATGCATGCATATTCATATTATGTAACTGAGTTATGCAAATTTTTGCATTAAACTGTCTAGAGTAATTTTAGAATGAAAAATGCATCAATAATATCAAATAAAAGGCATAAAGAGCATATGAAGAACCGAGATGCAACACGACACATGCGTGATCAACTTCAAGCCACATTTGAGAGATCGATCACATTCATTTCACTTCTTAGAGAACAAAATCTTGTTTCATCCAAAGGCTTTGTAAAAATGTCTGCTAATTGATCATCTGTGCCAATGGAATAAATAGAGATATCTCCCTTGCCAACATGATCTCTTAAGAAGTGATGCCTTATATCAATATGCTTAGTTCTTGAGTGTTGAACCGGATTGGTAGCCAATTTTACCGCACTCTCATTATCACACATGAGAGGCACATTCTTGAAGATAATTCCATAATCCAATAAGGTTTGTTTCATCCATAATAGTTGAGCACAATAATTTCCGGCCGATATGTATTCCGCTTCGGCGGTTGAGAGAGCAACCGAATTTTGTTTTTTAGAAGACCATGAAACAAGAGATCTACCAAGAAATTGACAACAACCGGAGGTGCTCTTTCTATCAACTTTGCACCCCGCATAGTCCGAATCCGAGTATCCAATTAATTCAAATTGAGCACCTTTGGGATACCATAGACCAATATTGGGAGTGTACTTCAAATATCTTAGAATTCTTTTAGAGGCTTTCAAGTGAATCTCTCTAGGTGAAGCTTGAAATCGAGCACACATGCATACAACATAACATCGGGCCTAGATGCGGTAATATAAAGCAAACTACCAATTATTGAACGATAAAGTTTTTGATCAACAATAGTACCTCCTTCATCTAAGTCTAGATAACCATTTGTTGCCATTGGAGTCTTGATAGGCTTTGCATTTTCTAAACCAAACTTCTTGAGCATGTCCTTCAAATATTTTGATTGACTTATAAAAAATCCATCTTTCAATTGTTTGATTTGAAGGCCAAGAAAGAAGCTCAATTCTCCTATCATAGACATTTCAAATTCTTTGGACATCATTTTTCCAAATTCCTCACAAAATAATTCATTAGTAGATCCAAAAATAATATCATCAACATAGATTTGACAAACAAATAAGTCTTTGCCAATTCTTTTAGTGAATAGAGTAGTGTCAACCTTCCCAATTTTAAAGTCTTTGGAAAGAAAGAAATCCCTAAGCCTTTCATACCACGCGCGTGGAGCTTGCTTAAGCCCATAGAGAGCTTTAGAAAGCTTGAACACATGGTTAGGTCTTTTGGGGTCCTCAAAACCGGGAGGTTGTTCAACATACACTAGTTCACTAATCTTACCATTTAGAAAAAGCACTCTTTACATCCATTTGGTAGAGCTTGATATTATGTGCACAAGCATAAGCAAGAAGAATCCGGATTGCTTCTAATCTTGCCACGGGAGCAAATGTCTCCCCAAAATCCAATCCCTCAATTTGAGTATATCCTTGTGCAACTAATCTTGCCTTGTTTCTTACTACCACACCATCTTCATTGTGCTTGTTGCGAAACACCCATTTTGTACCAATAACATTGTGGTTCTTTGGTCTCTCAACAAGCTCCCAAACTTCATTTCGAGCGAAGTTATTTAATTCTTCATGCATTGCATTCACCCAATCAACATCAAGTAGAGCTTCATCTACACGGTTAGGTTCCATACAAGATACAAAAGAGAAATGTTCACAAAAAGAAGTTATGCGAGAGCGAGTTTGAACACCCTTACTAATATCACCCACAATTTGATCAACCGGGTGATCCTTCACAATGGAATGATGAATTCTTGATACCGTTTGATAATTGCTAGTTGAAGCATTAGGAGGAACCGAAAGTCTTGAAGTACCTTGATCATGAGTATCCATGGTTTCATCATGTTGTTGGCTTTGGTGATCTTCCTCATTTTGAGTTGAGGATGAAGGAATGACAACCACACTATTTTCATCATCATCTTCCTTTGGTTTTATTTCACCAATGGCCATTATTTTCATTGCATTTATTAATTGAGTTCCCCCAACATCATCGAGATTATCACTCTCATCTTGAGACCCATTTGTTTCATCGAATTCAACATCATATGCTTCTTCAATAATACCATGAGTTTTGTTGAAGACTCTATAGGCTTTACTATTTGATGAATATCCAAGAAGAAAACCCTCATCACATTTCTTCTCAAATTTAGAAAGCCGGTTCCCTTTCTCAAAATATAACATTTGCAACCGAATACCCTAAAATATGAGATATTTGGCTTTCTACCAATGAGCAATTCATATGGAGTTTTCTTCAAAAGCTTGTGACAATATAGTCTATTTGATGAATGACAAGCGGTATTTATTGCCTCGGCCCAATAAGAATCCGATATACTATATTCCGCTAACATAGACCTAGCCATATCAATGAGAGTTCTATTCTTTCTTTCAACAATACCGTTTTGTTCCGGGGTATATTTGGAAGAGAATTCATGTTTAATACCCTTGTCATCACAATATTCATCAATTCTTGCATTTTTGAATTCCGACCCATTATCACTTCTAACCTTTTTGATGTCGAAATCAAATTGATTTTGAGCCAATATAGCAAATGACTTGAATGTTTCAAACACATTTGATTTGTCTCGAAGAAAATAAACCCAAGTAAATCTTGAATAGTCATCCACAATCACAAGACAATAAGAATTACCACCAATACTCACAAAAGATGTGGGCCCAAATAAATCCATGTGAAGTAATTCCAAAGGTCGATGAGTGGACATTTGACTTTTATTTGGATGAGTGTTTGCCACTTGCTTCCCAGCTTGACAAGAGCTACACAATTTGTTCTTCTCAAACTTCACATCTTTTAAGCCACGAACTAAGTCATGCTTGGTTAACCGATTGAGTTGCTTCATTCCAACATGACCAAGTCTTCTATGCCATAACCAACCTAGTGAAGCTTTTGAGAATAGGCAAGTTGTGAGCTTTGCCTCATTAGATGAGAAATCAACAAGATAAAGATTTTCATGTCTAAAACCTTTAAACTTAAGATTGCTACCATCAACACTAGAGATAATAACATCTTCAACCGTGAAATTGCAACAAAATCCTAAATCACATAATTGAGCTACGGAAAGTAAATTAAAATTCAAAGACTCAATCAAGAGCACATTTGATATAGAATGATCATTTGAGATAGCAATTTTACCCAAGCCTTTAACCTTTCCTTTGCGATTATCTCCAAATGTGATACTATCATAATTTGAGCAATCTTCCTCACTCATTTGAGTAAACATTTTCATATCTCCGGTCATGTGTTGAGTGCATCCACTATCTAACACCCAATGATTCCCTCTCGCCTTGTAGTTTACCTACAAAAGGAAATCAATCTCTTTTAGGTACCCAAACTTGCTTGGGTCCTTGGATGTTAGTGACCAAGGTCTTTGGCACCCAAATAGCTTTCTTTTTGTTTCCAACAATTGAAGTACCAACAAATTTAGCATGAACACCTTTTGCATTATGAGAAAGGACATAACAATGCTCAAAACAAGTGGAGGATACATTTTTGAACTTGGGGCAATTTTTCTTAACATGTCCCTTTTTGTGACACTTGTGACACACTTTGTCACATTCTTTCACAAACAATGTCTTTTGCTTTACAAAAGCATTCTTTCCTTTCTTGGGAACATATCCAAGACCTTCACGGTTAAGAGAGCATCGTTGACTTCCCAATATGAAATTCAATTTGGCCTTACCACCATATGCCTTTTCTAGGTCATGAGTTAGAGTGTTTACTCTATCTACTAACACTTCATTCTCAACAATAATTTTTGATTCATCAAGAGCAATGTTATCATTGAGAGAAATTTTGCATTTATCACAAATAGGGTTAGTAGATAGTGGTTCACTTGTAAGACTATCAAGTAAGTCACAAGTGACTCCAATATCCTTAGTGACCACCTTAACTTCATGCACAATAGATGATTTTTGAGCATCCGCAAGCTTCTCACATTTTTCTTTTAGGTCATTGTGAGAGGTCTTGAGCTCCTCAAAAGACACTTGGAGGTTTTTATACAATTCCTTCAAGGTCTTAAATTTTTCTTTTTCTTTGTGCATGTAGTCATCGGCTTCACCTAACATTCTAACAAGATCATCATATGAATAGCCATCATCATCAACATCATCGATATCATCATCATCTTTTATATCATTTAAATCGGTGATGATTTTTACCTTAGCATCTCCCTTTGCCATGAGACAATGGGGAGATGAGAAGAGTGAGGGAGCTTCCTTTATGGCAATTCCGGCATTAAGCTTGGATGAGGTGTCATCATCATCATCATTCGAGCTATCATCCGAGTCCCATTCAACTAAGTAGGCTTTGCCATCTTTCTTCTTGTTAAAGTATTTCTTTTTCTTCTTGTCACTTTCATCTTTGCCCTTCTTCTTCTTGCTTGGGCAATTCATGGCAATGTGACCGGGTTCCCCACACTCAAAACACTTTCTATCATTGAAAGCATTTCTTCTAGATGTTTGACCTCTTCTAGGTTGACCTCTCTTCATCTTCATGAATTTATTGAATTTCCTTACAAATAGAGCCATGTCACCATCACTCTCACTTTCATTTTCTTCATCATTACTATCTTCCTTTTCAATTGCCTTTGAGGCCTTAGCTTTGAGAGCAATTGATTCATTTTTCACCTTCTTTGCCAAACTTAAAGCATCGACTTGCGACTTCTTAAATATATCTTGAGTGAGAATTTCTCCCAATACTTCGGTTGGAGAAGTTGTAGATAGATCACTCCTTACTAGCATTGTCACAATGGTCTCATATTTCTCCGGAAGTGATCTAAGGAACTTGTGAGTGAAATCCACATCCGGTACATTAAAACCAAGTCCCTTGAGTTCATTTACTATCTCATTTAACCGATTGAACATATCGGATACACTCTCATCTTCTTTCATAATAAATTGCTCAAACTTCCCTTTGCACACATATAGTTTGGCACTCTTTACAATTGTAGTTCCTTCATGAATTTCCATTAGCTTAATCCAAATCTCATGAGCGGTTGTGAGATTCTTGATACGATTGAACTCATTTATATCAAGAGCATCATAAAAGACATTCATGGCTTGATCATTTGTGAGGATATTCTCATTATCACTAACGGATGGTTCATCTTCTTTCAACACAACAAATCCATCCCTGACAATTGGCCAAATTTTTCCACCCATTGCTCTAAGATGCATTGACATTCTTATTTTCCAATAGTCATAATTATTCCCATCAAAATGCGGTGGCTTCCCAATGTGCACATTGTTGTTACTAGCCATTTTGTTCCACTCCGGGATGATTAGATCCACAAACAATGGAGTCCTCGGTTCTGATACCACTTGTAGGATCTAGGACACCGGCTAGAGGGGGGTGAATAGGCGGTTTTGACTAAAATCAAAAACACTAGGTAAATTTAATCAATATAACAAGAGGAATAGATTCTCTAGAGACAATAAGTAAACAATGTATGAGAAACAACTATAGTGATTGAATACTTGAGGAACAATATGCAAACCACTAATTACTTCCAAGGCAATAAGTAATGCATGAAGGTAGAGACACCGAAATTTATCCCGTGGTATCGGTGATTTGCCGATCACCCCTAATCCACGTTGAGGTGGACTTCAAGCTCTCACTTGCTCCTCTATCAAGTCACGGCTTGATCTTTGAGCCAAGTGGACAAGAAATCACTCAATACCTCGATTCCACTAATGTCACCTTTGCCGCTCCGGCGAGGTAGGCGCGAACCCCTCACAATCAACACCGCGGCTTCTCCACAATCTTCTTGGAGAGCTCGACGGAGACAATCACACGAGCCGTCTAGGAGGCGGCAACCTCCAAGAGTAACAAGCCAATGACGCTTGCTCGGTGTACCACCTAGTGCCTCAAGAATCACCAAATGATGCAAATGCACTAGGAACCCTCAACCTCTCACTAGAAAGCAATCTCAAGCAAAGAGTGTGAGAGAGTCAGTTGGAGGATCACAAATGAGCTCAATGTGTGCAAGGAATGGCCAAGAGAGCTCTCTCACACGAGCTACCCTTCTATTTATACCCCTCCATCAAAATCCAACCGTTATGTGCAAAAGGCACATGTTCTGCGCACACGCGGACGGTCCGCGCCCTAGGGCCGGACGGTCCGCCGTACATATAACGGCTATAATTCCCGTTTGAAAACTGTCAGAACTGTCAGAAAAGGTGGGTCCGGACAGTCCGCCCTCCAAGGCCGGACCGTCCGCGACCTGGCAGCAAGAAGCACCTGAGTCTCGGACCAAGAACAGTTAACACGCGCGGACCGTCCGCCTATAATTCCGGACGGTCCGAGATCTGAGATAGTACTGTCCGGACTTGTCCCCCGGACAGTCCGTAGTACAAATCTACAAAATCACACAGTCCCTGTCCAAAACATGTTTGACACTTGCGGACGGTCCGGCTATCACAGCCGGACGGTCCGCGCTATAATTCAGGGACTGGCCCGAAACCAGCCTTCTCTGGTCATGACTGCGGACGGTCCGGCCCAAAGGCCCGGACGATCCGCAGTGCAAAAGAACAAAGCTACTGTCTAAGTGGTTAGACTTCGGACCCCTCTGGTGGATCGCGGACGGTCCGCCCTCAAGGCCCGGACGGTCCGCGCATCCAACACATTGCAAACTTCAAACTTGCTTTTGAAAGATCTTTTAACTCACTAAATTTGAAGCGCTGTTAGTCCTCATGCAAATGCAACTACTTGATGCTCTATGAGGCACTAAGCTTTACACAGATCAAAAGACATTGACCCCTCTTAATAGTACGGCTATCTAGCCTACTAATCCGGTCAGGTATCTTCACTAAACTCCTCAAGACCGGCAAAAACAAAACCTATATTTTACCTTTGCCTTCATCTGATCCACAACCAATGATTATGATTCTCCAACATTTGCTATTCTATGTGGTCCAACCCTGCATTCTTATTTCTCCAAGAACCGTTAGTCCACAAGCAGTTATCATTAATTACCAAAACATCACCAAAGGGGCCTAGATGATTCACACCTGGGCGTGGCACTGATGTCGTCCTTCAGAGTGGAGATTCTCCGACTACTTCGCCGTCCGAGGCTAGGTCGGACCTCGCCAAAGGTGTAGTTGACGCCGAGGGTGCTGCTGCTCCCTTCAACTGTCAAGATCCGAGCCTGCAGGATCAGATTATCTTGTAGTGTGTATATGTTTTCTGCGGCCGCCGAGGCCCAAACATACCATCGTCGTATTGTAAAGCTGCGTTTCTTTTCCTCTTGTTTCGAGTATCTGGACTTATTTGTTGGTAACAGAATTGTTTGTGCGAGCGAGAGTTGCTTTTCACGGAAGGTGATGAGTGAGGTATCCGTATCCCAGAGGCGTAGGAATCCCTCGGCTCGGTCGGCCTTGCCGCTTACGCGCACTCTTACTCGTCCATAGGGTTCTGTCACCGACGCAATCGAGAAGGCCCGAAGAATCGTTTTGGCAGAGGAGCTTTCGAGCGTGAAGACTTGTTCGGTCCGCGGAGTCACTTATCCGTGCGCGAGTTACTTATCGCAGAAGGTGATGAGTGAGGTATCCGTATCCCGGAGGCGTAGGAGTCCCTCGGCTCGGTCAGCCTTGGCTGCTTACGTGTACTCCGTCGTTTTCAGGATCCACTTTCGAAGTAGTCGAAAAGCGCGAAAGACATTCTGGCAGAAAAGATCTTTTTTCGAGGAAAATTTCGACGCAGAGGGGGTTCCCCCCTTTTAGCCCCCGAGGGAGGGTCGGGCTTTGCCGAGGCAAGGCTGACCCTTCCTTGATGACTAAACTTTGCGTGGGAACGAGGCATACGAACAACTTGAAAGCATCTTAAGGGTAGAAGCGACGTAGCTGTTGGATGTTCCAAGCGTTGCTGTAGACCTCGCCTTGACTGTTGGCCAGCTTGTACGTTCCGGGCTTCAGAACTTTGGCGATGACGAACGGCCCTTCCTAGGGAGGCGTGAGCTTGTGCCGCCCTCGGGCGTCTTGTCGCAGCCGAAGCACCAGGTCGCCCACCTGGAGGTCTCAGGACCGAACCCCTCGGGCGTGGTAGCGTCGCAGGGACTGCTGGTACCGCGCCGAGTGTAGTAAGGCCATGTCCCGAGCCTCTTCCAGCTGGTCCAGTGAGTCTTCTCGACTAGCTTGATTGCTTTGGTCGGCGTAGGCCCTCGTCCTCGGGGAACCGTATTCTAAGTCTGTGGGCAAGATGGCCTCGGCCCCATAGACTAGAAAGAACGGTGTGAAGCCCATGGCTCGGCTCGGCATTGTCCTCAGACTCCAGACCACCGAGGGGAGTTCCTTCATCCATCGCTTGCCGAACTTATTGAGGTCGTTGTAGATCCGAGGCTTGAGTCCTTGTAGAATCATGTCGTTGGCACGCTCTACTTGCCCATTCGTCATGGGGTGAGCCACGGCGGCCCAGTCCACCCGGATGTGGTGATCCTCGCAGAAGTCCAGGAACTTTCTGCCGGTGAACTGGGTGCCGTTGTAGGTGATGATGGAGTTCGGGACCCCAAAGCGATGGATGATGTTGGTGAAGAACGCCACCGCCTGTTCGGACCTGATGCTATTTAGGGGTCGGACCTCGATCCACTTAGAGAATTTGTCGATGGCGACCAACAGGTGCGTGTAGCCCCCGGGTGCCTTCTGCAAGGGGCCGACGAGGTCCAGACCCCACACAGCAAAAGGCCAGGTGATGGGTATCGTCTGCAGGGCCTAAGCGGGCAGGTGGGTCTGCCTCGCGTAGAACTGACACCCTTCGCAGGTGCGGACAATTCTTGTGGCGTCAACCACCGCCGTCGGCCAGTAGAAACCTTGTCGGAAGGCGTTTCCGACAAGGGTTCGAGGTGCTGCGTGATGGCCGCAAGCCCCCGAGTGTATCTCTTGTAGGAGCTCCTGACCTTCGGCGATGGGAATGCATCGCTGGAGGATGCCTGAGGGGCTGCGGTGGTAGAGCTCCTTCCTGTCTCCCAGCAAGACGAACGACTTGGCGCGCCGCGCCAACCGCCGAGCTTCGGCTTGGTCGAGGGGTAGCTCTCCTCGGTGGAGATATTACAGGTACGGGGTCTACCAGTTTCGATCAGGCGTGACCCCGCTCCGCTCCTCCTCGACGCGGAGTGCCTCACCCTCAGGGGCCGAGGGTACCTCGGGCCGAGCCGAGGGTGCCTCGGGTTGAGCCGAGGGTGCCTCGGGCTGGACCGAGGGTTCCTCGGACTGGGCCGAGGGTGCCTCGGGCTCGGGCGCGTCGTCGATCTTGACGGAGGGTCGGCAGGTCTCGGGAGAAGACGTCCAGGGGAACCGTTGTTCGCCCCGAGGCTATTTTAGCCAGCTCGTCCGCAGTCTTGTTGTAGCGTCGGGCGATGTGGTTGAGCTCGAGCCCGTAGAACTTGTCTTCCAGGCGCCGAACCTCATCGCAGTAGGCTTCCATCTTCGGGTCGCGGCAGTGGGAGTTCTTCATGACTTGGTCGATGACGAGCTGCGAGTCACCGCGAGCGTCGAGGCGTCGGACCCCTAGCTCGATGGCGATGTGCAACCCGTTGACCAGAGCCTCATACTCAGCCACATTGTTGGACGCCGGGAAATGGAGGCGTAGCACGTAGCGTAGGTGCTTTCCGAGGGGCGAGATGAAGAGCAGGCCTGCGCCTGCTCCTATCTTCACCAGCGACCCATCGAAGAACATGGTCCAGAGTTCCGGTTGGATCGGAGCAGTTGGGAGCTGGGTGTCGACCCATTCAGCCACGAAGTCTGCCAAGACCTGGGACTTGATGGCCCTCCGAGGGGCGAACGAGATCGTCTCGCCCATGATTTCCACCGCCCACTTTGCAATTCTACCCAAGGCCTCGCGACACTGGATGATCTCCCCCAGGGGGAAGGATGACACCACAGTTACCGGATGAGACTTGAAGTAGTGCCGCAACTCCCGCCACGTCAGGATCACCGCATACAACAACTTCTGGATTTGTGGGTAGCGGATCTTGGTCTCGGACAATACCTCGCTGATGAAGTAGACTGGCCTCTGGACGGGCAATGCATGCCCCTCTTCTCGTCTCTCAACCACAATCGTGGCGCTGACCACCTGAGTGGTCGCGGCGACGTAGATCAAGAGGGCTTCTCCGGCAGCGGGGGGCACCAAGATGGGCGCATTTGTAAGGAGCGACTTTAGGTTCCCGAGGGCTTCCTCGGCCTTAGGGGTCCAAGTGAAGCACTCGGCCTTCCTTAAGAGGCGGTACAGAGGCAGGCCTCTTTCGCCGAGGCGCGAGATGAAGTGGCTCAGAGCCGCAAGGCATCCCATGACTCTCTGTACGCCTCTCAAGTCCTTGATGGGCCCCATGCTGGTGATGGCTGCGATCTTCTCCGGGTTGGCCTCGATGCCCCGCTCGGAGACGATGAACCCCAAGAGCATGCCTCGGGGAACCCCGAAGACACACTTTTCGGGATTGAGCTTCACGCCTTTCGCCTTGAGACATCGGAATGTCACTTCAAGGTCGGAAAGGAGGTCGGAAGCTTTCCTCGTCTTGACTACGATGTCATCGACGTAGGCCTCGACCGTCCGGCCAATGTGTTCGCCGAACACGTGGTTCATGCACCGTTGGTACGTTGCACCCGCATTCCTCAAGCCGAACGACATGGTAACATAGCAGTACATGCCGAAGGGAGTGATGAAAGAAGTCGTGAGCTGGTCGGACTCTTTCATCTTGATCTGGTGATACCCTGAGTAGGCATCGAGGAAAGACAGGGTTTCGCACCCAGCAGTGGAATCCACGATTTGGTCGATGCGAGGCAGAGGGTAGGGAACTTTCGGACATGCTTTGTTTAGACCAGTGTAGTCTACACACATCCGCCATTTCCCTCCTTTCTTTCTCACAAGCACGAGGTTGGCAAGCCTGTTGGGGGCCTTCGGCTTCCGAAGGTCCTCAAAAACATGATTTAACAGTGTTTCTAGAGTGTAATGTGTGAACAGGTACCTTCGGACTTGTATCAAAGAGGGAGAAGCTTAAAAGATACGAAGGTTGACACAGCACTGAAGCTGTGAAGCAGGAAAGCTTCGGCATGTTCGCAGAAAAGGGAACCGACTTAAAGATGAAAAGGCCATTTAGACCTCGATAGAGTGCTATAGAATTATCACCAAATGTAAAGGGCATGTATGTAATTTTGTATGGGTTGTACCCTGTGCCTATAAATAGGTGAACAGTACCCCCGTATTGTTTACGCTGACTGGGCATTTGCTTTTGCGTCATACTTGTATTTTCATCTCCTTCCGAGCCGAAGGTACATTTGTAATTCGATATTATCTCTATTTTTCTATGATGAGATAATAAAAGTTAAGTTGATGATATTATATAATTATTCATGCTATCTTTTATGTTTCATATGCTTCGTCTTTCATTAATGTTTACTATGATAATGAAGGTTTGTCCTTCATAACCTTCGTCCGAAGATTGTTATATCCTAAGGGAAATAATGTTTCGAAGGACGAAGGACTTTATCGTTTAACATTCTCTGTGTTGCCTTGTTCTTAACTCATAGCAATTGAGAACAAGTCCCCAACATTGGCGCCCACCTCCGGTGAACTCACTTCCATTTCTTGAGCTTTTCAACACATTCGGCAAGCATCACCTTCGTCATGCCGCCGAAGAAGGCTTCAGCACCAGGGGCTGGCACGCTGCAGCCGCTGGACACTAATCAAGATGTCCTTTCTCTTAGAGAGGCACGAAGCCAGAAGAGGAAGGCTACCAGTCCAACACCTCCGGACGATGATCTAGATCTGGAGATTCAAAATCTGGAAATCCTTCAGCAGCAGGTTCAACGCAGGAAGGAAAAGATGGCCAGGGTAGCTGAACTACAGAGGCAGATAGACGAAGCCTCTGAAGAAGTTCGTCATCTTGCTCAAGACGAGCAACACCGAAGGCCTCAGCATCAAGACCTTCATCAGGAGGGTTTTCCCAACGAAGATGATTGGTATGACAATTTCCATCATGGGAATTTTGTTTTTGATGATGCTTCTCCTCTGTCCGCTGAGTTGCAGGCTACACCTTGGCCCCCGTCCTACAAGCCGCCTCAGCTCCCTGTATTCGATGGCCACTCAGACCCGAAGTAGTTTTTGATGAGCTACGAAGCAACAGTGTCTTCGTATGGTGGCAATGCTTCAGTCATGGCCAAATCTTTCGTTATGGCTGTCAGAAGTGTTGCTCAAACCTGGTATTCCTCCCTTCGACCAGGAACGATCACTTCATGGCAGAAGCTGAAGGATTTGTTGTTAACCAGCTTTCAAGGATTTCAGTCGAAGCCGGTCACTGCTCAGGCTCTGTTCCAGTGCACTCAGGACCACGAAGAATACCTTCAGGCATATGTCCGAAGGTTCTTGCGTCTGAGGGCACAGGCACCAACGGTGCCCAATGAAATTGTCATCGAAGCCATGATCAAGGGGCTTCGGCCAGGTCCGTCAGCTCAGTACTTCGCCAGGAAGCCTCCTCAAACTTTGGAGAAGCTTCTCCAGAAAATGGATGAATACATTCGGGCCGACAATGATTTTCGCCAAAGAAGGGAGGAGGCTTTCAGGTTTTCTGAAATGACCAGGGGCTTCGGAGGGAGGTTTTACCCGAGGCATGTGAGATCAATTCACAATTCTACACAAAATGATGACAGAGGAAGCCAACAGCAAAGGCCACAATGCTCCTCATAGGCTTCTGGACAACAGCAAAGCTCTTTCCGGCCACCAGCTCCAAGAGGCAGAGGCGCCAGGGGCTTCGGAGGAAGATTTGGCGATCAACCGAGAAGAATCTTTTGCTTATTCTGCGGTGAGAACAAAGGCCATACTACCAGGATGTGCCATGTTACTATACAGAAGCAAAAGGAAATAGCTGAAGCAGCAGCACAACAAGCCCAGCCGAAGCAGGTCATGCATACAGCTTCGTATCATTCGCCCTACATCCCAGAATATGTGGGCAACCATCCTGTAGTCTCTGCTGCTTCGGCGAGTCAGCCTCAAGCCTCCTGGCAACAGCCTCCGCCTCCACCTCCGTTACAACAGGGCCAGCAGCCAGAAGGGAGCCAATATGCTCCACACCAAAGGGACTTCAGAGAGCAGTCCGAAGCTCGTACAGTCAATAGCACCGTGCCGGAGTCAAAGCACATTTATTGACAAGTATCCTACCTTGATAGCAGCCTTTTCCATTTTAAGTTCTATTTTCTGTATAATAAAGAACATTTCGATTTTCATGTAATAGTTTTGTGGTTGGTTATAAGGAAAATCTATTTTCTCCGAAGGCTTAAGTTGCTGAAGTTTGAAAGTTTGCGGAGGACTTTCGAATTATTAAAAATCCTTCGAAGTAACAAAGTAACAAAAAGTCGTTCTAAGGAACGCAGAGTAAGTTGTTGAAGTTACAAAAAGTCGTTCCAGTGGGAGCGCAGTGTAAGTTTTTTGCTCCAAAGACGTTCCTAAGGGAATGCAGAGCATACAGCGAAAAGTCAACGCTGATACCGCCTAAGTAAAAGGCGAAGAAGCTCCAAAGACGTTCCTAAGGGAATGCAGAGCTTATACCGCCTAAGTAAAAGGTGAAGAAGCTCCAAAGTCGTTCCTAAGGGAATGCAGAGCTTACAGCGAAAAGTCAACGCTGATTCCGCTGAAGTAAAAGGCGAAGAAGCTCCTAAGGGAGGCTTATAATGAAAAATTTTGTATGTTTTGTCACAGGAACGCGTGTATCTTTCGGAACAAATGTCATCTACATAACATAACATCATCACATCATTTTGCATAGCATAAGCATCATACATCATCTTGCATATGGCATAAGAAGGGGACACAATATTGATCTTCGGAAGTATGCTTTGAAAGAGTGAAAATCGTAAGCGTGGGAGACACAATCTTCATCTTCAGAGAATAGCTTCGGAGAATGTTTTCACGAAGCTTGGGTATTCTTCATCAAAGCATTATGGACATTGTTGTACATAAAATTTTTTTTCTTCACGAAGCATGAAAAGAAGGGAAGGTGTTTTTTTCGCCGAAGGCTCAAAATCGGTACGTATGTAAAGTTTCATGCATCGTAAAGAATTGAATAATGAAAAGAGACTTGAATATTACATTCAAATGTACAAAATATTACATAAATCACAATTCAAATGTTTTTCCTAAAAACACCTAGTCTTCTCTTAATACTACTTCTGCAGCTTCATTCAGGAGTCGATTGACGACTTCGTCCATGATTGCTTCGGCCATCTGTTTAATCTCATCGTCTCCTTTCGGCTGAGGGCCTGGAGACGCTTCAGCGGTATCTGAAGAACAGGACACGGCTATGCTGCTATTACAAACGGAAAATGAAGCTTAAAACTAAAAATTACAACACAATACAAACTATTAGTTAATACCTAGTTGACCTTCGGGCTCTGTGCTCTTTTCAGCAGCCTTAGCCACTTCTCTAGCATCATGGATGCCCTTTTCACTTCTCTGAATAATTTCTCTTGCCATTTCTCGGCCACCGTTATCCCAGATATCAGTAAAAAACTTTCCACCAATTATGCTTGCTTCGGCCGAAGGATCTCTTGTATTTTCAAAGGACAAGGCAGCTTCAGACCGTGCTAAAATCTTTACATGTTCGCAGCCCTTCTTTTCTAAGATGGTGGCAATCCCTCTGGCGCCAGAGAAGGCGCATATATCACCTCGGCTATTTAAAATTTCTTCGAAGGCTTCAGCTTCGTGGTCAATCCATTCAATAACACCTTCGGGATTGCCTCTAGAAAAGTTTTCCTCACTTGAGAATGCTCCGACCTTGGCAAAGCTAGCCTTTAATTTCTTAACACAATCTATAGATTTGTTGTAGCATCTCTTTTTGGACGAACGAAGCTCTTCAACAGTCACTTCTAAGTGATCTGCCCATTGATCGCTGAGTTCACGCTTTGTTTCTTCGAGTATGCGTTCTTCCTTGGCTCTGGCCAGCTGTTTCCGAAGGTCTTCAATTTCGCGTTTTTGAGCTTCAGCTTGAATTTTAACAGCAGCTTCGTCCTCTTTTATTTTATTTATTAATGAGTATAATATTTTGTCTTTTTCGAGACCTTCGTTCCTCAGTTCAATTACTTCGGAACGAAGGTTGCTCAGGGCTATTGTACACCCTTCGTCTTCAGTATCTTTCTGTGCTCTGAGAGCATTGCTAAGTATCAAGCCCTGCAAAAAGAAATATGTGTGTGTGTCAGTGGGTTTAAATGAACGGAAAAATACAAGGATTTCATATATCATACCTTTAAACTGTTATAAGCTAGGCTGTCAGCCAGATCGTTCTTTGACAGCACCGAAAGTCCGTCTTCTAAAGTTGGGAATCCGAAGCTTCTGCTTATCTCCCGACAGACAGAAATTTCCTTGTTGTCGGGGAGACAGTACAAGAAGTCTTCTTCTCCACTGCCATTGAATATTAACGCCCCCTTTGGATATTTCAGTTTTTGGGCATAGTGGTGGGCCTCTTGTTCTTCTTTTTCTGATAATTTTTTCCCCGAAGCATGACGAACAATATAATCACGAACTTTGAATGCTTCGGGGGCAATAACACCGGTTTCTTCAATAAAAGTTGGTTTTGTTATTTTTTCTGTCTCGCTTTCCAAGGGTCTTTTCTTTGCGGGCTCTGAGGGCCCAGCTTCGGCTTCAGTATCTTGCTCTGGAGCTTTAGAACCCGAAGCTTCAACTGTTGTTTCAGGAGTGACAGCAGCCTTCTTCGGAGGGGTGCTTGAAGATTTGATCGTTTCCAGCACATCTAGCACATTAGCCATTCTCTTTCTTTTCGGAGTCAATGCTGGCACTTTTTGATTTTTTACTGTTTCAATGTTTGCCACAGGACTCAAAACTTCTGATGTTTTGGGGCCCTCAGTTGCTTCTTTTACCTGTTCCATTTTTTCTGTGGACGGCGCTTCGGCCCTCTCTTTTATTTCTGGTAACAAAATCTTTGATTGTTCCAATTCCATCTTTGATGGCACTTCGGCCATTTCTGTGACTTCTGGCAGCAGAGTTGGCTCAGTTGGTTTTTTAGCTTCGGTTGCCGAAGGAGTTTTTTCGGTAAACTCCGGCACCGAAGCTGGTTCGATGTAGCGCGGTCGGTGAGTGAGGACTTTTATTTTCTTTCTTTCAGGCTCTGGCTCGCTAGGAGCAGTTGCAGCTTCTTCTTTTGCAGAAGTTATGTTCTTTCTTTTCTGCTTTCGGACGGGGTAGCAATAGTCAGGGTAAACAAACCCAATTGCATCAAATACCCGATTCAGCCTCTTCTTTTTTCGGCCTCCGAAGGCCGCTGACATCGCAGTATCTTCGGCCTTCGAATAAGCACCAAGCAATTCGTCACTTAAATTTTCAATACTCTTTAGCCAGTCGTCATCTGGCTCAGTAAATTTATCTCCAAACTTGAAGGTGTACTTCAGTCTCACAAGCCCACCTTCGTCGGCCTCTTTTGTGGTTTCTTGAGGCATTTCCCATTTCTCCGCAAGAGGCCACACCCGGAAGGCAATATGCTCTTGTACTAAATCTCTTGTTCCAATAAAAGAGCAGATGACGCCAAAGGCCCTCTGGCATTCTTCGGCAGCTTCATTCATTTCCACCTTCGGCCTCCGAAGGCCGAAGCTTTGCCAAATAGGACGCATAATTATACCTTTGATGTCTTCTCGTGCTGATAAGTCATTCTTCACATAAAACCATTCTGTCATCCAATCCCCGGGCCATCTCTTCCGAAAGGTTGGTACGGGACAGCTTGCCCCGGACCGAGAGACGAAGCTGTAGCAGCCAAAGTTATTATGATACTGTTCTTTGCCCCAAGGCTTTGTTTCATATAATAATTCATGAACATTACAGAAGCTCCTTGCGTCAGGCTTCAGACCTTGGCTTCTCGCGGCCCACACGAAGATATTTAGCCTTATAATTGCCTCGGGAGTAAGTTGATGAAGATAGACTTCGAAGATTTTCAACACCTCCACGACGAAGCTGCTCAAGGGGAATCGCAATCCAGCTTTCAAAAAGCTTCGATACACCACAACTTCATTTTCTTCAGGGTGTGGACAAGTTTTTTCCCCTTCGTCCGCCCTCACAATGGACAGATCCCGGAAATACCTTCCCCTCATATTGGCAAAATGGTTTTCTTTGATAGCTGATTTGCCGAAAACCGCATGACTTGGTCGCCAGGGGCGATCTTCGGAGTCTTCACCGCCACTATCTACATCATAACTGTCACTGTCACCAGTATCCTCAGACAAGCCTTCCAGAATTTCCTTGGTAATTTTTTCCGTGTTTGTCTTCGACATTGCTATAAGAAACCCCAAGTTTTTCTCTTCATCAAGAGTCAGCTTCGTCTCAGCAACAGCATCCTTGTCTCCAGACATCTTCGGAGATACTAAAAACTGTTTTCAAATCCGAAGCTTTAAAAACTAAAGACTCAGAGAATCTTAGCGCGCAAAAGCTAAAATACGAGCAGGCGAGAGCAAGTGACAAAAGAGCGTACCAAATGAGCTCGCGGTATGCTCTTATTTATACGCTCGGTGCGGAAAAAATTGAAAGACCCCGCCTGTCAGTGAATGTTGCTATTCTAGCAAAGGGAAGGTGTTTTTTTGGACCTTCGGCTTAAAAGCCTTCGTCCATGTCGCAATCTAAATTTATTATTTTAATAAATTAATATTGCGAGGGGCTACTGTTGGGGGCCTTCGGCTTCCGAAGGTCCTCAAAAACATGATTTAACAGTGTTTCTAGAGTGTAATGTGTGAACAGGTACCTTCGGACTTGTATCAAAGAGGGAGAAGCTTAAAAGATACGAAGGTTGACACAGCACCGAAGCTGTGAAGCAGGAAAGCTTCGGCATGTTCGCAGAAAAGGGAACCGACTTAAAGATGAAAAGGCCATTTAGACCTCGATAGAGTGCTATAGAATTATCACCAAATGTAAAGGGCATGTATGTAATTTTGTATGGGTTGTACCCTGTGCCTATAAATAGGTGAACAGTACCCCCGTATTGTTTACGCTGACTGGGCATTTGCTTTTGCGTCATACTTGTATTTTCATCTCCTTCCGAGCCGAAGGTACATTTGTAATTCGATATTATCTCTATTTTTCTATGATGAGATAATAAAAGTTAAGTTGATGATATTATATAATTATTCATGCTATCTTTTATGTTTCATATGCTTCGTCTTTCATTAATGTTTACTATGATAATGAAGGTTTGTCCTTCATAACCTTCGTCCGAAGATTGTTATATCCTAAGGGAAATAATGTTTCGAAGGACGAAGGACTTTATCGTTTAACATTCTCTGTGTTGCCTTGTTCTTAACTCATAGCAATTGAGAACAAGTCCCCAACAAAGCCATTCGGGATGGAATACCTCTTTGATGAACCCTGCCGCCATCAGCTTGTGGATCTCCTCGCCTATGGCTCTGCGCTTTTCTTCGTCGAATCGGCGCAGAGGCTGCTTCACGGGTCGGGCTCCAGCTCGGATATCCAGCGAGTGCTCGGCGACATCCCTCGGTATGCCGGGCATGTCCGAGGGACTCCACGCGAAAACGTCGGTGTTTGCGCGGAGAAAGTCGATGAGCACTGCTTCCTATTTGGGATCGAGCTCGGAGCCGATCCGTATCTGCTTGGAGGCGTCGCTGCTGGGGTCGAGGGGGACGGATTTAACCGTCTCCGCTGGCTCGAAGTTGCCGGCGTGGCGCTTCACGTCTGGCACCTCCTTAGAGAGGCTCTCCAGGTCGGCGATGAGGGCCTCAGATTCGGCGAGGGCCTCGGCGTACTCCACGCATTCCACGTCGCATTCGTACGCGTGTCGGTACGTGGGGCCGACAGTGATGACCCCGTTGGGGCCCGGCATCTTGAGCTTGAGGTAGGTGTAGTTGGGGACGACCATGAACTTCGCGTAGCATGGCCTCCCCAGTACTGCGTGGTAGGTTCCTCGGAACCCGACCACCTCGAACGTGAGGGTCTCCCTTCGGAAGTTGGAGGGTGTCCCAAAGCAGATGGGAAGATCGAGTTGTCCGAGAGGCTGGACGCGCTTCCCGGGGATGATCTCGTGGAAAGGCGCAACGCCTGCCCGGACCGAGGACAGATCAACACGCAGGAGCCCGAGGGTCTCGGCGTAGATGATGTTGAGGCTGCTGCCTCCGTCCATGAGGACCTTGGTGAGCCTGACGTCGCCGATGACGGGGTCGATAACGAGCGGGTATTTCCCCGGGCTCGGCACGCGGTCGGGGTGGTCGGCTTGGTCGAAGGTGATGGGCTTGTCGGACCAGTCTAGGTAGACTGGCGCCGCCACCTTTACCGAACAGACCTCCCGACGCTCTTGCTTGCGGCGCCGAGCCGAGGCGTTCGCCGCTTGCCCACCGTATATCATGAAGCAGTCGCGGACCTCGGGGAACTCTCCTGCCTGGTGATCTTCCTTCTTATCGTCGTCGCGAGCCCTGCCACCCTCCGCGGGCGGCCCGGCCTTGTGAAAGTGGCACCGAAGCATGGCGCACTCCTCAAGGGTGTGCTTGACGGGCCCCTGATGATAGGGGCACGACTCCTTGAGCATCTTGTCGAAGAGGTTGGCACCTCCGGGGGGTTTCCAAGGGTTCTTGTACTCGGCGGCGGCGACAAGGTCCGCGTCGGTGGCGTCGCGTTTCGCTTGCGACTTCTTCTTGCCTTTCTTCTTGACGCCGCGCTGAGTTGACGCCTCGGGGACATCTTCCGGTGGGCGGCCCTAGGGCTGCTTGTCCTTCCGGAAGATGGCCTCAACTGCCTCCTGGCCAGAGGCGAACTTGGTGGCGATGTCCATCAGCTCGCTCGCCCTGGTGGGGGTCTTGCGACCCAGCTTGCTCACCAGGTCGCGGCAGGTGGTGCCGGCGAGGAACGCGTCGATGACATCTGAATCGGTGATGTTGGGCAGCTCGGTGCGCTGCTTCGAGAATCGTCGGATGTAGTCCCGGAGAGACTCCCCCGGCTGCTGTCGGCAGCTTCGGAGATCCCAGGAGTTCCCAGGGCGCACGTACGTGCCCTGGAAATTGCCGGCGAAGGCTTGGACCAGGTCGTCCCAGTTGGAGATCTGCCCCGGAGGCAGGTGCTCCAACCAGGCGCGAGCAGTGTCGGAGAGGAACAGGGGGAGGTTGCGGATGATGAGGTTGTCATCGTCCATTCCACCCAGTTGGCAGGCTAGCCGGTAGTCCGCAAGCCACAGTTCCGGTCTCGTCTCCCCCGAGTACTTTGTGATGGTAGTCAGGGTTCGGAACCGGGTCGGGAACGGCGCCCGTCGTATGGCGCGGCTGAAAGCCTGCGGACCGGGTGGTTCGGGCGAGGGACTCCGATCCTCCCCGCTGTCTAGCGTCCCCCACGCCTGGGGTGGTAGCCTCGGCGCACCCTCTCGTCGAGGTGGGCCCGACGGTCGTGGTGGTGGTTCTCGTTGCCGAGGCGAGCCGGGGCCGCAGGCGCTGTGTTGCGCGTGCGCCCGGTGTGGACTGAGGCTTCCCGCATGAATCGGGAAGTCGCGGCGCGATGTTTCGAGGGGTACCCCTGCCTTCGGGAGGCGGAGCTTTCGGCCCGTCGGACCGCGGCGTTCTCCAGGAGATTCTTGAGCTTTCCCTGGATACGCCGCCCCTCGGTGGTTGACGGCTCTGGCATCGCGTGGAGAAGCATTGCCGCTGCAGCCAGGTTTTGGCCGACTCCACTGGAAGTCGGTGGCGGCCTTACCCTGACATCGTCGGCGATGCGGTGCTGGATACCCTGGGGTAGATGACGCACTTCTCCGGCCGGAGGTTGGCCCGCCCATTCCTGCCCGATGTCCCGTCGGATCGGCTCAAGTGTTCCTGCACCCTCGTCGAGCCTGGCCTGCATCTCGCGGATTTGCTCGAGCTGTGGGTCATGACCCCCCGCCGGAACGGGGACCACAGCTAGCTCCCGTAGGATGTCAACGCGAGGCACAGGCCTAGGGAGATCACCGTTCTCCGTCATACCAAGATGGTTGCCTTCGTTGGGACCCCCTAGATCGACGTGGAAACATTCACGACTTGGGCCGCAGTCCTCGTCGCCGAGGCTACGGCTACCGTCAGAACAGTTGGAAAGGAAGTAGTCGCACGCGGTCATAAAGTCCCGCATGGCACTGGGGTTACCAAGTCCGGAGAAATCCCAACAGAAGTCGGGCTTGTCATCTTCCTCGGACCCCGAGGGCCCGTAGGTCGAGACGTCCGTCAGCCGGTCCCAGGGTGACCGCATACGATACCCCAGAGGGTTTGGACTCGCCTCTACGAGGGCGTCCACCAAAGCGAAGTCTCTTGATGGGTCGAGGTTGAATCCAAAAGGCGTGAGATGGGAATCGGTTGGTACCTCTTGGTCGACGGGCGGTGACGAAGTCACGTCAGGGACTGACTGCACCGTCGTCTCGGGTACGAGGGTGACGCCCAGCAAGTCCTTCGCGAGCGTGCTGGCGTCGTCCGTTTGCTTGGAGTTGGTGTGTTGCGGGGAGACGACGCTCGTCTTCGTCTCAGATGCGAGGTCGATGCCCGACGTGCCCCCCGTTGGGGCGCCAGCGCCGTCGACTCGCTCAACAGCCGACGAGGGGCCGCCTCCTACTTGGCCTTGGTTGCCCCGCCTCCTCCTCCGTCGGCGGGGGAGGGGACGGGGCGAGCTCGAATGTCGTTCTTCCACCATGCGGGGAAGACGTCGTCGATTCCGTCGCCGGCGGGCGGGCTGTCGGTCGCCATTGTCGCTGTCGCGCGGCGGGGGAAGGAGTATCATGTCGTAGCTGCCGTCGAGGGACATGAACTCAAGACTCCCGAAACGGAGTACCGTCCCGGGCTGGAAAGGTTGCTGGAGACTGCCCATTTGGAGCTTGACGGGAAGCTGTTCGTCAACACACAGCAGGCCCCTACCTGGCGCACCAACTGTCGGCGTTTTGAACCCGGGGGGTCCCTGGACCGACGAGTAAATTATCATCGCGTGCCCCAGCCCAGATGGGTCGGCGCGAGACGGAGCGCGAAGGGGGGAGAAGGAAGCCGGAGGGAGACAGGCGTGAGAGGTGGAATCCCGCGGCTTTCGTGTTTGTCCCGCGCCCGGGTCGGGTGCGCTTGCAGTAGGGGGTTACAAGCGTCCACGCGGGAGGGAGCGAGCGGCCTCACGCGAGCTCCGTCCCGTCCTTCCCCGCGCGGCCAACCTTCTGTAAGAGGGCACTGGTCCTTCCTTTTATAGGCGCAAGGAGAGGATCCAGGTGTACAATGGGGGTGTAGCAGTGTGCTAACGTGTCTAGCGGAGGAGAGCTAGCGCCCTAAGTACATGCCATCGTGGCAGCCGAAGAGGTTTTGGCACCTGTGAGCACCTAGAGGGGGGGGTGAATAGGTGATCCTGTGAAACTTCAAAAACTTAAGCCACAAAACTTGGTTAATCGTTAGCACAATAATTGCCAAGTGGCAAGAGAGGAATCCTCAACAAAACACAATAACCAACAAGGATCAATCACAGAGATGGCACGGTGGTTATCCCGTGGTTCGGCCAAGACCAATGCTTGCCTACTCCACGTTGTGGCGTCCCAACGGATGAGGGTTGCAATCAACCCCTCTCAAGCGGTCCAAAGACCCACTTGAATACCATAGTGTTTTGCTTGCTCTTTCTCAATCCCGTTTGCGAGGAATCTCCACAACTTGGAGCCTCTCGCCCTTACACTTGAAATTCACAAAGAACACAGAGCAAGGGAGGGATTAACAACACACACAAGACACAAGAATCAGAGTGTCAACACGCACACAAGTCGCAACAAGAGCTCGCAACACAACTCGAAGAGTTCACAACTCCACTAGAGCTCTATATGCTATCACAATGAAAAGAACGCGCGAAATCGATGTCTTGGTGCTTAGGAATGATTGGAAGATGCTTGGTGTGCTCCTCCATGCGCCTAGGGGTCCCTTTTATAGCCCCAAGGCAGCTAGGAGCCGTTGAGAGCAATCAGGGAAGGCAAATCTTGCCTTCTGTCGTCTGGCGCACCGGACAGTCCGGTGCACACCGGACACTGTCCGGTGCCAGATTTCTTTCCTTAAACGGCGAAGCCGACCGTTGGCAGACCTGGAGCCGTTGGCGCACCGGACATGTCCGGTGCACACCGGACAGTCCGGTGCCCCCTTCTAGCCGTTGGCTCGGCCACGTGTCCCGCGCAGATTGCGCGGCCGACCGTTGGCCCGGCCGACCGTTGGCTCACCGGACAGTCCGGTGCACACCGGACAGTCTGGTGAATTATAGCCGTACGTCACAGGTGAATTCCCGAGAGCGGCCACTTCGCTCGAACCAGCCTGGCGCACCGGACACTGTCCGGTGCACCACCGGACAGTCCGGTGCTCCCAAACACAGCAGAGTCTTGGCTGCTCGAGCCAAGACATTTCCAATTGGATTTTTCCTGTTTCCAGCACTTAGACACAATACATTAGTCCATAAAACAATGTACTAAGTCTGAGAAACATACCTTTATTCTTGATTTGTACTTTGTCCACCTTTTTACACTTAGGCCCTTGTGTTGGACACTAAATCACCAAAATACTTAGAAATGGCCCAAGGGCACATTTCCCTTTCAATCTCCCCCTTTTTGGTGATTTATGCCAACACAACATAAAGCAAGTAGAACAAGTTCAAAATCAATTCAAACTAGAACTCAAAGTTGTTTTGATTCATTTTGACATATATGGATCACTCTATGCCACCACTTGGTTTGTTTTTGCAAATCAAACTCAAATTTCTATCTCTAAGTCAAACACACATGTTAAGACATAAAGAGAGTCATTCCAAGAGAAATTGATTCAAGATTTCAAAAACTCCCCCTTTTTCCCATAATCAATACTTCTCCCCACAAGAAGCCAACTTTTGACAAGAGAGACAACAAAAGAGTTTTGACAAACCAAAAGCTCTATTCTACTGTTTTCAAAATCTCTCAAGTGGTAGCTAATCCATTTATCGCTTTGGTCTTTATTTTCTCCCCCTTTGGCATCAAGCACCAAAACGGGATCAATCTTGGCCCTTTAACCCCATTTCCTCACCAAAATCTTCAACTAAGAGCAAATAGGCAATAAGAGTATAAAGATGAACTTGGAAGAGTTACTCTTTTCATCGGAGTGCAGTGGAAGTCTTGCATGGTCCAAGTCCACCTTTTCCCTTTCAATCCTCTTTTGAGACTAAAACAACCAAACTCAAGTACATGGTTAGTCTCAAAGGGTCAAGTTGTAGCACAGCTCCCCCTAAATATGTGCATCACTTGCAAACAGGACTTGTGAGGTCCAGGGAGTGTTTATACAACTTGAGCACCACAATAAGCAACAAAATGCAGAATGAACATGATCAAAGGCATAAACACATGTATGCTATAATTCAATCCAAGTTCCGCGAATCTAAGATATTGAGCTCACTACGCAGCCTGCAAAAGGTCTTCTCATCTAGAGGCTTGGTAAAGATATCGGCTAGCTGGTTCTCGGTGCTAACATGAAACACTTCGATATCTCCCTTTTGCTGGTGGTCTCTCAAAAAGTGATGCCGGATGTCAATGTGCTTTGTGCGGCTGTGCTCAACAGGATTTTCCGCTGTTCGGATAGCACTCTCATTATCACATAGGAGTGGGACTTTGCTCAGATTGTAGCCAAAGTCCCTGAGGGTTTGCCTCATCCAAAGTAGTTGCGCACAACACTGTCCTGCGGCAACGTACTCGGCCTCAGCGGTGGATAGGGCAACGGAGGTTTGTTTCTTAGAGTTCCATGACACCAGGGACCTTCCTAAGAATTGGCACGTCCCCGATGTACTCTTCCTATCGACCTTACATCCAGCATAGTCGGAATCTGAGTACCCAATCAAGTCAAAGTTAGACCCCTTTGGATACCAGATCCCGAAGCAAGGCGTAGCGACTAAATATCGAAGAATTCGCTTCACAGCCACTAAGTGACACTCCTTAGGATCAGATTGAAATCTAGCACACATGCATACGCTAAGCATAATATCCGGTCTACTAGCACATAAATAAAGCAAAGAACCTATCATGGACCGGTATGCTTTTTGATCAACGGACTTACCTCCTTTGTTGAGGTCGGTGTGTCCGTCGGTTCCCATCGACGTCTTTGCGGGCTTGGCGTCCTTCATCCCAAACCTCTTTAGCAAATCTTGCGTGTACTTCGTTTGGGAGATGAAGGTGCCGTCCTTGAGTTGCTTCACTTGGAACCCAAGGAAGTAGTTCAACTCGCCCATCATCGACATCTCGAATTTCTGCGTCATCACCCTGCTAAACTCTTCACAAGACTTTTGGTTAGTAGAACCAAATATTATGTCATCGACATAAATTTGGCACACAAAAAGATCACCATCGCAAGTCTTAGTAAAAAGAGTTGGATCGGCTTTCCCAACCTTGAAAGCATTAGCAATTAAAAAGTCTCTAAGGCATTCATACCATGCTCTTGGGGCTTGCTTAAGTCCATAGAGCGCCTTAGAGAGCTTACACACGTGGTCGGGGTACCGTTCATCCTCGAAGCCAGGGGGTTGCTCCACGTACACCTCCTCCTTGATCGGCCCGTTGAGGAAAGCGCTCTTCACATCCATTTGGTACAACCTGAAAGAATGGTGAGCGGCATATGCTAGCAAGATACGAATTGATTCTAGCCTAGCCACAGGAGCGAATGTCTCCTCAAAGTCCAAACCTGCGACTTGGGCATAACCTTTTGCCACAAGCCGAGCCTTGTTCCTTGTCACCACCCCGTGCTCATCCTGTTTGTTGCGGAACACCCACTTGGTTCCCACAACATTTTGCTTGGGGCGAGGCACCAGTGTCCAAACTTCATTGCGTTTGAAATTGTTGAGTTCCTCCTGCATGGCCAACACCCAGTCCGGATCTAGCAAGGCCTCTTCTACCCTGAAAGGCTCAATAGAAGAGACAAAAGAGTAATGCTCACAAAAATTAACTAATCTTGAACGAGTAGTTACTCCCTTGCTAATATCAGCCAATATCTGGTCGACGGGATGATCCCTTTGAATCGTCGCTCGAACTTGGGTTGGAGGTGCCTGAGGTGCTTTTTCCTCTTCAACTTGAACATCCTGTGCTCCCCCTTGATCATGCGCCTCCACTTGAGGTACCTGTTCGTCATCTTGGGTTGGGGGATGCACCATAGTTGAGGAAGATGGTTGATCTTGCTCCAAATGTTCCTGAGGCCGTACATCTCCAATCGCCATGGTGCGTATTGCGGCCGTTGGAACGTCTTCTTCATCTACATCATCAAGATCAACAACTTGCTCTCTTGGAGAGCCATTAGTCTCATCAAATACAACGTCGCTAGAGACTTCAACCAAACCCGATGATTTGTTGAAGACCCTATACGCCTTAGTATTTGAATCATAACCTAATAAAAACCCTTCTACGGCTTTGGGAGCAAATTTGGAATTCCTACCCTCACTAGAATGTAGCATTTACTCCCAAAAACATGAAAGTACGATACATTGGGTTTGTTACCAGTCAGCAGCTCATATGAAGTCTTCTTGAGGAGGCGGTGAAGGTAGACCCTGTTGATGGCGTGGCAAGCCGTGTTCACGGCTTCCGACCAAAAGCACTCGGGGGTCTTGAACTCTCCAAGCATAGTCCTTGCCATATCTATGAGCGTCCTGTTCTTCCTCTCTACCACACCATTTGCTGAGGTGTGTAGGGAGCAGAGAACTCGTGCTTGATCCCCTCCTCCTCAAGGAACTCCTCCACTTGAAGATTCTTGAATTCGGACCCGTTGTCGCTCCTTATCTTCTTCACCTTGAGCTCAAACTCATTTTGAGCTCTCCTTAGGAAGCGCTTGAGGGTCCCTTGGGTTTCAGACTTATCCTGCAAAAAGAACACCCAAGTGAAGCGGGAAAAGTCATCAACAATAACTAGACCATACTTACTTCCTCCTATGCTCAGATAGGCGACGGGTCCGAAGAGGTCCATATGCAGCAGCTCCAGAGGTCTTGACGTGGTCATCACATTCTTGCTGTGATGTGCTCCTCCAACTTGTTTACCTGCTTGACAAGCTGCACAAGGTCTATCTTTTTCGAAATGAACATTGGTTAGACCTATCACGTGTTCTCCCTTTAGAAGCTTGTGGAGGTTCTTCATCCCCACATGTGCTAAGCGGCGATGCCACAACCAGCCCATGCAAGTCTTAGCCATTAAGCATGCATCTAGACCGGCCTCTTCTTTTGCAAAATCAACTAAGTAAAGTTTGTCGTCTAGTACACCCTTAAAAGCTAGTGAACCATCACATCTTCTAAAGACAGACACATCTACATTTGTAAATAAACAATTATATCCCATATTACATAATTGACTAACAGATAGTAAATTATATCCAAGGCTCTCAACTAAAAACACATTAGAGATAGAATGCTCATTTGAGATTGCAATTTTACCTAACCCTTTTACCTTGCCTTGATTCCCATCACCGAATATAATTGAATCTTGGGAATCTTTGTTCTTGACGTAGGAGGTGAACATCTTCTTCTCCCCCGTCATATGGTTTGTGCATCCGCTGTCGATAATCCAGCTTGAACCCCCGGATGCATAAACCTGCAAGGCAAATTTAGGCTTGGGTCTTAGGTACCCAACTCATGTTGGGTCCTACAAGGTTAGTGCAAATATCCTTAGGGACCCAAATGCAAGTTTTGTCTCCCTTGCATTTTGCCCCTAACTTCCTAGCAACTATTTTCCTATCCTTTCTACAAATAGCAAAGGAAGCATTTAAAGCATGATAAATTGTAGAAGGTTCATTAACTTTCCTAGGAACATTAACAACATTTCTCCTAGGCATATTATGAACAACATTTCTCCTACCAACATTTCTATTATGCACATAAGAAGAACTAGAAGCAAACATGGCACGAGAATCAAAGGCATCATATGCATTATAACTCCTATAAGCATTTCTAGATTGTCTCCTATCGTGGTACATAAAGGCATGGTTCTTTTGCACACTACTAGCCATAGGGGCCTTCCCTTTCTCCTTGGCGGAGATGGGAGCCTTATGGCTTGTCAAGTCCTTGGCTTCCCTCTTGTAGCCAAGTCCATCCTTAATTGAGGGGTGTCTACCAATCGTGTAGGCATCCCTTGCAAATTTTAGCTTGTCAAATTCATTCTTGCTAGTCTTAAGTTGGGCATTTGTAACACCCGGTTTTAAAGGACAAAGCCGGGTGCATCTCATACATGCGCCAAGAAGACAACATATATAATAACAGAGTGTATAGAGATAAATGTCATAATACATCAGAGTATTTATTACATAGCGGAAGTCTTATTACAAAATAAAGATAAATATAAAACGAACTAAGGATCGTCGGCGCCAATGTCAACTGAGAAACGCCACCTAGATCAGATCAAACTCCTCGCCTTGTAGCTCCTCCTGAACCACCTGTTCTTCTCCTGTGGGGGGGTGTGAGACAGCAAGAGTGAGCTCACATACGTTCATCGCTCAACAAGTTGTGGGGAATAATGTGGCATGAACTCACCAAAGGTGGGAGTTCATGAAGTGTAAGGCTGATCAATGAAATAAAGGCTGAGGCTGAGCATTGCTTTTATAAGTTGGTCAAAATTTTATTAGCAATTACTAAGTGTAAGTAAATACCAAACCCTTAGAAATAATAAGTAAAAGTAATAATAAAATAATCCCAAATGCAATGAAATGACAGATTAAGTTTAAGTTCCATAAATTAATCATGTGAGGGTCCGAGCCGCTCATGACCGTGAGCACGGCTAGTATACCAGTTTTACACTCTGCAGAGGTTGCACATCTTTACCCACAAGTCATGTTACCCATCTGCCAAGAGATGGCCAATCCCATACACCTCTACCGAGGAGGCGAGGCAGGGTAACACTACGAGGCCTTTACAAAGTTCCACTAGCTTCAGAAATCCCGCTACAGTTTATAGGAAGCTCCAGTGCAGGGTTCTTGCCTGACCGCCATCGCAGCAAAATCAACCCAAGGACCTCCCTACACTGACCACTCCCCTACTGCCCTTGCCCCTTTCGGGTAAGGAAGACCTCCACTAGCTTTCCTAGTTAATCAGCCAAGGGCGTCCCATTATACCCTTGTGGTAGCACTGTTTTCCCGGGTGGTCGCTCCATGTTCCCATTAACATAATGATCTTAACATGAACAGTAGTAATAACAAGATAATAAAAGAGTAGTCATGAATGTTGTATCTCCATACCCAATCCACATAAAGCAATAGCAGATACTACCCAAAAATATTTCAGGGGTGAACAAGGTATAAAGATAACCAAAACTGGGTAACCTAAAGGATCCCATCAAAATTAACCTATGCAGATCATTATAATTAATAAGAACATGGCTGGGAAAAAGTAAGTGATCAAGGGCACAACTTGCCTTCAATGAGCTCCTGCTCAGCTATCTCTACCTGTTGAACCTCAGATTCCACAGTGGCTTGCTCGTCTACTCGCATCAACACAATACATACATAGTATAGCATAAATTAACATCACATCAAACATGCAAATAGAATATACAGTAAAAATCTACACCTTAAAATGAGATCATAGAAACTGGAATCACTAAATTTGGAGTTATAGATTTCAAGTTATGAATTTCCTAAGGTTTAATGTGATTAAAATAGGATTAACTGATAAATTAATTTTCTAACAGAGTTCATGTCAAAACAGTGACTCTAAGCGTTAAAGAATAATATTACAAAATTTTAGAAACTAGAATGGCTCAATTTGGACTAAAAATGGATTTTCTATGATTTATACAAGTTCTAGGGCTTATCTTCATATTAAAATCCAATTTCTAATTCATTTAATTGATTTAAAACAGTTCTGGATCGGGCCTTAATTACTGGTAAGTTCAGGGGCTAACCCGCAAGATCTCCAAGACACAGCGCGCCACTGGTCTGGACTGCGGGTTGATTTCCAGAGAGGTGAGGGTCTCTTTAGAAAAATTGACCCACGAAGGGGTATGGATCTATCCTGGCTGTCCGATCTGAAATCAGGGGCACGGATTAGATCCAGGTGAGTTACCCACCGCGCTCATCCCTAGCCGTCGGATCGCGGATCTGCGGCCCCGATTCAATATAGCGAAAAGTTGTCCTCCATCTAATCGCAGCCGTCAACAGACGATCCGACGGCGCACGGTTGACTCCGCGAAGCGGTACGCGAGGATCTAATCAGGACCGCGCAAAGTGCATCCAACGACCCACGCTGAGCGCCCGAATTCCTTCTCCCATTCCTGACCGACGGCGACCCCAAACGCGGCGGCGCCATAACTGGTGAGAGCAAAAACGCCGACCACTACCCCAATCCTCGATGTAAACGGTGCTACACTATACGGCAACGATGGTGAACCGAGGGGTAGGATTCTTACCGAAAATGGCGCGTGCACGCGGTCGGTCCGCGGCGGGGTGTGAATCCGCGGCGGCTTGCAACTACGGCGAGGAATTGCAGGGGCTCGGGTCGATCCTCATGTTTGGCACTCCACACACACAATCCACACACGCAGTAGAGCGCCCAAGACCCAACCCCGACCACCCAACGCCGGTGCAGGAGCGGGGCAACAATGGCGGGCGGTGGCCTTCCCTCTCGGGTCTGTTTGCTCGTTCACGGGAAGGGGGCGGCTGGCTTCGTGGGGTCTTGGGGTTCCGAGTTAAGCGTCCGCGTTTATACGCGCAGCCCAGGCGGGGTGGAGGTTACGCCACCGGCGAAATCGGCCCGGTCGTTGGCGCCAGCTGGATCCGCGGAGGAGATGGTATGACTGCGATTCCGATTCGAACGGCGGTGGAAGACGTGCAGATGGATGGGATCCGATGCTCAGTGGAGCGGCGAGTTCACGTAGTGGGCGCGGGGGAGGCCGAGTCAATCCGCTCCTGTGGATTCGCGGCGGAGGACTGTTAGCGTGCGGCGGAATCCGCGGCGAAGAAGACCCCCGTCGGTATGGTCCACCAGTCATCGACTAGCGAAAAACGCCCGGGAGACTGAGAAGTGGGCCGCGGTCGTGATCAGGATGACAGGGCGGTCCCGCGGTGTCGGCGTCACGCAGCGGAAGGGCAGGTTGGGCCGCGCGCACGCTGAATGGGCCGCACCAGAAAACGGAGGATGGGCCAGATTCCAGGGTTTAGGCCCCTTACGCCTTTCCCCTTTTTGCCTTTTCTTTTTCCTGATTTCTTTTCCCTTTTATTTTTTTGAATATCTATTTTGAATCCAAATTTTCCTGTGAACTTGTTCCTAGATTCAAATGTAAAAATTGATCAAACAAGTATGGAAGGATTTTGTTTATTTATATATTTATTTTCTTCATTTTGTATAGTATTTTCATTTTCCTTCTCCAATTCTAACATTGTACCTTTGGGTTAAAATCCAATTCTCATCTCATTACTATATTCCCATATTATTCCTTTTTGAAATTATTTTTATATTGTCACAAAACGGACACAAAATAAAAATCTCAGCATGATGCAATGATTTAGTGGCATATATTTTATAATTATTGGTTCCAAAATATGGTGTTCACATGTGATGGCACGAAAGTTCAAACTCCCACATAGATAAAGTGAACTTGTTTCTCCCTTTGATATTAGCTCTTGCAAATTATAAATTGGGTACTACAAATCCTACCCCCTTAAAAAGAATCTCGTCCTCGAGATTTAGGAGAAACGAGAGAAAAGATGGGGAAAATCTATGCAAAGCTCTTCTTCTCTTTCCCAAGCTGCTTCATCTTCTCCATGGTGACTCCATTGCACTTTGCACATCTTTATAACTTTGTTCATCGTGACATGAGTCAGTGTGTCAAGAATCTTGATAGAATACTCCGTGTAAGTCAAATCACCCTGAACACTGAGCTCTTCCATTGGTAACTGTTCCTCAGGGACACGAAGACACTTCTTAAGTTGAGACACATAGAATTCAATATGCACATCAGATAGATTATCAGGTAGCTTGAGTTGATAGGCCATCTCTCCAACTTGCCTAAAAACTCTGAATGGTCCAATAAAACGAGGGGACAATTTGCCTTTAACTTTAAATCTCCTCATTCCACGAAGTGGTGACACCTCGAGGTACACATAACCTCAATCCTCAAATTTCAGTGGTCTCCCTCTATTATCAGCATAGCTCTTCTACCTGGTTCGAGCTAACCTCAAATTCTCTCGAATTATATGGACTTGTTCTTCTGCTTCTTGAATAAGTTCAGGTCCAAAGAACTATCTTCCTCTAGTCTGATCCCAATATAGAGGAGTCCTGCACTTCCTGCCATGTAGAGTCTCGAACAATGACTTCTTCGGACTGGCCTGGCAATTATCATTATGTGAGAACTCAGCATAAGGTAGACTCTTGTCCCAACTACTACCATGCTGAAGAGCACAAGCTCTCAACATGTCTTCCAATACTTGATTAGTCCTTTCAGTCTGTTCATCAGTCTAAGGATGATAGGCCGAACTTCGCATCCATATCCTCATGAAAACTTTTCCAAAATCTGGAGGTAAACGGTGATACTCTATCTAAAACGATCTTCTCCGGTACACCGTGTAGAGACATAATCCGAACCATATATAACTCTGCTAGCTGAGAACCTTTATAAGTAGTCTTGACAGGAATGAAGTGAGCCACTTTGGTCAGTCTATCCACAATGACCCATATAGAATCATATCCTTTCTATGTGCGAGGCAATCCTGTAATGAAGTCCATACCGATCTCTTCCCACTTCCACTCGAGTATCTTCAGTGGGTGCAATAGTCCAGCTGGCCTCTGGTGTTCAGCCTTAACCCTTTGACATACATCGCACATAGCCACATGTGCAGCCATATCTCTCTTCAATCCATACCACCAATATTTTTGCTTCAAATCCTGATACATCTTAGTACTCCCAGGGTGAATAGAATAAACTGAATCATGTGCCTCCTTCAATATGGTTTCCCGAAGACTATCAATATCGGGAACACAGATCCGATTCTTGAACCATATCGTGCCTTGCTCATCCTCTGTGAATTCCGGACCTCGACCTTCAGTAATCAGATCCTTGATCTCTTGTATTTTAGCATCACTAATTTGACCTTTGCGGATTTCTTGCTCCAAAGTAGGTTCCACATCAATAGTAACTCCTTTAGTGTGGGCAACTATCCCCAGGTTAAGTATCCTGAAATCCTCAACAATCTCATCGGGTAGCTAGGCAACAATAGCTGAATGAATATGCTCCTTTCAACTCAAGGCATATGCAACCAAATTTGCCTTGCCCGAGTGATAGTGAATCTCCAAATCATAATCCTTAATAAGCTCCAACCAACGGCGTTGCCTAAGGTTGAGATCCTTCTGAGTGAATATGTACTACAAACACTTATGACCCGTGTATACTTGACACTTGTTTCCCATAATATAATGTATCCAAATCTTAAGCGCATGCACAACGGCTGTCAATTCTAAGTCATGCATGGGGTAGTTCAATTCATGTTTCCGCAACTAACGAGATGCATAGGCAATCACATGTCCTTCTTGCATAAGTACACATCCCAAGCCTTGGCCACATGCATCATAATAAATGTCAAATCCCTTCTGTAGATCTGGCATAACCAACACTGGTGGCGTCATCAACTTCAACTTCAGTTGGTTAAAACTATCTTGGTACTTCTCGTCCCACTTAAACTCTCTTCCTTTCTCCAAAAGCGAGGTCATAGGCTTGGCAATCTTAGAGAACCCTTCAATAAATCTCCGATAATATCCTGCGAGTCCCAAGAAACTTCGAATCTCAGTAACTATAGTGGGCACTCTCCACTCCATTATCTCCTTCACTTTAGCAGGATCCACTGCTATTCCTCCATTAGAAATAATATGACCAAGGAATGGCACCTTGTCAATCCAAAACTCGCACTTGCTGAACTTAGCGTAGAGTTGATTATCTCGCAGCTTCTGTAGCACCAATCTTAGATGTTATTCATGATCACTTTCATTCTTAGAATAGATAAGAATATCGTCAATGAACACCACGACGAATCTGTCCAAATACTCCATAAACACCTTATTCATCAAATTCATGAAATATGCTGGTGCATTGGTTAATCCAAACGACATAACAGTAAACTCGTATAATCCATATCGGGTTGAGAAAGCTGTCTTAGGAATATCCGATGGTCTAATCCTCATCTGATGATAACCCGGTCGGAGATCAATCTTCGACACCTCTCATCTGACTAAATCCTCAATGCGGGGTAATGGATACTTGTTCTTCACAGTGTCATCGTTAAGGGACCTTTAATCCACACACATCCCTTGCAATCCATCTTTCTTCTGTACAAACAAAACTGGTGTTCTCCGAGGTGAAGACTCGGACGAATGTACCCAGCCTCTTGCAACTTCGTTAAGTGCTTCTTAAGTTCCTTCAACTCATCTACGGACATCCTATATGGCCGTTTAGAAATAGGGGCGGTTCCAGGTAAGAGATCAATAACAAACTCAACTTCTCTATCAGGTGGCATCCCTGGTAACTCCTCTAGAAAGACATCCGGAAAATCCCTAACCACCCGGATGTTGTCACCAACAAACTCCTCAGGCATAAAGAACATTGCACGCATGGATGAGGAGGTTACTGCAATATTAACTTGAAATCTTTCTCCTTTAGTGGTAGTGAGCTCTATGGTTCCTTTAGCACAGTATATAGACCGCCTTTGCCTTTTTTAACCATGACATACCAAGGATCACGTCTATAGTGCTCTCTTCTAACACTATAGGGGTAGTTCATCTGGGTTAGAAACATAAGGTAAGAAAGAAAGGTTTGTAGACAAGGCATGTAATTACGAAGCATGTTACTTTGGAGGATTTATTAGCTAAGTAGATTAGTGTGTTACCTACTAAAGCTAATACATTACCTTATGGTGGTACATGCTAAGATGCCCAACTATAATGTTTCAATCAATCAAAGAAGCAAATCAGGCATTGATCATCAGAACAATCAACCAACATTTTTTTTAATAGAGAAAATAATTTTAATTTCGTCTTAGGTTTCCTATCTCTTAAAAAGGCTATAATTGTAGGATTCCAAGGTGTGGAATCCATCATGTCTTAGAGTAGAAAAGGTAAGAATGATCAGAGTAGAAAAGCAAAAGGTGAGACAAGATCAAGATGAGATAAGTATAGAATGAATCAGAGTAAGGTAAGTAGTGAAGGGTTTTGTCCATTTTCTATCTAGGTTTCGTCCTACAGTCAACATTTCCTCTGATACCACTTCTGTAACACCCGGTTTTAAAGGACAAAGCCGGGTGCATCTCATACATGCGCCAAGAAGACAACATATATAATAACAGAGTGTATAGAGATAAATGTCATAATACATCAGAGTATTTATTACATAGCGGAAGTCTTATTACAAAATAAAGATAAATATAAAACGAACTAAGGATCGTCGGCGCCAATGTCAACTGAGAAACGCCACCTAGATCAGATCAAACTCCTCGCCTTGTAGCTCCTCCTGAACCACCTGTTCTTCTCCTGTGGGGGGGGGGTGTGAGACAGCAAGAGTGAGCTCACATACGTTCATCGCTCAACAAGTTGTGGGGAATAATGTGGCATGAACTCACCAAAGGTGGGAGTTCATGAAGTGTAAGGCTGATCAATGAAATAAAGGCTGAGGCTGAGCATTGCTTTTATAAGTTGGTCAAAATTTTATTAGCAATTACTAAGTGTAAGTAAATACCAAACCCTTAGAAATAATAAGTAAAAGTAATAATAAAATAATCCCAAATGCAATGAAATGACAGATTAAGTTTAAGTTCCATAAATTAATCATGTGAGGGTCCGAGCCGCTCATGACCGTGAGCACGGCTAGTATACCAGTTTTACACTCTGCAGAGGTTGCGCATCTTTACCCACAAGTCATGTTACCCATCTGCCAAGAGATGGCCAATCCCATACACCTCTACCGAGGAGGCGAGGCAGGGTAACACTACGAGGCCTTTACAAAGTTCCACTAGCTTCAGAAATCCCGCTACAGTTTATAGGAAGCTCCAGTGCAGGGTTCTTGCCTGACCGCCATCGCAGCAAAATCAACCCAAGGACCTCCCTACACTGACCACTCCCCTACTGCCCTTGCCCCTTTCGGGTAAGGAAGACCTCCACTAGCTTTCCTAGTTAATCAGCCAAGGGCGTCCCATTATACCCTTGTGGTAGCACTGTTTTCCCGGGTGGTCGCTCCATGTTCCCATTAACATAATGATCTTAACATGAACAGTAGTAATAACAAGATAATAAAAGAGTAGTCATGAATGTTGTATCTCCATACCCAATCCACATAAAGCAATAGCAGATACTACCCAAAAATATTTCAGGGGTGAACAAGGTATAAAGATAACCAAAACTGGGTAACCTAAAGGATCCCATCAAAATTAACCTATGCAGATCATTATAATTAATAAGAACATGGCTGGGAAAAAGTAAGTGATCAAGGGCACAACTTGCCTTCAATGAGCTCCTGCTCAGCTATCTCTACCTGTTGAACCTCAGATTCCACAGTGGCTTGCTCGTCTACTCGCATCAACACAATACATACATAGTATAGCATAAATTAACATCACATCAAACATGCAAATAGAATATACAGTAAAAATCTACACCTTAAAATGAGATCATAGAAACTGGAATCACTAAATTTGGAGTTATAGATTTCAAGTTATGAATTTCCTAAGGTTTAATGTGATTAAAATAGGATTAACTGATAAATTAATTTTCTAACAGAGTTCATGTCAAAACAGTGACTCTAAGCGTTAAAGAATAATATTACAAAATTTTAGAAACTAGAATGGCTCAATTTGGACTAAAAATGGATTTTCTATGATTTATACAAGTTCTAGGGCTTATCTTCATATTAAAATCCAATTTCTAATTCATTTAATTGATTTAAAACAGTTCTGGATCGGGCCTTAATTACTGGTAAGTTCAGGGGCTAACCCGCAAGATCTCCAAGACACAGCGCGCCACTGGTCTGGACTGCGGGTTGATTTCCAGAGAGGTGAGGGTCTCTTTAGAAAAATTGACCCACGAAGGGGTATGGATCTATCCTGGCTGTCCGATCTGAAATCAGGGGCACGGATTAGATCCAGGTGAGTTACCCACCGCGCTCATCCCTAGCCGTCGGATCGCGGATCTGCGGCCCCGATTCAATATAGCGAAAAGTTGTCCTCCATCTAATCGCAGCCGTCAACAGACGATCCGACGGCGCACGGTTGACTCCGCGAAGCGGTACGCGAGGATCTAATCAGGACCGCGCAAAGTGCATCCAACGACCCACGCTGAGCGCCCGAATTCCTTCTCCCATTCCTGACCGACGGCGACCCCAAACGCGGCGGCGCCATAACTGGTGAGAGCAAAAACGCCGACCACTACCCCAATCCTCGATGTAAACGGTGCTACACTATACGGCAACGATGGTGAACCGAGGGGTAGGATTCTTACCGAAAATGGCGCGTGCACGCGGTCGGTCCGCGGCGGGGTGTGAATCCGCGGCGGCTTGCAACTACGGCGAGGAATTGCAGGGGCTCGGGTCGATCCTCACGTTTGGCACTCCACACACACAATCCACACACGCAGTAGAGCGCCCAAGACCCAACCCCGACCACCCAACGCCGGTGCAGGAGCGGGGCAACAATGGCGGGCGGTGGCCTTCCCTCTCGGGTCTGTTTGCTCGTTCACAGGAAGGGGGCGGCTGGCTTCGTGGGGTCTTGGGGTTCCGAGTTAAGCGTCCGCGTTTATACGCGCAGCCCAGGCGGGGTGGAGGTTACGCCACCGGCGAAATCGGCCCGGTCGTTGGCGCCAGCTGGATCCGCGGAGGAGATGGTATGACTGCGATTCCGATTCGAACGGCGGTGGAAGACGTGCAGATGGATGGGATCCGATGCTCAGTGGAGCGGCGAGTTCACGTAGTGGGCGCGGGGGAGGCCGAGTCAATCCGCTCCTGTGGATTCGCGGCGGAGGACTGTTAGCGTGCGGCGGAATCCGCGGCGAAGAAGACCCCCGTCGGTATGGTCCACCAGTCATCGACTAGCGAAAAACGCCCGGGAGACTGAGAAGTGGGCCGCGGTCGTGATCAGGATGACAGGGCGGTCCCGCGGTGTCGGCGTCACGCAGCGGAAGGGCAGGTTGGGCCGCGCGCACGCTGAATGGGCCGCACCAGAAAACGGAGGATGGGCCAGATTCCAGGGTTTAGGCCCCTTACGCCTTTCCCCTTTTTGCCTTTTCTTTTTCCTGATTTCTTTTCCCTTTTATTTTTTTGAATATCTATTTTGAATCCAAATTTTCCTGTGAACTTGTTCCTAGATTCAAATGTAAAAATTGATCAAACAAGTATGGAAGGATTTTGTTTATTTATATATTTATTTTCTTCATTTTGTATAGTATTTTCATTTTCCTTCTCCAATTCTAACATTGTACCTTTGGGTTAAAATCCAATTCTCATCTCATTACTATATTCCCATATTATTCCTTTTTGAAATTATTTTTATATTGTCACAAAACGGACACAAAATAAAAATCTCAGCATGATGCAATGATTTAGTGGCATATATTTTATAATTATTGGTTCCAAAATATGGTGTTCACATGTGATGGCACGAAAGTTCAAACTCCCACATAGATAAAGTGAACTTGTTTCTCCCTTTGATATTAGCTCTTGCAAATTATAAATTGGGTACTACAGCATTAAGACTAGCCACTTCCTCATTTAATTTGGAAATTGAAACTAAATGATCACTACAAGCATCAATGTCAAAATCTTTACACCTATTACAAGTTTCAACAATTTCTACACAAGAATTAGATTTACTAGCTACTTCTAGTTTAGCATTTAAATCATCATTAAAACTTTTTAAAGTAGCAATGGTTTCATGACAAGAAGATAATTCACTAGAGAGCATTTCATTCCTTTTAATTTCTAGAGCAAGAGATTTTTGTGCTTCTACAAATTTATCATGTTCTTCATACAACAAATCCTCTTGCTTTTCTAAAAGCATATTCTTATCATTCAAGGCATCAATCAATTCATTAATTTTGTCTACCTTGGTTCTATCTAGGCCCTTAAACAAACATGAATAATCTATTTCATCCTCATCACTAGATTCGTCCTCACTTGAAGAAGCATAAGTAGAGTTTCGAGTACATACCTTCTTCTCCCTTGCCATAAGGCATGTGTGACGCTCGTTGGGGAAGAGGGCCGATTTGTTGAAGGCGGTGGCGGCGAGTCCCTCATTGTCAGAGTCGGAAGAGGAGCAATCTGAATCCCACTCCTTGCCTAGATGCGCCTCGCCTTTTGCCTTCTTATACTTCTTCTTCTTCTCCCTCTTGTTCCCTTGTTCTTGATCACTATCATTGTCGGGACAGTTAGCAATAAAATGACCAAGCTTACCGCATTTGAAGCATGAGCGCTTCCCCTTGGCTTTGGTCTTGCTTGGCTGTCCCTTGCGACCCTTAAGCGTCGTCTTGAATCTTTTGATGATGAGGGCCATCTCTTCATCATTAAGTCCGGCCGCCTCAATCTGTGCCACCTTGCTAGGTAGCGCCTCCTTGCTTCTTGTTGCCTTGAGAGCAAGGGGTTGCGGCTCGTTGATCGGACCATTCAAGACGTCGTCCACGTACCTCGCCTCCTTGATCATCATTCGCCCGCTAACGAATTTTCCGAGGACTTCTTCGGGCGACATTTTGGTGTACCTGGGATTCTCACGAATATTATTCACCAAATGAGGATCAAGAACGGTAAAGGACCTTAGCATCAGTCGGACGACGTCGTGGTCTGTCCATCGCGTGCTTCCGTAGCTCCTTATTTTGTTGATAAGGGTCTTGAGCCGGTTGTATGTTTGAGTTGGCTCCTCGCCCCTTATCATCGCGAACCTTCCAAGCTCGCCCTCCACCAACTCCATTTTGGTGAGCAAGGTGACGTCGTTCCCCTCATGAGAGATCTTGAGGGTGTCCCAGATCTGCTTGGCATTGTCCAAGCCGCTCACCTTGTGATACTCGTCCCTGCACAAAGAGGCTAGCAACACAGTAGTAGCTTGTGCATTTTTATGAATCTATTCATTAATAAACACAGGGCTATCCGAGCTATCAAATTTCATTCCACTTTCCACAATCTCCCAAATGCTTGGATGGAGAGAAAACAGGTGAGTACGCATTTTGTGGCTCCAAAATCCGTAGTCCTCTCCATCAAAGTGAGGGGGCTTGCCAAGTGGAATGGGGAGCAATTGAGCATTTGAGCTATGCGGAATGCGCGAATAATCGAAAGAAAAGTTTGAGTTAACCGTCTTTCGTCTGCCGTAGTCGTCGTTGTCCTTTTGGGAAGAGGAAGATTCGTCGCTGTCGTAGTAGACAATTTCCTTGATGCGCCTTGTCTTCTTCTTCCTCCCGTCTTTTCTTTTGTGGCCCGAGCCTAAGTCGGTGGGCCTGTCATCATTGGGCTCGTTGACGAAGGACTCCTTCTCCTTGTCGTTGATCACCATCCCCTTGCCCTTAGGATCCATCTCTTCGGGCGGTTAGTCCCTTTCTTGAAGAGAACGGCTCCGATACCAATTGTGAGCACCTAGAGGGGGGGGTGAATAGGTGATCCTGTGAAACTTCAAAAACTTAAGCCACAAAACTTGGTTAATCATTAGCACAATAATTGCCAAGTGGCTAGAGAGGAATCCTCAACAAAACACAATAACCAACAAGGATCAATCACAGAGATGGCACGGTGGTTATCCCGTGGTTCGGCCAAGACCAACGCTTGCCTACTCCACGTTGTGGCATCCCAACGGACGAGGGTTTCAATCAACCCCTCTCAAGCGGTCCAAAGACCCACTTGAATACCACGATGTTTTGCTTGCTCTTTCTCAATCCCGTTTGCGAGGAATCTCCACAACTTGGAGCCTCTCGCCCTTACACTTGAAATTCACAAAGAACACGGAGCAAGGGAGGGATTAACAACGCACACAAGACACAAGAATCAGAGTGTCAACACGCACACAAGTCGCAACAAGAGCTCGCAACACAACTCAAAGAGTTCACAACTCCACTAGAGCTCTATATGCTATCACAATGAAAAGAACGCGCGAAATCGATGTCTTGGTGCTTAGGAATGATTGGAAGATGCTTGGTGTGCTCCTCCATGCGCCTAGGGGTCCCTTTTATAGCCCCAAGGCAGCTAGGAGCCGTTGAGAGCAATCAGGGAAGACAATTCTTGCCTTCTGTCGTCTGGCGCACCGGACAGTCCGGTGCACACCGGACACTGTCCGGTGCCAGATTTCTTTCCTTAAATGGCGAAGCCGACCATTGGCAGACCTGGAGCCGTTGGCGCACCGGACATGTCCGGTGCACACCGGACAGTCCGGTGCCCCCTTCTAGCCGTTGGCTCGGTCACGTGTCCCGCGCAGATTGCGCGGCCGACCGTTGGCCCGGCCGACCGTTGGCTCACCGGACAGTCCGGTGCACACCGGACAGTCTGGTGAATTATAGCCGTATGTCGCAGGTGAATTCCCGAGAGCGGCCACTTCGCTCGAACCAGCCTGGCGCACCGGACACTGTCCGGTGCACCACCGGACAATCCGGTGCTCCCAGACACAGCAGAGTCTTGGCTGCTCGAGCCAAGACATTTCCAATTGGATTTTTCCTGTTTCCAGCACTTAGACACAATACATTAGTCCATAAAACAATGTACTAAGTCTGAGAAACATACCTTTATTCTTGATTTGTACTTTGTCCACCTTTTTACACTTAGGCCCTTGTGTTGGACACTAAATTACCAAAATACTTAGAAATGGCCCAAGGGCACATTTCCCTTTCAGCACCCGGTTCGTGTGGTGTCGTGGCCGTCAGAGGAGCGCAGGAGCCTGCTGGAAGGACAGCTGTCGGGGCTGTCGAGTCCTTGCTGACGTCCTCTTGCTTCCGTAAGGGGGCTGAGAGCCGCCGTCGTCATAGAGCGTGCGGGGCGCCATCATTGCTTGTCTGGCGGAGCGAGCCAGATGGACGCCGGTCTTATTCCCCGTAGCCTGAGTCAGCTTGGGGTAGGGTAATGATGGCGCCTCCTGTTGACGTGGTCGGTCCGTGCCCTAGGTTGGGCGAGGTGGAGGCTCCTCCGAGGTCGAGGTCGAGTCTGTCTTCCAACGTCGAGGTCGAGTCCGAGCCCCTGGGTCGGGCGAGGCGGAGACCGTCGGCCGAGGCCAGGGCTGAGTCCGAGCCCTAGGGTCGGGTGAAGCGGAGTTCATCGTCTTCCGGGGCTGAGCCCGAGTCCGTGCCCTAGGGTCGGGCGGAGCGGAGTTCGCCGTCTTCCGGGGCTGAGCCCGAGTCCGAGCCCTGGGGTCGGGCGGAGCGGAGTTCGTCGTCTTCCGGGGCTGAGCCCAAGTCCGAGCCCTGCGGTTGGGCGGAGCGGAGTTCGCCGTCTTCCGGGGCTGAGCCCGAGTCCGAGCCCTGGGGTCGGGCGGAGCGGAGTTCGTCGTCTTCCGGGGCTGAGCCCGAGTCTGAGCCCTGGGGTCGGGTGAGGCGGAGTTTCCCATGGCGCCTAGGGCCGGACTTGGCTGCTGTCAGCCTCACTCTGTCGAATGGCTCAGCAGTCGGTGCGGCGCAGACGACGCTGTCCACTTGTTAGACCGGTCAGTGGAGCGACGAAGTGACTGCGGTCACTTCGGCTCTGTCGACTGGAGGGCGTGCGTCAGGATAAAGGTGTCAGGCCACCTTTGCATTAAATGCCCCTACGATTTGGTCGGTTGGCGTGGCGATTTGGCCTAGGTTGCTTCTTGGTGAAGACTGGGCCTCGGGCGAGCCGAAGGTGTGCCCTTTGCTGGAGGGGGGCCTCGGGCGAGACGTAGATCCTCCGGGGTCGGCTGCCCTTGCCCGAGGCTGGGCTCGGGCGAGGCGTGATCGCGTCCCTCGAATGGACTGATCCTTGACTTAGTCGTACCCATCAGGCCTTTGCAGCTTTGTGCTGATGGGGGTTACCAGCTGAGATTTAGGAGTCTTGAGGGTACCCCTAATTATGGTCCCCGACAGCTATAAAGTGACCGGGCTTACCACATTTGTAGCAAACCTTCTTAGAGCGGGGCTTGTAATCTTTCCCTCTCCTTTGTTTGAGGATTTGGCGGAAGCTTTTGATGACGAGCGCCATTTCCTCATTGTCGAGATTGGAGGCATCGATTGGTTGTCTACTTGGTGTAGATTCCTCCTCCTTCTCCTCCGTTGCTTTGAATGCAACCGGTTGAGCTTCGGACGTGGAGGGACCGTCAAGCTCGTTGATCTTCCGTGAGCCCTTGATCATAAATTCAAAGCTCACAAAATTCCCGATTACTTTGTCGGGAGTCATTAGTGTATATCTTGGATTGCCACGAATTAATTGTACTTGAGTAGGGTTAAGGAAAATAAGCGATCTTAAAATAACCTTAACCACCTCGTGGTCATCCCACTTTTTGCTCCCGAGGTTGTGCACTTGATTCACCAAGGTCTTGAGCCAGTTGTACATATCTTGTGGCTCCTCCCCTTGGCGAAGACGGAAGCGACCGAGCTCCCCCTCGATCGTTTTCCGCTTGGTGATCTTGGTGAGTTCATCACCCTCGTGCGCCGTTTTGAGCACGTCCCAAACTTCCTTGGCGCTTTTTAGTCCTTGCACCTTGTTGTACTCCTCCCTACTTAGAGAGGCGAGGAGTATGGTTGTGGCTTGGGAGTTGAAGTGCTCGATTTGGGCCACCTCGTCCTCATCATAATCCTCATCTCCTACGGATGGTACCTGTGCTCCAAACTCAACAACATTCCATATACTTTTGTGGAGTGAGGTTAGATGAAATTTCATTAAATCACTCCACCTAGCATAATCTTCACCGTCAAAGGTTGGCGGTTTGCCTAATGGAACGGAAAGTAATGGAGTATGTCTAGAAGTACGAGGATAATGTAAGGGGATCTTACTAAACTTCTTGCGCTCATGGCGCTTAGAAGTTATGGAGGGTGCGTCGGAGCCGGAGGTAGAAGGTGATGAAGTGTCGGTCTCGTAGTAGACCACCTTCCTCATCTTCTTTATTTTGTCGCCACTCCGATGCAACTTGTGAGAAGAAGTCTTCTTCTCCTTCTTCTTCTCCTTGTTGTGGGACTCTCCCGATGAAGCTTTCCCGTGGCTTGTAGCGGGCTTGTCGCCGGTATCCATCTCCTTCTTGGCGAGTTCTCCCGACATCACTTCGAGCGGTTAGGCACTAATGAAGCACCAGGCTTTGATACCAATTGAAAGATTGAAAGTCGCCTAGAGGGGGGGTGAATAGGGCGAAACTGAAATTTACAAAGTTAATCACAACTACAAGCCGGGTTAGCATTAGAAATATAAATGAGTCCACGAGAGAGGGTGCAAAACAAATCGCAAGCAAATATAGAGTGTGACACGCGGATTTGTTTTACCAAGGTTCGGTTCTCGCAAACCTACTCCCCGTTGAGGTGGTCACAAAGACCGGGTCTCTTTCAACCCTTTCCCTCTCTCAAACGGTCCCTCGGACCGAGTGAGCTTTTTCTTCTCAATCACTTGGAACACAAAGTTCCCACAAGGACCACCACAAGATTGGCGTCTCTTGCCTCAATTACAAGTGAGTTTGATCGCAATGAAGAATCAAAGAAAGAAGAAAGCAATCCAAGCGCAAGAGCTCGAAAGAACACAAGCAAATCTCTCTCACTAATCACTAGGGCGTTGTGTGGAATTGGGAGAGGATTTGATCACTTGGGTGTGTTTTGTATTGAATGCCTAGCTCTTGTAAGTAGTTGAAGTGTGAAAACTTGGATGACTTGAATGTGGGGTGGTTGGGGGTATTTATAGCCCCAACCACCAAACTAGCCGTTTGGTGGTGGCTGACTGTCGTATGGTGCACCGGACAGTCCGGTGCGCCAGCCACGTCACCAGGCCGTTGGGATTCGACCGTTGGAGCTTCTGACTTCTGGGCCCACCTGGCTGTCCGGTGTACACCGGACATGTACTATAGATTGTCCGGTGCACCGTCTCGCGCGTGCCTGACTTCTGCGCGCTTCTGGCGCGCATTAAATGCGCCTGCAGGTGACCGTTGGCGCGAAGTAACCGTTGCTCTGCTGGTTCACCGGACAGTCCGGTGTACACCGGACATGTCCGGTGAATTATAGCGGAGCAAATTCCCGAAGCTGGCGAGTTCCAGAGCCGCTCTTCCCTGGGGCACCTCTGGATTTTCCCGAAGGTGAAGAGTTCAGCGTGAAGTCCCCTGGTGCACCGGACACTGTCCGGTGGTGCACCGGACAGTCCAGTGCGCCAGACCAGAGGTGCCTTCGGTTATCCCTTGCTCTCTTTGTTGAACCCCATACTTGGTCTTTTTATTGGCTAAGTGTGAACCTTTGACACCTATATAACTTGTACACTAGAGCAAACTAGTTAGTCCAATTATTTGTGTTGGGCAATTCAACCACCAAAATTAATTAGGAAAATAGGTGTAATCCTAATTCCCTTTCACACAGTCACGTTCTGTTCCGTTCACTATGCAACCAAACAAAAAACAGAGCCGCTCCGTTCCAGATTACCAAACACAGAACAGAGCGGCTCCGTTTCTAGAATTGGGGATGGAACGACTCCGTTCTACTTGGCTCCTCAACCAAACACTACCTTAACGGCTTGTTTGTTTGTAAGAGGTTTAAAGGGGATCGAAGACTATTCGATTTTGAGGGCTGGTTTGATGGATAAAAAAGTAAAGAGAATCTATGGGGTGAAATCTTCTTAAAGTATAATTTGGATACTTTAGTATTGAGCTTAATCCATATGTATTAAAGTAGATTTGGTGTAATTTAAACTAATTTACATCTCAACACACGTGGCTTGGGTTAATACTAGAGTATTCAAACAAAGCCTAAAGCTAGTTTGGGAGCCATAAAACCGTAGGCGATTGGAGGTGATAGAATCTCTTTCTTATTTAAAATTAAATAAAAAGATGATTCTAGCCCCCTCCAATCCCTTTCGATTTTGTGGCTCTCAAACTAGCCTTTACTATTCAAATTCTACCCCATGAGGCTTTGTTTGTGTACTCAAGTATCGATCTCAATCCACATGTGTTGAGGTGGATTGGAGTAACTTAAACTAGTTTACATCACAATCCACCTCAATACATGTGGATTAAAATTAATACTAGAGTACCTAAACTAGACCTAAATGTTCTCTATTTCCTTACTACTCAAAGGGGATTTAGTCCCCTCCAATCTCACTGAGGCTATTACCAATGGTGGTTTCATGCACATTTAGTAGTGTGTCACGTCAGATTTTTTGGTGACATGGCATAACATTTAAAAAGATTGATTTTCATGGGATAAAACTATGTCAACTCGTTTTTAAGGTCTTAGAAACCGTGTAAAACCTTCGTTGAGAGTGATTTGTTTCATATTCATATAATTTACTAAATTTTGTTGCCCATTGAGTTGCGATATTTACTAAATAGAGACATGAAATATTGTATTGAGAGGTATTGTTTCTTTCATAATTTTATAGCACTTATAGCATAATCCATCACTATCCGAATAAGGCCTAACGAAACACGGTTCCTGGTGTGCTGGATCGAGATCAAACGGTGCAAATCAAAACAAGTTACGGACTGTAATATACATCTAACAAATTTGTCGTCTCACCATGGTAATAACAACGTAAAAATCGCACGTGCATTTTTTGTTTTGTGATCAAACTTGTGCTAACGAGAAACGGAGGCGTGTTTTCACTCTCCCTTTCTCTTTGTTTAGCTGATAAGTTTAGAAACTCAAATTCCCTTTGGAATTAAAGGGGACTAATTTCCGCGAAGATCAGTGACCGTCCAAGCAATTTGATTGCTTAGCAGTAGATTATATTGAGAGATTGCCATCGCGAATAATCCTTATTTAAATTCAAACAGAAAGGCGCTTCGTGTTCTTCACATTTCTCTAGGTCGTTCCGATCAACTAGATATGCAACAACACACCACGATTGTTAACTGTTCACTGTTACATTTGCAGAATATCTTTTTCCTCTCTACCTAGTATCAGGCTAACGTGGCTTGGCACGTTGGACAAGGGAAAACGGCATTCAGTTGAGAGGTTCATAACGAGGATTCATCTATATGATTTGCACCAAGCACTGCCTCCGTCTCGACTCTTCCTGACCATTGCAGGAACCATTATTTGCTGCGCCAGTAAAAAGATGATTACGTTTCTTCTAGACATATGATCTGTAAGCCTGTATATGTCGCTTCTCCTTGAATTGATCATTACAACTTCGACCTGGGTGCCTCTGCCTCCCGCAGCTCCGCGTACATATCTGAAATTTCCTTTGCAAAGTATGTCTTTGCTTGCTGCCTTTTGACCTGCACAAGTATTGAGAAGGGAGGGGGTGCAAAAGGCCATAGCCACTCAGCATTTCAGCTTGTAAATTTCCTCTAGAGTCGCCAGTGGGGGGCCTACCTTGAATGTTGGGGTGAGGAGACCATTGTCCACTGTGAATGGCTCAGCGACAAGCCGAACAGCTTTAGCAAATTCAAAACCTCTTAGCTGGGCACAGAAGACCAATATAAATCATCACAGCACAAGAGTTTCGCTTGGATTGAACATTTAGAATTTGCTACGTGGGTCAGAGCAGAAGAGAGAAACCTGTGCTTCCTTCCCAACAGAATCCATGTCGGCCAGGACTGCAGCTCTTGCTCTAGGGTCAGCACAAAGCTGCCTCAAGTCTTCGCACTACATGTTACAAAAGAACAGTTTAGAGCATAAAGAACCTGTGCAGATGTTGAAGAGTTGCTTGAAGGCCTATCTGTGCTGAATTTTACTGTGATGGACAGTGGACACCGAATCGAAGAGAGACAGACAGGTCGTAGTCGTAGGCATGGAACAATTAAGGAATGTGCAAGTGACAATAACATGCTAAAGCTAGATAATATTTTATATAGTGTGATCTATTGGGCTTGGGCAGCAAAATAGTTGTGGGAACCAATAAGATTCCACCTGATCTACACTTCCTTTGGACCCACAAGGCCACAGCTGAACACAGGATTCGGCATTAAACAGCCACATGCTAAGGAGGGCGTGGAAGAGACTGACACAGTTCCATTCGATATATGATTCAACCAAAGCATAACATGGAAAATGAATGCCAGTTTTCATAAATTGTAAGTTGGATCAGTGTCGGACTACTTACAGACTCTCTTTTTTGAAGGATGAAACAAATAGATGGCAAACGTTGCTATGGTTAAAATCTTTTACCTGGATCCCTTCAGATGCAGCCCAAGCCTTCATAACCTCTGGTTCAACTGCAACAATACCAACTAAGGAAGAGTTGAAACTGTCGCCTGCAACCGAAACAAGAGATTTAGAACATGCTTGGCCATAACTGATGGTCATATAGCCAACACAGAATCATAAATATTACCATATATAAAACATTGGGCAATGAACTTGCATTTGGCATAGACATTTTCAATCTTCTCTGGAGCTATGTATTCTCCTTGAGCTAACTTGAAAATGTTCTTTTTCCTAAAATCCAGGAGAAATTTAAGGCATTAATAATATAGGAAGAAAAACGGTGAGATCAAACAGCGCCTAGGGAAAATGTAAATCAACAATATAGCCAAGGAAAAGTGTTCTGCAAGAACACAAGTTCTGAATGGATAAAATATAAAACAGTGCACGTTTTTACCTATCGATGATCTTTAAACGTCCTCCAGGTAGCCACAGACCTATGTCTCCAGTGTGCAACCAACCATCTTCATCAATGACTTCTTTTCTGTAGTTTTTAAAATGTATTTATTGATAAGTTGCAGTTGAAGATCATTCAGTACAAAGCTATGTTTAAGTGACGGATAGAAATTTACGTTTGAACTTCATCCTTATAGTAACCCTGGAATATTATAGGTCCTCTAACACAAATTTCTCCACGAGGATAAGGTTGATCATCAGATGTATAATTCATTTCTGGGACATCCACAAGTTTCACCTCTGAAAATGGAAACACAAAGATCCACATTACGAAACTGTGACAATAATACAAAAGCACAAAGGCACACCCAATTATTTTGGATATGGATGTCATTTGATTAGTGTCATGGGAAAGAATATTGACATCTTTCTCAAGAAACAGGCAGCTTTTATTCTAGAAACATGACCCATTCAACATGGTGACTACAGGACCTTGCTAAATGGATGACTTCAAGCACGTTAGACTTAAAACTTAAAAATAATCCTATATAGGGTGCAGGGCATAGAAACAATAATTTAGGATAAGTTTGCTCAATGCAACTAATTTCAGTAAACGTTTATTGGATTTTTAATGCACCACCATCATGGCATCATCAATATAAGATAAGAAACATCCAAAAGTTTTTAAAATCAAATAAAAGCCTCCTAACTTTAGCATGGCTTCTCTACGTATATTAATATATTATAAGTTGAATTCATGGACAATATTTTCAACACAAGTGCAAGTGCTACCCAATCAAATTCATTATACCCTTCAAATTGAAACGCGGAGCTTACCACAAGATGCAGTTGGGGATCCAACATGACCAATTGATCTGTCACCAATATCCATTGCAGATATGATACAGGATGTCTCCGTCATTCCATAGCCTTCAAGAACTTCACCACCAAAGCATCTATAGAAATTGAAACAGTAAATGTCACCAAGCCAAGTTCCAAAATCATCCAAGGGAGCTCAAAAGGAGACAGCTTACATCCTCAGGAATTCCATGACATCTGCTGACAGTGGAGAAGCACCTGAACTCATAAGTCTCACTCGTCCACCAAGCCTAGCTTTTATTTTGTTAAATACCAACTTATCCCACACTGGGGATGGATTTTTCCCTGATAACACAAAGTATAGAAGTGACATTTTATTGCACATGCATGTGACGATCAAAATTGGATTTAAAGATGTTAGACTACCCGTCTAGGGTTTGGGGTGTTCCCCCTGTAATTACCATCTCACCCTCTCTGTATTGGGCCTGGCCCATTTACTGCGTCTATTAATATCACTCCTAGCCCTGTTTAGGGTTTAGGTTCGCATTCCAACATGGTATCAAATTAGGTTTAGGTCCCAACAGCAGCCCCAGCCGCCGGGGGGGGGGGCTTTCTCCTCCCGTACAGCCGCCGCCGGCTCCCCTACAGCCGCCGGCCTCCCTCCCCCGTCGGCCTGACCTCTCCCCTTCCTCCCGTACAGCCGCGCCGGTCCCTCTCCCTCTGCCGCCGGCTCCTCCTCCCTCACTGCTCGCCGCCGCGCCAGGTTGCAACCGGCCGGGCGACTGAAGCCCCGAGCCGCCTCGACGCCCCTGCCCTACACCGCCTCGACGCGCCCGCGCCAGGAGCACGACCGCGCCGACCCTGCACGCGCCGCGCGCGCCCCTCGCTCAAGCCGCCCGAGCCCCTGCGCCGCGACCTCCGACTGTCCGCGCAGCGACCCGAGCCCAGGACGTCAGGACCCGACGCGCCAAGCCGCCTCGCCCTTCCTCGACGCGCGAAGCCAGGAGCAGCCACGCCAGCCGCCAAGCCCGACGCCCTGCAACCAGCCGCCAGCCGCGCCCGGAGCCGCCGTCCGTGACCTCGCCTGGCTGCCGCACCACCGTCCCAGGTGACTGCCGCGCCGCCGTCCCAGGTGGCTGCCCTGTCGCGCCGCCGTCCCAGGTGACTGCCGCGTAGCCGCCCTAAGGTGCTGCTCCGCCGCCCTGCTGGGTCCTCGCCCGATGGACGCCCCCACTGCCGCCACCACTGCTGCCGGACCCAACGTCGGGGTCACCACCGGCCCTGGCACGCACGCTCCTGTTGTACTCAGCAGCGAGCTCGCCCATGGAGGGGCCCCCTACATCGCCGGTCTTGGGCCGATCCACGCTGCTTCCCCGCTGCCCATGCGACGCGGCTCCCCGCCGGGCTTCCCCGCCTTCGCTTCTCCCACCTGGAGTCACACAGTCGCGCCCTCCGCCTCCCTGCCACCGACTCCCCGCTCGTCGGCACCCTCGCCACGATCCAGGCCGCTGTGACGGCCTCGCGGGAGCGCGAGCGCGCTGCCTCCCTCGCCCTGGAGCGTGAACGTGCCCTGGGCGCTGCTCTGACCACCCAGATGGCCACCACGCAGCGCCTCCTCGGCCGCCCGACACTCGCTGATGCGGCGCCCCCAGAGGACCCCCACGCCTCTGACCTCGACGCCGACCTCATCGCCGCTCTCCACGCTCAAGCCGCCGGCCTGCACAACATCCGGGCCCTCGTGTCCGTGGTGTTGGATCCGGCGTCTTCCCACTACCCCCGTTGGCGAGGACAGGTCCTCCTCACACTACGGCGGTTCGTCCTTGACGATCACGTCCTCGTCGACCACGACACTCCGTCGCCTCGCTCCTGGAGCCTCATGGACAGCGTCGTCCTCTCGTGGCTCCACGGCACCATCACCGTTGAGCTACAGGACATCATCCACGACCAGGCGGACACTGCGCGCCAGGCGTGGCTCGCTCTCGAGAACCAGTTCCTTGGGAATCGGGATGCTCGGGCACTCCACCTCGACGCCCAGTTCCACCTGTTCTCTCAGGGGGACCTCTCTGTGGGAGAATATTGCCGCCAGATGAAGGGTCTGGCTGACTCTCTCCGCGATCTCGGCGAGCCCGTTGCCGATCGTACCTTGGTGCTGAACCTCCTGCGTGGCCTCAGCCCCCGCTACGGCCACCTGAAGGCTCTCATCAAGAGGACCGTGCCCTTCCCCACCTTCCACGCCGCGCGGAACGAGCTTCTCCTCGAGGAGCTCACCATGGCGCATGAGGCACCCACTCCTGCCTCGGCTCTCTACAGCGCTCCTACCAGCGGTCAGCCGACTTCGGGGGGCCAGGCCACTCGTCCTCCGTCGACTGGGGCTCCTACCCGCCCTCCACCCGCCGTCCCGGCGGCCCCTCGTCCGACTTCCACGACCGACGGAGGTCGTCGCTCCCGCAAGGGCGGCCGTGGGGGTGGCGGATCCTCTCGTGGTGGTCCCTCCGGCCGGGGTGGCGGCCACGCGTGGCCGTCCTTCTACAACCCCTGGACCGGGACCATCGCCATGTGGCCGGGCCAGGCACCGAGTGCCTCCCGTCCCTCGGCACCGGCGCTCCTGACTGCACCTCACTACGGCATGCCCCCGACGCCTCCTTACGGTGTGCCCGCCGTGCCCCAGGCTCCGCCCGCGCTCCTGCCCCCGGGGACCCACACCTCGACGCCTTGGTCCCCGACGGCTGGCGGTTGGGACAACGCCTCCCTCGCTGCTGCCTTCAGCACCATGGCGATGACCCCACCCCCCTCCGACTGGGTGATCGACTCTGGTGCCTCGTACCACACCACTCCCACGACAGGCACGCTCTCTCGCTCTCATCCCCCCTCCCCTCTCACCCATCCTCGATCGTCGTTGGAAACGGTTCCACTCTGCCAGTCACCTCAGTAGGTGCCTCGGTTCTCCCTGGGCCGTTTTACCTCAACGATGTTCTCGTTGCTCCCCACATCACTCACAATCTTCTTTCTGTTCGTCGATTCACCACTGGCAACTCCTGTTCCCTTGAGTTTGACCCCTCTGGTTTTTCTGTGAAGGATCTGGCCACCAGGACCCTTCTCGCCCGCTGTGACAGCTTGGGGCCGCTCTACACGCTCCAGCCCTCCACCGCCGGCGTGTCTCCACCCCCTGTCCTGGTCTCCACCACCTCCTCCACCACATGGCATCGTCGTCTCGGCCATCCTGGACCCGACGTCATGACCAAGATTACCAGTAGTCTAGATCCTTCATGTAGTAGGGGACATTTTGAGGGTCTCTGTCATGCTTGTCAGTTAGACCGACATACTCGTCTCCCATTTACTACTTCTTCTCGGGCTGAGCAGGCTTTTGACCTGGTTCACTGTGATCTTTGGACCTCCCCTGTACTCAGTCTTTCTGGTTATAAATACTATTTGGTGATTTTGGATGATTTTTCCCATTTTCTCTGGACCTTCCCGCTTCGGTTGAAGTCGGATACATTCACCACCCTCACACACTTCTTCACTTGGGTATCCACTCAGTTTCGTCGCCCGGTCCGTGCTCTGCAGTGTGACAATGGCCGCGAGTTCGATAACAACGCCTCTCGCTCTTTCTTCCTCACTCATGGCGTCCAGTTGCGTCTCTCGTGCCCCTACACCTCTGCACAGAACGGCCGAGCCGAACGCATGATCCGCACCACCACTAATATGCTCCGCTGCCTCCTCTTCCAGGCGTCTCTCCCTGCCAGCTACTAGGCAGAGGCCCTGCACACTGCCACCCACCTCCTCAACCGTCTTCCCTCGAAGGCGGTACGCCACCCTACCCCTCACTTCGCCCTATACGGCATAGCCCCTTCCTATGACCACCTTCGCGTGTTCGGCTGTGCCTGCTACCCTAACACTTCCGCTACCGCTCCACATAAGCTTTCTCCTCGCTCCGCCCGCTGTCTATTCCTTGGCTACTCTCCTGACCACAAGGGGTACCAGTGTCTGGACCTCACCTCCCACCGCATCATCATCTCTCGTCATGTCATCTTCGACGAAGCTGTGTTTCCTCTTGCTGGCTCCACCCCACCCACCGATCTTGACTCCCTCCTCGAGTCCGATCCGATTCCTCCCCCACCTCCGGCTCCCCGTCTTGCGCCGTTACCTGCTCCTCGTACGGCCACTACGACCTCTTCCGCGCCACGCGCGGCCCCGTCGACCCCGCCTGCGCCACGCGCGGCCCCGTCGACACCGGCTCGCTTCGCCAACCCAGCACTCGTCTACCATCGCCGCGACCACGCCACTACCTCGGCGCCCCCCGAATCGGGCCCGTCGACGAGCGCGGCCCGATTCGCCGACCCCGCCGTCGTCTATCACCGCTGCGAGCCGGCCCCACCAGCCGCTCTCGACGTTCCGGCGGGTCGCTCCGAGTCGTCCGTGTACCACCAGGTCGCCATCCACCGCGACCCCGGGCACGTCCACCCGATGGTCACTCGGCGCGCTGCTGGCGTTCTCCGCCCCGTCGACCGGCTAATCCTGGCAGCTGCTACGTCTAGCACTCCACCCGACGCCTCCCCAGTGCCCTGCTCCGTTCGCACTGCCCTCGCCGACCCACATTGGCGTCGTGCTATGGAGGAGGAGTACGCGGCCCTCTTGGCCAACCACACCTGGGACCTGGTGCCGCGTCCACCAGGCACCAACGTGGTCACCGGCAAGTGGCTATTTCGCCACAAGCTAACCTCGGACGGCTCCCTCGACCGCTACAAGGCCCGTTGGGTCCTTCGGGGCTTCACCCAGCGCCCCGGAGTGGACTACGACGAGACCTTCAGCCCTGTCGTCAAGTTCGCCACTGTTCGCGCCGTCCTCTCCCTCGCCCTCTCCCGCGACTGGGCGATCCATCAGCTCGATGTCAAGAATGCCTTCCTCCATGGCACTCTGACGGAGACTGTCTACTGCAGCCAGCCCACCGGCTTCGTCGACGCTGACCGTCCGGATCTGGTTTACCGGCTGAATAGGTCCCTGTACGGCCTCAAGCAGGTGCCACGGGCTTGGTACAGTCGCTTCGCCTCCTACCTGGCCTCCATCGGCTTCGTCGAGGCCAAGTCGGACACGTCCCTGTTCATCTACCGGCGCGGCGACGACACCGTCTACCTCCTGCTCTACGTCGACGACATTGTGCTCACGGCATCCACCGCCGACCTTCTACACCGCACGATCGTCGCCCTTCAGCGAGAGTTCGCGATGAAGGACCTGGGGCCCCTACACCACTTCCTCGGCATCACCGCCGAACGACAGCCTCAGGGTCTCTTCCTCCACCAGCGCCAGTACGCCATCGACATCCTGGAACGGGCTGGCATGTCTGACTGCAAGCCCTGCTCCACGCCTGTCGACACTCAAGCGAAGCTCTCTGAGGACGACGGGCCTCCGGTCGCCGACGCGACGTCATACCGGAGTCTCACCGACGCGCTCCAGTACCTCACGTTCTCCAGGCCCGACATCGCTTACGCCGTCCAGCAGGTGTGCCTTCATATGCACACTCCGCGGGAGCCCCATCTCACTGCGCTCAAGCGGATTCTGCGCTACCTCCGCGGCTCCCTCGACTACGGCCTCCTACTCCGCCCATCCCCGACGTCGGAGCTCGTGGTCTACACCGACGCTGACTGGGCTGGCTGTCCCGACACGCGCCGGTCCACCTCCGGCTACGCCGTGTTCCTGGGCGCCAACCTCGTCTCTTGGGCCGCCAAGAGGCAGCCCGTCGTCTCTCGCTCCAGCGCTGAGGCCGAGTACCGTGCCGTGGCCAACGGTGTGGCAGAGGCCTCCTGGTTGCGCCAGCTCCTCCATGAGCTCCACAGTCCCCTCCAGCGCGCCACTCTCGTCTACTGCGACGACGTCAGTGCGGTCTACCTCTCCACCAACCCCGTGCAGCATCAGCGCACGAAACACGTCGAGATCGACCTGCACTTCGTCCGCGAGCGTGTCGCTGCCGGTGACGTTCGGGTTCTCAGCGTCCCCACCACGCTGCAGTTCGCTGACATCTTCACCAAGGGACTACCGTCGAGTGTATTCTTAGACTTTTGATCCAGTCTCAACATCTGTACAGGATAGAGTTGTGACTGCGGGGGGGTGTTAGACTACCCGTCTAGGGTTTGGGGTGTTCCCCCTGTAATTACCATCTCACCCTCTCTGTATTGGGCCTGGCCCATTTACTGCGTCTATTAATATCACTCCTAGCCCTGTTTAGGGTTTAGGTTCGCATTCCAACAAAAGACAGCATCAAAATGAAAAATTAGACTGATCCATTTTTTTCAATTAACAGCAATAAAAAACCAAGATTACTATTTGAAGTTCTGAAACACAAGTTATGAATGCGCTATATAATGAAGTCCTGAAGAAACTACAAACCTTCATATTTGCTAGTACTATGAGTGGCCACCAATCTTAGATGAATTTCATTTGCACAGCAAAACCCTAATGGTTGACTGCACCATATTCTTGCTTCAAAATTATAAACGGAAACAAAAGAAAGGATTGCACAAAGTATTCTATTTTCCAAGTAAAAACCAGGCTGGTGATACTGAGGTCATCCTAAAGATCATAAGGTATATAGCAAACTAGATAATGCAAAGACACATGAACAACAAAAAAGGCATATTACTTCCCACTGTGTTTATATACTTGTCATTGTTGACTTTTGCTATTGTAACTTCGACCGCCATTCTTCTAGTTAGTGCATATTTAAATTCTTATAAATATACTACAATATTGTAGTACTATCTATACCAAATCTACCAGTTACATTTTATTTTACCTAAGTCAATCACTTGGAAGTTATTAAGTGGTCAAGTTTTGAACAGTACTCTAGAGTGATAAATATTTGAAAACAGAGGAAGTGTCTTCCTTTTTTTTCTCGAACACACCAGAGAGCTGTGTATCTTATATTAAAGAGAACAAAATGGTCATTCTATGGACCCTTACAAACAACCACTCTAACCCCACTAGAATTATCTTACTACAAGCTACTGGAACACTGACCATTTTCTTCAATGTGGATTGGGTCAATGACTCAATGCTCTTGCCGGCAGTTTCGCGCGAGCGGGGGGTGGGGTGGGGGTGGAAGGGTCAAAGTTTCTGTGCAATAAAGAAGTAAAATAAACCTAGTTGCCCAGGAGATCTCCTTTCTACCCAGGGGATCGCCTTACCATTTATTTTACTAAATTCTGCAAGTGTCCAGTTATCCATGTATGACTGGTTGGCTGTATCGATCCTATGCTTCACTATGGATGCAAAAGAAATTCTCATAACTGTTATCCAAAAAAAGAAAAGGCACCTAACTTCAATAAACTGCATACTGTTCTTACCTTTAAGGATTGCTTGTCTCTTGGCATTGTATGCAGTATGAAACAATTTTTCTTTCAGCCCACCAGACTCCTTCACAGCATTTGTAATCCTACAGATCGAATAAGCAACTAGTATTGTTAGCATTATGAACAGATCATATCACTTCAAGAATTTATACCAAACATAGAAGTTATTGATACAGTTTTATTACGCAGTATAAATTCTGTTATATAACCGGGGAACACTTGCGAATATTGTCGGTCTCAAAGCAGCCAGATCATCCATGAGCTTCAAATTATCCTGGAATTTAACAAAGGACAGATGAAAGGGTCATAATGGTAGATTTATAGGTAAACAATTATGGGATGCAAGTACAGATTATTGGAAGCTGAACCCATACCCTAATCAGGGGTTGGGAGTGATATTAAATAGAGAGAGTAACTGGGCCAAGGCCCATTACACAGGGGTATAACGGTCATTACACAGGGAATAACACAAACCCTAGACGGGTAGTCTAACACCCCCCCGCAGTCACAACTCTATCCTGTACAGATGTTGAGACTGGATCGGAAGTCTAAAAAGACACTCGACGGTAACCCCTTGGTGAAGATGTCGGCGAACTGAAGCGTGGTGGGGACGCTGAGAACGCGGACGTCGCCGGCAGCGACACGCTCGCGGACGAAGTGCAGGTCGATCTCCACATGCTTCGTGCGCTGATGCTGCACGGGGTTGGTGGAGAGGTAGACCGCGCTGACGTTGTCGCAGTAGACGAGGGTGGCGCGCTGGAGGGGACTGTGAAGCTCGTGGAGGAGCTGGCGCAGCCAGGAGGCCTCGGCCACGCCGTTGGCCACGGCACGGTACTCGGCCTCAGCGCTGGAGCGAGAGACGACGGGCTGCCTCTTGGCGGCCCAAGAGACGAGGTTGGCGCCCAGGAAGACGGCGTAGCCGGAGGTGGACCGGCGCGTGTCGGGACAGCCAGCCCAGTCAGCGTCGGTGTAGACCACGAGCTCCGACGTCGGGGATGAACGGAGGAGGAGGCCGTAGTCGAGGGAGCCGCGGAGGTAGCGTAGAATCCGCTTGAGCGCAGTGAGATGGGGCTCCCGCGGAGTGTGCATGTGCAGGCACACCTGCTGGACGGCGTAAGCGATGTCGGGCCTGGAGAACGTGAGGTACTGGAGCGCGCCGGTGAGGCTCCGGTAGGACGTCGCGTCGGCGACCGGAGGCCCGTCGTCCTCAGAGAGCTTCGCCTGAGTGTCGACAGGCGTGGTGCAGGGCTTGCAGTCAGACATGCCAGCCCGCTCCAGGATGTCGATGGCGTACTGGCGCTGGTGGAGGAAGAGACCCTGAGGCCGACGTTCGGCGGTGACGCCGAGGAAGTGGTGGAGGGGCCCCAGGTCCTTCATCGCGAACTCCCGCTGAAGGGCGACGATTGTGCGGTGAAGGAGGTCGGCGGTGGATGCCGTGAGCACAATGTCGTCGACGTAGAGTAGGAGGTAGACGGTGTCGTCGCCGCGCCGGTAGATGAACAGGGACGTGTCCGACTTGGCCTCGACGAAGCCGACGGAGGCCAGGTAGGAGGCGAAGCGGCTGTACCAAGCCCGTGGCGCCTGCTTGAGGCCGTACAGGGATCGGTTCAGCCGGCAAACCAGGTCCGGACGGTCAGCGTCGACGAAGCCGGTGGGCTGGCTGCAGTAGACAGTCTCCGTCAGAGTGCCGTGGAGGAAGGCATTCTTGACATCGAGCTGATGGATCGCCCAGTCGCGGGAGAGGGCGAGGGAGAGGACGGCGCGAACAGTGGCGAACTTGACGACAGGGCTGAAGGTCTCGTCGTAGTCCACTCCGGGGCGCTGGGTGAAGCCCCGAAGGACCCAACGGGCCTTGTAGCGGTCGAGGGAGCCGTCTGAGGTCAGCTTGTGGCGAAATAGCCACTTGCCGGTGACCACGTTGGTGCCTGGTGGACGCGGCACCAGGTCCCAAGTGTGGTTGGCCAAGAGGGCCGCGTACTCCTCCTCCATAGCGCGACGCCAGTGTGGGTCGGCGAGGGCAGTGCGAACGGAGGAGGGTACCGGGGAAGCGTCGGGTGGAGTGCTGGTCGTAGCGGCTGCCAGGATGAGCCGGTCGACGGGGCGGAGAACGCCAGCAGCGCGTCGAGTCACCATCGGGTGGACGTGCCCGGGGTCGCGATGGATGGCGACCGGGTGGTATACGGATGACTCGGAGTGAGTCACCGGAACGTCGGGAGCGGCTGGAGGGGCCGACTCACGGCGGTGATAGACGACGGCGGGGTCGGCGAAGCGGGCCGCGCTCGTCGATGGGCACGCGTCGGGGGGTGCCGAGGTAGTGGCGTGGCCGCGGCGATGGTAGACGAGGGCGGGGTTGGCGAATCGAGCCGGAGTCGACGGGGCCGCGCGCGGCGCAGGCGGGGTCGACGGGGCCGCGCGTGGCGCAGGCAGGGTCGACGGGGCCGCGCGTGGCGCAGGCAGGATCGCCGGGGCCGCGCGTGGCGCAGGCGGGATCGCCGGGGCCGTGCGTGGCGCAGGCGGGGTCGACGGGGCCGCGTGTGGCGCAGGCGGGGTCGACGGGGCCGTGCGTGGTGCAGGCAGGACCGACGGGGCCGCGCGTGGCGCAGGCGGGGTCGACGGGGCCGCGCGTGGCGCAGGCGGGGTCGACGGGGCCGCGCGTGGCGCAGGCGGGGTCGACGGGGCCGCGCGTGGCGCGGAAGAGGTCGTGGGGGCCGCACGAGGAGCAGGTAACGGCGCAAGACGCGGAGCCGGAGGTGGGGGAGGAATCGGATCGGACTCGAGGAGGGAGTTAAGATCGGTGGGTGGGGTGGAGCCAGCAAGGGGAAACACATCTTCGTCGAAGACGACGTGACGAGAGATGATGATGCGGTGGGAGGTGAGGTCCAGGCACCGGTACCCCTTGTGGTCAGGGGAGTAGCCGAGGAAGAGACAGCGAGTGGAGCGAGGAGAAAGCTTGTTAGGGGCGGTAGCGGAAGTGTTAGGGTAGCAGGCACAGCCGAACACGCGCAGGTGGTCGTAGGAAGGGGCTGTGCCGTACAGGGCGAAGTGAGGTGTGGGGTGGCTCACCGCCTTCGAGGGAAGACGGTTGAGGAGATGTGTGGCGGTATGAAGGGCCTCTGCCCAGTAGGTGGCAGGGAGAGACGCCTGAAAGAGAAGGCAGCGGATCATGTTGGTGGTGGTGCGAATCATGCGCTCGGCCCGGCCGTTCTGAGCAGAGGTGTAGGGACACGAGAGACGCAACTGGACGCCGTGAGTGAGGAAGAAAGAGCGGGAGGCGTTGTTGTCGAACTCGCGGCCATTGTCGCACTGCAGGGCACGGACCGGGCGCCAGAACTGGGTGGATACCCAGGCGAAAAAGTGAGTGAGGGTGGTAAATGTGTCGGACTTCAGCCGAAGGGGGAAAGTCCAAAGGAAATGGGAGTAGTCATCGAGAATGACCAGGTAGTATTTGTAGCCGGAGAGGCTAAGGACAGGAGATGTCCAGAGATCACAGTGGACAAGATCAAAGACCTGGACAGCCCTGGATGTGGAAGTAGAAAAAGGAAGACGGGACTGGCGGCCGAGCTGACAAGCATGACAGAGGCGCTCAGAAGAGCCCCGAGTATATGATATGTCAGAGTGGCCGGAAAGCTGGGACATGACGTCAGGTCCAGGGTGCCCGAGGCGACGGTGCCAAATGGCGGAGGAGGTGGTGGTAGTAGCAAGAGCATGTGAAGTGGTGGTAGTAGTAAGTACAGGAGATGAGGCTACTCTGGTGTGGGGAGTGGAGGGCAAGTGAAGAGAATAGAGGGGGCCGGAGCTGTCACAGCGAGCGAGCACAGCATGTGTGGGAAGGTGGCGTATGGTGAGGCCCCAGGGGTCGAACTCCATAGAGCACTGGTTGTCACTAGTGAAGCGACGAACCGAGAGGAGGGGATGAGTTAGTCCGGGAGCAACAAGGACGTCGTTAAGGCAGAATGGTCCTGGAAGAGCCGATGTACCTACTGAGGTGACCGGGAGGGTGGAACCGTTGCCGACGACGATGGAGGTAGGATGTGAGGGGTGGGGTGGATGGGAGTGGAGTAACGAAGTAGTGGTGGGGGTAGTGTGGAAGGAGGCCCCGGAGTCAACCACCCAATCGGTGGTGGTCCGGGGAGGTGGAAGTGTCGAAGGTACGTTGTGAGCGGAGAGGGCCAAAGAAGGTGCCCCGACAGAGGCACTAGGAAGGGAGGGAGATGACACGGGCTCAACCGCTAGGGAGGCGATCGCAGCACGTGGGAAGACAAGCGGTCCAGGCACGTGACGGCCCGCCTGAGGGTGGACCTCGACGCAGTCCCGAAGAATGGGGTTCCAGACGGGATCGAAGGACACGAACATGCCCCGGATGAGCTGGCCGTTGTGGAGGAGGACACGCACCGTCACGAGAGCGGCGGGCGAGGTAAAGCTCATGACGGCCGGCACAGGGAGGCGCGGACTGGACAGCCGGGCGCGGAACAGCAGAGGCGGCTGAGTGCTCGGCGTCGGGCGTGCACGGCACGGGACAGCAGGGGCGCAGCGTGACGCGGAACAGCAGGGGCGCGGGACCACCGGGCGGGTGCTCCTGGTCGGGTGAAGCAGGGAGGAGAAGGCTGCGGAGCAGTGGAGAAGGACCGGCGTCCGGAGGTGGCCGGCGGCTGGTAGGGGAAGGGGAGCTCGCGTGGGACGCCACTCCCCTGGCCGGATCTCGCCCTGCTCGCCCCTGGTCGGACGTCCAGGCCTCTGCGCGGCTGGTGGAGGGAGCCTCGGCCGTCGGCGGGGGTAGGGGCGGCTGCGTCCTGAGCAGGAGCGGTGGCGCTGCTCGGTCGCGGGCCGCTGGGCGTCGGGGAGGCGAGGCGGGCGCGACCCTGGGTGCGGGGCTGCGCGGCCCTGAACGGGCGGCTCGGCAGGGCGCCGGGGCGTGCGGCCGGACGGGGTGCAGAGCACGGCGCGCGGGCGTCGGGTCCTCGGCGGCAGGTGGCGACGAGGCGGTGCGGCGGCCTGGGCGGGTCGCGTCCTGCTCGGCTGGGCGCTCGGTGCAGGAGGGCGGGGCAGGTCCTGGTCGCGGGGAGGCCGGGGCTCGGCGCGCCTGGCCGGGTCCTCGGCGGCAGTCGGCGACGAGCGGCGGCTACGGGAGCGCGGCTCCGGAGGCAGCGGGCGGCCTGGAGCAGGCGGGCGCGCGAGCGCTGGCGCGGCCTAGCGCACGGCGTCGCGGGAGTGCGACGGATGCGCGGGTACGGGAAACAGGGGAGGGCGGCGCGCGCAGGCGGCGCGGCGAGCAGGGAGGGCGCGACGAGCAGGGAGGGAGGGAGGGAGGGAGAAGGGAAGCCGGCGGTGGGAGGAAGGCCGTCGGCTGGGGGGCCGGCGGCGGCTGCAGGGGGAAGAGAACCCCTGGCGGCTGTAGCTGTGTGTGGAGAAGACCTAAACCTAATCTGATACCATATTGGAAGCTGAACCCATACCCTAATCAGGGGTTGGGAGTGATATTAAATAGAGAGAGTAACTGGGCCAAGGCCCATTACACAGGGGTATAACGGTCATTACACAGGGAATAACACAAACCCTAGACGGGTAGTCTAACACAGATGCATAACTTAGAAAAGCCACATAAACTGTTTGCTTCATACAGATCAGCAAACAAAAACGAGATGATCATTCATGGGCATAGTTAACTGGTGTTGTGCTGGTGTTGTGTGGACACAGGAAGTCCACAGCAGGAAAAGTATTTGTGTGTGTGTAGGGGGGGGGGGGGTACAGTGACCAACGAGGATATATTGACATAACAACTGGTACGCGTGAATTAAAATTGATAAACATATTATATTGAAGATGAAAGATCCTTCACACTGGTCACTGGTGTACAGCTACTCTTTGAATTGTCCAAAGCAACTCAAGTGCCCAATGCATATTTTGCACTAGGTGATCATATTCCTACAACCACAGGCACCAACTTATAAGTAAACCCTTAGTAGTTTGGCAACGACTATTATGCAAGCAGTCCTTGTGTGCAAACGTGCAAGCAAACCATCTGATCCATTAGATCGTGATCCAACCATAGATCACATTTAACACTTAAACCCTTCCACCACCAGCTCAATAATCTTTATAAAAAAACCCCCTAACAAAATATGGTTGTATCTGTGGTTGGATCGTAATCTAATGGATCAGATAGTTTGTTTGCACGCTTGCATAGAAAGACTGCTTGCATAACAGTGGTTGCCTAGTAGTTTAGTGTTAATTAATTCTCATAATGCAAATCAAAATTGTTATGTAGTTATGTAGTTATGTAGTTATATAGATATCATTCCAAATAAAGTTGAATCTGCATACCCCTTGGTAGAATCCAATGGCAACACCACAGTGCAGTGCTGCAATCTGGTTAACCCTCTCGTAAATGTGAGCCAAAGGCAGATATGAGATATACCTGAGGAGAGTGATCCACAGAGTTATTTTCACAAATGTTAAGTGCAGATGTGAATTGGATAAGCTGATCAAGCACAAACAATTTTATTTGAGTGTATATGCAAAATACTAACACATCGGAGGGGTAAAACTTAATGTTTAGGCTTGATCCTGCTACATTTGCAATTAAGTTCCCATGAGAAAGAACAGCTCCCTGAGAAAAAATGATATCCAATATCACCGATCCGAAATGTACAAGTAAAAGAACTTTGCTGATGAAGCAAAGAATAATCAGAAGGATGGCCGATTTACCTTCGGTGTGCCAGTAGTGCCACTAGTGTAACAGATAGTGGCAACATCTTCAGGTTTTGGAAGACAAAAAGGTTGAGGACTAGCCTTTCCCTGAGTTGAAGAATTGAAGGGTTACAGAAAGCAGGGGCACACAATATATCGGAGCAAGTGGAAAACAGAAAGTGATGTGCCCTTCTTTATTCAAAATTAAAACACCGATGATAATGTATTAACAACTTAAACATTCAAATTCCATAAACTAATTAATATGCAAACATGTACACATTTATATATATGCAAAGTAAAGGTAATTCCCAGCATGAGCATGCTATGAATGCCTATAGCCATCAAATGCATTTATAAACAGCTATGAAGCTTGCAAAACTGTGAGTTGACCAAGGATGACATTTAATCTGTGATTTCATGTGTATTTTTCATATGACGAGAAAAATAAAAAGTGCCCTAAAGAAACAAGTAAAATAAAAACAACTGACATCTGCATACAGCCATACAGGCATGCAGATAAAAACATCGTCCTCCATGTCAGGTTAATCTGAACTGGAAGATTCAGTATGCATTCTATATATATATATATATATATATATATATATATATATATATATATATATATATATATATATATATATATATGTGTGTGTGTGTGTATATATATATATATATATATATATATATAAAATTTCCACCCAACAAAGGATGGAAAAGAAATCATGGCATCCCATGTATAAAATCTAAGAACACAATATATAACATAAGTACATATGTGTGACTTAGGTATGAAATCACATCAACTTTGTAATGGTCAAACTCTTGAAGCACATAGGCAAGGAAGAAGAACAAGAAGAAAACAGTAAAATAATGCAGTTTACGGGAAGTAATTTGTAACATGGTAGCTTTATGTAGCGTTGGAAATGGTTAAAAGAGAAAATCATCATGAGTAAAACTGAAGGATGCGCAAAAATCATCATGAGCACCTGGATGAGCAACCTGGAGTAAGTTATGATTTGCACTCCAGTAGTTACTGGCGTTGATGGCAGATTTGCATCATCTCCACCAACTACCTAGACAAAAGAAACTAGGAAAATTAAAGAGAAAAGGCCCTTGAATAATCATGAATGTTACATTGTTTGTCAACAGTAAGCAGTCCATACTTACCACTATAAGCCGAACACATGGCATTTGAGCTATAAAACTTAACAGCTGCAATTAAAATATAACCATGAGTAAAATAAATACCGTAAGTTCAGTCTGTCTTTAAAATCTAGGATACAATACTATAATAATGTGAAGTTAAAAGCTAAATGGCATTAATAAACCAATGTAATTTTTCTAAACAACATCAATGAATGCCACTGTATCCAAAAGATTAACCATCTATTTCATGCATATGGGCCTCCAAAAAAGTTGGCATGCCTGCCACTTGCCCATTTGTACCATACTATGCAATGTTTTTTATGCTAGAGAAACCTGTTACAGAGTTATACCAGTACAAACAAAGAATGGCCCAAGTTCCTGATGCAGTTCTAGCCTCGCTAGTTATAACTTATGACTAATATGACTTCTGACATGCAGCCTCATCATAGGAGTCATTTGCAAATTTTATTTCAGGAACGAGTAATTGTTGAAGGTTGAAAGAGATAAGTGATTAAAGCTTACAGTGCTTAGAGTTTGAGGCACACAGAATATAACTTCCACCGCTGCATGGTTCACAATGAATTGAACAGCATCTGGGCCTGAAAGTACAAATGTACAATCAACAAAAACTGTCACTAGACAAATCATGAACAACCAAGATACCTATAGTATAGTCATTCTATGAACATACCAAGTGTGTCATAAAGTGGCACAGATACATATGAATATGCAGAACAAGCATGGTCAACTATAATCCACTCAGGTCTGTTTACAAAATACAGACCAATGCATGCACCCTGATTCCAAATAGAAATATGTTTGACATAAGCTCAAATATACTCAGAACAATCTGTTTTGTTAAGAACAAAATAACAAGTGCTTGTTCAGATCATGATGACTCACTTCACGAACTCCATGATATATAAGGCCAGAACCTACTGCAGTCCTGCTCGTGCTAGCTTCTCCATATGTCATCCATTTGTAGCTACAACATTATTTGTCACTTGCACAAATCAGTCTGGATGAAAAGGACGCTGCAGGCGATAGTGAGTGTATTAGATAGCTAATCCTTACTCTCCAATTGTTCCATCTGCTCTGATTCTTGTTCCCAGGTACTTACAGTCTGTAAATGTCTCAACTGCATACCTGCAAAATTTGGAAAATATAACACTTTGCCTGAAAGGTTACGACATTTTTTTCCTCCTAGTCGGTCAATTTTACCAGCTTTCATGAAGGCGTGAGCTATCACATAAAAACTAGTGCATTCAAGATTTTCACTAGCTCTTATTCAGTTATTCTAACATCAGATCAAGATATCATATTTGACCTAGATAACTTTTTTTCCAAATCCAAGCTTTGCGCAAAAATAAAGGGAAACAGTAAACCGATCACATTGTTGTTGGTAATAACAGAACCTTTCACAGAAGCTAGATAGGAAAGAAAGCAAGATAAAAAGGCCAGATGGAAGTGGGGTGGTGGCCCCGGTGTCTTACGTGAAATTGTCATGCAGCGTTCCAATGTCTGGGGTGTCAGGGAATCTACTTATCAGCCTTAACGGTGAACGCGCGGATCTGCAAGACGGCGATAGGAATCAGAAGCAAGCCATCACAGCACAGGGACCGCAGAAAGAACAACCACTAACCAAGGGCACGTACCGGTACACGTTCCACCTGCCGGTTTGCAATTTCTCAGGGAGGAGGACACTGTAGCCCTGCGCTGAAAACATTCATGTATGTAACTGCACCGTCAACCCAAACAAAGGAAACAATAATCGCGGTTGGAATGGAGCAGGGATAGGGTGGCAGCAGGCGCTGGGGACGAATGCAGGTAGCAGCGATATCATGTGCATGCGTCCATATAAACAGTTCGATTTAGATACAGAGTATATTCTCATTCTCGCTACTCAACGAGGATGGAGTGGATCCATCCTGATGCTGACAGACAAGTGAAACTGAAGGAAGATAGATGCCTTAATAAGAGTTGACTGGACCCATCCTGATGCTGACAGACAGACAGACAGATATAGGAGTAAATAAATCTAGTAGTAACTAGTAAATAAAGCGAAAACTCCATGTTGCAGTGGATCGTTGACGGGGAGTCGGGAGCGGCTCGCGGCGAACGAAACAGCAGGCGGCGGGGCGGAACGGAACTGGCACACGGAGGAAGGGAAGGGAAGGGAAGCGCAGGTAGTTAGAGCGACGCACCGTGGACGTACTCGGCCGCGGTGGGGTTGACGGTGAGGCCGTAGCCCCCGGCGGGCGGCGGCGGGCGCTGGAGGTGGGTACCGACGCGGCGCTGGGCGGCGTCCATTGCTGTTGGGGAGTGGATTGGTGGGATGCTCAAGCTCAAGTTGATTTGGCGATCCGTTGCGTTGCGTTGCGTGGGGTAGGCGGCAACGAAGGGAACGCAAGCTGCCGCAAGCCGCCTCTCTGTAGTCTGTCCCACCTCTCACGCTGAAATAGGATATTCTTTTTATCTGTATGGTGCTGATTGCGTTGCGTGTCGTGTCGTGTCCTTCTCGTCCGCTGCTCGCGCTTGCTCTGCTTCTCATCCTTAATTCAGTGTCATCATTATTAAGAGCGTGTTTGACATGACTCTGCTCCACCCTAGAGCAGCTCTAATACAAAACTCTAGATGGAGCAGCTCTACTTTAGAGTTTAGATTGTTTCTCATAACTGGTGGTAGTGACGGGTAAATAACACCAAACTCTCTGACTAGGTTGCTTTCTTGGAGTTTTTGGAGTAGCAAAAGAGGTACTCCAAAAAATTGTACTGTAGCTCCAAAAACTCCATAGAGTTTACAACTCTGAAGTTAGGGTGTTTGACATGCTCTGACCAACTCCTCCTTAAAAGTTTGCTCTGAAGCCATGCCAAACAGACCCTAACGCGAACATCCGTGACTGCCGAGATCTCAGCCACGTCGACGCTCTACTTTTGTGGATTTTTAGTTGCATGTTCTACTCCTATATACTGTTTCCAATCTAGTTTCATGTGTATATGTGACTAAAATTCAGATAGAATTATATGTGTTTTCAGTTCATACAGAACTATTGAATTATAGGTATGCAATCTGATCGCGCTCGTCCTACTGTACAATCTAATCACGGTTGAAATAAATTAATGAGGCACTGATTTCTTTTATGGAACACATGTGGACTAGCAACTAATTCTTGGTGATAATTAAAGTACCACATGAAGCAAGTAGTACTACCTGAATATCTGATGAAGAAGCAAAACCAATGAACCAAGACCTTGTACACAGATGAAGTAGGTGAAGCTGTTCGTTATTTGATCTACGTGCTTGCCTGGATGAAGACAAACTAGGGCTATTTAAAAAAGGCTAATAAGCTGAGTTAGCATTATTTTAAAAAATAGCAACTAAAAATAGAGGACTATTAAAAACATGGAATTTTTTACTTTCTATTATTATTTAGCAACTCCCTACGTCGTTTTTGGGAGTTTTTTTTTAAAAAAAAAAACTACTGAAGATCTTTAGTCCGGTTGGGTGGCGTCATCAGATCTACTCGAACAGCAACCAAGCCTAGGGTCTGCTTCTCTCTCCACGTCCGTCAGATACCGTGCGCACCAATCCTAAAGCACGGGACAGAGTTAGAAGAGATCAAGAGAAGAATCGGAAAAAAAAAACAGAAGTACTAACGCCCCGCCCCTGCCTGGGGTTTTAACCCTACCCAACCGCCGCCCATGGCGTCCATCTCGGAGCCCGCTGCTAGGGAGAAGCCCATCGTCGTCCGGGTCAAGCGCAAACCTTCGCAAAACCGCCCGGACGCTTTCTGTGAGCTCCCTTCTCTTCCTTTCTCAGTGCCCCGCCCACTTTTCTCTTGGATTTTCCCCCACTCAATACAAATGACTGTTTTCGGTTTTTTTTCCTGCTCTATTATCAGGGCTAGAGATTAATGAGAGGCCGGCAAAGAAGGCGGCGATTGATTTCTCCCGCCTTTCCATCTCCGAACCCTCCTCGTCCTCTGCCAGTGTCAAAGGTACACAAGCCAAAAAAAAAGGATGTAACATGTCACTGTTACTAAAGGATTGTTCATTCCGTACATTATCAGTAACTTGCTCGTGCGAAATTATCCCGAAACAATGTAAGGGCTAGTTTGTGAACTCCATTTTCCTATAGGATTTCTATTTTCCCAAAGAAAAATGAACTAATTTCCCTTGGAAAAATGGAAATGAAAATGGGGTTTCCAAACTAGCCCTAAGATTGTCCTGTCTCCTCCTGAATGCTGACGTGATATGTTTAGGTGGTACCGAATTCAGCTCATATTCAGACGAACAATTATAGGCAACATTTTTTTTTTAAAAAATAAAAGCATAGCAGTGCCTCCTTCGCCGGCAAATTGATTTAATTGCTTCACATCCACGCAGCTTCAGAGGAACCACGGGTTAAGAAAATTCTTGTCCAGCACATCGAGACAGTACACCACTCTGAAGCTGTCGAAGATGTTTTACAATCTCTTTTGGTATGGCTTCCCTTTCCATTCGTCTGCTTCTTATTTATTTCTTGTTGTATAAGCTGGATTAGCATCCAGATTCAGGGTTTGGCGTGGCATAGCTGTTTCTTAGCCCGTGGTTAAATTTCAGTTGATGCTTCATTTCTCCTATCTGTTCAGCGATACTACTGCGTCATTGGACTTATTCGTTAATTTTTCCTCCCTGTGGATTATATATAAAACACAAGTAACCTTTATCACGGAATGTTTTCAAGTCGGACGACTTGGGCGATTAATCGCTATTCATCGGACGACTTGAAAACATCACAACATCTTCAATGCATTTCTTGGAGTTCAAATACTGCAAATGAACAGCTTCTTCGAAATACAAAAATAACGTTACCATTTGTACGTACAGTATTCATCATCGCTTTACCTGGAAAACAGAAGCCTGTTTCTGTTATGCACTCAAACAGGGTTACACAATGGACGTGCATTACTTGTTCTATATATCAGACATATAAACTACTACATTTGTTTCTGCAGCTTGTTGACTCAAATTCCAAGGAGACAAAGAGCAAGACAAAGGAGTGGAATGACAGAATCAAGCAAGACAAAGTAAGTATTTGTGTTCACTGGTTCCCAAGAGGATTATGTAATAATTAAACCTTTTTAATTTTCTCCTGTACGTTGTAGGCACTAACATTTACTACCTAGCAATCAGTGTTTTTCATATTTTAGCTGTTGAAATGAATTTAGTTGGTTAAATACTAAAGTCAACCCTTTTTGTCTGGACAGAAACCAGAGCAACTACGATCAGCTGCCAGACAGAGGCATGAGGTACACATCATATTATTCTGACTGCAGCCAGATTCTTCTTCTCAGGTTTCTGCAAGTACTAAGGGGACAGTGAATTTGATATTTTGGTGCATATCATGAAATGACTATAACCCAAGCATAGAATTAACTATATGAGGAAAACTAAGGGCTCTAATTACAATGGAAATTTTAAGTACATTATTCACCAATAACCATTATTAACTTGCAAAACATTTTTCTGTTCTATTTTGTCAGGGTTAAATTAAGTTTTCTATCATGCACTTTATTTCTTCCTTGTAATCTAGTATTAGGTTTATTTCACATACTCTGATTGGTGCATAGTTTATTGGCTAGTTCAGGAGTGCCCCATGATGATTTAGTATGAGTTTTTTGAAGTGTTTACATCACTGCTACTTCTGCATTCTTGTTTGAATTTTGTATGTCACACCTCACCTGCGAGTATATGCGATTTGGTTTTAGCTCCACACCACAGATTTATCCATGTTGGTCCTGATTGTGACATAATCTTGTGGGAACCAAGCTATGCTAACAGTGTTGTGTCCCAATTCCCAAATAAGTTTATTGGTTGGGAATTGGACTCTGGGAACATTCCCTTGCCACAAGCACATGGAAAGCTAGATATGCAGATTTAGCTAGCAAAATGATTACATGCTAAATTAACTATTGTGTGCTCTACTTTACCAAACCTGGAGGCCTGGGTACACTCGTGTATATTGATGGATGACACTTGGCACTGGACACTATTTGTGTTAATGTTTTAATAATGTGGTGGTCAGGTTCTTTAGGAGAGAGGCATTTGATTGTTGCAAGTGAGCAGGTTTGGTCCATTACAGAATGTGGCTAGTCTTCAGGAGTTGCTATAGCATGCGCCTTGTAATGTTAGATTGTGTATTAGGATTTCATGAGGGAATTGATATTCTCTGATTATCCTTAGACTAAAAAACTGTGATAGTGTTTTATTTTTAATTCTTTTGTAGATTACATGGTGTTCCTTCTCATTCACTCTTATTCATGGTTTTGTTCATTGACCATATGCAGGATATGGGAAGAAATGCTCGGTTTGCACAAATATGGAAGAGTCGAAAAGGAGAAAAGGCTGATGCTGGTGACTCATTGAGAGAAATATGCCATCTTTATGATGCTGTCCAAGTAGATCCCGATGATGAGAAGCATCCAGCAGAACCACGGCAAGTTTTTTTTACAATTTATCAGGCCATTTGGAATGTGGAGTTGTACTGTTTCATGTTTCCTTACAATATTCACTGCAGGATTACATCTTTTGAAGAGGGTGCTGTTCTATGCAACTTTCTTCCACTTATACGGGAATACTTGCCATCAACTGCCGAGGAAATTGAGGCGGATATAATTTCATTGGCGCAATCAGAAGGTATTGAAGCTTGTTGCCTTGAGATGCTCTCAACAGTAACGGAAGGGTTCTTGGCGCTTTCTTTATTAACTGTAATACTAGCGACCAAGTAGTAATGGTGAACAATCTAGCTCCAGCATTAATTTTGACGAGTCTATTTTTGCTGTTTAGCAGATTCTGAAGTTTATGATATCTATACTGTCAAGGAGGTGGATGACACAATGGAGGCCACGTCAGCAGCTTCATATCCAAGGTGAATAACCAAATATGAATCACATGTGTTTTATTCAATTCGGCTCATGTGAGAGTGTCTTCTTAATGAGTGGTCTTGTTACATAAGGTTACAAGTGGATGATGGAGAAGATGAATGCTACGAAGATTGTCCATATGACACAGATGATTCCAATGGTAACCGTACCATCATTATTTTTCGTTAACTAATCAGTTAGATCCATAGCTGCTTGAATTAGCTGAAGCTCTTTCCATACCGAATATGCAGCCGAAGACAATCCTCTTTTTGATTATCCTGATGAATCTTCCGAGGACGAGGATGATGGTAGGAACGACGAGGATCCTTTTGGAGACAAAGAAGGTTCTGACTCAGATTACGAGAAGGAAGAAGTAGAGGTGGAAGAGGATGAGTAACGGTGAAGGGAAGTTGTGATGAAACGTGCGGTTGTAGAATGTAGATGCAGGGCAGCAGGGGAGCTGACTGATGAATGTTTGTGTTGCTTTATGCTGTCTAAGAAACGGGACTTGTCTCGACGCTTTGTGCCAGTTAGCATAGCACATCGTGTGCAGTATCCGGAGGAAGAATTGGGAAAAAACAATATTTGGAAGCGTCAGCTAGACACAGGCGAATCGTAATAATTGGTATTTTGCCACTTGAAAAGTTGCATCCTTCTGTAATTACCGTTTGTGTAGCCTTGTGTGTTCTTGCTCTCGTATTATATAGGAGTAATACATGTGGAAATAAACTATTTTCGTATATGCAGCTGGGAGTAGGGATGACAATTTTACCCGCGGGTTCGGTATCCACGGATATCCAATCCGTTGGGTCCAGATATGGAATTTAACTCGTGGGACTCATTCATACCCGATCCGTGATAAAATCGGGTCGAATACGGATTTTATTTTTCACCCGCGGATGCTGGCAGATATCCGAAATTAAAAGTATATGTATTTTCAGCCCACCAAAAACCGGCCCAATGGTCCATCTTTATTCACCCAGTTGGCACTTCTTAGTAAGCCTAACCCTAGTGTCGGCGTTTCGACTCCGGGGAGTCCCTGGACCGACGAGTAAATTGTCGCCGCGTGCCTCAGCCCAGATGGGTCGGCGCGAGACGGAGCGCGAAGGGGGGAGAAGCCGGAGGGAGACAGGCGTAAAAGGGGAAACCCACGGCCTTCGTGTTTGTCCCGCGCCCAGGTCAGGTGCGCTTGCAGTAGGGAGTTACAAGCGTCCGCGCGGGAGGGAGCGAGAGGCCTATGCGCGCGCCGTCCCGTCCTTCTCCGCGCGGCCAACCTTCTGTAAGAGGGCCTTGGACCTTCCTTTTATAGGCGTAAGTAGAGGGTCCAGGTGTACAATGGGAGGTGTAGCAGTGTGCTAACGTGTCTAGCAAAGAAGAGCTAGTGCCCTAAGTACATGTCGTCGTGGCAGTCGGAGAGGTTTTGGCACCCTGTTCGTGTGGTGTCGTGGCCGTCAGAGGAGCGCTGGAGCCTGGCGGAAGGACAGCTGTCGGGGCTGTCGAGTTCTTGCTGACGTCTCCTTGCTTCCGTAAGGGGGTTGAGAGCCGCCGTCGTCATGGAGCATGCGGGGCGCCATCATTACTTGTTTACCGGGGCGAACCTGATGGGACGCCGGTCTTGTTCCCCGTAGCCTGAGTTAGCTTGGGGTAGGGTAATGATGGCGCCTCCTGTGACGTGGTCGGTCCGAGCCCTAGGTTGGGCGAGGCGGAGGCTCCTCCGAGGCCGAGGTCGAGTCCGAGCCCCTGGGTCGGGCGAGGCGGAGACCGTCGGCTGAGGCCAGGGCTGAGTCCGAGCCCTGGGGTCGGGCGAGGCGGAGTTCGTCGTCTTCCGGGGCCGAGCCCGAGTCCGAGCCCTGGGATCGGGCGAGGTGGAGTTCGTCGTCTTCCGGGGCTGAGCCCGAGTCCGAGCCCTGGGGTCGGGCGAGGCGGAGCTTCCTATGGCGCCCGAGGCTGGACTTGGCCGCTGTCAGCCTCACTCTGTCGAGTGGCACAGCAGTCGGAGCGGCGCAGGCGGCGCCGTCCTCTTGTCAGGCTGGTCAGTGGAGCGGCGAAGTGACTGCGGTCACTTCGGCTCTGTCGATTGAAGGGCGCGCGTCAGGATAAGGTGTCAGGCCATCCTTGCATTAAATGCCCCTACGACGCGGTCGGTCGTCGTGGCGATTTGGCCAATGTTGCTTCTTGGCGAAGACTGGGCCTCGGGCGAGCCGAAGGTGTGTCCGTTGCTTGAGGGGGCCCTCGGGCGAGACGTGAATCCTCCGGGGTCGGCTGCCCTTGCCCGAGGCTGGGCTCGGGCGAGGCGAGGTCGTGTCCCTTGAGCGGACCGAGCCTTGACTTAATCGCACCCATCAGGCCTTTGCAGCTTTGTGCTGATGGGGGTTATCAGCTGAGATTAGGAGTCTTGGGGGTACCCCTAATTATGGTTCCCGACAGTAGCCCCCGAGCCTCGAAGGGAGTGTTAATACTCGCTTGGAGGCTTTTGTCGCACTTTTTTGCAAGGGGACCGACCTTCCTCGGTTGCGTTTTGTTCCGGTGGGTGCGCGCGAGCGCACCCGCCGGGTGTAGCCCCCGAGGCCTCGGAGGAGTGGTTTGACTCCTTTCGAGGTCTTAATGCGTTTCGCGATGCTTCGGTCGGTCTGGTTGTTCCCTCATGCGAGTTGGCCGTAGCCCGGGTGCACGGTTGGGTCCCAAGTTCTCGGGCTGGTATGTTGACGTTGTCAACGGTTTGGGCGGAGCCAGGTTTGCGAGAGCAGCCCCCGAGCCTCCGCATAGAGCGAGAGGACGGTCAAGGACAGACTCGACTTTTTTACATACGCCCCTGTGTTGCCTTTCCGCAAGGAGGAGGGGGGAAAAGCGCCATGTTGCCCTTGGAGGGCGCCGGACATGGTGTCTCCAGTGAGCTGCTAACGGGTAATCCGAGTGGACGCCCGTGCCCCATTTGTTAGGGGTCGGCTAGTGGCCCGGAGGCACGCTCCAAAAGTACCTGCGGGTGATTTGCCGGACCCGGTCCCCTTTTGACGGGGTCCGAGGGCTCGATGCCTCCCTCTGATGGGATTCCGTTACAAAATCGTTCCCGTCGGTCTCGGAAATGTCCTAGGGTACCTCGGGAGCGTAGCCCGAGCCTTGGTTATGTATCGAACGTACCCAGGGTCATCCCTCGCTCTGCGTCTGAGGCGGCTGTCGAACCCTTTCGAGAGCCAGCCTACGAACCCCTGATCAGTAATGGGCGCGAAGCCCGAGTGGTCTGAGGTGGCCGTTGAACCCTTTCGAGGGGCCGGCCTTCGAACCTCTGACCAGTAGTGGGCGCGGAGCCCGAGCGCTCTGAGGCGGTTGTTGAACCCCTCCGAGGGGCCAGCCTTCAAACCTCTGATCAGTAGGGGGGCTCGGGGCCCGCTTCCTTCGCGGAGAAGGATCCCTTTCGGGGTATCCCCTTTCCCGGTCCCTGTTGTAAGAGAGAGAAAGAGGAAAAGGAAAAGGATACGAAATCGAATGACGTGGCGCACCTTTTTTGACGCGGTCATTACGGTGGAAGCGAAGCGTCGCCCGCTTCGCCCGCCAAAGGCGCCGCCTGTCCTGCCGCAGAGTTAATGCGACGGGACGAGTGGTTCGCGGGGCAGCCGTTGTGCGTGCGCGAGCCGTTCGAGGAACGGGACACGGGCGCGCCGTCTGCACGCCGTGGGAGAGGGTTCTCTCGCTGTCCCAGGAGGGGACGTGAGCGTGGCTGGCGACTTGACCGCTGCTTCCGCCCGCCTGCCACCGCCATTACTACCGGCCCATTTCTGGTCGTATCGACCGTCACGCCTTCTCCTGTGGCTGACTGACCCGTGACCGATGTGCCTAGTTGGCACCGTTGGGTCGTGCGCAGGGTTGCCTCGAGTGGCGGTACTGGTTTCGCAGTCGAGGAGGCACGATAGTGGCGCGAGTGGCGGTGCAGTTTCTTGCACGTAGCAACCGGCGCACCGGTTACATGACGTGTGGGCCTGGGCCACCATGCTGGACGCGTTGAAGTCGAAAGGGTGCGCCCCCTTGGTGCGGTCGCATGCCGCCTGCATGGCGGTCCACCCTTCCACCCGCTGGTCTGGGCGAAAGTGGAGGAATGCTTGTAACCGCTGGGCAGTTGCGCGCACCGCGCACGGCGGTTTGGCTTCTTCTGCCCTGGGCCAACTTGCATGACGCGTGGGACCCAGCCCCCGTGTCGTAGGGGGAGGACCTTGGAGCGTGTTGGAGAAGACTCAGCCCGCGATGGCTGAGGACGCAAGTGGGGTGAGTTGCCTTTAAAAGGAGGGTGACCCCCTTGAAAGGTAACCATGTCTTCGCGCTCCCTTATGCATCGCGTCTTTCCACCTTCCAAGCCCCCAGATGGGGGACACTCGCAGTTCTTCCGCCTTGTCGTTGGTGGAACTCAACTTTGCGGAAGTTGGTACCTTTCAGCCATCGTTCGGCTTCAAGGATTTTCATCAGGCAGCCCGGCCGCATCCCCTTGCCAGTGGTCACCCAAGACGGTGACCACCAGTTCGATGGTGGGGAGAAGCGAGCTGGGCTGCGATCTTGGTTCCGCCCTCAGCTTCAAGGATCTTCATCATCCTTGCTGGGGCGGAGAGCGAGGCGAGCCGGGGCTCTACCTCCCGCACGGGTCGGCTGGCCACCTCTTCTTCCAGCTTCTGGTGGTGGAAACCATCCTCCAGCTCTGCGGAGGAGGCGTCCTCCAGCCATGCAGGGAAAGGCGAACTGTTGCTGCCCAGCTAGGATGCAACATTCCGTCCTCCTCCTCACTTTCGTGGCGAGGACGGGAGCGAGGACCTGCCGGTGCGCTTTGGAGCGGCCCGCGCTCGCCGGTGCGGCGTTGGTGGAGAGGCGGACGCCGCCGTCGGTGCTGACGTGGTGGCAGCTGGAGGAAGCTTCCCCACCGTCGAGGCCGTCAGCGTCGCCTACGGACTGACCTCCAGCTCTTTGGCTTTAATGTCTGGTTCGCGTCCCTTGAGTGGGGACGCGAACGAGAGCCTTCCGGTGGCTGCGTCTGTCCTGGGACCATGGCTGCTGCTGCAGAGGTCGCTGGCGAGTCGCCCGGAGCTTGTCGCCCCACAGGCCCCCCGGTGTGGAGGTTGTTCATACCCGCGGGGACGGAACCGGAGTTCCGTTTGTAACGGCACCTTGAGTGCCGGTGTCTTGTTCATTGTGGCTGTCGGGGCCTGAACATGTATGTATTTTCGGCACGGAGCCGTGTTTTTTCCTCATTTCGAGCACTAGGACTCGCTTGTCGGCTAACTGAACCGCTTAACCAAGTGCGAGTTGCCTCGTGCGAAGGTGACGAGTGAGGTATCCGTATCCCGGAGGCGTAGGAGTCCCTTGGCTCGGTCGGCCTTGCCGCCCGAGGCTTCTCTTGCTTAGTTAAAGGAAACCCTCGACCGCTCTTCGATGAGCCGAAGCCGGAGGCAGCGGTGTCAACACGGACATAGGTGGAGTTGGCTCGAAAAGAAGACTTCGTCGGCCGGAGCCTGGCCGGGCCGTCCACTGGCGGGACCGACGTCGGAGTCGAGTTGCCGAGGCCATGAGCCGGGCTGATGTCCTCGAGGGACAGCTGGCTGAGGCTTCGGGGTGGCCGGTCGGGCTGTCTGCTCGAGCCGGATTCCTGGAGAAGACCCTGGCGGCGATGGCCCGGGCGCGGTGCTGATGTCGTCCTCCGAAGTGGAGATCTTCCGACCGCGTTGCCGTCCGAGGCTCGGTCGGACTTTGCCGAAGGTGTAGTTGACGTCGAGGGTGCTGCTGCTCCCCCTCCATCAAGGTCTGAGCCTGCAAGATCGGTTTATCTTGTAGTGTGCGTATGTTTTCTGCGGCCGCCGAGGCCCAAACATACTATCGGCGTGTTGTAAAGCTGCGTTTCTTTTCCTCTTGTTTTGAGTATCTGGACTTATTTGTCGGTAATAGAATTGTTTGTCCGAGCAAGAGTTACTTTTCACGGAAGGTGATGAGTGAGGTATCCGTATCCCGGAGGCGTAGGAGTCCCTCGGCTCGGTCGGCCTTGCCGCTTACGTGTACTCTTACTAGTCCGTAGGATTCTGCTATCGATATAGTCGAGAAGGCCCGAAAAATCGTTTCGGCAGAAGAGTTTTCGAGCGTGAAGACTTGTTCGGTCCGCGGAATCACTTATCCGAGCGTGAGTTACTTATCGCAGAAGGTGATAAGTGAGGTATCCGTATCCCGGAGGCGTAGGAGTCCCTCGGCTCGGTCAGCGTTGGCTGCTTACGTGTACTCCATCGTTTTCAGGATCCCACTTTCGAAGTAGTCGAAAGGCACGAAAGACATTCTGGCAGAAAAGATCTTTTCCGAGGAAAATTTTGACGCGGAGGGGGTTCCCCCCTTCTAGCCCCCGAGGGAGGGTCGGGCTTTGCCGAGGCGAGGCTGACCCTTCCTTGATGGTTAGACTTTGTGTGTGAATGAGGTGTACGAATGACTTGAAAGCATCTTAAGGGTAGAAGTGACGTAGCTGTCGGATGTTCCAGGCGTTGCTGTAGACCTCGCCTTGACTGTTGACCAGCTTGTACGTCCCAAGCTTCAGAACCTTGGCGATGACGAACGGCCCTTCCCAGGGAGGCGTGAGCTTGTGCCGCCCTCGGGCGTCTTGTCGCAGCCGAAGCACCAAATCGCCCACCTGGAGGTCTCGGGACCGAACCCCTCGGGCGTGGTAGCGTCGCAGGGACTGCTGATACCGCGCCGAGTGTAGTAAGGCCATGTCTCGAGCCTCCTCCAGCTGGTCCAGTGAGTCTTCTTGGTTAGCTCGATTGCTTTGGTCGTTGTAGGCCCTCGTCCTCGGGGAACCGTATTCTAAGTCTGTGGGCGAGATGGCCTCGGCTCCATAGACTAGAAAGAACGGTGTGAAGCCCGTGGCTCGGCTCGGCGTTGTCCTCAGACTCCAGACCACCGAGGGGAGCTCCTTCATCCATCGCTTGCCGAACTTGTTGAGGTCATTGTAGATCCGCGGCTTGAGCCCTTGCAGAATCATGCCGTTGGCACGCTCTACTTGCCCATTCGTCATGGGGTGAGCCACGGCGGCCCAGTCCACCCGGATGTGGTGATCCTCGCAGAAGTCCAGAAACTTTCTGCCGGTGAACTGGGTGGCGTTGTCGGTGATGATGGAGTTCGGGACCCCAAAGCGATGGATGATGTTGGTGAAGAACGCCACCGCCTGTTCAGACCTGATGCTGTTTAGGGGTCGGACCTCGATCCACTTGGAGAATTTGTCGATGGCGACCAGCAGGTGCGTGTAGCCCCCGGGTGCCTTCTGCAAGGGGCCGACGAGGTCTAGCCCCCACACAGCAAACGACCAGGCGATGGGTATCGTCTGCAGGGCCTGAGCGGGCAAGTGTGTCTGCCTCGCATAGAATTGACACCCTTGGCAGGTGCGGACAATTCTAGTGGCGTCGGCCACCGCGGTCGGCCAGTAGAAACCTTGTCGGAAGTCGTTTCCAACAAGGGCTCGAGGCGCTGCGTGATGACCGCAAGCCCCCGAGTGTATTTCTTGTAAGACATCCTGGCCTTCGGCGATGGATATGCATCGCTGGAGGATGCCCAAGGGGCTGCGGTGGTAGAGCTCCTTCCCGTCCCCCAGCAAGACGAACGACTTGGCGCGCCGCGCCAACCGCCTGAAAGGGAAATGCTAAGTGTTTTGGTGATTTAGTGTCCAATACAAGTGCCTAAGTGTCAAATGGTGGACAAAATACAAATCAAGTATAAAGGTATGTTTCTCAGACTTAGTACATTGTTTTAGAGACTAATGTATTGTGTCTAAGTACTGGAAACATGAGAAATCGAATTGGAAGAGAGATGGCTTTGTTCAGCCAAAGTCAGCTCTGTCTGGGTGCATCGAACTGTCCGGTGGTGCACCGGACAGTGTCCGGTGCGCCAGGCTGGCTCAGGCGAACTTGCTGCTCTCGGGAAGAAATTAACGGTCGCCGAGCCAACGGTCGGCCGCTTAATCCGGGCGCAACGCGTGGCTGAGCCAACGACTAGAAGGGGGCACCGGACTGTCCGGTGTGCACCGTACAGTGTTCGGTGCGCCAACGGCTCCAAGGCGCCAACGATCGACTTTGCCAAATAAGGAAAGAGATCCGCACCGGACAGTGTCCGGTGGTGCACCGGACTGTCCGGTGCGCCAGTCGACAGAAGGCAAGAAATGCCTTCCTGGAATGCACTCAACGGCTCCTAGCTGCCTTGGGGCTAGAAAAGGGACCCCTAGGCGCATGGAGGAGTACACCAAGCATTCTAAAAGAATTCCTAAGCACTAAGACATCGATTCCGCGCTTTTGATTCCTTGCAATAGCAATTAGAGCTCTAGTTGAGTTGTGAACTCATTGAGTCGTGTTGTGAGCTCTTGTTGCGACTTGTGTGCGTGGTGTTGCTGTGATTTCTTGTCTTGAGTGTGTTGCTCATCCCTCCCTTACTCCGTGCTTCTTTGTGAATTTCAAGTGTAAGGGCGAGAGGCTCCAAAGTGTGGAGATTCCTCGCAAACGGGATATAGTAAAGCAAGCAAAACACCGTGGTATTCAAGTGGGTCTTTGGACCGCTTGAGAGGGGTTGATTGCAACCCTCGTCCGTTGGGACGCCACAACGTGGAGTAGCCGAACCACGGGATAAAACCACTGTGCCATCTCTGTGATTGATCTCCTGTGGTTATTGTGTTTTGTTGAGACTCCTCTCTAGCCAATTGGCATTATTGTGCTAACGCCTAATCAAGTTTTTGTGGATTAAGTTTCAAGTTTCACAGGATCACCTATTCACCCCCCCTCTAGGTGCTCTCAATTGGTATCAGAGCCGTTCTCTTCACAAAGGGACTAATCGCCCGAAGAGATGGATCCTAAGGGGAAGGGAATTGTGATCAACGATAAGGAGAAGGAGTCCTTCGTCAACGAGCCAAAGGATGACAAGCTGAAGCGTCCCCAATCCTCTGGGACTCAAATGTGATACAATTACTAGTCCCAGGAGGCTAGTAAACACATTTATACATCAGATAGTTCTAGAACTGCATAAACGAGACAAACCTATAAAGGTGGCGAACAACTTTAAGAGTTGGTCCACAACTCGGGACATATCATCAGAGTGGGGCTGAAGCAGCCCGATATACGCAGCGAAGTAAATCAGCGGTCCAACAGCCACAGGCAAGGTTGGGAACAGTCGTAACTCTTACCCGATCTCCTTTTTCTGAAAAACAACAAATAAGCAAGGGTGAGTACAAACGTACTCAGCAGCCCACCTTCACCCGCGGAATGGGGAAATCATATATAATGCATGGAATATGTGGAGCTCAGGATATTTTGCAGAAATAGCAATATTTTATGCAGAGTTGTTTTGAAAAACATTTTGTATTTTTGCAAAGCACATCCTCTCCAGAAGGAGCAGGAAGTTTTTCAGTATTATAACAAAATCCCCTGGACTAAACCATCCAGGTATCTCAGCAGTTTCCCACTGGTTTTCATTTCCAAAAACAGCTACTGGACTTCCCGTCCACCACAGCTCACGGCTCAACCACCGAACCTTTTAAAAACCACTTTTCTCAAACGCACCCTTTTTTTGGAAAACAAAACATTAATTGTCATACCATAGCAGACTCGTCCATTCCTGTGGACACAGACTATTCGAATAGGTTTGAGCTCTGCACAGACGGGTACACTTTACCCACTAGTTCGGCTCTGTGGTCCCATGGCCAATGAGACCCGAATCCGACTCTCTTTCTTTCCCCGCACGTCCTAACCTTAACGGTTATCCGGAAGGAGTTAGGCCACCACCATGTCCAAACCGGAAAAAACTTTCCCCCTCCTTATCCTCCCGGTGCTCCCCAGCCTTCATAACCCTGGGGTTGGACCGTACGAGTTCAGATTGAGTGACTTCCCACACAGTCTCGAGTGGTTGTACTATTAAAGAGTACAGGTAGTGAAGATGACAAACCGGTCCTTATATGAGGGGACAATCCTTCTGCTCACGCCTAAACCAGCTGAGCCAACACCTTAGGCCCTCCCCTAAACCAGGGAGTCCCTGATTATCCCACTCACAAGGTGATAAGGGTGAAAACCCTTCATCACACACATTTTGAAAAGAATTTTCTTTTGAAAACTCACACCTGTTCTCAAATCATTTGGAACATATATATCAGTGATTGATTGCGGCAATCGGCTGGGTGGCCATAATAACTTGTCTCAAAATCATATCATGCATAAAATAACAGGCTGAGGGTTGTGGTTGAAAAATTATAGGTAATTTATGCATCAAAGGGATCCAGTGAGCTTGCCGTGCTTATTCGGCGAAGGGGGAAGGGGAGCTCGCGGAACTGGCTTCTGGCTCCACCGCCTAGCGTAGACTCGCGGATCTAGCCTCCACGAGATGGCACGAACGCTCCGATAACTATGCAACATGAACAAGCAAACATACAAACGAGCAAGTATACCAACAAATATTTAGTATAGTGGTCAGAATAGTGATACATGGATGGGTAGAGTCTTGAGTAGAATATGTGTCATGTGGTGTTGAGATACTACTAGTGGTGGAGCGGAGGTGCTTACCAGGAGGGTGGACTGGAGGCGAAGCGACACTATGCGTGTAGCCGGCAGAGCAGAGTAACTAAGTGGGTGGGGTGTTTGCCTTGGCTGAGGGTGTTGAGTGTGTGTGGAGAGGGAGAGGGTAGCTGGGTGTATTTATAGTTGGGTGTATGTGGTGTAGCACAGTGAAGTTCACTGTTGGTGAGAATAGTGACGAATGAATCGTCTGACTTAGTATGAACAGGAGAGTTATAGGCAGAATATAGGACAAGAGTATTTTGGGAGTTTTTCTGGAATATGGACCATGCTTAAGGGATGACATGGTTGGATAGGGAATAGTTTGATAAGAATTTAGAAACGAGAATTATTGGAATCTGAGTTTGGGAGCCTGGTTCGAAGGAATCTCAAAGTTAAGCGTGCTCAACTTGGAGAAACCTGGGATGGGTGACCAGATGGGAAGTTCCCACTGGAAAGAAAATCACAGCCATCGGAGTTTGTATGACTGGAATATGGGTCTGGCTGGTCTTAGGTGGACTGGACAACATGATGCATGACTAGTTGAAATTTGGGGTGATCGGCTAATCGATGAATAGTAACGATGAATAGTGACGACGAAAAAGTTACTAGATATCATCGATGAGTAGTAACGACGATGAATAGTAACGATAATGAATAGTAACACTGAATAGTAACGATGGTGAATAGTGTCAGTGAATAGTAATGATGAATAGTAACGGTGAATAGTGATGGCGAATAGTCGTATGAACGAACGATGAATAGGAACTATGAACGAACGGACGAACGAACGATCGGAATTTCGGCAGCATAACGGCAAGACAAAGATTATCTGGAAGAACGATGAATAGGGACTATGAACGAACGATGAACGATGAATAGGAACTATGAACGAACGATGAACGATCGAATGATCGAACGAACGAACGATCGGAATTTCGGCAGCATAACGGTAGGAAAAAGATTATTTGGACGAACGATCGGACGAACGGACGAACGAACCATGAACGATCGGACGAACGATCGAACGATCGGACGAACGAATGAACAAACTAAGAACAGGGGACGAACGATCGAACGATCCTTGTGCTAGTGTGTGCTTGTGTGGAACATGGAGTGGGTGTGGGTGTGGGGGGGGGGAGAGAGTTGCCATGAAATGGCTTGGGGTGGGATGAGAGGAGGCCCTTGCCCCTCTATTTATAGCCATGGTGGGGGATTAGGGGGAGGGATTGAGAGGATTAGTGGGAGGATGAGAGGATTAGTGGGAGATTAGCATGTATTTGTCTTGTATAAGTGAGATTAGCTTGTAGAGCTCACGTATGACACTGGAGGCATACGTATACGTATGAGCATGAGGAAAGTTATGAAGAAAATATTTATAGGGACTTGAAAAATGATTCTGAAGGTATTTCTCAAGAGGAAAATACTTGGAGATATATCGGTGGAATATTTGGACAGTATTTCTGGAAAGAACTTGAAGGGGATTACTCGGGAAATATCTGGGCGGTATTTCTGGAAACAATTTGAGGGGTATTACTGGGAAAATATTTGTAGGATATTTTGAGTAGGATTTTAGAGAGAATATAGACCACTATACTTTATTTGTTGATATCAACTCGCAAACAAACATTTTGAAATGAAATTTGAAATTCATTTTGAATTTATAGCAAGTTTGAGAAAATTTCAGGATTTGATTTTTTGGGATGCTACAAATCTACCCCACTTAAAAGGAATCTCGTCCTCGAGATTCGGCTTAGAAGGGTTACAGGTATAGCTTTACTTCAGCTACATATCTTCACTTTGCAGACTCTTCGAGGAGACGGAGCTTACACAGAATCTGGCCTGGCGGAGCATCTGGTTGCTGATTGCAAACGCTGATTCTGGCTACTCAAAGATCATCTTCAGGCTTCTGGCTTTCGCTTGGCAGCTAGCTTATTGAGGAAGCATTGATGCCAACACGCAAACCTTTCTCTTGCGAACTCCCACATGGATTCCTTTCTTGATTGGTCTTCTGGTGCTTCATCAACAAAACTTGGGTGACCACTTCTCATCCAGAAACTTATATGCTTGGACGATCGGGTCCTCCACAAGCTTGCTACAGGCCTTCTTCTTTTTCTCCATAGCAGGAACTTTGCTAGAACACTACCCCACTTAAAAAGAATGAGGGTAGATCTCTTGAATCTTGGAGATTTGAACTCCTTGAAGTACCTCATAACAAGGGTGTTACGGGACCTTCTTCTGCTGTTACTGCTTGAGTAGGCTGCAGAGAAATGACTGACATAGGGTTGATTCTGGGACAACCTTCTTCTCATCTTCTCTTCGCTATCTTCTTTTCTCTTCTCACTTTTCACTGCCTCTTTCTTTCTCTTTGCTCTTCCCACTGGAGGATTCTATCAAAGAGTATTACCATCATACAGAGGAGGAAACCAAAGACTATGAACCATGTACAACAGTCTTCAACCCAAGAATCACCAAGCATTGTGATCTTAGGGGCGAGGGAGTGGAAAATGGAGTTGCTTACGATTTGGCAGAGGGGATTTATCTAGAGTGTGCTTTGCTTTGAGCGAGATGGGAGTTGAGGGAGCTGGTGGTGGGGGTTTTATAGGCGAGAAGGGGTGCTCGGGGGGGGTGTGGAGTGGTAGTGATGGAGCAGGTGACACGAGGCAACAGGTGCGACAAGGGGGAGGGGGCCTGTTGCCGGCGACGATGGCGGTGGGTGCGCTGTAAAGGGGGGTGGGCGGCGGTAGTGCGCTGCAAAGGGGGCGTGGGGCGGTGGTAGTGTGCATGGAGGCGGGCACGCGTGCGAGGGGCACGGGTGAGTGGTGGGGTTGATGACCCTGATGTTTGTGGTCTCTGGTTCCAAGAATCTTTGCCTCTTTGTATGGTAATAACTCCTTCTGTCCTCTTTTCCTGTTTACTTTGACTCAGGGGCAGTGCTTTGATTCCCACGATCGGTCCTTTTGACTGAGCGGCTGGACTGGTTTCTTCTGTAGCTTGTTCTAGGCTTCAAGGGTAAGCTTTCCGGTATCTTCTTGGGTAAGGCACTTTTCTCTTGAGATGGGTTAAGATGAGAATGGAAGCATAAGGTGAGGATTAGATCTAATTTGTGATTTATGTTTTTAGAGAAAACCTTTCTTAAAAAGAAAGAAAACACATAAGTTTAGCAATGATAAGCACAAACAAATCAAATATTTTGAATAGGGGAAGAATAGAGTTTTTCCAAAGCACGAACTACTCAGATTCGGGGGCTAAGCATAACTACTATTGCTTGGCTCCTGAATTGAGAACTATGCTAAATGCAACTTATGAGCACTAACGTTAAAGCATCACATATGCACTCAAAAGGGAGGAAAACATCAAGCGAAATTCATTTTGAAATGCCCTAGGGGGCAACACAATTAGAGTTTTTCAAAACACGAGTCTACACGATTACCTCTCATACATGTAGGGCTCTAGCCAAAGTGAAGAAAAACTTTACTACCCAATGCATGCAGAGGACTGGGCATAACTAACTTCAGACCAGGCAGCTTCTCTTCTGGTAAGGCTGGCGCACAACTTCAATCTGAGACATCTCCTGGATGGGTCAAGAGGGAGCTAATGTTGATGACTTCTTCTGGCGGCGACTGAGATGGCAGGACAGGGTCGAACTCTTCTTCAAGCGGGACTGGCTCTTGTAGCTCCTCAGAGGGCGGCGGTGCTGGCGGGGTGCTTGCAGCTTCTTCCTTGACTTCAAGGGATGGTGCTGGAATCTTCTTCATGGTGAGGGGCTCAAACAACTCTGGCGGGGGATCTTGGGAGGACTCGGGGTGCTCTTGCTTATCCATAGCCTTAGGGGAGACTGGAATTCCTTCCAATACTATGGCTCCTTTCGGGAGTTCCCAAGCCTTCTTCTCTCCTCTGATAGAGACCGGGTGACCTTCAAGAATCTGGGGGTCTTCAGCTCTGATGGGTTGAACAGGGTTGGATGAAGCGTGCTCTTGGATCCGCAGGGCTCTACGTTGGTTATGGGTTACCAAGTAGGCCTCCATCAACTTCTGGACGTGCTCATCCTTGGCTTGCTTCAGGGCTTCAATAGCAATGACTTCACGACTTTCCAAGGCAGTTGCACGGGCTTGAGCTGTGGTGAGATCCACATGCAGCTGACGGTTGCGCTTCTCTGCATCTTCTGCTCGGGCAATCATCTGACGGTGGTGTCGAGCCAAGAAATCATAATGTGCATCAAGGGTGAGCAGGTATGCAGTGAGGTACACGACTGTGGGGTCGTCCTCAAGCAGCTACTGCTCCTCCAATGCACGCATCCTGGCCATCCAAGCGGGACGGTCTCTCTGAAAGGGCGGAAAGAATCTGAGTGGGGTGTCGGCCACTTCTTCTTCATAGATCTGACACAGGGCCCTCAATGCCTTGCGAGCGACGACTTGGCAGGTGTCTTTGAATCTGTGCCCAGCAGCAGTGACACTCCATTCCACATGGTGCGGACTGGATCCAATGTATATAGTCACAACACACTTCTCTGTGCCATGCTCGACGAATTCGCGACCATCATACTCTGGCTGGCTCCTGATTCCGAGGCGGACTGTGCCTGCTCTCAGCAACTTCGGGAAACCATCTTCATTCTGGCAAAAGCTGATTTGGCAGTGAACCTCCATCTGACTTCTGAGAGAAGGAAAGGGGGAAAACATTTTTGAAATGAAGGGATGAGAGAAAGATTTTTTTAATAAAATAGTTTGGACTCAAAAACTTTTGATCAGGCTAAGGGTTACGTCCTGCGGCCAACCTAACAGCTTCGATACCACCTGAAGCGTCCCCAATCCTCTGAGACTCAAATGTGATACAATTACTAGTCCCAGGAGGCTAGTAAACACATTTAGACATCAGATAGTTCCAGAACTGCATAAACGAGACAAACCTATAAAGGTGGCGAACAACTTTAAGAGTTGGTCCACAACTCGGGACATATCATCAGAGTGGGGCTGAAGCAGCCCGATATACGCAGCGAAGCAAATAAGCGGTCCAACCGCCACAGGCAAGGTTGGGAACAGTCGTAACTCTTACCCGATCTCCTTTTTCTGAAAAACAACAAATAAGCAAGGGTGAGTACAAACGTACTCAGCAGCCCACCTTCACCCGCGGAATGGGGAAATCAGATATAATGCATGGAATATGTGGAGCTCAGGATATTTTGCAGAAATAGCAATATTTTATGCAGAGTTGTTTTGAAAAACATTTTGTATTTTTGCAAAGCGCATCCTCTTCAAAAGGAGCATGAAGTTTTTCAGTATTATAACAAAATCCCCTGGACTAAACCATCCAGGTATCTCAGCAGTTTCCCACTGGTTTTCATTTCCAAAAATAGCTACTGGACTTCCCGTCCACCATAGCTCACGGCTCAACCGCCGAACCTTTTAAAAACCACTTTTCTCAAACGCACCCTTTTTTTGGAAAACAAAACATTAATTGCCATACCATACCAGACTCGTCCATTCCTGTGGACACAGACTATTCGAATAGGTTTGAACTCTGCACAGACGGGTACACTTTACCCACTAGTTCGGCTCTGCGATCCCATGGCCAATGAGACCCGAATCCGACTCTCTTTCTTTCCCCGCACGTCCTAACCTTAACGGTTATCCGAAAGGAGTCAGGCCACCACCATGTCCAAACCGGACAAAACTTTCCCCCTTCTTATCCTCCCGGTGCTCCCCAACCTTCATAACCCTGGGGTTGGACCGTACGAGTTCAGATTGAGTGACTGCCCACACAGTCTCGAGTGGTTGTACTATTAAAGAGTACAGGTAGTGAAGATGACAAACCGGTCCTTATATGAGGGGACAATCCTTCTGCTCACGCCTAAACCAGCTGAGCCAACACCTTAGGCCCTCCCCTAAACCAGGGAGTCCCTGATTATCCCACTCACAAGGTGATAAGGGTGAAAACCCTTCATCACACACATTTTGAAAAGCATTTTCTTTTGAAAACTCACACCTGTTCTCAAATCATTTGGAACATATATATCAGGGATTGATTGCGGCAAGCGGCTGGGTGGCCATAATAACTTGTCTCAAAATCATATCATGCATAAAATAACAGGCTGAGGGTTGTGGTTGAAAAATTATAGGTAATTTATGCATCAAAGGGATCTAGTGAGCTTGCCGTGCTTATTCGGCGAAGGGGGAAGGGGAGCTCGCGGAACTGGCTTCTGGCTCCACCGCCTAGCGTAGACTCGCGGATCTGGCCTCCACGAGACGGCATGAACGCTCCGATAACTATGCAACATGAACAAGCAAACATACAAACGAGCAAGTATACCAACAAATATTTAGTATAGTGGTCAGAATAGTGATACATGGATGGGTAGAGTCTTGAGTAGAATATGTGTCATGTGGTGTTGAGATACTACTAGTGGTGGAGCGGAGGTGCTTACCAGGAGGGTGGACTGGAGGCGAAGCGACACTATGCGTGTAGCTGGCAGAGCAGAGTAACTAAGTGGGTGGGGTGTTTGCCTTGGCTGAGAGTGTTGAGTGTGTGTGTAGAGGGAGAGGGTAGCTGGGTGTATTTATAGCTGGGTGTATGTGGTGTAGCACAGTGGAGTTCACTGTTGGTGAGAATAGTGACGAATGAATCGTCTGACTTAGTATGAACAGGAGAGTTATAGGCAGAATATAGGACAAGAGTATTTTGGGAGTTTTTCTGGAATATGGACCATGCTTAAAGGATGACATGGTTGGATAGGGAATAGTTTGATAAGAATTTAGAAACGAGAATTATTGGAATCTGAGTTTGGGAGCCTGGTTCGAAGGAATCTCAAAGTTAAGCGTGCTCAACTTGGAGAAACCTGGGATGGGTGACCAGATGGGAAGTTCCCACTGGAAAGAAAATCACAGCCACCGGAGTTCGTATGACTGGAATATGGGTCTGGCTGGTCTTAGGTGGACTGGACAACATAATGCATGAGTAGTTGAAATTTGGGGTGATCGGCTAATCGATGAATAGTAACGATGAATAGTGACAACGAAAAAGTTACTAGATATCATTGATGAGTAGTAACGACGACGAATAGTAACGATAATGAATAGTAACACTGAATAGTAACGATGGTGAATAGTGTCAGTGAATAGTAATGATGAATAGTAACGGTGAATAGTGATGGCGAATAGTCGTATGAACGAACGATGAACGATGAATAGGAACTATGAACGAACGGACGAACGATCGAATGATCGGACGAACGAACGATCGGAATTTCGGCAGCATAACGGCAGGACAAAGATTATCTGGAAGAACGATGAATAGGGACTATGAACGAACGATGAACGATGAATAGGAACTATGAACGAACGATGAACGATCGAATGATCGAACGAACGAACGATCGGAATTTCGGCAGCATAACGGCAGGACAAAGATTATTTGGATGAACGAACGGACGAACGATCGAATGATCGGACAAACGAACGATCGGAATTTCGGCAGCATAACGGCAGGACAAAGATTATCTGGAAGAACGATGAATAGGGACTATGAACGAACGATGAACGATGAATAGGAACTATGAACGAACGATGAACGATCGAATGATCGAACGAACGAACGATCGGAATTTCGGCAGCATAACGGTAGGAAAAAGATTATTTGGACGAACGATCGGACGAACGGACGAACGAACCATGAACGATCGGACGAACGATCGAACGATCGGACGAACGAATGAACAAACTAAGAACAGGGGACGAACGATCGAACGATCCTTGTGCTAGTGTGTGCTTGTGTGGAACATGGAGTGGGTGTGGGTGTGGGGGGGGAGAGTTGCCATGAAATGGCTTGGGGTGGGATGAGAGGAGGCCCTTGCCCCTCTATTTATAGCCATGGTGGGGATTAGGGGGAGGGATTGAGGGGATTAGTGGGAGGATGAGAGGATTAGTGGGAGATTAGCATGTATTTGTCTTGTATAAGTGAGATTAGCTTGTAGAGCTCACGTATGACACTGGAGGCATACATATACGTATGATCATGAGGAAAGTTATGAAGAAAATATTTATAGGGACTTGAAAAATGATTCTGAAGGTATTTCTCAAGAGGAAAATACTTGGAGATATATCGGTGGAATATTTGGACAGTATTTCTGGAAAGAACTTGAAGGGGATTACTCGGGAAATATCTGGGCGGTATTTCTGGAAACAATTTGAGGGGGATTACTGGGAAAATATTTGTAGGATATTTTGAGTAGGATTTTAGAGAGAATATAGACCACTATAATTTATTTGTTGATATCAACTCGCAAACAAACATTTTGAAATGAAATTTGAAATTCATTTTGAATTTATAGCAAGTTTGAGAAAATTTCAGGATTTGAATTTTTGGGATGCTACACAAGCCTACCGACTCGGGCTCGGGCCACAAACGTAAAGATGGGAAGAAGAAGAAGACAAGACGCATCAAGGAGATCATCTACTACGACGACAGCGATGAGTCCACTTCTTCCCAAAAGGACAACGACGACAACGACTACGACAAAAGAAAGACGGTTAATTCGAACTTTTCTTTCGATTACTCTCGTATTCCGCATAGCTCAAATGCACATCTGCTTTCCATCCCTCTTGGCAAACCTCCACACTTTGATGGGGAGGGCTACGGATTTTGGAGTCACAAAATGCGTAGTCACCTGTTCTCTCTACATCCAAGTATATGGGAGATTGTTGAGAATGAAATAAAATTTGATAGCTCGGATAGTCCTATATTTATTAATGAACAGATTCATAAAAATGCACAAGCTACTACTGTGTTGTTAGCCTCCTTGTGCAGGGACGAGTACCATAAGGTGAGCGGCTTGGACAATGCCAAGCAGATCTGAGACACCCTCAAGATCTCTCATGAGGGGAACGACGTCACCTTGCTCACCAAGATGGAGTTGGTAGAGGGCGAGCTCGGGGGATTTGCAATGATAAGAGGCGAGGAGCCAACCCAAACATGCAACCGGCTCAAGACGCTCATCAACAAAATAAGGAGCTATGGAAGCACACGATGGACGGACCACGACGTCGTTCGCCTAATGCTAGGGTCCTTTACTGTACTTGATCCACATCTGGTGAACAATATTCGTGAAAATCCTAGGTACACCAAGATGTCGCCCGAAGAAGTTCTTGGGAAGTTCGTGAGCGGGCGAATGATGATCAAGGAGGCGAGATACGTGGACGACGCATTGAATGGTCCAATTAATGAGCCTCAACCCTTTGCTCTCAAGGCAACAAGAAGCAAGGAGGCGCTACCTAGCAAGGTGGCACAAGTTGAGGCGGCAGGGCTAAATGATGAAGAGATGGCTCTCATCATCAAGCGCTTCAAGACGACGCTAAAGGGTCACAAGGGGCAGCCAAGCAAGACCAAGACAAAGGGGAAGCGCTCATGCTTCAAGTGTGGTAAGATTGGTCATTTTATCGCTAACTGCCCCGATAATGATAGTGACCAGGAACAGGGGAACAAGAGGGAGAAGAAGAAGGCATACAAAAAGGCTAAGGGGGAGGCACACCTTGGCAAGGAGTGGGACTCAGATTGTTCGTCATCCGACTCCGACAATGAAGGACTCGCCGCCACCGCCTTCAACAAGTCATCCTTCTTCCCCAACGAGCGTCACACATGCCTCATGACGAAGGAGAAGAAGGTATGTACTCGAAACAATGCCACTTATGATTCTTCTAGTGATGATGAGTCTAGTGATGAAGAAATAGATTACTCTAGTTTGTTCAAGGGATTGGATAGAACTAAAATAGATAAGATTAATGAATTGATTGATGCCTTGAATGAAAAGGATAGACTTTTAGAGAAACAAGAGGACCTTTTATATGAAGAGCATGACAAATTTGTAGAGGCCCAAAAATCTCATGCTTTAGAAGTTAAAAGAAATGAAATGCTTTCTTGTGAACTATCTTCTTGTCATGAGAATATTTCTAGCTTGAGGAGCATAAATGATGATTTGAATGCTAAGCTAGAAATAGCCAGTAAATCTAACTCTTGTGTACAACATGTTATGATTTGCAATAGGTGTAAAGATTTTGACATTAATGCCTGTAGTGAACACCTAGTTTCAATTTCCAAATTGAATGATGAATTGGCTAGTCTTAATGCCCAACTTAAGACTAGCAAGAATGAATTTGACAAGCTAAAATTTGCAAGGGATGCCTACACGATTGGTAGACACCCCTCAATTAAGGATGGACTTGGCTTCAAGAGGGAAGCCAAGGACTTAACAAGCCATAAGACTCCCATCTTCGCCAAGGAGAAAGGGAAGGCTCCTATGGCTAGTAGTGCTAAAAAGAACCATGTTTTATGTACCATGATAGAAGACAGTCTTATAGGAGTTGTAATGCTTATGATGCTTTTGACTCTCATGCCATGTTTGCTTCTAGTTCTACCTATATGCATGGTAGAGATATGTCTAGGAGATATGTTGTTCATATGCCTAGGAGAAATGTTGTTAATGTTCCTAGGAAAGTTGATGAACCTTCTACAATATATCATGCTTGCAATGCTTCATTTGCCATTTGTAGAAAGAATAAGAAGGTGATTGCTAGGAAGTTAGGGGCAAGATGCAAGGGAGATAAAACTTGCATTTGGGTCCCTAAGACAATTGTGACTAACCTTGTAGGACCCAACAAGAGTTGGGTACCTAAGACCCAAGCCTAAATTTGCCTTGCAGGTTTATGCATCCGGGGGTTCAAGCTGGATTATCGACAGCGGATGCACAAACCATATGACGGGGGAGAAGAAGATGTTCACCTCCTACGTAAAAAACAAGGATTCCCAAGATTCAATAATATTCGGTGATGGGAATCAAGGCAAGGTAAAAGGGTTAGGTAAAATTGCTATTTCATCCGAGCACTCTATATCCAATGTGTTTTTAGTTGAGTCTCTTGGATATAATTTGTTATCTGTTAGTCAATTATGCAAAATGGGATATAATTGTCTATTCACAAATGTAGATGTGTCTGTCTTTAGAAGAAGTGATGGTTCATTAGCTTTTAAGGGTGTATTAGACGGCAAACTTTATTTAGTTGATTTTGCAAAAGAGGAGGCCGGTCTAGATGCATGCTTAATTGCTAAGACTAGCATGGGCTGGCTGTGGCATCGCCGCTTAGCACATGTGGGGATGAAGAACCTTCACAAGTTTCTAAAGGGAGAACACGTGATAGGTCTAACCAATGTTACTTTCGAAAAAGATAGACCTTGTGCAGCTTGTCAAGCAGGTAAACAAGTGGGAGGAGCGCATCACAGCAAGAATGTGATGACCACATCAAGACCTCTGGAGCTGCTACATATGGACCTCTTCGGACCCGTCGCCTATCTAAGCATAGGAGGAAGTAAGTATGGACTAGTTATTGTTGATGACTTTTCCCGCTTCACTTGGGTATTCTTTTTGCAGGATAAATCTGAAACCCAAGGGACCCTCAAGCGCTTCCTAAGGAGAGCTCAAAACGAGTTTGAGCTCAAGGTGAAGAAGATAAGGAGCGACAATGGGTCCGAGTTCAAGAATCTTCAAGTGGAGGAGTACCTTGAGGAGGAAGGGATCAAGCACGAGTTTTCCGCTCCCTACACACCACAGCAAAATGGTGTGGTAGAGAGGAAGAACAGGACGCTTATAGACATGGCGAGGACGATGCTTGGAGAGTTCAAGACCCCCGAGCGCTTTTGGTCGGAAGCCATGAACACGGCTTGCCATGCCATCAACAGGGTCTACCTTCATCGCCTCCTCAAGAAGACGTCGTATGAGCTACTAACCGGTAACAAACCAAATGTTTCGTATTTTCGAGTTTTTGGGAGTAAATGCTACATTCTAGTAAAGAAGGGTAGGAATTCCAAATTTGCTCCCAAAGCAGTAGAAGGGTTTTTGTTAGGTTATGACTCAAATACAAAGGCGTATAGAGTCTTCAACAAATCATCGGGTTTGGTTGAAGTCTCTAGCGACGTTGTATTTGATGAGACTAATGGCTCTCCAAGAGAGCAAGTTGTTGATTTTGATGATGTAGATGAAGAAGAAGTTCCAACAGCCGCAATACGCACCATAGCGATTGGAGATGTGCGGCCACAGGAACAAGATAAACAAGATCAACCTTCTTCCTCAACATTTGTGCATCCCCCAACTCAAGATGATGAACAGGAGGCATGTGATCAAGGGGGAGCACAAGATGATCATGTAATGGAGGAAGAAGCGCAACCGGCACCCCAACCCAAGTTCGAGCAATGATTCAAAGGGATCATCCCATCGACCAGATTTTGGGTGACATTAGCAAGGGAGTAACTACTCGATCTCGATTAGTTAATTTTTGTGAGCATTACTCTTTTGTCTCCTCTATTGAGCCTTTCAGGGTAGAGGAGGCCTTGCTAGATCCGGATTGGGTATTGGCCATGCAGGAGGAGCTCAACAACTTCAAGAGAAATGAAGTTTGGACACTTGTGCCCCGTCCCAAGCAAAATGTTGTGGGAACCAAGTGGGTGTTCCGCAACAAACAAGACGAGCATGGGGTGGTGACAAGGAACAAGGCTAGACTTGTGGCAAAAGGTTATGCCCAAGTCGCAGGTTTGGACTTTGAGGAGACTTTTGCTCCTGTGGCTAGGCTAGAGTCCATTCGCATTTTGCTAGCATATGCCGCTCACCATTCTTTCAGGTTGTTCCAAATGGATGTGAAGAGCGCTTTCCTCAACGGGCCAATCAAGGAGGAGGTGTACGTGGAGCAACCCCCTGGCTTCGAGGATGAATAGTACCCCGACCACGTGTGTAAGCTCTCTAAGGCGCTCTATGGACTTAAGCAAGCCCCAAGAGCATGGTATGAATGCCTTAGAGACTTTTTAATTGCTAATGCTTTCAAGGTTCAGAAAGCCGATCCAACTCTTTTCACTAAGACCTGCGATGGTGATTTGTTTGTGTGCCAAATTTATGTCAATGACATAATATTTGGCTCCACTAACCAAAAGTCTTGTGAAGAGTTTAGCAGGGTGATGACGCAGAAATTCGAAATGTCGATGATGGGCGAGTTGAACTACTTCCTTGGGTTCCAAGTGAAGCAACTCAAGGACGGGACCTTCATCTCCCAAACGAAGTACACGCAAGACTTGATCAAGCGGTTTGGGATGAAGGACGCCAAGCCTGCAAAGACTCCAATGGGAACCGACGGACACACATACCTCAACAAAGGAGGTAAGTCCGTTGATCAAAAGGCATACCGGTCTATGATAGGGTCTTTACTTTATTTATGTGCTAGTAGACCGGATATTATGCTTAGTGTATGCATGTGTGCTAGATTTCAATCCGATCCAAGGGAATGTCACTTAGTGGTGGTGAAGCGAATTCTTAGATATTTAGTCGCTACGCCTTGCTTCGGGATCTGGTATCCAAAGGGGTCTACCTTTGACTTGATTGGATATTCAGACTCCGACTATGCTAGATGTAAGGTCGATAGGAAGAGTACATCGGGGACGTGCCAATTCTTAGGAAGGTCCCTGGTGTCATGGAGTTCTAAGAAACAAACTTCCGTTGCCCTATCCACCGCTGAGGCAGAGTACGTTGCCGCAGGACAGTGTTGCGCGCAACTACTTTGGATGAGGCAAACCCTCCGGGACTTTGGCTACAATCTGAGCAAAGTCCCACTCCTATGTGATAATGAGAGTGCTATCCGCATGGCGGATAATCCTGTTGAGCACAGCCGCACAAAGCACATAGACATCCGGCATCACTTTTTGAGAGACCAAGCAAAAGGGAGATATGGAAGTGTTTCATGTTAGCTCCGAGAACCAGCTAGCCGATATCTTTACCAAGCCTTTAGATGAGCAGACCTTTTGCAAGTTGCGTAGTGAGCTAAATGTCTTAGATTCGTGGAACTTGGATTGATTTATAGCATACATGTGTTTTATGCCTTGATCATGTTCCTTAAACATTTAGTTGCTTCTTTATGGTGCTCAAGTTGTACAAGCACTCCCTGGACCTTACAAGTCCATTTGCAAGTGATGCACAAATTTAGGGGGAGATGTGCTACAACTTGACCCTTTGAGACTAACTGTGTGTTTGAGTTTGCTTAATTAAGTCTCAAAGGAGGTTTGAAAGGGAAAAGGTGGACTTGGACCATGCAAGACTTCCACTGCGCTCCGATGAAAGAGTAACTTATTCCAAGTTCATCTTTGTACTCTTATTGCCTTTTTACTCTTAGTTGAAGATTTTGGTGAGGCAATGGGGTTAAAGGGCCAAAGTTGATCCCGTTTTGGTGCTTGATGCCAAAGGGGGAGAAAATAAGGCCAAAGCAAGAAATGGATCAGCTACCACTTGTGAGTTTTGAAAATAGTAGAGTTAGAGTTTTTTGTTTGTCAAAATACTCTTGTTTGCCTCTTAATTATGGAATAAGGGGGAGTTTTTGAATCTTTGATCAATTTCTCTTGAAATATCTCTCTTTATGTTTCAACAAGTGTGTTTGACTTAGAGATAGGAAATTGAGTTTGACTTGCAAAAACAAACCAAGTGGTGGCAAAGGATGATCCATATATGCCAAATTTGCTTATTTGAATTGATTTTATACTCGTTCTGCTTGCTTTATGTTGTGTTGGCATAAATCACCAAAAAGGGGGAGATTGAAAGGGAAATGCTAAGTGTTTTGGTGATTTAGTGTCCAATACAAGTGCCTAAGTGTCAAATGGTGGACAAAATACAAATCAAGTATAAAGGTATGTTTCTCAGACTTAGTACATTGTGTTATAGACTAATGTATTGTGTCTAAGTACTGGAAACAGGAGAAATCGAATTGGAAGAGAGATGGCTTTGTTCAACCAAAGTCAGCTCTGTCTGGGTGCACCGGACTGTCCGGTGGTGCACCGGACAGTGTCCGGTGCGCCAGGCTGGCTCAGGCGAACTTGCTGCTCTCGGGAAGAAATTAACGGTCGCCGGGCCAACGGTCGGCCGCTTAATCCGGGCACAACGCGTGGCTGAGCCAACGGCTAGAAGGGGGCACCAGACTGTCCGGTGTGCACCGGACAGTGTCCGGTGCGCCAACGGCTCCAAGGCGCCAACGGTCGACTTCGCCAAATAAGGAAAGAGATCCGCACCGGACTGTCCGGTGCGCCAGTCGACAGAAGGCAAGAAATGCCTTCCTGGAATGCACTCAACGGCTCCTAGCTGCCTTGGGGCCAGAAAAGGGACCCCTAGGCGCATGGAGGAGTACACCAAGCATTCTAAAAGCATTCCTAAGCACTAAGACATCGATTCCGCGCTTTTGATTCCTTGCAATAGCAATTAGAGCTCTAGTTGAGTTGTGAACTCATTGAGTCGTGTTGTGAGCTCTTGTTGCGACTTGTGTGCATGGTGTTGCTGTGATTTCTTGTCTTGAGTGTGTTGCTCATCCCTCCCTTACTCCGTGCTTCTTTGTGAATTTCAAGTGTAAGGGCGAGAGGCTCCAAAGTGTGGAGATTCCTCGCAAACGAGATATAGTAAAGCAAGCAAAACACTGTGGTATTCAAGTGGGTCTTTGGACCGCTTGAGAGGGGTTGATTGCAACCCTCGTCCGTTGGGACGCCACAACGTGGAGTAGGCAAGCGTTGGTCTTGGCCGAACCACGGGATAAAACCACTGTGCCATCTCTGTGATTGATCTTCTGTGGTTATTGTGTTTTGTCGAGACTCCTCTCTAGCCAATTGGCATTATTGTGCTAACGCCTAATCAAGTTTTTGTGGATTAAGTTTCAAGTTTCACAGGATCACCTATTCACCCCCCCTCTAGGTGCTCTCACCGCCGAGCTTCGGCTCGGTTGAGGGGTAGCTCTCCTCGGTGGAGACATTGCAGGTACGGGGTCTACCAGTTCGATTAGGCGTGACCCCGCTCCACTCCTCCTCGACGCGTAGTGCCTCACCCTCGGGGGTCGAGGGTGCCTCGGGCTGAGCCGAGGGTGCATCGGGCTGAGCTGAGGGTGCCTCGGGCTGAGCCGAGGCCTTCTCGGGCTCGGGCGCGTCGTCGGTCTTGACGGAGGGTTGATGCAGGTCTCGGGAGAAGACATCCGGGGGAACCGTTGTCCGCCCCGAGGCTATCTTAGCCAGCTCGTCCGCAGTCTCGTTGTATCATCGGGCGATGTGGTTGAGCTCGAGCCCGTAGAACTTGTCTTCCAGGCGCCGAACCTCATCGCAGTAGGCTTCCATCTTCGGGTCGCGACAGTGGGAGTTCTTCATGACTTGGTCGATGACGAGCTGCGAGTCACCGCGAGCGTCGAGGCGTCGGACCCCTAGCTCGATGGCGATGCGCAACCCGTTGACCAGAGCCTCGTACTCGGCCACATTGTTGGACGCCGGGAAATGGAGGCGCAGCACGTAGCGTAGGTGCTTCCCGAGGGGCGAGATGAAGAGCAGGCCCGCGCCTGCCCCTGTCTTCATCAGCGACCCATCGAAAAACATGGTCCAGAGTTCCGGTTGGATTGGAGCTGTTGGGAGCTGGGTATCGACCCATTCAGCCACAAAGTCCGCCAAGACTTGGGACTTGATGGCCTTCCGAAGGGCGAACGAGATTGCCTCGCCCATGATTTCCACTGCCCACTTTGCAATCCTACCCGAGGCTTCTCGGCACTGGATGATCTCCCCCAGGGGGAAGGACGACACCACAGTTACCGAATGAGACTCGAAGTAGTGTCGCAACTTCCGCCGCGTCAGGATCACCACGTACAGCAGCTTCTGAATTTGTGGGTAGCGGATCTTGGTTTCGGACAGTACCTCACTGATGAAGTAGACCGGCCTCTGGACGGGCAATACATGCCCCTCTTCTCGTCTCTCAACCACGATCGCGGCGCTGACCACCTGAGTGGTAGCGGCGACGTAGATCAAGAGGGCTTCTCCGGCCGCGGGGGGCACCAAGATGGGCACGTTCGTGAGGAGCGCCTTCAGGTTCTCGAGGGCTTCCTCGGCCTCAGGGGTCCAAGTGAAGCACTCGGCCTTTCTTAAGAGGCGGTACAGAGGTAGGCCTCTTTCGCCGAGGCACGAGATAAAACGGCTCAGAGCCGCAAGGCATCCCGTGACCCTATGTACGCCTTTCAAGTCCTTGATGGGCCCCATGTTGGTGATGGCCGCGATTTTCTCCGGGTTGGCTTCGATGCCCCGCTCGGAGATGATGAACCCCAAGAGCATGCCTCGGGGGACTCCGAAGACGCACTTCTCAGGATTGAGCTTTACGCCTTTCGCCTTGAGACACCGGAATGTCATTTCAAGGTCGGAAAGGAGGTCGGAGGCTTTCCTCGTCTTGACTACGATGTCATCGACGTAGGCCTCGACCGTTCGACCAATGTGTTCGCCGAACACGTGGTTCATGCACCTTTGGTATGTCGCACCCGCATTCCTCAAACCAAACGGCATGGTAACATAGCAGTACATGTCGAAAGGTGTGATGAAAGAAGTCACGAGCTGGTCAGACTCTTTCATCCTGATTTGGTGATACCCTGAGTAGGCATCGAGGAAAGACAGAGTTTCGCACCTAGTAGTGGAATCCACGATTTGATCGATGCGAGGCAGAGGGTAGGGAACTTTTGGACATGCTTTGTTTAGACCAGTGTAGTCTACCCACATCCGCCATTTCCCTCCTTTCTTTCTTACAAGCACAGGGTTGGCAAGCCATTCGGGATGGAATACCTCTTTGATGAACCCTGCCGCCATTAGCTTGTGGATCTCCTCGCCTATGGCTCTGCGCTTTTCTTCGTCGAATCGGCGCAAAGGCTGCTTCACGGGTCGGGCCCCAGCTCGGATATCCAGCGAGTGCTCGGCGACATCCCTCGGTATGCCGGGCATGTCCGAGGGACTCCACGCGAAAACGTCGGCGTTTGCACGGAGAAAGTCGACGAGCACTGCTTCCTATTTGGGATCGAGCTCGGAGCCGATCCAGATCTGCTTGGAGGCGTCGTTGCTGGGGTCGAGAGGGACGGACTTAACCGTCTCCGCTGGCTTGAAGTTGCCGGCGTGGCGCTTCACGTCTGGCGCCTCCTTGGAGAGGCTCTCCAGGTCGGCGATGAGGGCCTCGGCGTACTCCACGCACTCCACATCGCATTCGTACGCGTGTCGGTTCGTGGGGCCGACGGTGATGACCCCGTTGGGGCCCGACATCTTGAGCTTGAGGTAAGTGTAGTTGGGGACGACCATGAACTTGGCGTAGCATGGCCTCCCCAACACTGCGTGGTAGGTTCCTCGGAACCCGACCACCTCGAATGTGAGGGTTTCCCTTCGGAAGTTGGAGGGAGTCCCGAAGCAGACGGGTAGATCGAGTTGTCCGAGGGACTGGACGCGTTTCCCGGGGATGATCCCGTGGAAAGGCGTCGTGCTCCGGACCGAGGACAGATCGATCCACAGGAGCCCGAGGGTCTCAGCGTAGATGATGTTGAGGCTGCTGCCTCCGTCCATGAGGACCTTGGTGAGCCTGACGTTGCCGACGACGGGGTCGACAATGAGTGGGTACTTCCTCGGGCTCGGCACGTGGTCGGGGTGGTCGCCCTGGTCGAAGGTGATGGGCTTGTCGGACCAGTCTAGGTAGACTGGCGCCGCCACCTTTACCGAGCAGACCTCCCGACGCTCTTGCTTGTGGTGCCGACCCGAGGCGTTCGCCACTTGCCCACCGTAGATCATGAAGCAGTCGTGGACCTCGGGGAACTCTCTTGCCTTGTGATCCTCCTTCTTATCGTCGTCGCGGGCCCTGCCACCCTCCACAGGTGGCCCGGCCTTGTAAGTGGCGCCAAAGCATGGCGCACTCCTCAAGGGTGTGCTTGACGGGCCCCTGATGATAGGGGCACGACTCCTTGAGCATCTTGTCGAAGAGGTTGGCGCCTCCGGGAGGTTTCCGAGGGTTCTTGTACTCGGCGGCGGCGACAAGGTCCGCGTCGGCGGCGTCGCGTTTCGCTTGCGACTTCTTCTTGCCTTTCTTCTTGGTGCCGCGCTGAGTGGACGCCTCGGGGACATCTTCTGGCTGGCGGCCCTGGGGCTGCTTGTCCTTCCGGAAGATGGCCTCAACTGCCTCCTGGCCAGAGGCGAACTTGGTGGCGATGTTCATCAGCTCGCTCGCCCTGGTGGGGGTCTTGCGACCCAGCTTGCTCACCAGGTCGCGGCAGGTGGTGCCGGCGAGGAACGCGCCGATGACATCCAAGTCGGTGACGTTGGGCAGCTCGGTGCGCTGCTTCGAGAATCGCCGGATGTAGTACTGGAGAGACTCTCCCGGCTGCTGGCGGCAGCTTCGGAGATCCCAGGAGTTCCCAGGGCGCACGTACGTGCCCTGGAAGTTGCCGGCGAAGGCTTGGACTAGGTCGTCCCAGTTGGAGATCTGCCCCGGAGGCAGAAGCTCTAGCCAGGCCCGAGCGGTGTCGGAGAGGAATAGGGGGAGGTTGCGGATGATGAGGTTGTCATCGTCCGTTCCACCTAGGTGGCAGGCCAGCTGGTAGTCTGCGAGCCACAGTTCCGGCCTCGTCTCCCCCGAGTACTTTGTGATAGTAGTCGGGGTTCAGAACCGGGTCGGGAACGACGCCCGTCGTATAGCCCGGCTGAAAGCCTGCGGACCAGGTGGTTCGGGCGAGGGGCTCCGATCCTCCCCGCTGTCGTAGCGTCCCCCACGCCTGGGGTGGTAGCCTCGGCGCACCTTCTCGTTGAGGTGGGCTCGACGGTTGCGGTGATGGTGCTCGTTGCCGAGGCGACCCGGGGCCGCAGGCGCTGTGTTGCGCGTGCGCCCGGTGTGGACCGAGGCTTCCCGCATGAATCGGGAAGTCGCGGCGCGATGCTCCGAGGGGTAGCCCTGCCTTCGGGAGGCAGAGCTTTTGGCCTGTCGGACCGCGACATCCTCCAGGAGATTCTTGATCTCTCCCTGGATACGCCGCCCCTCGGTGGTTGATGGTTTCGGCATCGCGCGGAGAAGTATTGCCGCTGCAGCCAGGTTCTGGCCGACCCCACTGGAAGCCGGTGGCGGCCTTGCCCTGACATCGTCGGCGATGCGGTGCTGGATGCCCTGGGGTAGATGACGCGCTTCTCCGGCCGGAGGTTGGCCTGCCCATTCCTGCCCGATGTCCCGGTGGAACGGCTCAAGTGTTCCTGCTCCCTCGTCGAGCCTGGCCTGCATCTCGCGGATTTGCTCGAGTTGTGAGTCCTAACCCCCTGCAGAGACTGGGACCACAGCTAGCTCCCGTAGGATGTCAACGCGAGGCGCAGGCCTAGGGGGATCACCGTTTTCCGGTATACCAAGATGGTTGCCTTCGCCGGGACCCCCTAGATCGACATGAAAACATTCACGACTTGGGCCGCAGTCCTCGTCGCCGAAGCTGCGGCTACCGTCGGAACAATCGGAGAGGCAGTAGTCGCATGCGGTCATGAAGTCCCGCATGGCACTGGGGTTACCAAGTTCGGAGAAATTCCAACGAAAGTCGGGCTCGTCATCTTCCCGAGGGCCCGTAGGTCGAGACGGCTGTCAACCGGTCCCAGGGTGACCGCATACCGTACCCCGGAGGGTTTGGACTCGCCTCTGTGAAAGCGTCCACTGAAGCGAAGTCGCTTGGTGGGTCGAGGTTAAATCCAAAAGGCACGAGATGGGAATCGGTCGATACCTCTTGGTCGACGGGCGGTGACAGAGTCACGTCAGGGGTAGACGGCACCGTCATCTCAGGTACGAGGGTGACGCCCAGCAAGTCCCTTGCAAGTATGCTGGCGTCGTTCGTTTGCTTGGAGTTGGCATGTTGCGGGGAAACGACGCTCGTCTTTGTCTCAGACGCGAGGTCGATGCCCGGCGTGTCCCCCGTTGGGGCGCCGGCGCCGTCGACTCGCTCGACAGCCGACGAGGTGCCGCCTCCTGCTTGGCCTTGGTTGCCCCGCCTCCTCCTCCGTCGGCGGGGGAGGCGACGGGACAAACTCGAATGTTGTTCTTCCGCCACGTGGGGAAGACGTCGTCGATTCCGCCGCCGGCGGGCGGGTTGTCGGCCGCCATTGTCGCTGTCGCGCGGCGGGGGAAGGAGTATCATGTCGTAGCTGCCGTCGAGGGACATGAACTCAAGACTCCCGAAACGGAGCATCGTTCCGGGCTGGAAAGGTTGCTGGAGACTACCCATCTGGAGCTTGACGGGAAGCTGTTCGTCAACACGCAGCAGACCCCTACCTGGCGCGCCAACTGTCGGCGTTTCGACCCGGGGGGTCCCTGGACCGACGAGTAAATTGTCGCCGCGTGCCCCAACCCAGATGGGTCGGCGCGAGACGGAGCGCGAAGGGGGGGAGAAGCCGGAGGGAGATAGGCGTAAAAGGGGAAACCCACGGCCTTCGTGTTTGTCCCGCGCCCAGGTCGGGTGCGCTTGCAGTAGGAGGTTACAAGCGTCCGCGCGGGAGGGAGCGAGAGGCCTATGCGCGCGCCGTCCCGTCCTTCCCCGCGCGGCCAACCTTCTGTAAGAGGGCCCTGGACCTTCCTTTTATAGGCATAAGGAGAGGGTCCAGGTGTACAATGGGAGGTGTAGCAGTGTGCTAACGTGTCTAGCAGAGAAGAGCTAGTGCCCTAAGTACATGCCGTCGTGGCAGCCGGAGAGGTTTTGGCACCCTGTTCGTGTGGTGTCGTGGCCGTCGGAGGAGCGCTGGAGCCTGGCGGAAGGACAGCTGTCGGGGCTGTCGAGTCCTTGCTGACGTCTCCTTGCTTCCGTAAGGGGGCTAAGAGCCACCGTCGTCATGGAGCATGTGGGGCGCCATCATTACTTGTTTACCGGGGCGAACCAGATGGGACGTCGGTCTTGTTCCCCATAGCCTGAGTTAGCTTGGGGTAGGGTAATGATGGCGCCTCCTGTGACGTGGTCGGTCCGAGCCCTGGGTTGGGCGAGGCGGAGGCTCCTCCGAGGTCGAGTCTGTCTTCCGAGGCCGAGATCGAGTCCGAGCCCCTGGGTCGGGCGAGGTGGAGACCGTCGGCTGAGGCCAGGGCTAAGTCCGAGCCCTGGGGTCGGGCGAGGCGGAGTTCGTCGTCTTCCGGGGCCGAGCCCGAGTCCGAGCCCTGGGATCGGGCGAGGCGGAGTTCGTTGTCTTCTGGGGCTGAGCCCGAGTCCGAGCCCTGGGGTCGGGCGAGGCGGGGCTTCCTATGGCGCCCGAGGCTGGACTTGGCCACTGTCAGCCTCACTCTGTCGAGTGGCACAACAGTCGGAGCGGCGCAGGCGGCGCTGTCCTCTTGTCAGGCCGGTCAGTGGAGCGGCGAAGTGACTGCGGTCACTTTCGGCTCTGTCGACTGAAGGGCGCGCGTCAGGATAAGGTGTCAGGCCATCCTTGCATTAAATGCCCCTGCGACGCGGTCGATTGTCGTGGCGATTTGGCCAAGGTTGCTTCTTGGCGAAGACTGGGCCTCGGGCGAGCCGAAGGTGTGTCCGTTGCTTGAGGGGGCCCTCGGGCGAGACATGAATCCTCCGGGGTCGGCTGCCCTTGCCCGAGGCTGGGCTCGGGCGAGGCGAGGTCGTGTCCCTTGAGCGGACCGAGCCTTGACTTAATCGCACCCATCAGGCCTTTGCAGCTTTGTGCTGATGGGGGTTACCAGCTGAGATTAGGAGTCTTGGGGGTACCCCTAATTATGGTCCCCGACACCTAGTCTCACTGATCTCAGTTATGTGGAGGTGGTTCTCAAATCATTTGCCAACCATGTGTTTTATCTGTGTAGTGTAATTATACTCACGGGTATCCGATACCCGCCCGATACCCGATGGGTACAGGCACATGTACAAAATCGTACCTGCGGGAATAGTCGCGGGTGGGTATGAGTAATGCCCGCACGTATTGGCGCGGGTGGATATTTACCATACCCGATTCGAACCTGACCCATTGTCATCCCTATTACCATTCCATTGTCTACTAAACTGACTCCGCGTGCAATCTCCTTCCTTCTTGCAGCTCCAGCAAGTCGCCATTGCTCTAGAGATCCACATGTGGTTCTCAGTGCATTTTCCTATCTTTTAGAACTGAACTGTGTAAAACACAATGGCATCGATCATATCTGGAGCAAGGAGCCTTCACTCACTCGCTCTGCGATCGCGGATGTTGGGCGAGACGGCTCAGCTCGGTCCTTTTAACCATAGCGTGCAGCGGAGGTGGAGAAAGCCTGTAGATTCGGCAAGAACACGTCTCGAGGGAAGAACTATGGATCATAGGCTGGACAAGCTAATGGTTCAGCTGAGGAACTTGAGGCTAGCCTTGGCTTTGCATGAGGTGATATCTCAGCAGAGGAACGGATACGCGTCTCTCCAGCTCCTCTCAAGGTGGAGGCATGAGGTCGGGCTGAACATTGAGGTCGGTGATTTCCTCAAGAAATACCCCCACATGTTTTAGACCTACTGAAAGGGAAATATGCCCTTGGGCCATTTCTAAGTATTTTGGTGATTTAGTGTCCAACACAAGTGCCTAAGTGTTAAATGGTGGACAAAGTACAAATCAAGTATAAAGGTATGTTTCTCAGACTTAGTACATTGTTTTAGAGACTAATGTTTTGTGTCTAAGTGCTGGAAACAGGAAAAATCAAGTTAAAATTGAAGATGGCTTTGTTCAGCCAAAGTCAGCCCTGTCTGGGTGCACCAGACTGTCCGGTGGTGCACCGGATAGTGTCCGGTGCGCCAGGCTGGCTCAGGCGAACTTGCTGCTCTCGAGAAGTGATTAACGGCGTACGACTATAATTCACCGGACTGTCCGGTGTGCACCGGACTGTCCGGTGAGCCAACGGTCGGCCGGGCCAACGGTCGGCCGCGCGATCCGCGCGAGACACGTGGCCGAGCCAACGGTCGGAAGGGGGCACCAGACTGTCCGGTGTGCACCAGACAGTGTCCGGTGCGCCAACGGCTCCCAAGTGCCAACGGTCGGCTTCGCCAAATAAGGAAAGAAATCCGCACCGGACAGTGTCCGGTGGTGCACTAGACTGTCCGGCGCGCCAGGCGATAGAAGGCAAGAATTACCTTCCTGGAATTCTCTCAACGGCTCCTATCTGCCTTGGGGCTATAAAAGGGACCCCTATGCGCATGGAGGAGTACACCAAGCATTCTCTAAGCATTCCTAAGCACCAAGACCTCAATTCCGCGCATTTGATTCTTTATGATAGCAATTAGAGCTCTATTTGAGTTGTGAACTCGTTGAGTTGTGTTGTGAGCTCTTGTTGCGACTTGTGTGCGTGTTGTCGATCTGATTTTGTGTCTTGTGTGCGTTGCTCATCCCTTCCTTACTCCGTGCTTCTTTGTGAACATCAAAGTGTAAGGGCGAGAGGCTCTAAGTTGTGGAGATTCCTCGCAAACGGGATATAGTAAAGCAAAGCAAAACACTGTGGTATTCAAGTGGGTCTTTGGACCACTTGAGAGGGGTTGATTGCAACCCTCGTCCGTTGGGACGCCACAACGTGGAGTAGGCAAGTGTTGAACTTGGCCGAACCACGGGATAAACCACTGTGTCTATCTGTGATTGATCTTCTTGTGGTTATTGTGTCTTGTAAAGACTCTTCTCTAGCCACTTGGCTTTAATTGTGCTAACTCCTAATCAAGTTTTGTGAGTTAAGTTTCAAGTTTTTACAGGATCACCTATTCACCCCCCCCCCCCTCTAGGTGCTCTCAATTGGTATCGGAGCCGTTCTCTTCAAGAAAGGGACTAATCGCCCGAAGAGATGGATCCTAAGGGCAAGGGGATTGTGATCAATGATAAGGAGAAGGAGTCCTTCGTCAACGAGCCTAAAGATGACAAGCCTACCGACTCGGGCTCGGGCCACAAACGAAGAGATGGGAAGAAGAAGAAGACGAGGCGCATCAAGGAGATCGTCTACTACGATGACAGCGACGAGTCCTCTTCTTCCCAAAAGGATGACGATAACAACTACGAGAAAAAGAAGACGGTTAACTCAAACTTCTCTTTCGATTATTCTCGTATTCCGCATAGCTCAAATGCACATTTGCTTTCCATTCCACTTGGTAAACCTCCTCATTTTGATGGAGAGGACTACGGATTTTGGAGTCACAAAATGCGTAGTCACCTGTTCTCTCTCCATCCTAGTATATGGGAGATAGTAGAGAGTGGAATGAAATTTGATAGCTCGGACAGTCCTTTATTTAGAAATGAACAGATTCATAAAAATGCACAAGCTACTACTGTGTTGTTAGCCTCATTGTGCAGGGACGAGTACCATAAGGTGAGCGGCTTGGACAATGCCAAGCAGATCTGGGACACCCTCAAGATCTCACATGAGGGGAACGACGTCACCATGCTCACCAAAATGGAGTTGGTGGAAGGCGAACTCGGGAGATTCGCAATGATTAGAGGGGAGGAGCCAACACAGACGTACAACAGGCTCAAGACCCTCGTCAACAAGATAAGGAGCTACGAAAGCACGCGATGGACGGACCACGACGTTGTCCGCCTAATGCTAAGGTCCTTTACCGTCCTTGATCCACATCTTTTGAACAACATTCGTGAGAATCCTAGGTACACGAAGATGACGCCCGAAGAGATCCTTGGAAAGTTCGTAAGCGGGCGGATGATGATCAAGGAGGATAGATACGTCGACGATGCATTAAACGGCCCAATCCAAGAGCCTCAAACTATTGCTCTCAAGGCAACCAGGAGCAAGGAGGCGCTACCTAGCAAGGTGGCACAAGTTGAGGCGGTCGGGCTTAATGATGAAGAGATGGCCCTCATCATCAAGCGATTCAAGACGGCGCTAAAGGGTCGCAAGGAGCACCCCAACAAGAACAAGACGAAGGGGAAGCGCTCCTGCTTCAAATGTGGTAAGATTGGTCATTTTATTGCTAACTGCCCCGGTAATGATAGTGACCAGGAAAAGAAGAGTGGAAAGTGGGAAAAGAAGAAGAACTACAAGAAGGCGAAGGGCGAGGCACATCTTGGAAAGGAGTGGGATTCGGATTGCTCCTCGTCAGACTCCGACAACGAAGGACTCACCGCCACCGCCTTCAACAAGTCATCCCTCTTCCCCAACGAGCATCACACTTGCCTCATGGCAAGGGAAAAGAAGGTAAGCACTCGTAATACTAGTACTTATGCTTCTTCAAGTGAGGATGAGTCTAGTGATGATGATGAAATAGATTATTCATGTTTGTTCAAAGGCCTAGATAGAACCAAGGTTGATAAAATTAATGAATTAATTGATGCCTTGAATGATAAGAATATGTTATTAGAAAAGCAAGAGGATCTTTTGTATGAAGAGCATGATAAATTTGTTAGTGCACAAAATTATCTTGCTCTAGAAGTTAAAAGGAATGAAATGCTTTCTTGTGAACTATCTACTTGTCATGAAACCATTTCTACTCTAAAAGGTGTTAATGATGATTTAAATGCTAAACTAGAAGTAGCAAATAAATCTAACTCTTGTGTAGAACATGTTATAATCTGCAGTAGATGCAAAAATTTTAATGTTGATGCTTGTAGTGAACACCTAGCTTGTATTTCTAAATTAAATGATGAAGTGGCTAGTCTTAATGCTCAACTTAAGACTAGCAAGAGTGAATTTGACAAGCTAAAATTTGCAAGGGATGCCTACACGATTGGTAGACACCCCTCAATTAAGGAAGGTCTTGGCTTCAAGAGGGAAGTCAAGAACTTACCAAGCCAAAAGGCTTCCATCTCCGCCAAGGAGAAAGGGAAGGCCCCTATGGCTAGTAGTGCTCAAAAGAACCATGCCTTCATGTATCATGATAGGAGACATTCTAGAAATGGCTATAGAAGTCATAATGATTTTGATTCTCATGCCATGGTTGCTTCTAGCTCCTCTATTATGCATGATAGAAACTTAGCTAGGAGAAATGTTATTAATAACATGCCTAGAAGAAATGTTGTTCATGTGCCTAGGAAAACAAATAGTGAACCTTCTACAATTTATCATGCTTTAAATGCTTCCTTTGCTATTTGTAGAAAGGATAGGAAGATAATTGCTAGAAAATTAGGGGCACAATGCAAGGGAGATAAAACTTGCATTTGGGTCCCTAAGACTATTGTGACTAACCTTGTAGGACCCAACATGAGTTGGGTACCTAAGACCCAAGCCTAAATTTGCCTTGCAGGTTTATGCATCCGGGGGCTCAAGCTGGATTATCGACAGCGGATGCACAAACCACATGACGGGGGAAAAGAGGATGTTCTCTTCCTACGTCAAGAACAAGGATCCCCAAGATTCAATCATATTTGGTGATGGGAACCAAGGCAAGGTGAAAGGTTTAGGAAAAATTGCTATTTCATCCGAGCACTCTATTTCTAATGTGTTCTTAGTTGAGTCACTTGGATATAACTTGTTGTCTGTGAGTCAATTATGTAATATGGGATATAATTGTCTATTCACAAATGTAGATGTGTCTGTCTTTAGAAGAAGTGATGGTTCATTAGCTTTTAAGAGTGCATTAGACGACAAACTCTATTTAGTTGATTTTGCAAAAGAAGAGGCCGGTCTAAATGCATGCTTAATTGCTAAGACTAGCATGGGCTGGCTGTGGCATCGCCGCTTAGCACATGTGGGGATGAAGAACCTTCACAAGCTTCTAAAGGGAGAACACGTGATAGGTCTAACTAATGTTACTTTCGAAAAAGATAGACCTTGTGCAGCTTGTCAAGCAGGGAAACAGGTGGGAAGCTCTCATCATGCCAAGAATGTGATGACAACATCAAGATCCCTGGAGTTACTTCATATGGACCTCTTCGGACCCGTCGCCTATCTAAGCATAGGAGGAAGTAAGTATGGTCTTGTTATAGTTGATGATTTTTCCCGCTTCACTTGGGTATTCTTTTTGCAGGATAAATCTGAAACCCAAGGGACCCTCAAGCGCTTCCTAAGGAGAGCTCAAAATGAATTTGAGCTCAAGGTGAAGAAGATAAGGAGCGACAATGGGTCCGAGTTCAAGAACCTTCAAGTGGAGGAGTATCTTGAGGAGGAAGGAATCAAGCACGAGTTCTCCGCTCCCTACACACCACAACAAAATGGTGTGGTGGAGAGGAAGAACAGGACGCTTATAGACATGGCAAGGACGATGCTTGGAGAGTTCAAGACCCCCGAGCGCTTCTGGTCGGAAGCCGTGAACACGGCTTGCCACGCCATCAACCGGGTCTACCTTCATCGCCTCCTCAAGAAGACTTCGTATGAGCTACTAACCGGTAACAAACCCAATGTTTCGTATTTTCGAGTTTTTGGGAGTAAATGCTACATTCTAGTGAAGAAGGGTAGGAATTCCAAATTTGCTCCCAAAGCCGTAGAAGGGTTTTTGTTAGGTTATGACTCAAATACAAAGGCGTATAGGGTCTTCAATAAATCATTGGGTTTGGTTGAAGTCTCTAGCGACATTGTATTTGATGAGACTAATGGCTCTCCAAGAGAGCAAGTTGTTGATCTTGATGATGTAGACGAAGAAGACGTTCCAACGGCCGCAATGCGCACTATGGCGATTGGAGATGTGAGGCCACAGGAACAAAATGAGCAAGATCAACCTTCTTCCTCAACAATGGTGCATCCCCCAACTCAAGAAGATGAACAGGTTCATCAAGAGGAGGCGTGTGATCAAGGGGGAGCACAAGATGATCAAGTAATGGAGGAGGAAGCACAACAGACACCTCCAACTCAAGTCCGAGCGATGATTCAAAGGGATCATCCCGTCGACCAAATTTTGGGTGACATTAGCAAGGGAGTAACTACTCGATCTCGATAAGTTAATTTTTGTGAGCATTACTCTTTTGTCTCTTCTATTGAGCCTTTCAGGGTAGAGGAGACCTTGCTAGATCTGGACTAGGTGTTGGCCATGCAAGAGGAGCTCAATAACTTCAAGAGAAATGAAGTTTGGACACTGGTGCCTCCTCCCAAGCAAAATGTTGTGGGAACCAAGTGGGTGTTTCGCAACAAACAAGACGAGCACGGGGTGGTGACAAGGAACAAGGCTAGACTTGTGGCAAAAGGTTATGCCCAAGTCGTAGGTTTGGACTTTGAGGAGACTTTTGCTCCTGTGGCTAGGCTAGAGTCCATTCGCATATTGCTAGCATATGCCGCTCACCATTCTTTCAGGTTGTTCCAAATGGATGTGAAGAGCGCTTTCCTCAACGGGCCAATCAAGGAGGAGGTGTACGTGGAGCAACCCCCTGGCTTCGAGGATGAACGGTACCCCGACCACGTGTGTAAGCTCTCTAAGGCGCTCTATGGACTTAAGCAAGCCCCAAGAGCATGGTATGAATGCCTTAGAGACTTTTTAATTGCTAATGCTTTCAAGGTTGGGAAAGCCGATCCAACTCTTTTTACTAAGACTTGTGATGGTGATCTTTTTGTGTGCCAAATTTATGTCGATGACATAATATTTGGTTCTACTAATCAAAAGTCTTGTGAAGAGTTTAGCAGGGCGATGACTCAAAAGTTTGAGATGTCAATGATGGGCGAGTTAAGCTATTTCCTTGGGTTCCAAGTGAGGCAACTCAAGGATGGGACCTTCATCTCCCAAACGAAGTACACGCAAGACTTGATCAAGCGGTTTGGGATGAAAGACGCCAAGCCCGCAAAGACTCCAATGAGAACCGACGGACACACCGACCTCAACAAAGGAGGTAAGTCCGTTGATCAAAAGGCATACCGGTCTATGATAGGGTCTTTACTTTATTTATGTGCTAGTAGACCAGATATTATGCTTAGCGTATGCATGTGTGATAGATTTCAATCCGATCCAAGGGAATGTCACTTAGTGGTGGTGAAGCAAATTCTTAGATATTTAGTCGCTACGCCTTGCTTCGGGATCTGGTATCCAAAGGGGTCTACCTTTGACTTGATTGGATATTCAGACTCCGACTATGCCGGATGTAAGGTCGATAGGAAGAGTACATCGGGGACGTGCCAATTCTTAGGAAGGTCCCTGGTGTCTTGGAGTTCTAAGAAACAAACTTTCGTTGCCCTATCCACCGCTGAGGCCGAGTACGTTGCCGCAGGACAGTGTTGCGCGCAACTACTTTGGATGAGGCAAACCCTCCGGGACTTTGGCTACAATCTGAGCAAAGTCCCACTCCTATGTGATAATGAGAGTGCTATCCGCATGGCGGATAATCCTGTTGAACACAGTCGCACAAAGCACATAGACATCCGGCATCACTTTTTGAGAGACCACCAGCAAAAGGGAGATATCAAAGTGTTTCATGTTAGCTCCGAGAACCAGCTAGCCGATATCTTTACCAAGCCTTTAGATGAGCAGACCTTTTGCAAGTTGCGTAGTGAGCTAAATGTCTTAGATTCGCGGAACTTGGATTGATTTATAGCATACATGTGTTTTATGCCTTGATCATGTTCCTTAAGCATTTTGTTGTTTATTTATGGTGCTCAAGTTGTACAAACACTCCCCGGACCTTACAAGTCCATTTGCAAGTGATGCACATATTTAGGGGGAGATGTGTTACAACTTGACTCTTTGGGACTAACCTTGTGTTTGAGTTTGCTTGATTTAGTCTCAAAGGTGGATTGAAAGGGAAAAGGTGGACTTGGACCATGCAAGACTTCCACTGCACTCCGATGAGAGAGTAACTCACTCCAAGTTCATCTATGTACTCCTGTTGCCTTTTTACTCTTAGTTGAAAATTTTGGTGAGGCAATGGGGTTAAAGGGCCAAAATTGATCCCATTTTGGTGCTTAATGCCAAAGGGGGAGAAAATAAGGCCAAACCAAGAAATGGATCAGCTACCACTTGAGAATTTTGAAAAAGTAGAGTTAGAGTTTTTGTTTGTCAAAATACTTCTATTTGTCTCTTATTGTCAAAAGTTGGTCTCTTGTGGGGGGAAGGCTTAATTATGGGAAAAAGGGGGAGTTTTTGAATTTTTGATCAATTTCTCTTGAAATATCTCTCCTTATGTTTCAACAAGTGTGTTTGACTTAGAGATAGGAAATTGAGTTAGATTTGCAAAAACAAACCAAGTGGTGGCAAAGAATGATCCATATATACCAAATTTGAATCAAAACAATTTTGAGTTCTTATTTGAATTGATTTTGCACTTGTTCTACTTGCTTTATGTTGTGTTGGCATAAATCACCAAAAAAGGGGGAGATTGAAAGGGAAATGTGCCCTTGGCCATTTCTAAGTATTTTGGTGATTTAGTGTCCAACACAAGTGCCTAAGTGTTAACGGCGTACGGCTATAATTCACCGGACTGTTCGGTGTGCACCGGACTGTCCGGTGAGCCAACGGTCGGCCGCGCGATCCGCGCGAGACACGTGACCGAGCCAACGGTCGGAAGGGGGCACCGGACAGTGTCCGGTGCGCCAACGGCTCCCAAGTGCCAACAGTCGGCTTCGCCAAAGAAGGAAAGAAATCCGCACCGGACAGTGTCCGGTGGTGCACCGAACTGTCCGGTGCGCCAGGCGACAGAAGGCAAGAATTGTCTTCCTGGAATGCTCTCAACGGCTCCTAGCTACCTTGGGGCTATAAAAGGGACCCCTAGGCGCATGGAGGAGTACACCAAGCATTCTCTAAGCATTCCTAAGCACCAAGACCTTAATTCCACGCATTTGATTCTTTATGATAGCAATTAGAGCTCTATTTGAGTTGTGAACTCATTGAGTTGTGTTGTGAGCTCTTGTTGCGACTTGCGTGCGTGTTGTCGATCTGATTTCGTGTCTTGTGTGCGTTGCTCATCCCTTCCTTACTCCGTGCTTCTTTGTGAACATCAAAGTGTAAGGGCGAGAGGCTCCAAGTTGTGGAGATTCCTCGCAAACGGGATATAGTAAAGCAAAGCAAAACACCGTGGTATTCAAGTGGGTCTTGGACCACTTGAGAGGGGTTGATTGCAACCCTCGTCCATTGGGACGCCACAACGTGGAGTAGGCAAGTGTTGAACTTGGCCGAACCACGGGATAAACCACTGTGTCTATCTGTGATTGATCTTCTTGTGGTTATCGTGTCTTGTAAAGACTCTTCTCTAGCCACTTGGCTTTAATTGTGCTAACTCCTAATCAAGTTTTGTGAGTTAAGTTTCAAGTTTTTACAGGATCACCTATTCACCCCCCCTCTAGGTGCTCTCACCTACGTGCACCCTGTCAAGAGGAACCACTGCTGCAACATCACGCAGAAGATGTCTGACTTGATCGCAGAGGAAGACGCTCTGGTCAGGGAGAATGAGGTCGGCGTAGTCATAACGCGTTCATGTTCAGAGTTCCATCTAGAGGCGGATCCAAGGCCCAAGGGTGGGGCAAAGGGGGCCATGGCCCCACCTCAATTTTTATATGCTATTATACCTAGATTTAGATATACATCAAAATAAAAAAAACTTTATATAGTAGGTACAACCAAATCTAATGAAACCTAGTTTTAATCTAACTTTTTCTCGACAGTCCATTGCTTAGCCCGCTCTCCATACAAGTAGTTCGATTCCTTCCCCTAGCGGCTAGCTACTCGACCTACTCATGGCTCGATCGCTCCTTCGATCATGACTGGATCAGTAGTGGATGACCAGACCCGTCCGCTACCAGTGTCACCTTGTCTTCTCGTCACTCGTTAGTTCATCGCGTTGTCGGGATCCCACACGCAGCGCCACTACTTTGTCTCCTATTCAGCATCGACTGGTGGGCAAGCTATTGGTGGGATCCTGCCTTAGCACCATGGTGCCACCACCATCTGCCCTCACTATGTCACCAGGGTCCCACCACGTTGCCGCAATGCAACAATTGTTGTTGCTTGCCACTGCCTACAACTGCTTGCCCTCGCTGCCCCTCGCATGTTGCTGCCTCATCATCGTCATCTCAAGGCAGACTCACCACAATGACGCGTCGATGTGGCCGCTTCACCCGCCTTTCTGTAGGGTGGCCAAAATGGTTTTCTGATATTCATATCATTTTAGAACGCTCCTAGTATTATCACCTAACCTTGTTATTATCATGAAGCTATTTTTATCTAGTCGTCTAGTATCGTGGTTTGTCTCTTATGGTGTCGCCCCACCTAAATTTTGTTCTGCGTCCGCCACTGTTCCATCCACAGATATTCAGCTAGATTATGTATATATTCAGCTAGATTATGATGTTCAGAGTTTGAAGAAATATATTTTTATGTATATATTCAGCTAGATTATGATGAATCTACACATATAGAAAACACATACATCAATTATTGTATGAATCCATTAAAATAGTAAAACGAATTTTAGTTTGGGATAGAGGGAGTATTATAGAGCATCATGTAGATACTGCATAGATAACTCAAAGTATACCTTGAAATTTTCCATTTATTATCTGTAAAAAATCCAAGATACATCATAGATTATACTAATCATACTATATGAACACGTATGTCATGGAATATAGCAGAAAATAAAAAAAGTAAAAAGATAGGGTAAAGATAGCGGGCTAAGAGCAACTCTAATAGTTTCTTTAAGAGGGTAAAAATAGGGTAAGATAGCGAGATCCGGAACACATGATCTGGATGGACAGCAAAGGCTAGAGCACCTAAGTGAGGCAGCGTTCACAGTTTCCGAAAAAAAAATTGGCCCCACGGAAAAGCAGGAAAGTCAAAATCAAATAAGTTTAATATTTTTAAAACAAAACTCTATAATTTATATTAAACAATGTCAATTTGGGAAAACATATTCCTTTAGGACCCTACTGAATTAAAGGAAATTTCAGGAATTTTTATACCGAAATTGTGAACCCTTGGCCAGGGCGCTGGGGCCACGGCTTCACGGGAGGGCACCTTCTGCATGTCTCGCGCCATGTCGCCACCACGTGGGGGAAAACTTGCGGGACTAGTGGGAAAGAAAGCACGAAATGTTTTCGGGAGGATTATACTCCCGCAAATATGCGGGGCGACGACGAATGGTTGCGGTGTCGTGTATTTTTGCGGACAAGAAAGAGGATCGATTGGAGGTCGTTTTTTTCTATTTTCTCGCTAAATAAGGTTTTAGGGTAATTTTAAGGGAATTTTAGGAGTTGCTCTATGGGTGTGTTTGGTTGAGGAGCGAGGAAGAATGGAGCAGCTCTATTTCTGTTTTCTAGATGTTTGGTTTCTGGAACGGATTTGGAGTCTATATATGACAAATATTTGGAATGTTCTCGCTCTACCAAAACGACCGGATGTGAGCGCTCACCTTCCTCTTCTCTTCTCCACACTTGTATGGCTATCTAACCAAACAATGAACGGAGCGGCTCCATTCTATTCTAGTCTTCAACCAAACAAAAAATAGAATGTTTCCGTTGTAATTGCCAAACACAGAATGAAATGACTCCATTCTCAAAAACTGGAATGGAGTCACTCCATTCCAATTGACTCTCCAACCAAACGCACCCTAAGGTCTTATTTGGATACTATAGTGTGCACCCCCAATCCACCTCACACACATGTGAATTATGGTGAATACTAGAGTATCCAAACAAAACCTAAAAGTGTGAATATCCCTCTCTCAAACTAAATATACCAACTAACCAAAATAAAAACTAGCTCTAGAGTTTACATTACATGATGCCCTATTTGTACGATAGAGCAGCAAACAAAACAAAACAATTAATGGGTTTTACTTACAGCACAACTAGCTGCTGCTGCTAGCTACGTAAACCAGCACGCATAGGAAGATCTACTGCTCTAGAGTTTACATTACATGCGGCCCTATTTGTACGATAGAGGGCCAGATCTCGACACTGCGAACCTCTGCAACGAGCCAGCTCCATCGCTGCTCCCGGAGCTGGAGCCCTCGACGAACTTCTTCGCCTTTCTGCTCGCACCGAAGTCGAGCGGTCCAGAGCGCCTCATGCTCCGCGCAGCAGCCGTCCGGCCCTCCTATCCGCGTCGTAGCCATCGTCGTGCTGGGACCCCGACGAGCTGTAGTAGCCTGGGTCGAAGGTGTGGGACCTGGGTGTTGTCTCTGGTCGGTTCTGCATCTGCCTTGCGGACGGGGACGCGTGTGCCAGAGAGATGAGAGGCGACTGCCTTGGGGACTGCTCCGCCGGTTCCGAGGCCAGCAGAGAGCCTCCGTACAGCTGGTGGTATATCGAGCGCAGGATGGTGTATGGGATGTGAGCTTCTAAGGTGCTCCTTGGCACGTACGGGGACAGCTCGCAGAGCTGGTCCTGGAATGTCAGCTTCGGGACGATGTGCTGCCTGCATTTGGTGTCATGTAAAAAATTTAAGCCAGCAAACAAAATGCAGTGCACCAGGTACCTACCTGCTTGTGTCGTTCCATGAATCCAGGACGATCCCTGCAGACAGTTTGACGTAGATCTGCATACAAGATTTGATATTTGCTTCTGCTGAGACACGGCTCGGTAACTCGGCCTCTTGCAGTTCATCTGTATGCACATTTGAAAGAGAATTTATTCGCTGCTCCCTTTCGACCCGAGTGTATTCGCTTCCCCCAATCACAGCACTTACACACCTGCACAAATACAATCACAGCACTTACATACCCACAACTAACGATTTTTGACATCAAACATAGAGTCAGTCCATACCTTGCTAGGCAGTGCAAATTGTTACTGAGTCCACCTATATTGACATCATAAACAGCACCGTTCCAAATGTTGGACACCATGAATGCAGCACAAAGGTATGGAAGTAGGATCCAAGAATTATCATTAGCTGCACCAGCGTCTGCCAGAATAGAGTGTACCCACTCAGCATCATGTTTGTCGCCAACACCAACACTGCTTGCAACCTTTCTCAATCTAATTATCTCATTTTTATCAGGTACATCGTCTGGCAACTGCAAGGCTAATCCTTTGAGCAGAGAATATATCAGAGGCACTTTCTCTTCAAGGACTGCTCCAACAGCCTCAACCAACAGTCAGCGTCGTCACCGCCGCCTAAGAATTTGGAACAGGAATGGCGCCTCTTGGACCCCCACTAGCGGCAAACCCCCACGCCAAGCAGTGCTGAACATGCTGGTTTGAAAATGGGAATGCACGCAGGACGGCAGGAGCCACCCGAGGAGGTCGGAATCGAAGGAAGGATAATTCGCAATTGATGAACACAGATACTCAGGAAAGCAGGTGAGCAAGGCAGCAAGCTGGATAGCCTAAATCGACATGGCACCCGGCGGCGTTTCACGACGGCGGGGATTGCTGCTTGTTTTGGTCACTGCTTGACAGATTACCAATGCCGCAGCTAGGCATCGCTTCACCCTAGGCAGACGATATCAGTAGGTATTTTTATATGTAGAGATTACAGCAAGATCACGGTTGAGTTAATTGGTTCTTTCCATGCGTCACTTCTAACTCCATGTTCCAGTATGGAATTGCAGAATCCACCTGGCATATGTTATCCTGGCACCCATGACTGCTTCCCAGACCATGCTCCTCAGCTGACCAAGTTGCACTATCCTGTTGGCATTCACCAACGTTACGAGATCCAGATAATACCAAGTCCAGCATCTTCCTCCGCACAATGTACACAGGGTTAGGCTCAATCAGATATCCTTTACTGTAACTCTCCCTTAGGATAACTGTCTGTGTGCTTCCTTTCGTCGAGATGTAGAAAATGCCTGGATACTTGAGAAAAAATTCTAGCAGGTTTACCTCCATGGTGTACAATCTTCTGAAGTGTGACAGTCTCTCAAGTGGCATCATTCTTTCGATCGTCAGGCTCAAAAGCTCATGAAGAACACCAACAATGCGTTTCTCAAGCCGCTCCACGTTGCGGATCGAATGCGAATCATTCTTCTCATAAGGTTTGGTGTAGGGAAGCCTCTGCCAGTTCTTGAGTTTCTCCCTGAAACCTTTCTGAACCTTAAATCCAGTTGGGAAGTTGATCGGGAAAGCATATTTTGTCTCTGATTCAGCTAGCCATTTTTCTGTGTACTCCCTTTTCCTCCACTCGTCGACCTTAGCTACAGCCAATGTTTCATCCATAGAGAAAAGTGATAGAGTAGCTGGGGATTCGAGAATTAAATCATGTCGATGGTTCGGCAGTATAGAGGACCTGTAATCATCCGGAAGCCCAAGTTCCCTTCTTATGAGCCATAACGCGTGCATGTTCAGAGTTCCATCCACAGAGAGCATGAGAAGTTTCTTCAGCCGCTGAACTACGCCGACCTCATTCTCCCTGACCACAGCGTCTTCCTCTGCGATCAAGTCGGACATCTTCTGCGTGATCTTGCAGCAGTGGTTCCTCTTGACAGGGTGCACGTAGGTCTGAAACACGTGGGGGTATTTCTTGAGGAAAGCACCGACCTCAATGTTCAGCCCGACCTCATGCCTCCACCTTGAGAGGAGCTGGAGAGACGCATATCCGTTCCTCTGCTGAGATATCACCTCATGCAAAGCCAAGGCCAGCCTCAAGTTCCTCAGCTGAACCATTAGCTTGTCCAGCCTATGATCCATAGTTCTTCCCTCGAGACGTGTTCTTGCCGAATCTACAGGCTTTCTCCACCTCCGCTGCACGTTGCGGTTAAAAGGACCGAGCTGAGTCATTTCGCCCAACATCCGCGATCGCAGAGCGAGTGAGTGAAGGCTCCTTGCTCCAGATATGATTGTTGCCATTGTGTTTTTCACAGTTCAGTTCTAAAAGATACGAAAATGCACTGAAACCCACATGTGGATCTCTAGAGCAATGGTCACTTGCTGGAGCTGCAACTGCAAGAAGGAAGGAGATTGCACGTGGAGTCAGTTTAGTAGACAATGGAATGGAAATAGGGATGACAATGGGTCGGTTCGGATCGGATATGGTAAATATCCGCCCGCGATAATACGCGCGGGCATTACTCATAACCGTCCGTGACTATTCCCGCAGGCAGGATTTTGTACCCGTGCCGGTATCGGGCGGGTATCGGATACACGCGGCTATAATTATACTCTATACAAATAAAACACATGGTTGACAAATGATTTGAGAACCACCTCCACCTAATTGAGATCAGTGAGACGTCAACTGTAAAATATACATGCGAGGGCGGAGGGACTGACAGTAGCAGCCTGGGATCTGCCCGGTGGCCGGCAGCCGGCTCCTACCTCGGAGTGCAGTGACGGCGACGCTGACGCAGGGGCACTGGGCACTGGGCAGGGAGCCACCGAGCCAGGGACGCAGCCACGCAGCGCCACTACTCGCTCCTCGCTCGGCTTGATGCCTACTGCTGGCGGTGGGCGGTGGCGGGGGCAGGGACGCAGGCAGCACCGCGGCAGGAGGACGGGCCTGGAGTCCTGGACGGCAGGGTCGGCGCCGGGCCGCCGGCGGTTGCTCTTGCTCGGCGGGTTGCTAATTTGCTACATGGGGCGGCGGCTGGTGGTGGCCGGCGGAGAGCCACGGTCCGTGACTCCGTGTCCGTGAGCGTCAAGACTCAAGCGTGTGAGACTAGGGTTAGGCTTACTACCAAGTGCCAAATGGGTGAAAATACATGTACTTTTAATTTCGGATATCCGTCGCATCGGCAGGTGAAAGATAAAACCCGTATCCGACCCGATTTTATCACATGTCGGGTATGGGTGAGACCCACGAGTTAAAAATTTTGTACCTGAACCCGACGAATCGAATATCCGTGCATACCCGAACCCACATGTAAAATTATCATCCCTAGTTGAGAGATTCTTGTGGTGTGTTTTTAGCAAAAAACATCAATTTATATAAATTTATTTCGAAAGGATTACTTTACATCCCTGGTGGCTCGTGATGTGTTGTGGAAAAGCCTATGGGCCTTCATGCCATGAAGAAGGGTTTACAGGCTCGAATGCAGCAAGCAGAGTTTAGTGATGGCCCATCAGCTATTGGGCCACCGGCCCACCGCCTACCAGCATTCAGGCTCCGGTGATTGACGACGGGCATCCACGACTACGATCTCCGGTAAGTTGATATCATCTTTTTGTTCTTCTCGCTGCCCTCTTCATATGGTGTGTGCACTTCCCACATTCTTCCTTTTGTTATCCTATGCACCGAAACGCTGCTCCACTTATCTATACAAGCTTTGTCTATGCATTAATGATTTTTTAAAATAATTCAATTGGTGTCTTTTAGCATATTATGACTTTACCTCTTTCTCACATCCTAGCAATTAAACTGAATTTTGAAATTTTGGTATCTATTATTGTTTTTGGTCGTGTTGTAATCAATCACTAATTAGGGTAAGATCGTAAAAATTTAATCGAGGTCTATTTAAAGTATGATTTAGTGTTTGATGATCAATATGTTTACTAATATTTTTGGATATAGTTTAAAGAATACACAAGTGGAGTTGGGCTAAAGCAAAGTTCAAAGGATACACAAGTGGACTTGGACTAAGGTAAAGAGGTGATTCGGATGATAAACATCTCATGTAAAACATTAGAAGATACAATAAAGGCCACAAGTACATGTAAGAGTCCAAACTACAAGATGAAAGAATCTAAAAAAGACACACAAATAAGCGAAAAACTCATGTTGCTCGTCAGCTCCAGACACGATCGATGGTCATTAGATAAAACACTTGTTGGGACGAGAGCCGGGCCAAATCTCGACCACCCTAAACAAATTGCAACTAACAACAAACAAGACTTGATCGTAGGCATGGGGACGAAGGACTACATAGTCGTGAAGACAGCAAGATCACTAGAGACAGACAAGGGCTACTTCAACTCGAAGGCCTCGTCTCCTAGGCGAAGGGCCCTAAGAAGAGCATGAAAGTTGGCTCCCCTAGCGCCGGTCGTAGGAGCAGCCCAACCCTTCATCAATGGAGGCTCCGCAGATGGCTAGACGGAGCTCACAAGGCGAAGTCATCAAAGACAAAGGCCCTCAGAACTTGGAGCCACGCCCAACTCGCCCTTGTTACGGAGTGGGTCACAGTGGCTCTCTTTGCCATTCTATGCTCGGGTATAAATTTGGTGAACTTGGGTCCACGGGGGGTACTGTTTTGTAGTCACCCTGTTATACAGTATATTCCAGAAGTATAGTAGGTAACTAGGGGTATGAGAGTACTTTATGCACGAGACCCTAGTTACCATATAAATACCCCACTTAGCCCCTAGAGGGGGACGCTTGGGAAACACGTGTTAGGGTCCAACAAAACCGAACATCATCGATGTTGTGTGAAGGAGGATAACTTCAGCCAAGTGCATCGGACAACTAGATATGCATCGGATACCAAAATCGGACATGTTCGATGATGCATAAGATAGAGTACTCAAAGTTACAATGCGAGTTAGAGAACACTACGAGGCACCAAGAAGTGTTCAATGTTACTGATCTCCATTCTCCAACGATCGATAACGGTCAGAATCCAATGACTAGCTAGCATGGACACCAGACATGTGAAAGGGAAATGTGCCATAAGGCCATTTCTACATGTTTTTGTGATTAAGTGCTCAACACACCAACTTGAACTAACTATATTCATATCAGTATGAGCACATGTTTACTTAAAGACAAGTTGAAGGGATCAATTACAAATTAGCCAAAATGCAGGTCGGAGGTTTAAGTGTTTGAATAAGTTGCACACACTCTATTCTATGTTTGTAGCACTTTGTTTTGGCTACTGTCGGTACCCTGAAACAGGGGTACCCCTTACTACAGTATGAAGGCGTGGTGTCCACGCGACTATTTCTAGTCGCGTGGCAAACAACACCCAACCCCACCACGCGGACGGCTCTGGGGCCGCCACATGGCCAGAGAAGACAATATGCTCCAAGGCATCAGCAGTGGGTCCGGACCCCCATGGGAAAGTGCCAGACCCCTGTATATACGGACTGAACCTCCGGGTAAGGTCCAGGACCTCCACGGGCACGAACCGGACCCTTGGGATGGGTCCCGGACCCCTCTATGTGGGGTCCAGGCCACTCACAACAGGGTCCCGGGATTATGGGACAAAGAGTACCCGGACCTTAATCAAGACCAGACGGGGGTTCGAAGCTGACACGTGTCCGGACCATACCACGTACGCTTTTGCTCCCCGCTCAGGCGGAGACCCGATGCTGCCACGTGGCCCACTGCCCGTGACGTAAGCCAGCGGGTGGAGCCTGACGTAAGGCCTCTGGGTCGCGCGTCCTCTGCATTTATTGCGGATAAGGCGCGCCGCTTGTCAAACTGGCAGGTGATGTGCCGCCTCGGCATTTAATAAGCATTGTCACTCCACTAGCAGGCGATGTGCCGCCTCAGCATTAAATGTGCCCTGTCCACTCCGCTGACGGACGGCGACCAGGCCATCTTACAGGCGGCGTGCCTGTCCATTCCTTGGCAGGCAATACGCCCATGCTGCCGCATGCGCTGCACTCATCATGACTCGCGCGTACCAAGGAAGCTGCGGCGGCATATCAACAATGTATGCGCTACGGACATTATGACGCTCGAAGTTCACCCTGGCGTTACAGGCATTAGTTGCTTCCTTTCATTTGTCCCTGGGCTCACATGTCGGGGCTCAGTATCCTTGTACGTGCCCCCCTTGAGCTATAAAAGGGAGGGTGAAAGTCGTCTATAGGGGGTGAATAGGGCGAATCTAAAATTTACAAACTTTAAGCACAACTACAAGCCCGGGTTAGCGTTAGAATTAAATTCGAGTCCGAAAGAGAGGGCGAAAACAAATCACAAGCAAATAAGATGGATGACACGGTGATTTGTTTTACCGAGGTTCGGTTCTTGCAAACCTACTCCCCGTTGAGGTGGTCACAAAGACCGGGTCTCTTTCAACCCTTTCCCTCTCTCAAACGGTCACTTAGACCGAGTGAGCTTCTCTTCTCAATCAATCAGGACACTAAGTCCCCACAAGGACCACCACAGATTGGTGTCTCTTGCCTTGATTACAATTGAGTTGAACACAAGAAAGAATGAAGAAGAAAAGCAATCCAAGCGCAAGAGCTCAAATGAACACAAGTGTCTCTCTCACTAGTCACTATTTGATTGGAATGATCTTTGGACTTGGGAGAGGATTTGATCTCTTTGATTGTGTCTTGTATTGAATGCTATAGCTCTTGTATGGTGTTTGAAGGCTGAAAACTTGGATGCAATGAATGGTGGGTGGTTGGGGGTATTTATAGCCCCAACCACCAAAGGAGCCGTTGGTGGAGGTTGTTGTCGCATGGCGCACCGGACACTGTCCGGTGCGCCAGCCACGTCACCCGGCCGTTGGATTCTGACCATTGGAGCTTCTGACATCTGGGTCACCGGACAGTCCGGTGGTGCACCGGACAGTCACTGTCCGGTGCGCCTTCTGGCTCAACTCTGACTTCTGCGCGCACTGTAGCGCATTAACTGCTCGTTGCAGACGACCGTTGGCGCTGTGTAGCCGTTACTCCACTGGCACACCGGACAGTCTCGTGAATTATAGCGGAGTGGCTCCCAGGATTCCTGAAGGTGGCAAGTTTGGAGTCGGGTTTCCTGGTGCACCGGACAATGTTCGGTGGTGCACCGGACACTGTCCGATGGCACACCGGACAGTTCGGTGCGCCAGACCAGGGCACACTTCGATTGTCCTTTGCTCTCTTTGTTTGAACCCTTTCTTGGTCTTTTTATTGGTTTATTGTGAACCTTTGGCACCTGTAAAACTTATAGTCTAGAGCAAACTAGTTAGTCCAATTATTTGTGTTGGGCAATTCAACCACCAAAATCAATTAGGAAAAGGTGTAAGCCTATTTCCCTTTCAATCTCCCCCTTTTTGGTGATTGATGCCAACACAAACCAAAGCAATAAAAGTGCAGAATTGAACTAGTTTGCATAGGGTAAATGCCAAGGTTGCTTGGAATGAAACCAATAATTATTTCTACTAGATATGCATGGATGACTTTCTTCTTATTTAAAATTTTGGACCACGCTTGCACCACTTGTTTTGTTTTGCAATGTTTTGGAAATTCTTTTTCAAAATCTTTTGCACATAGTCAAAGGTAAATGAATAAGATTTTGAGAAGCATTTTCAAGATTTGAAATTTTCTCCCCCTGTTTCAAATGCTTTTCCTTTGACTAAACAAAACTCCCCCTCAATAAAATCCTCCTCTTAGTGTTCAAGAGGGTTTTAGATATTAATTTTGAAAGGGGTCATACCAATTTTGAAATTTAATCAAAATAAGATACCAATTTGAAAAACACTTCTTTTAACACAAACTTGAAAGAGTATATTTTTGAAATTGGTGGTGGTGCGGTCCTTTTGCTTTGGGCTAATACTTTCTCCCTCTTTGGTATGAATCGCCAAAAACGGATACTTGTGAGTGAAATATATGCCCTTTCTCTTTCTCTCCCTTTGGCAAATAATATATGAGTGAAGATTATACCAATTTGGAGAGCGGTGCGGAGTGACGGCGAAGGATGAATAATTCGATGGAGTGGAGTGGAAGCCTTGTCTTCGCCGAAGACTCCAATTCCCTTTCAATCTATGACTTAGCATGAAATGCACTTGAAACCACATTAGTCATAGCACACGAAAGAGATATGATCAAAGGTATATAAATGAGCTATATGTGCAAAATATCAATCAAAATTCCTAGAATCAAGAATATTTAGCTCATGCCTAAGTTTGGTAAAAGTTTGCTCATCTAATGGCTTGGTAAAGATATTGGCTAATTGTTCTTTGGTATTAATATAAGCAATCTCGATATCCCCCTTTTGTTGGTGATCCCTCAAAAAGTGATACCGAATGGCTATGTGTTTAGTGCGGCTATACTCAATGGCATTATCCGCAATGCGGATTGCACTCTCATTATCACATAGAAGAGGAACTTTGGTCAATTTGTAACCATAGTCCCTAAGGGTTTGCCTCATCCAAAGTAATTGCGCGCAACAATGGCCTGCGGCAATATACTCGGCTTCGGCGGTAGAAAGAGCGACAGAATTTTGCTTCTTTGAAGCCCAAGACACCAGAGATCTTCCCAAGAACTAGCAAGTACCTGATGTGCTCTTTCTATTTATTTTACACCCCGCCCAATCAGCATCCGAATAAATCAAAAGTGGATCCCTTGGGGTACCAAAGGCCAAACTTAGGAGTATAAGCTAAATATCTCAAGATTCGTTTTATGGCCCTAAGGTGAACTTCCTTAGGATCGGCTTGGAATCTTGCACACATGCATACGGAAAGCATAATATCCGGTCGAGATGCACATAAATAACGTAAAGAACCTATCATCGACCGGTATACCTTTTGATCTACGGATTTACCTCCCGTGTCGAGGTCGAGATGCCCATTAGTTCTCATGGGTGTCTTGATGGGCTTGGCATCCCTCATCCCAAACTCGGTGAGTATGTCTTGAATGTACTTCGTTTGGCTAATGAAGGTGTCCTCTTGGAGTTGTTTTACTTTAAATCCCAAGAAATACTTCAACTCCCCCATCATAGACATCTCGAATTTTTGAGTCATGATCCTACTAAACTCTTCACATGTAGATTCGTTAGTAGACCCAAATATGATATCATCAACATAAATTTGGCATACAAACAAATCATTTGCAAGTGTTTTAGTAAAGAGAGTAGGATCGACTTTTCCGACTTTGAAGCCATTAGCGATAAGAAAATCTCTTAGGCATTTGTACCATGCTCTTGGGGCTTGCTTGAGCCCATAAAGCGCCTAAGAGAGTTTATATACATGGTTAGGGTACTCACTATCTTCAAAGCCGGGAGGTTGCTCAACATAGACTTCTTCCTTGATTGGTCCATTTAGGAAGGCACTCTTCACGTCCATTTGATAAAGCTTGAAGCCATGGTAAGTAGCATAGGCAAGTAATATACGAATTGATTCTAGTCTGGCTACGGGTGCATAGGTTTCACCGAAATCCAAACCTTCGACTTGTGAATAACCCTTGGCCACAAGTCGGGCTTTGTTCCTTGTCATCACACCATGCTCATCTTGTTTGTTGCGGAAGACCCACTTAGTTCCTACAACATTTTGGTTAGGACGTGGAACTAAATGTCATACCTCATTCCTCGTGAAGTTGTTGAGCTCCTCTTGCATTGCCACCACCCAATCTGAATCCCTTAATGCATCTTCTACCCTGTATGGCTCAATAGAAGATACAAAGGAGTAATGTTCACAAAAATGAGCAACACGAGATCGAGTAGTTACCCCTTATGAATATCGCCGAGGATGAAGTTCACGGGGTGATCTCGTTGTATTGCTTGGTGGACTCTTGGGTGTGGTAGTCTTGGACCCTCGTCATCTTCCTTGTCTTGATCATGGACATCTCCCCCCTTGATCATTGTCCTCCTCTTGAGATGGCTCATCTTCTTGATCCTCATCTTCATCATCCTGAGCTTGATCCTTATCTTGGGTTGGTGGAGATGCTTGCATGGAGGAAGATGGTTGATCTTGTGCATATGGAGGCTCTTCGGATTCCTTAGGACACACATCCCCAATGGACATGTTCCTTAGCGCGACGCACGGAGCCTCTTCATCATCTAGCTCATCAAGATCAACTTGCTCTACTTGAGAGCCGTTAGTCTCATCAAACACAATGTCACAAGAAACTTCAACTAGTCCAGTGGACTTGTTAAAGACTCTATATGCCCTTGTGTTTGAATCATATCCTAGTAAAAAACCTTCTACAGCCTTAGGAGCAAATTTAGATTTTCTACCTCTTTTAACAAGAATAAAGCATTTGCTACCAAAGACTCTAAAATATAAAACATTGGGCTTTTTACCGGTTAGGAGTTCATAAGATGTCTTCTTGAGGATTCGGTGAAGATATAACCGGTTGATGGCGTAGCAAGCGGTGTTGACCGCCTCAGCCCAAAACCGATCTGAAGTCTTGTATTCATCAAGCATGGTCCTTGCCATGTCCAATAGAGTTCTATTCTTCCTCTCCACTACACCATTTTGTTGTGGTGTGTAGGGAGAAGAGAACTCATGCTTGATGCCCTCCTCCTCAAGAAAGCCTTCGATTTGTGAGTTCTTGAACTCCGTCCCGTTGTCGCTTCTAATCTTTTTGATCCTTAAACCGAACTCGTTTTGAGCCCGTCTCGAGAACCCCTTTAAAGTCTCTTGGGTTTGAGATTTTTCCTGCAAAAAGAACACCCAAGTGAAGCGAGAATAATCATCCACAATTACAAGACAATACTTACTCCCGCCGATGCTTATGTAAGCTATCGGGCCGAATAGGTCCATGTGGAGTAGCTCAAGCGGCCCGTCGATCGTCATGATGTTCTTGTGTGGATGATGAACACCAACTTGCTTTCCTGCTTGGCATGCGCTACAAACCTTGTCTTTCTCAAAATGAACATTGGTTAGTCCCAAAATGTGCTCTCCCTTTAGAAGCTTATGAAGATTCTTCATCCCAACATGGGCTAGTCGGCGGTGCCAGAGCCAACCCATGTTAGTCTTAGCAATTAAGCAAGTGTCGAGTTCAACTCTATCAAAATCTACTAAGTATAACTGACCCTCTAACACTCCCTTAAATGCTACTGAATCATCACTTCTTCTAAAGACAGTAACACCTATATCTGTGAAAAGACAGTTGTAACCCATTTTACATAATTGTGAAACTGAAAGCAAATTGTAATCTAAAGAATCTACAAGAAAAACATTGGAAATAGAATGGTCAGGTGATATAGCAATTTTACCCAATCCTTTGACCAAACCTTGATTTCCATCCCCGAATGTGATTGCTCTTTGGGGATCTTGGTTTTTCTCGTAGGAGGAGAACATCTTCTTCTCCCCTGTCATGTGGTTTGTGCACCCGCTATCGATGATCCAACTTGAGCCCCCGGATGCATAAACCTACAAAACAAGTTTAGGCCTTGTTCTTAGGTACCCAAACGGTCTTGGGTCCTTTGACATTAGAAATAAGCACCTTGGGTACCCAAACACAAGTCTTTGACCCCTTGTGTTTGCCCCCAACATATTTGGCAACTATTTTGCCTGATTTGTTAGTAAGCACGTATGAAGCATCAAAAGTCTTAAATGAAATGTTATGATCATTTGATGCAATAGGAGTTTTCTTCTTAGGCAGTTTAGCACGGGTTGATTGCCTAGAACTAGATGCCTCACTCTTATACATAAAAGCATGATGAGAGCCAGAGTGAGACTTCCTTGAGTGAATTCTCCTAATTTTGTGTTCGAGATAACCAGCAGGGTATAAAATGTAACCCTCGTTATCCTAAAACATGGGAGCTTTGCCCTTGACAAAGTTAGACAATCTTTTGGGAGGGGCATTAAGTTTGACATTGTCTCCCTTTTGGAAGCCAATGCCATCCTTGATGCCAGGGCGTCTCCCACTATAAAGCATACTATGAGCAAATTTAAATTTTTCATTTTCTAGCTCATGCTCGGCAATTTTAGCATCTAGTTTTGTTATATGATCATTTTGTTGTTTAATCATAGCAATGTGATCATGAATAGCATCAATGTTAACATTTCTACATCTAGTGCAAATTGTAACATGCTCAACGGTAGATGTAGAGGGTTTGCAAAATTTAGTTCAACAATCTTAGCATGTAAAATGTCATTCTCATCTCTAAGATTGGAAATATAAACATTGCAAACATTTAGGTCTTTGGCCTTAGCAATTAATTGTTCATTCTCAATTTTAAGGCTAGCAAGAGATTCATTTAACATGTCAATCTTAGCAATTAAACTATCATTATCATTTCTAAGATTAACAATCGAATCATCACAAACATTTGATTTTTCAACCTTAGCAATTAATTTGGCATTTCATTTCTAAGGTTGGAAATAACATCATGGCAAGTGCTTAGCTCACTAGATATTTTTTCACATTTTTCTACCTCTAGAGCATAAGCATTTTTAACCTTAACATGCTTTTTGTTTTCTTTAATTAGGAAGTCCTCTTGGGTATCCAAGAGTTCATCCTTCTCATGAATAGCATTAATTAATTCATTCAATTTCTCTTTTTGTTGCATGTTAAGATTGACAAACAGAGTAAGCAAGTTTTCCTCATCGTCACTAGAATTATCCTCATCACTAGAAGTTGCATACTTAGTGGAGGATCTTGATTTTACCTTCTTTTTCTTGTCGTCCTTTGCCATGAGACACGTGTGGCCGACGTTGGGGAAGAGGAGACCTTTGGTGATGGCGATGTTGGCGGCGTCCTCGTCGGAGGAGGAGTCGGTGGAGCTCTCGTCGGAGTCCCACTCCCGGCAAACATGGGCACCGCCGCCCTTCTTCTTATAGTACCTCTTCTTTTCTCTCCTCTTTCCCTTCTTGTCGTTATCCCTGTCACTATCACTAGACAAGGGGCATTTAGCGATAAAATGACCGGGCTTACCACACTTGTAGCAAACCTTCTTGGAACGGGACTTGTAATCTTTCCCCTTCCTTTGCTTGAGGATTTGGCGAAAGCTCTTGATGATGAGCGCCATTTCCTCGTTGTCGAGCTTGGAGGCGTCGATGGGAGGTCTACTTGATGTAGACTCTTCCTTCTTCTCCTTCGTTGCCTTGAATGCGATGGGTTGCGCCTCGGATGTAGAGGGGGCGCCTTGCTCGATGATTTTCTTGGAGCCTTTGATCATCAATTCAAAGCTCTCAAATTTTCCTATCACTTCCTCGGGAGACATTAGTTTATATCTTGGATCACCACGAATTAATTGAACTTGAGTAGGGTTAAGAAAAATGAGTGATCTAAGAATAACCTTGACCATCTCATGGTCATACCATTTTGTGCTCTCGAGGTTACGCACTTGATTCACCAAGGTCTTTAGCCGGTTGTACATGGCTTGTGGGTCTTCTCCTTGGTTGAGCATAAATCGACCGAGCTCCCCCTCGATCGTCTCTTGTTTGGTGATTTTGGTCACCTCTTCTCCTTCGTGCGTGGTTTTGAGTACGTCCCAAATCTCTTTGGCGCTCTTCAACTCTTGCACTTTATTATACTCCTCTCGATTTAGAGAGGTGAGGAGTATAGTAGTTGCTTGAGAGTTGAAGTGCTCGATTTGGGCCACCTCGTCCTCATCATAATCTTCATCCCCTACGGATGGTACCTATACTCCAAACTCAACAACATTCCATATGCTTTTGTGGAGTGAGGTTAGGTGATATCTCATCATATCACTCCACCTAGAATAATCTTCACCGTCAAATGTCGGTGGTTTGCCTAATGGGACCGAAAGTAATGGAGTATGTCTAGGAATGCGAGAGTAGCGTAGGGGGATCTTACTATACTTCTTGCGCTCTTGGCGCTTAGAAGTGATGGACGCGGCGTCGGATCCCGATGTAGAGGGCGATGAAGAGTCGGTCTCGTAGTAGACCACTTTCTACATTTTCTTCTTCTTCTCGCCACTCTTGTGAGTCCTAATGCGTGAAGGGGATCACTCCTTCTTTTTGTTGCCGGACTCCCTTGATGGAGCCTTCCCGTGGCTTGTGGCGGGCTTCTCGCTGGTCACCATCTCCTTCTTGGCGTGATCTCCCGACATCACTTCGAGCGATTAGGCTCTAATGAAGTACCGGGCTCCGATACCAATCAAAAGTCGCCTAGAGGGGGGTGAATAGGGCAAATCTGAAATTTACAAACTTTAAGCACAACTACAAGTCGAGGTTAGCGCTAGAATTAAATTCGAGTCCGAAAGAGAGGGCGAAAACAAATCACAAGCAAACAAGACGGATGACATGGTGATTTGTTTTACCGAGGTTCGGTTCTTGCAAACCTACTCCCCGTTGAGGTGGTCACAAAGACCGGGTCTCTTTCAACCCTTTCCCTCTCTCAAACGGTCACTTATACCGAGTGAGCTTCTCTTCTCAATCAATCGGGACACTAAGTCCCCACAACGACCACCACACAATTGGTGTCTCTTGCCTTGATTACAATTGAGTTGAACACGAGAAAGAATGAAGAAGAAAAGCAATCCAAGCGCAAGAGCTCAAATGAACAAAAGTGTCTCTCTCACTAGTCACTATTTGATTGGAATGATCTTTGGACTTGGGAGAGGATTTGATGTCTTTGATTGTGTCTTGTATTGAATGCTATAGCTCTTGTATGGTGTTTGAAGGCTAAAAACTTGGATGCAATGAATGGTGGGTGGTTGGGGGTATTTATAGCCCCAACCACCAAAGGAGTCGTTGGTGGAGGCTGCTGTCGCATGGCACACCGGACAGTCCGGTGCGCCACCGGACACTGTCCGGTGCGCCAGCCACGTCACCCGGCCGTTGGATTCTAACCGTTGGAGCTTCTGACATCTGGGCCACCGGACAGTCCGGTGGTGGCTCTGCTCTGACTTCTACGCGCACTGTAGCGCATTAACTGCTCGTTGCAGACGACCGTTGGCGCGGTGTAGCCGTTCCTCCGCTGGTACACCGGACAGTCCGGTGAATTATAGCGAAGTGGCTCCCATAATTCCCGAAGGTGGCAAGTTTGGAGTCAGGTTTCCTGGTGCACCGGACACTGTCCGGTGGCACACCGGACAGTTCGGTGGCACACCGGACAGTCCGGTGCGCCAGACCAGGGCACACTTCGATTGTCCTTTGCTCTCTTTGTTTGAACCCTTTCTTGGTCTTTTTACTGGTTTATTGTGAACCTTTGGCACATGTAAAACTTATAGTCTAGAGCAAACTAGTTAGTCCAATTATTTGTGTTGGGCAATTCAACCACCAAAATCAATTAGGAAAAGGTGTAAGCCTATTTCCCTTTCAGAGAGCACACGACGTCACAAGGCAAAGCTCACTCAGATCCAACTTACACGCTCTCACACACACTCAAACTCACAAGTTCGTACAAGCTCTCAAGCTCAGTACATCACACAGTGGAGTAGGGTATTACGCTCCGGCGGCCTGAACCACTCTAAACCCTTGTGTGTTCTTGTGTTCTTCCCGATTCCATCTAGCAGGCAAAACGCTTAGGCCCCTTGAAAGGGAAATAGGCTTACACCTTTTCCTAATTGATTTTGGTGGTTGAATTGCCCAACATAAATAAATTGGACTAACTAGTTTGCTCTAGATTGAGTTCTACAGGTGCCAAAGGTTCACATCAAACCAATAAAAAGACCGAAAAAGGATTCAAATATAGAGAGCAAAAGTCAGCCGAAGTGTCCCCTGGTCTGGCGCACCGCACTGTCCGGTGTGCCACCAGACAGTGTCCGGTGCACCAGGGACTCCAACTCCGAACTGCTCACCTTCGGGAATTCTGGGAGCCACTCCACTATAATTCATCGGACTGTCCGGTGTAGCACCGGACAGTGTCCGGTGGCGCATCGGACTGTCCGGTGTGCCAGCGGAGCAACAACTACTTCAACACCAACGGTCGGCTGCAACTGCATTAAATGCGCTACAGTGCGCGCAGAGGTCAGGCACGCGCCAGAAGGCGCACCGGACAGTCTACAGGACCTATCCGATGCACCACCGGACTGTCAGGTGGCCCAGAAGACAGAAGCTCCAACGGTCAGAATCCAACGGCTGGGTGACGTGGCAGGCACACCGGACACTGTCTGGTGCGCCATGCGACAGTAGCCTTCACCAAACTGCTAGTTTGGTGGTTGGGGCTATAAATACCCCCAACCACCCACCATTTATTGCATCCAAGTTTTCAGACTTTCTACACCTTACAAGAGCTATAGCATTCAATACAAGACACACCAAAGAGATCAAAACCTCTCCCAAGTCCAAAGATCATTCCCAATCAAATAGTGACTAGTGAGAGAGTGACTTGTGTTCATTTGAGCTCTTGCGCTTGGATTGCTTCTTTTCTCCATTCTTTCTTGTGATCAACTCAATTGTAACCGAGGCAAGAGACACCAATTGTGTGGTGGTCCTTGCAGGGACTTAGTGTCCTGTTTGATTGAGAGAGGGAAAGGGTTGAAAGAGACCCAGTCTTTGTGACCACCTCAACGGGGAGTAGGTTTGCAAGAACCAAACCTCGGTAAAACAAATCCTTGTGTCTCACTCTTTATTTGCTTGGGATTTGTTTTTTGCCCTCTCTCTCGGACTCGTTCATAATTCTAACGCTAACCCGGCTTGTAGTTGTGCTTGAGTTTATAAATTTCAGATTCGCCCTATTCACCCCCTCTAGGCGACTTTCAATTGGTATCAGAGCTCGGTGCTTCATTAGAGCCTAATCGCTCGAAGTGATGTCGGGAGCATCCGCCAAGAGGGAGCTCGGGACCGGCGACAAGTCCGCAAGATCGGGAAGAATGCACTCAAGGGAGTCCGCCCACAAGCACAAGGCGGAATCCTCTTCCTCCATCAAGTCCCAATGGAAGGGTGACAAGAAGAAAAAGATGAAGAAGGTGGTCTACTACGAGACTGACTCTTCGTCACCCTCCACCTTCAGGTCGGAATCGGTATCCGTCACTTCTAAGCGCCATGAGCGCAAGAAGTACAGTAAGATGCCCCTTCGCTACCCTCGTATTTCAAAACACACTCCATTACTTTCCGTTCCATTAGGCAAACCACCTATGCTAGAAGGTGAAGATTATTCTATGTGGAGTGATAAAATGAGGCATCACCTAACCTCACTCCACAAGCATATGGGATATTGTTGAGTATGGAGCGCAGGTACCAAAGAAGGGAGACAAGGATTACGACTCGGAGGAGGTCGAACAAATCCAACACTTCAACTCCCAAGCCACAACTATACTCCTCGCCTCTCTAAGTCGAGAGGAGTATAATAAGGTGCAAGGGTTGAAGAGCGCAAAGGAAATTTGGGACGTGCTCAAGACCGCGCACAAAGGAGACGAGGTGACCAAGATCACCAAGCGGGATACGATCGAGGGGGAGCTCGGTCGCTTCATGCTTCACCAGGGGGAGGAGCCACAAGCAATGTACAACCGGTTCAAGACCTTGGTGAACCAAGTGCGCAACCTCGGGAGCACAAAATGGGATGACCATGAAATGGTCAAGGTTATTCTAAGATCACTAGTATTTCTTAATCATACGCAAGTACAATTAATTTGTGGTGATCCTAGATACACACTAATGTCTCCCGAGGAAGTATAGGCAAATTTGTGAGCTTTGAACTAATGATCAAAGGCTCCAAGAAAATCATCGAGCAAGGCGCCTCCTCCACACCCGAAGCACAACCGGTCGCATTCAAAGCGACGGAGGAGAAGAAGGAAGAGTCTACATCAAGTAGACTACCCATTGACGCCTCCAAGCTCGACAATGAGGAGATGGCGCTCATCATCAAGAGCTTCCACCAAATCCTCAAGCAAAGGAGGGGGAAGGACTACAAGTCCTGCTCCAAGAAAGTTTGCTACAAGTGTGGTAAGCCCGGTCATTTTATTGCAAAAATGTCCATTATCAAGTGATAGTGACACGGGCGACGACAAGAAGGGAAAGAGGAGAGAAAAGAAGAGGTACTACAAGAAGAAGGGCGACGATGCTCATGTGTGCCGCGAGTGGAACTCTGACGAGAGCTCCACCGACTCTTCCTCCGACGAGGACGCCGCCAACATCACCGTCACCAAAGGGCTCCTCTTCCCCAACATTGGCCACAAGTGCCTCATGGCAAAGGACGACAAAAGGAAGAAGGTAAAATCAAAATCCTCCACTAAATATGCAACCTCTAGTGATGAAGATAATTCTAGTGATGAGGAGGATAATTTGCTCACCCTTTTTGCCAACCTAAACATGCAACAAAAAGAAAAGTTGAATGAATTAATTAGTGCTATTCATGAGAAGGATGAACTCTTGGACACCCAAGAGGACTTCTTAATTAAGGAAAACAAGAAGCATGTTAAGGTTAAAAATGCTTATGCTCTAGAAGTAGAAAAATGTGAAAAATTATCTAGTGAGCTAAGCACTTGCCATGATGTCATTTCCAACCTTAGAAATGAGAATGCTAGATTAATTGCTAAGGTTGATTCAAATGTATGTGATGATTCAATTTCCAATCTTAGAGATGATAATGCTAGTTTACTTGCTAAGATTGAAAAATTGAATGCTTCTCTTGCTAGCCTTAAGATTGAAAATGAAAAATTGATTGCTAAGGCTAAATACTTAGATATTTGCAATGCTTCCATTTCCAATCTTAGAAGTGAAAATGACATTTTACATGCTAAGATTGTTGAACTAAAATCTTGCAAACCCTCTACATCTACTGTTGAGCATGTTACAATTTGCACTAGATGTAGAGATGTTAACATTAATGCTATTCATGATCACATGGCCTTGATTAAACAACAAAATGATCATATAGCAAAAATAGATGCTAAAATTGCCAAGCATTAGCTAGATAATGAAAATTTTAAATTTGCTCGTAGTATGCTTTATAGTCGGAGACGCCCTGGCATCAAGGATGACATTGGCTTCCAAAAGGGAGACAATGTCAAAATTAATGCCCCTCCTAAAAGTTTGACTAACTTTGTTAAGGGCAAGGCTCCCATGGCTCAGGATAACGAGGGTTACATTTTATACCCTACTGGTTATCTCGAGCACAAGATTAGGAGAATTCACTCTAGGAAGTCTCACTCTGGCTCTAACCATGATTTTATGTATAAGAGTGAGGCATCTAGTTCTAGGCAATCAACCCGTCCTAAATTGCCTAAGAAGAAGACTCCTATTGCATCAAATGATCATAACATTTCATTTACACTTTTGATGCATCTTATGGTTTGACTAACAAATCCGGCAAAGTAGTTGCCAAGTATGTTGGGGGCAAACTGAGAGCACCTAGAGGGGGGGGTGAATAGGTGATCCTGTAAAAACTTAAACTTATAGCCACAAAACTTGATTAGGCGTTAGCACAGTTTATGCCAAGTGGCTAGAGAGGAGTCAAAACACAATAACCACAAGAATCCAATCACAGAGATGACACAGTGGTTATCCCGTGGTTCGGCCAAGTACAAAACTTGCCTACTCCACGTTGTGGCGTCCCAACGGACGAGAGTTGCACTCAACTCCTCTCAAGTGATCCAATGATCAACTTGAATACCACGGTGTTCTTGCTTTTCTTTTCTCAATCCCGTTTGCGAGGAATCTCCACAACTTGGAGCCTCTCGCCCTTACAAAAGATGTTCACAGAGAATCACAGAGCAAGGGAGGGATTAGCAACTCACACACGACACAAAGATCACAGCGAATACGCACACACAAGACCCAGACTTGAGCTCAAAAGACTAGCACACTAGAACGGAGCTCAAATCACTAGAATGTCGAACAAGTGCGCGAGATTGATGTGTGAGTGATCAAGAGTGCTCAAGGAATGCTTGTTTTTCTCCTCCATGCGCCTAGGGGTCCCTTTTATAGCCCCAAGGCAGCTAGGAGCCGTTGAGAGCACATCTGGAAGGCTATTCTTGCCTTCTGTCGTCGGGCGCACCGGACAGTCCGGTGCACACCGGACAGTGTCCGGTGCCCGATTCCTTTCCTTAAATGGCGAAGCCGACCGTTGCCGACCGTTGCAGTCCGGTGCACACCGGACAGTCCGGTGCTTCCTTCCGACCGTTGGCTCGGCCACGTGTCGCGCGCCGATCACGCGGCCGACCGTTGGCCCGGCCGACCGTTGGCTCACCGGACAGTCCGGTGCACACCGGACAGTCCGGTGAATTTTAGCCGAAGTCGCCGGAGAAAAACCCGAGAGCGGCTGGTTTGCTCTGTGGTGGTCTGGCGCACCGGACACTGTCCGGTGCACACCGGACAGTCCGGTGCCCCAGCCCGAAGCAGCCTTTGGCTGTACACAGCCACTCTCCACTTCTTTTCTTTTCTTCTTTCTCCTGTTTCTAACACTTAGACAAGATGTTAGTACACAAAACTAATGTACTAAGGCTTAGAAACATACCTTTACTTGTGATTTGCACTTTGTTCATCCATGGGCATATTTTCACATTTAAGCACTTGTGTTTGCACTCAATCACCAAAATACTTAGAAATGGCCCAAAGGCACATTTCCCTTTCAATCTCCCCCTTTTTGGTGATTTATGCCAACACAACATAGAGCAACTAGAACAAGTGCAAAATCACTTCAAATAAAAACTGACTTTGAGTTTTATTCAATTTTGGCATATATGGATCATCTTTTGCCACCACTTGGTTTGTTTTTGCAAATCAAACTCAAATCTCTATCTCTAAGTCAAACACACATGTTGAAGCATAAAGAGAGTCATTCCAGAAGAGATTGATCAAAGATTTCAAAAACTCCCCCTATTTCCCATAATCAACACTTCTCCCCACAAGAAGCCAACTTTTGACAATAGAGACAATAAGAGACAATAAAAGCTTTTGACAAAACAAAAACTCTATTCTACTATTTTCAAAATCTCTCAAGTGGTAGCTGATCCATTTATCACTTTGACCTTTATTTTCTCCCCCTTTGGCATCAAGCACCAAAACGAGATTAATCTTGGCCTTTTAACCCCATTGCCTCACCAAAGTCTTCAATTAAGAGCAAATGGCAATAAGATTTCATGAGATGAACTTGGAATTAGTTACCCTCTCATCGGAGTGCAGTGGAAGTCTTTCATGGTCCAAGTCCACCTTTTCCCTTTCAATCCTCCTTCGAGACTCAATCAAGCAAACTCAAGCAAATGGTTAGTCTCAAAGGGTCAAGTTGTAACACATCTCCCCCTAAACATGTGCATCACTTTGCAACGGACTTGTGAGGTCCAGGGAGTGTTGGTACAACTTGAGCACCACAATAAGCAACAAAATGCAGAATGAACCTGATCAAATGCATAAACACATGTATGCTACAATTCAATCCAAGTTCCGCGAATCTAAGACATTTAGCTCACTACGCAGCCTGCAAAAGGTCTTCTCATCTAGAGGCTTGGTAAAGATATCGGCTAGCTGATTCTCGGTGCTAACATGAAACACTTCGATATCTCCCTTTTGCTGGTGGTCTCTCAAAAAGTGATGCCGGATGTCTATGTGCTTTGTGTGGCTGTGCTCAACAAGATTCTCCGCCATGCGGATAGCACTCTCATTGTCACATAGGAGTGGGACTTTGCTCAGATTGTAGCCAAAGTCCCGGAGGGTTTGCCTCATCCAAAGTAGTTGCGCGCAACACTGACCTGCGGCAACGTACTCGGCCTCAGCGGTGGATAGGGCAACAGATGTTTGTTTCTTAGAATTCCATGACACCAGGGACCTTCCTAAGAATTGGCACGTCCCCGATGTACTCTTCCTATCGACCTTACATCCAGCATAGTCGGAGTCTGAGTATCCAACTAAGTCAAAGGTAGACCCCTTTGGATACCAGAGCCCGAAACAAGGCGTAGCAACCAAATATCTAAGAATTCGCTTCACCGCCACTAAGTGACACTCCTTAGGATCGGATTGAAATCTAGCACACATGCATACGCTAAGCATAATATCCGGTCTACTAGCACATAAGTAAAGCAAAGAACCTATCATTGACCGGTATGCTTTTTGATCAACGGACTTACCTCCTTTGTTGAGGTCGGTGTGTCCGTCGGTCCCCATCGGAGTCTTTGTGGGCTTGGCGTCCTTCATCCCAAACCGCTTTAGTAGATCTTGCGTGTACTTCGTTTGGGAGATGAAGGTGCCGTCCTTGAGTTGCTTCACTTGGAACCCAAGGAAGTAGTTCAACTCGCCCATCATCGACATCTCAAATTTCTGCGTCATCGCCCTGCTAAACTCTTCACAAGACTTTTGGTTAGTAGAACCAAATATTATGTCATCGACATAAATTTGGCACACAAACAAATCACCATCACATGTCTTTGTAAAAAGAGTTGGATCGGCCTTCCCAACCTTGAAAGCATTAGCAAGTAAAAAGTCTCTAAGGCATTCATACCATGCTCTTGGGGCTTGCTTAAGTCCATAGAGCGCCTTAGAGAGCTTACACACATGGTCGGGGTACCGTTCATCCTCAAAGCCAGGGGGTTGCTCTACGTACACCTCCTCCTTGATTGGCCCATTGAGGAAAGCGCTCTTCACATCCATTTGATACAACCTGAAAGAATGGTGAGCGGCATATGCTAGCAAGATTCGAATTGACTCTAGCCTAGCCACAGGAGCAAAAGTCTCCTCAAAATCCAAACCTGCGACTTGGGCATAACCTTTTGCCACAAGTCGAGCCTTGTTTCTCGTCACCACCCCGTGCTCGTCCTGTTTGTTGCGGAACACCCACTTGGTTCCCACAACATTTTGCTTCGGACGAGGCACCAGCGTCCAAACTTCATTGCGCTTGAAGTTGTTGAGCTCCTCCTGCATGGCCAATACCCAATCCGGATCTAGCAAGGCCTCCTCTACCCTGAAAGGCTCAATAGAAGAGACAAAGGAGTAATGCTCACAAAAATTAACTAATCGAGATCGAGTAGTTACTCCCTTGCTAATGTCACCCAGAATTTGATCGACGGGATGATCCCTTTGAATCATCGCTCGAACTTGGGTTGGAGGTGCCGGTTGCGCTTCTTCCTCCATCACTTGCTCATCTTGTGCTCCCCCTTGATCAAGCGCCTCCACTTGAGGTACCTGTTCGTCATCTTCGGTTGGAGGATGCACCATAGTTGAGGAAGAAGGTTGATCTCGTTCATCTTGTTCCTGTGGCCGTACTTCTCCAATCGCCATGGTCCGTATAGCGGCCGTCGGAACATCTTCTTCATCTACATCATCACAATCAACAACTTGCTCTCTTGGAGAGCCATTAGTCTCATCAAATACAACGTCGCTAGAGACTTCAACCAAACCCGATGATTTGTTGAAGACTCTATACGCCTTTGTATTTGAGTCATAACCTAATAAAAACCCTTCTACAGCTTTGGGAGCAAACTTAGAATTTCTACCCTTCTTCACTAGAATGTAGCATTTACTCCCAAATACACGAAAGTACGATACATTGGGTTTGTTACCGGTTAGTAGCTCATACGACGTCTTCTTGAGGAGGCGATGAAGGTAGACCCTGTTGATGGCGTGGCAAGCAGTGTTAACGGCTTCCGTCCAAAAGCACTCGGGGGTCTTGAACTCTCCTAGCATCGTCCTCGCCATGTCGATGAGCGTCCTGTTCTTCCTCTCTACCACACCATTTTGCTGTGGTGTGTAGGGAGCGGAGAACTCGTGCTTGATCCCTTCCTCTTCAAGGAACTCCTCCACTTGAAGGTTCTTGAACTCGGACCCGTTGTCGCTCCTTATCTTTTTCACTTTGAGCTCAAACTCATTTTGAGCTCTCCTGAGGAAGCGCTTGAGGGTCCCTTGGGTTTCAGACTTATCCTGCAAAAAGAACACCCAAGTGAAGCGGGAAAAATCATCAACAATAACTAAACCATACTTACTCCCTCCTATGCTCAGATAGGCGACAGGTCCGAAGAGGTCCATATGCAGCAGCTCCAGGGGTCTTGAAGTGGTCATCACGTTCTTGCTGTGATGTGCTCCTCCCACTTGTTTACCTGCTTGACAAGCTGCACAAGGTCTATCTTTTTCGAAATGAACATTGGTTAGACCTATCACATGTTCTCCCTTTAGAAGCTTGTGGAGGTTCTTCATCCCCACATGTGCTAAGCGGCGATGCCACAGCCAGCCCATGCAAGTCTTAGCCATTAAGCATGCATCTAGACCGGCCTCTTCTTTTGCAAAATCAACTAAATAAAGTTTGCCGTCTAATACACCCTTAAAAGCTAGTGAACCATCACTTCTTCTAAAGACAGACACATCTACATTTGTAAACAGACAGTTATATCCCATATTGCACAATTGACTAACGGATAGTAAATTATATCCTAGTGACTCTACTAAAAACACATTAGAGATAGAGTGCTCATTAGAAATTGCAATTTTACCTAACCCTTTTACCTTGCCTTGATTCCCATCACCGAATATGATTGAATCTTGGGAATCCTTATTCTTGACGTAGGAGGTGAACATTTTCTTCTCCCCCGTCATATGGTTTGTGCATCCGCTATCAATAATCCAGCTTGAACCCCCGGATGCATAAACCTGCAAGGCAAATTTAGGCTTGGGTCTTAGGTACCCAACTCATGTTGGGTCCTACAAGGTTAGTGCAAATATCCTTAGGGACCCAAATGCAAGTTTTGTCTCCCTTGCATTTTGCCCCTAGCTTCCTAGCAACAATTTTCTTATCCTTTCTACAAATTTCAAAGGAAGCATTCAAAGCACAATAAATTGTAGAAGGTTCATTCACTACTTTCCTAACAACATTTCTCCTGGGCATTTGATGAACAACATTTCTTCTAAGCCCATTTCTACCATGCATAACATGAGAACTAGAAGCAGTCATAGCATAAGAGTCATAAGCATGTGAGTCAAAAACATCATGACCTCTAAAAGCATTTCTAGAATATCTCCTATCATAGTACATGAAAGCATGATTCTTCTTAACACTATTAGCCATAGGAGCCTTCCCTTTCTCCTTGGTGGAGATGGGAGTCTTATGGCTTGTTAAGTTCTTGGCTTCCCTCTTGAAGCCAAGCCCATCCTTAATTGAGGGATGTCTTCCTATTGTGTAAGCATCCCTTGCAAATTTTAACTTATCAAATTCACTTTTGCTAGTCTTAAGTTGGTCATTAAGACTAGCCACTTCATTATTTAACTTTACAATAGAAGCTATGTGTTCACTACAAGCATCAATATCAAGGTCTTTACATCTATTGCAAATAGCAACATTTTCTACACAAGTTGTTGATTTACTAGCTATTTCTATCTTAACATTCAACTCATCGTTAATGCTCTTTAATTTTGAAATTGTTTCATGACATGAGGATAATTCACAAGTAAGCATTTCATTTCTTTTAACTTCTAGAGCATGAGATTTTTGAGCTTCTAAAAATTTATCATGCTCTTCATACAATAAATCCTCTTGTTTCTCTAAGAGTTTATCCTTCTCATTCAATGCATCAATTAATTCATTAATTTTGCCAATCGTAATTCTATCTAGACCTTTAAATAAACTAGAATAGTCTATTTCATCATTGTCACTAGAATCATCACCACTAGAAGAAGCATAAGTAGAGTTTCGAGTACTTACTTTCTTCTCCTTAGCCATGAGACACGTGTGACGCTCGTTGGGGAAGAGGGCCGATTTGTTGAAGGCGGTGGCGGCGAGTCCCTCATTGTCGGAGTCGGAGGAGGAGCAATCCGAATCCCACTCCTTGCCTAGATGCGCCTCGCCCTTGGCTTTCTTGTAGTGCTTCTTCTTCTCCCTTTTGTTCCCCTTTTCCTGGTCACTTTCATTATCAGGACAGTTAGCAATAAAATGACCAAGCTTACCGCATTTGAAGCATGATCGCTTCCCCTTGGTCTTAGTCTTGCTCGGCTGTCCATTGCGACCCTTTAGCACCGTCTTGAATCTCTTGATGATGAGGGCCATTTCTTCATCATTAAGACCGGCTGCCTCAATTTGCGCCACCTTGCTGGGTAGTGCCTCCTTGCTCCTTGTGGCTTTGAGAGCAAAAGGTTGCGGCTCGTTGATCGGTCCATTCAAGGCGTCGTCCACATACCTTGTCTCCTTGATCATCATTCGCCCGCTGACGAATTTTCCTAGGACTTCTTCGGGCGACATTTTGGTGTACCTGGGATTCTCACGAATATTATTCACCAAATGAGGATCAAGAACGGTAAAGGACCTGAGCATTAGTCGGACGACGTCGTGGTCCGTCCATCGCGTGCTTCCGTAGCTCCTTATTTTGTTGATAAGGGTCTTGAGCCGGTTGTATGTCTGAGTTGGCTCCTCGCCCCTTATCATCGCGAACCGTCCAAGCTCGCCTTCCACCAACTCCGTTTTGGTGAGCAAGGTAACGTCATTCCCTTCATGAGAGATCTTGAGGGTGTCCCAGATCTGCTTGGCGTTATCCAAGCCGCTCACTTTGTTATATTCATCCCTGCACAATGAAGCTAGAAGAACAGTGGTAGCTTGTGCATTCTTATGGATTTGCTCATTAATGAATGAAGGGCTATCCGAGCTATCAAATTTCATTCCACTTTCCACAATCTCCCAAATGCTTGGATGGAGAGAGAATAGGTGAGTACGCATTTTGTGACTCCAAAATCCGTAGTCCTCTCCATCAAAGTGAGGAGGCTTGCCAAGTGGAATGGGGAGCAAATGAGCATTTGGGCTATATGGAATGCGCGAATAATCAAAAGAAAAGTTTGAGTTAACCGTCTTTTGTTTGTCGTGGTCGTCGTCCTTTTGGGAAGAAGAGGACTCATCGCTGTCGTAGTAGACGATCTCCTTGATGCGTCTTGTCTTCTTCTTCTTCCCGTCTTTTCGCTTGTTGCCCGAGCCCGAGTCATTGGACTTGTCATCCCTTGGCTCGTTGACGAAGGACTCCTTCTCCTTGTCGTTGATCACAATTCCCTTCCCCTTAGGATCCATCTCTTCGGGCGGTTAGTCCCTTTCTTGAAGAGAACGGCTCCGATACCAATTGAGAGCACCTAGAGGGGGGGGTGAATAGGTGATCCTGTAAAAACTTAAACTTATAGCCACAAAACTTGATTAGGCGTTAGCACAGTTTATGCCAAGTGGCTAGAGAGGAGTCAAAACACAATAACCACAAGAATCCAATCACAGAGATGACACAGTGGTTATCCCGTGGTTCGGCCAAGTACAAAACTTGCCTACTCCACGTTGTGGCGTCCCAACGGACGAGAGTTGCACTCAACTCCTCTCAAGTGATCCAATGATCAACTTGAATACCACGGTGTTCTTGCTTTTCTTTTCTCAATCCCGTTTGCGAGGAATCTCCACAACTTGGAGCCTCTCGCCCTTACAAAAGATGTTCACAGAGAATCACAGAGCAAGGGAGGGATTAGCAACTCACACACGACACAAAGATCACAGCGAATACGCACACACAAGACCCAGACTTGAGCTCAAAAGACTAGCACACTAGAACGGAGCTCAAATCACTAGAATGTCGAACAAGTGCGCGAGATTGATGTGTGAGTGATCAAGAGTGCTCAAGGAATGCTTGTTTTTCTCCTCCATGCGCCTAGGGGTCCCTTTTATAGCCCCAAGGCAGCTAGGAGCCGTTGAGAGCACATCTGGAAGGCTATTCTTGCCTTCTGTCGTCGGGCGCACCGGACAGTCCGGTGCACACCGGACAGTGTCCGGTGCCCGATTCCTTTCCTTAAATGGCGAAGCCGACCGTTGCCGACCGTTGCAGTCCGGTGCACACCGGACAGTCCGGTGCACACCGGACAGTCCGGTGCTTCCTTCCGACCGTTGGCTCGGCCACGTGTCGCGCGCCGATCACGCGGCCGACCGTTGGCCCGGCCGACCGTTGGCTCACCGGACAGTCCGGTGCACACCGGACAGTCCGGTGAATTTTAGCCGAAGTCGCCGGAGAAAAACCCGAGAGCGGCTGGTTTGCTCTGTGGTGGTCTGGCGCACCGGACACTGTCCGGTGCACACCGGACAGTCCGGTGCCCCAGCCCGAAGCAGCCTTTGGCTGTACACAGCCACTCTCCACTTCTTTTCTTTTCTTCTTTCTCCTGTTTCTAACACTTAGACAAGATGTTAGTACACAAAACTAATGTACTAAGGCTTAGAAACATACCTTTACTTGTGATTTGCACTTTGTTCATCCATGGGCATATTTTCACATTTAAGCACTTGTGTTTGCACTCAATCACCAAAATACTTAGAAATGGCCCAAAGGCACATTTCCCTTTCACAAACACAAGGGGTCAAAGACTTGTGTTTGGGTACCCAAAGTTCTTGTATCTAATGTCAAAGGATCCAAAACCGTTTGGGTACCTAAAATCAAGAACTAAATTTGTTTTGTAGGTTTATGCATCCGGGGGCTCAAGTTGGATCATCGATAGCGGGTGCACAAACCACATAACAGGGGATTAGAAGATGTTCTCCTCCTATGAGAAAAACCAAGATCCCCAACGAGCTATCACATTCGGGGATGGAAATCAAGGGTTGGTCAAAGGCTTGGGTAAAATTGCTATATCACCTGACCACTCTATTTCCAATGTTTTTCTTGTAGATTCTTTAGATTATAACTTGCTTTCAGTTTCGCAATTATGTAAAATGGGTTACAACTGTCTTTTTACGGATATAGGTGTTACTGTCTTTAGAAGAATTGATGATTGAGTACCATTTAAGGGAGTGTTAGAGGGTCAGCTATACTTAATAGATTTTGATAGAGCTGAACTCGACACTTGCTTAATTGCTAAGACTAACATGGGCTAGCTCTGGCATCGTCGACTAGCACATGTTGGAATGAAGAACCTTCATAAGCTTCTAAAGGGAGAACACATTTTGGGACTAACAAATGTTCATTTTGAGAAAGACAGGATTTGTAGCGCATGTCAGGCAGGGAAGTAAGTTGGTGTTCATCATCCACACAAGAACATCATAATGACTGACAGGCCACTTGAGCTACTACACATGGATCTATTCGGCTCGATAGCTTACATAAGCATCGGCGGAAGTAAGTACTGTCTAGTTATTGTGGATGATTATTCTCGCTTCACTTGGGTATTCTTTTTGCAGGAAAAATCTCACACCCAAGAAACTTTGAAAGGATTCTTGAGACGGGCTCAAAATGAGTTCGGCTTGAGGATCAAGAAGATAAGAAGCGACAACGGGACGGAGTTCAAGAACTCTCAAATTGAAGGCTTTCTTGAGGAGGAGGGCATCAAGCATGAGTTCTCTTCTCCCTACACGCCACAACAAAATGGTGTAGTGGAGAGAAAGAATCAAACTCTATTGGACATGGCAAGGACCATGCTTGATGAATACAAGACTTCGGATCGGTTTTGGGCCGAGGCGGTCAACACCGCCTGCTACGCCATCAACCGATTATATCTACACCGAATCCTCAAGAAGACATCATACGAACTCCTAACTAGTAAAAAGCCCAATGTTTCATATTTTATAGTCTTTGGTATCAAATGCTTTATTCTTGTTAAAAGAGGTAGAAAATCCAAATTTGCTCCTAAGGCTGTAGAAGGCTTTTTACTAGGATATGACTCAAACACAAGGGTGTATAGAGTCTTTAACAAGTCCTTTGGACTAGTTGAAGTTTCTTGTGACATTGTGTTTGATGAGACTAACGGCTCTCAAGTAGAGCAAGTTGATCTTGATGAGATAGGTGATGAAGAGGCTCTGTGCGTAGCACTAAGGAACATGTCCATTGGGGATGTGTGTCCTAAGGAATCCGAAGAGCCACCACATGCACAAGATCAACCATCTTCCTCCACACAAGGATCTCCACCAACTAAAGATGAGGATAAGGCTCAAAATGATGAAGAGAAGATTAAGAAGTTGAGCCACCTCATGAGGAGAGCAATGATCAAGGGGGAGATGCCCATGATCAAGATGAGGAAGATGAACAAGTTCCAAGGCCGCCACACCCAAGAGTCCACTAAGTTATCCAACGAGATCACCCCGTTAACACCATCCTCAGTGATATTCAAAAGGGGGTAACTACTAGATCTCGTGTTGCTCATTTTTGTGAACATTACTCTTTTGTTTCCTCTATTGAGCCACACAGGGTAGAGGATACAAGATTTGGATTGGGTGGTGGCGATGCAAGAGGAGCTCAACAACTTCACTAGGAACGAGGTATGGCATTTAGTTCCACGTCCTAACCAAAATGTTGTAGGAACCAAGTGGGTCTTCCACAACAAGCAAGATGAGCATGGTGTGGTGACAAGGAACAAAGCCCGACTTGTGGCCAAGGGATACTCACAAGTCGAAGGTTTGGATTTTGGTGAAACCTATGCACCCGTAGCTAGGCTTGAGTCAATTCGCATTTTACTTGCCTATGCTACTTACCATGGCTTTAAGCTTTACCAAATGGACGTGAAGAGTGCCTTCCTCAATGGACCAATCAAAAAGGAGGTCTATGTTGAGCAATCTCCTGGCTTTGAAGATAGCGAGTGCCCTAACCATGTATATAAACTCTCTAAGGCGCTTTATGGGTTCAAGCAAGCCCCAAGAGCATGGTATGAATGCCTAAGGGATTTTCTTATCACTAATGGTTTCGAAGTCGGAAAAGCCGATCCTACTTGAAAGGGAATTAGGCCTACACCTTTTTCCTAATTGATTTTGGTGGTTGAATTGCCCAACACAAATAATTGGACTAACTAGTTTGCTCTAGTCTATAAGTTCTACAGGTGCCAAAGGTTCACAACAAGCCAATAAAAAGACCAAGAAAGGGTTCAAACAAAGAGAGCAAAAGACAACCCAAAGGCACCCTGGTCTGGCGCACCGGACAGTGTCCGGTGCACCACCGGACAGTGTCCGGTACACCAGGGAACTCGAAGCTGAACTTGCCACCTTCGGGAAAATGGGAGGCCGCTCCGCTATAATTCACCGGACTGTCTGGTGTGCCAGCAGAGCAACGACTACTTCGTGCGCAACGGTCGACTACAACGCATTTAATGCGTGCCTGCGCGCGCAGAGGACAGAGCAGCGCCAGACGGCGCACCGGACAGTCTACAGGTCCTGTCCGGTGCACCACCGGACAGCCCAGAGGCCCCACCAGTCAGAGCTCCAACGGTCAGAACCCAACGGCCGGCTGACGTGGCTGGCGCACCGGACTGTCCGGTGCGCCATGCGACAGCAGCCTTCCAACTGCCACATTTTGGTGGTTGGGGCTATAAATACCCCAACCACCCCACATTCAATGGCATCCAAGTTTTCCACCTTCAACACATTACAAGAGCTATAGCATTCAATTCTAGACACAACCAAAGAGATCAAATCCTCTCCCAAGTCCGGAATCACTCCAAATCAAATAGTGACTAGAGAGAGCGACATTTGTGTTCATTTGAGCTCTTGTGCTTGGATTGCTTCTTTTCTTTCTCATTCTTCTTGTGATCAAACTCAATTGTAACCAAGGCAAGAGACACCAATTGTGTGGTGATCCTTGCGGGAACTTTGTGTTCCGTTTGATTGAGAAGAGAAGCTCACTCGGTCTAAGTGACCGTTTGAGAGAGGGAAAGGGTTGAAAGAGACCCGGTCTTTGTGACCACCTCAACGTGGAGTAGGTTTGCAAGAACCGAACCTCGGTAAAACAAATCCTTGTGTCTCACACTTTATTTGCTTACGATTTGTTTTTCGCCCTCTCTCTTGGACTCGTTTATATTTCTAACGCTAACCCGACTTGTAGTTGTGCTTAAGTTCATAAATTTTAGATTCGCCCTATTCACCCCCCTCTAGGCGACTTTCAATTGGTATCAAAGCCCGGTTCTTCATTAGAGCCTAACCGCTCGAAGTGATGTCGGGAGCATCCGCCAAGAGGGAGATCGGGACCGACGAGAAGCCCGCCACAAGCCATGGGAAGCCTCCATCTGGGGAGTCCGCCAACAAGGTGAAGGGATCTCCTTCACACGACAAGTCGCGTCGGAGCGGTGACAAGAAGAAGAAGATGAGGAAGGTGGTCTACTACGAGACCGACTCTTCGTCACCATCCACCTCCGGTTCTGACACGTCGTCCGTAACTTCTAAGCACCATGAGCGCAAGAAGTTTAGTAAGATTCCCCTACGCTACCCTCGCATTTCGAAATGTACACCATTACTTTACGTCCCATTAGGCAAACCACCTATGTTTGATGGTGAAGATTATAATATGTGGAGTGATAAAATGAGGCATCATCTAACCTCAATCCACACTAGCATTTGGGATGTTGTTGAGATTGGAGTACAGGTACCATCACCGGGGGATGAAGACTATGATTCAAACGAGGTCGCCCAAATCCGGCACTTCAACTCCCAAGCCACCACTATACTCCTCGCCTCTCTAAGTCGAGAGGAGTATAACAAGGTGCAAGGGTTAAAAAGCACCAAGGAGATTTGGGACGTGCTCAAGACCGCGCACGAAGGAGATGAGGTGACCAAAATCACCAAGCGGGAGACGATCGAGGGGGAGCTCGGTCGCTTCCGGCTTCGCCAAGGGGAGGAGCCACAAGACATGTACAACTGCTTGAAGACCTTGGTGAACCAAGTACGCAACCTCGGGAGCACCAAATGGGATCACCATGAGATGGTCAAGGTTATTCTAAGATCCCTCGTTTTTCTTAACCCTACGCAAGTTCAATTAATTCGTGGTAATCCTAGATATACACTAATGTCTCCCGAGAAAGTAATAGGAAATTTTGTGAGCTTTGAGTTGATAATCAAAGGCTCAAAGAAAATCATCGAGCTAGATGGCCCCTCGACGCCCGAAGCACAACCGGTCGCATTCAAGGCAGCAGAGGAGAAAAAGGAAGAGTCTACATCAAGTAGACAACCCATCGACGCATCTAAGCTCGACAATGAGGAGATGGCGCTCATCATCAAAAGCTTCCACCCTCAAACAAAGGAGGGGGAAGGACTACAAATCCCGCTCCAAGAAAGTGTGCTACAAGTGTGGTAAGCCCGGTCATTTCATTGCTAAATGTCCATTATCTAGTGATAGTGACAGGGGCGACGACAAGAAGGGAAAGAGGGGAGAAAAGAAGAGATACTACAAGAAGAAGGGCGATGATGCCCATGTGTGTCGCGAGTGGGACTGCGACGAGAGCTCCTCCGACTCCTCCGACGAGGACGCCGCCAACATCGCCGTCACCAAGAGACTCCTCTTCCCCAACGTCGGCCACAAGTGTCTCATGGCAAAGGACGGCAACAGGAAGAAGGTAAAATCAAAATCCTCCACTAAATATGAAACCTCTAGTGGTGAGGATAACTCTTGTGATGAGGAGGATAATTTGCGCACCCTTTTGCCAACCTAAACATGCAACAAAAGGAAAAATTAAATGAATTAATTAGTGCTATTCATGAGAAGGATGAACTCTTGGACTCTCAACAGGACTTCCTTATTAAAGAAAACAAGAAGCATGTTAAGGTTAAGAATGCTTATGCTCTAGAAGTAGAAAAATGTGAAAAATTATATAGTGAGCTAAGCACTTGTAATGATATTATTGCCAACCTTAGAAATGAAAATACTAAATTAATTGCTAAGGTTGATTCTAATGTTAGTGATGTTTCAATTCCCAATCTTAGAGATGATAATGTTAGTTTACTTGCTAAGATTGAAGAATTGAATATCTCTTTTGCTAGCCTTAGAAATGGTAATGAACAATTAATTGCTAAGGCTAAAGATTTAGATGTTTGCAATGTTACAATTTCCAATCTTAGAAGTGAAAATGACATTTTACATGCTAAGATTGTCGAACTAAAATCTTGCAAACCCTCTACATCTACTGTTGAGCATGTTTCCATTTGTACTAGATGTAGAGATATTAATGTTGATGCTATTCATGATCACCTAGCATTAATTAAGAAACAAAATGATCACATAGCTCAACTTAATGTTAAGATTAATGAGCATGACTTAGAAAATGAAAAATTTAAATTTGCTAGAAGCATGCTCTATAGTGGGAGACACCCTGGCATCAAGGATGGCATTGGCTTCCAAAAGGGGGACAATGTCAAACTTAATGCCCCTCCTAAAAGATTGTCTAACTTTGTTAAGGGCAAGGCTCCCATGCCTCAGGATAACGAGGGTTACATTTTGTACCCTGCCGGTTATCCCGAGAGCAAAATTAGGAGAATTCATTCTAGTAAGTCTCACTCTGGCCCTAATCATGCTTTTATGTATAAGGATGAGACATCTAGTTCTAGGCAATCAACCCATGCTTGATTGCCTAAAAGGAAAACTCCTGCTGCATCAAATGATCATAACATTTCATTTAAAACTTTTGATGCATCTTATGTGCTAACCAACAAATCAGGCAAGGTAGTTGCCAAGTATGTTGGGGACAAACACAAGGGCACCAAGACTTGTGTTTGGGTACCCAAAGTTCTTGTATCTAATGTCAAAGGACCCAAAACCGTTTGGGTACCTAAAATCAAGAACTAAATTTGTTTTGTAGGTTTATGCATTCGGGGGATCAAGCTGGATCATCGACAGCGGGTGCACAAACCATATGACAGGGGAGAAGAAGATGTTCTCCTCCTACGAGAAAAACCAAGATCCCCAACGAGCTATCACATTCGGGGATGGAAATCAAGGTTTGGTCAAAGGATTGGGTAAAATTGCTATATCTCCTGACCACTCCATTTCCAATGTTTTTCTTGTAGACTCTTTAGATTATAACTTGCTTTCAGTTTCGCAATTATGTAAAATGGGTTACAACTGTCTTTTTACGGATACAGGTGTTACTGTCTTTAGAAGAAGTGATGATTCAGTAGCATTCAAGGGAGTGTTAGAGGGTCAGCTATACTTAGTAGATTTTGATAGAGGTGAACTCCACACTTGCTTAATTGCTAAGACTAACATGGGCTGGCTCTAGCATCGCCGACTAGCACATGTTGGAATGAAGAATCTTCACAAGCTTCTTAAGGGAGAACACATTTTGGGACTAACAAATGTTTATTTTGAGAAAGACAGGATTTGTAGCGCATGTCGGGCAGGGAAGCAAGTTGGTGTTCATCATCCATACAAGAACATCATGACGACTGACAAGCCACTCGAGCTCCTACACATCGACCTATTTGGCCAAATAGCTTACATAAGCATCGGCGGGAGTAAGTACTGTCTAGTTATTGTGGATGACTATTCTCGCTTCACTTGGGTGTTCTTTTTGCAGGAAAAATCTCATACCCAAGAAACCTTAAAGGGATTCTTGAGACGAGCTCAAAACGAGTTCGGCTTAAGGATCAAGAAAATTAGAAGCGACAACGGGACGGAGTTCAAGAACTCTCAAATAGAAGGCTTTCTTGAGGAGGAGGGCATCAAGCATGAGTTCTCTTCTCCCTACACGCCACAACAAAATGGTGTAGTGGAGAGGAAAAATAGAACTATATTGGACATGGCAAGAACCATGCTTGATGAGTACAAGACTTCGGATCGGTTTTGGGCCGAGGTGGTCAACACCTCTTGCTACACCATCAACCGGTTATATCTACACTGAATCCTCAAGAAGACATCGTATGAACTCCTAACCAGTAAAAAGCCCAATGTTTCATATTTTAGAGTCTTTGGTAGCAAATGTTTTATTCTTGTTAAAAGAGGTAGAAAATCTAAATTTGCTCCTAAAGCTGTAGAAGGCTTTTTACTAGGATATGATTCAAACACAAGGGCATATAGAGTATTTAACAAGTTCTCTGGACTAGTTGAAGTTTCTTGTGACATTGTGTTTGATGAGACTAACGGCTCTCAAGTAGAGCAAGTTGATCTTGATGAGATAGGTGATGAAGAGGCTCTATGCGTAGCACTAAGGAACATGTCCATTGGGGATGTGTGTCCTAAGGAATCTGAAGAGCCACCACATGCACAAGATCAACCATCTTCCTCCACACAAGCATCTCCACCAACTCAAGATGAGGATAAGGCTCAAAATGATGAAGAGAAGATCAAGAAGTTGAGCCACCTCACGAGGAGAGCAATGATCAAGGGGGAGATGCCCATGATCAATATGAGGAAGATGAACAAGTTCCAAGGCCGCCACACCCAAGAGTCCACCAAGCTATCCAACGAGATCACCCCGTTAACACCATCCTCGGTGATATTCGAAAGGGGGTAACTACTAGATCTCTTGTTGCTCATTTTTGTGAACATTACTCTTTTGTTTCCTCTATTGAGCCACACAGGGTAGAGGATACAAGATTTGGATTGGGTGGTGGCGATGCAAGCGGAGCTCAACAACTTCACTAGGAATGAGGTATGGCCTTTAGTTCCACGTCCTAACCAAAATGTTGTAGGAACCAAGTGGGTCTTGCACAACAAGCAAGATGAGCATGGTGTGGTGACAAGGAACAAAGCCCGACTTGTGGCCAAGGGATACTCACAAGTCGAAGGTTTGGATTTTGGTGAAACCTATGCACCCGTAGCTAGGCTTGAGTCAATTCGCATTTTACTTGCCTATGCTACTTACCATGGCTTTAAGCTTTACCAAATGGACGTGAAGAGTGTCTTCCTCAATGGACCAATCAAAAAGGAGGTCTATGTTGAGCAACCTCCCAGCTTTGAAGATAGTGAGTACCCTAACCATGTATATAAACTCTCTAAGGCGCTTTATGGGCTCAAGCAAGCCCCAAGAGCATGGTATGAATGCCTAAGGGATTTCCTTATCACTAATGGCTTCAAAGTCGGAAAAGCCGATCCTACTTTATTTACTAAAACTCTTGACAATGATTTGTTTGTATGCCAAATTTATGTTGATGATATTATATTTGGGTCTACTAACGAATCTACATGTGAGGAATTTAGTAGGATCATGACACAAAAATTCGAGATGTCTATGATGGGGGAGTTGAAGTACTTCTTAGGATTTCAAGTGAAGCAACTCCAAGAGGGCACCTTCATTAGCCAAACGAAGTATATTAAAGACATTCTAAATGAAAGTCGCCTAGAGGAGGGGTGAATAGGGCAAAACTGAAATTCTCAAAAATAATCACAACTACAAGCCGGGTTAGCGTTAGAAATATAATCGAGTCCGCGAGAGATGGTGCAAAAACAAATCGCAAGCAAATAAGGAGTGTGACACGTGGATTTGTTTTACCGAGGTTCGGTTCTCGCAAACCTACTCCCCGTTGAGGTGGTCACAAAGACCGGGTCTCTTTCAACCCTTTCCCTCTCTCAAACGGTCCCTCGGACCGAGTGAGCTTTTCTTCTCAATCACTTGGAACACAAAGTTCCCACAAGGACCACCACAAGATTGGTGTCTATTGCCTCAATTACAAGTGAGTTTGATCGCAATGAAGAATCAAAGAAAGAAGAAAGCAATCCAAGCGCAAGAGCTCGAAGGAACACAAGCAAATATCTCTCTCTAAGCACTAGGGCGTTGTGTGGAATTTGGGAGAGGATTTGATTTCTTTAGTGTGTCTAGAATTGAATGCCTAGGTCTTGTAAGTGGTTGGAAGTGTGAAAACTTGGATGACTTGAATGTGGGGTGGTTGGGGGTATTTATAGCCCCAACCACCAAACTAGCAGTTTGGTGGGGGCTGACTGTCGTATGGTGAACCGGACAGTCCGGTGCACACCGGACATGTCCGGTGCGCCAGCCACGTTACCAAAGCCGTTGGGTTCCGGCCATTGGAGCTCTGTCTTCTGGGCCCGCCTGGATGTCCGGTGGCGCACCGGACACGTACTGTAGAGTGTCCGGTGTGCCAGCGCGCGCGTGCCTGACTTCTGCGCGCTCTGGCGCGCATTCAATGCGCTGCAAGTAGCCGTTGGCGCTGAAGTATCCGTTGCTTCGTTGTCACACCGGACAGTCCGGTGTACACCGGACATGTCCGGTGAATTATAGCGGACTAGCCGTTGCGAATTCCCGAAGCTATCGAGTTCCGGAGCCGCTCTTCCTTGGAGCACCGGACACTGTCCGGTGTACACCGGACAGTCCGGTGAATTGTAGTGGAGCGTCTCTGGATTTTCCCGAAGGTGACGAGTTTGAGTTGGAGTCCTCTGGTGCACCGGACACTGTCCGGTGGCACACCGGACAGTCCGGTGCGCCAGACCAGAGGTGCCTTTGGTTATCCCTTGCTCTCTTGTTTAACCCAATACTTGGTCTTTTTATTGGCTAAGAGTGAACCTTTGGCACGTGTACAACTTGTACACTAGAGCAAACTAGTTAGTCCAATTATTTGTGTTGGGCAATTCAACCACCAAAATCAATTAGGAACTAGGTGTAAGCCTAATTCCCTTTCAATCTCCCCCTTTTTGGTGATTGATGCCAACACAAACCAAAGCAAATATATAAGTGCATAATTGAACTAGTTTGCATAACGTAAGTGCAAAGGTTGTTTGGAATTGAGCCAATATAAATACTTATCAGATAGGTATGGATTGTTTCTTCATTTTTAACATTTTGGACCACGCTTGCACCACATGTTTTGTTTTTGCAAATTCTGTTGTAAATTCTTTTCAAAGTCCTTTTGCAAATAGTCAAAGACAAATGAATAAGATTTTTGCGAAGCATTTTCAAAATTTGAAATTTTCTCCCCCTGTTTCAAATGCTTTTCCTTTGACTAAACAAAACTCCCCCTAAATGAAATTCTCCTCTTAGTGTTCAAGAGGGTTTTGATATATCAGTTTTGAAATACTACTTTCTCCCCCTTTTGAACACAATAAGATACCAATTTTGAAATTTATCAATTGAGAATCATACCAATTGAAAAAACTCTTTTTAAAATTAGGTGGTGGTGCGGTCCTTTTGCTTTGGGCTAATATTTTCTCCCCCTTTGGCATGAATCGCCAAAAACGGAGTCATGAGATCCCTTTGAAATATTCTCTCCCCCTTTGGTCATAAATAAATGAGTGAAGATTATACCAAAGACGAAGTCCTTTTGCTTTGAACTCTCCCCCAAAAGATGGAGAGTTGCTCGGAGTGATGGCGAAGGATGTGTTACGGAGTGGAAGCCTTTGTCTTCGCCGAAGACTCCAATTCCCTTTCAATACACCTATGACTTGGTTTGAAATAGCCTTGAGAACACATTAGTCATAGCATATAGAAGAGATATGATCAAAGGTACATAAATGAGCTATGTGTGCAAATCAACAAAAGAAGTTCCTAGAATCAAGAATATTTAGCTCATGCCTAAGTTTGTTAAAAGTTTGTTCATCAAGAGGCTTGGTAAAGATATCGGCTAATTGATCCTTAGTATTAATGTAAGAAATCTCGATATCTCCCTTTTGTTGGTGATCCCTAAGAAAATGATACCAAATGGCTATGTGTTTAGTGCGGCTATGTTCAACGGGATTATCCGCCATGCAGATTGCACTCTCATTATCACATAGAAGAGGAACTTTGGTTAATTTGTAACCATAGTCACTAAGGGTTTGCCTCATCCAAAGCAATCGCGCGCAACAATGGCCTGCGGCAATGTACTCGGCTTCGGCGGTAGAAAGAGCAACGGAATTTTGCTTCTTTGAAGCCCAAGACACCAAGGATCTTCCCAAGAACTGGCAAGTCCCCGATGTGCTCTTTCTATTAATCTTACACCCCGCCCAATCGGCATCTGAATAACCAGTTAAATCAAACGTGGATCCCCGAGGGTACCAAAGCCCAAACTTAGGAGTATAAACTAAATATCTCAAGATTCGTTTTACGGTCGTAAGGTGAGCTTCCTTAGGGTCGGCTTGGAATCTTGCACACATGCATACGAAAAGCATAATATCCGGTCGAGATGCACAAAGATAGAGTAAAGATCCTATCATCGACCGGTATACCTTTTGATCGACGGATTTACCTCCTTCGTCGAGGTCGAGATGCCCATTGGTTCCCATGGGTGTCTTGATGGGTTTAGCATCCTTCATTCCAAACTTGCTTAGAATATCTTGAGTATACTTCGTTTGGCTTAGGAAGGTGCCCTCTTGGAGTTGCTTTACTTGAAATCCTAAGAAATACTTCAACTCCCCCATCATAGACATCTCGAACTTTTGTGTCATGATCCTACTAAATTCTTCACATGTAGACTCGTTAGTAGACCCAAATATAATATCATCAACATAAATTTGGCATACAAACAAGTCATTTTCAAGAGTTTTAGTGAATAAAGTAGGATCGGCCTTTCCGACTTTGAATCCATTAGTGATAAGGAAATCTCTAAGGCATTCATACCATGCTCTTGGGCCTTGCTTGAGCCCATAAAGCTCCTTAGAGAGTTTGTAGACATGGTTAGGGTACTCACTATCTTCAAAGCCGGGAGGTTGCTCAACATAGACCTCTTCCTTGATTGGTCCATTGAGGAAGGCACTTTTCACGTCCATTTGGTAAAGCTTAAAGCCATGGTAAGTAGCATAGGCTAATAATATTCGAATTGACTCAAGCCTAGCTACGGGTGCATAGGTTTCACCGAAATCCAAACCTTCGACTTGGGAGTATCCTTTGGCCACAAGTCGAGCTTTGTTCCTTGTCACCACACCATGCTCGTCTTGCTTGTTGCGGAAAACCCACTTGGTTCCTACAACATTTTGATTAGGACGTGGAACCAAATGCCATACCTCATTCCTAGTAAAGTTGTTGAGCTCCTCTTGCATCGCCACCACCCAATCCGAATCTTGAAGTGCTTCCTCTACCCTGTGTGGCTTAATAGAGGAAACAAAAGAGTAATGCTCACAAAAATGCGCAACACGAGATCTAGTGGTTACCCCCTTATGAATGTCGCCGAGGATGGTGTCGATGGGGTGATCTCGTTGGATTGCTTGGTGGACTCTTGGGTGTGGCGGCCTTTGCTCTTCATCCTCCTTGTCTTGATCATTTGCATCTCCCCCTTGAACATTGCCGTCATCTTGGGGTGGTGAAAGGGAAATGTGCCCTTGGGCCATTTCTAAGTGTTTTGGTGATTTAGTGTCCAACACAAGTGCCTAAGTGTAAAAAGGTGGACAAAGTACAAATCAAGAATTAAGGTATGTTTCTCAGACTTAGTACATTGTTTTATGGACTAATGTATTGTGTCTAAGTGCTGGAAACAGGAAAAATCCGATTGGAAATGTCTTGGCTCGAGCAGCCAAGAATCTGCTGAGTCTGGGAGCATCGGACTGTCCGGTGGTGCACCGGACAGTGTCCGGTGCGCCAGGCTGGCTCGAGCGAACTGGCCGCTCTCGGGAATTCACCGGCGACGTACGACTAAAATTCACCGGACTGTCCGGTGAGCCAACGGTCGGCCGGGCCAACGGTCGGCCGCGCAATCTGCGCAGGACACGTGGCCGAGCCAATGGCTAGAAGATGGCACCGGACTGTCCGGTGTGCACCGGACATGTCCGGTGCGCCAACGGCTCCAAGTCTGCCAACGGTCGGCTTCGCTATTTAAGGAAGGAAATCGGGCACCGGACAGTGTCCGGTGTGCACCGGACTGTCCGGTGCACCCGACGACAGAAGGCAAGAGTGGCATTCCAGAATTGCTCTCAACGGCTCCTAGCTGCCTTGGGGCTATAAAAGGGACCCCTAGGCGCATAGAGGAGGACACCAAGCAACCTTAGAGCATTCTTGATCATCCACACTCAGTCTTTGCGCATTTGTTTGTCATTCTCAGTGATTCGAGCTCCGTTCTAGTGAGAACTTTGAGATAGTCTTTTGAGCTCGATTCTTGGCCGTGTGTGTGCGCATTTTGCTGTGGATTTGTGTGTGTTGCTTCCCTCCCTTACTCCGTGCTTCTTTGTGAACTTCAAGTGTAAGGGCGAGAGACTCCAAGTTGTGGAGATTCCTCGCGAACGCGATAAGAAAAGAAAAGCATAACACTGTGGTATTCAAGTTGATCATTGGATCACTTGAGAGGAGTTGAGTGCAACTCTCGTCCGTTGGGACGCCACAACGTGGAGTAGGCAAGTTTTGTACTTGGCCGAACCACGGGATAAACCACTGTGTCTTCTCTGTGTTGAACTCCTTGTGGTTATTGTATTGTGCAAGATCTTCTCTCTAGCCACTTGGCATTAACTGTGCTAACGCTTAATCAAAGTTTTGTGGCTTAAGTTTTTAAGTTTCCCAGGATCACCTATTCACCCCCCCCCCCTCTAGGTGCTCTCAATTGGTATCAGAGCCGTTCTCTTCAAGAAGAGGGACTAACCGCCCGAAGAGATGGATCCTAAGGGCAAGGGGATAGTGATCAATGATAAGGAGAAGGAGTCCTTCGTCAACGAGCCCAAAGATGACAAGCCTACCGACTCCGGCTCTGGTCATAGACGAAAGGAAGGGAAGAAGAAGAAGAAGACAAGGCGCATCAAGGAGATCGTCTACTACGACGACAACGATGAGTCTACTTCTTCCCAAAAGGACGACGACCACAACGACTACGAGAGAAGGAAACCGGTTAATTCGAACTTTTCCTTTGACTACTCTCGTATTCCGCAAAGTTCAAATTCACATTTGCTCTCCATTCCACTCGGCAAGCCCCCACACTTTGATGGGGAGGACTACGGATTTTGGAGCCACAAAATGCGTAGTCACCTATTCTCTCTCCATCCTAGTATATGGGAGATTGTAGATAGTGGAATGCACTTTGATAGTTCGGATAGTCCTATATTCATTAATGAGCAAATCCATAAGAATGCACAAGCTACTACTGTTCTTCTAGCTTCATTGTGCAGGGATGAATATAACAAAGTGAGCGGCTTGGATAACGCCAAGCAGATCTGGGACACCCTCAAGATTTCTCATGAGGGAAATGACGTTACCTTGCTCACCAAAATGGAGTTGATGGAGGGCGAGCTTGGACGGTTCGCGATGATAAGGGGCGAGGAGCCAACTCAAACATACAACCGGCTCAAGACCCTTATCAACAAAATAAGGAGCTACGAAAGCACGCGATGGACGGACCACGACGTCGTCCGACTAATGCTAAGGTCCTTTACCGTTCTTGATCCTCATTTGGTGAATAATATTCGTGAGAATCCCAGGTACACCAAAATGTCGCCCGAAGAAGTCCTAGGAAAATTCGTCAGCGGGCGAATGATGATCAAGGAGGCGAGGTACGTGGATGACGCCTTGAATGGTCCGATCAACGAGCCGCAACCCCTTGCTCTCAAGGCAACAAGAAGCAAGGAGGCGCTACCTAGTAAGGTGGCACAAATTGAGGCGGCCGGACTTAATGATGAAGAGATGACCCTCATCATCAAAAGATTCAAGACGGCGCTTAAAGGTCGCAAGGGACAGCCAAGCAAGACCAAAGCCAAGGGAAAACGCTCATGCTTCAAATGAGGTAAGCTTGGTCATTTTATTGCTAACTGTCCCGACAATGATAGTGATCAGGACCAAGGGAATAAGAGGGAGAAGAAGAAGAATTATAAGAAGGCAAAGGGCGAGGCTCATCTTGGCAAGGAATGGGATTCGGACTGCTCCTCATCCGACTCCAACAATGAAGGACTCACTGCCACCGCCTTCAACAAGTCATCCCTCTTCCCCAACGAGCGTCACACATGCCTTATGGCTAAGGAGAAGAAGGTATGTACTCAAGACTCTACTTATGCTTCTTCAAGTGAAGACGAATCTAGTGATGAGGAAATAGATTACTCTAGCTTGTTCAAGGGATTGGACAGAAATAAAATTGATAAAATCAATGAATTGATTGATGCCTTGAATGAAAAGGATAGGCTTTTAGAAAAGCAAGAGGATTTGTTGTATGATGAACATGACAAATTTGTAGAGGCACAAAAATCCTATGCTTTAGAAGTTAAAAGAAATGAAATGCTTTCTTGTGAACTATCTACGTGTCATGAAACCATTTCTACTTTACAAAGTGTTAACAATGATTTAAATGCTAAATTAGAAGTAGCAAATAAATCTAATTCTTGTGTAGAACATGTTATGATTTGCACTAGGTGTAAAGATTTTGACATTGATGCTTGTAGTGAACATCTAGTTTTAATTTCCAAACTTAATGATGAATTGGCTAGTCTTAATGCTCAACTTAAGACTAGCAAGAGCAATTTTGATAAGCTAAAATTTGCAAGGGATGCCTACACAATTGGTAGACACCCCTCAATTAAGGATGGACTTGGCTACAAGAAGGAAGCCAAGAACTTGACAAGCCATAAGGCTCCCATCTCCGCCAAGGAGAAAGGGAAGGCCCCTATGGCTAGCAGTGTGCAAAAGAACCATGCTTTTATGTACCATGATAGGAGACAATCGAGAAATGCTTTTAGGAGTTGTAATGCATATAATGCCTTTGATTCTCATGCCATGTTTGCTTCTAGTTCTTCTTATGTGCATGATAGAAATGTTGGTAGGAGAAATGCTGTTCATAATATGCCTAGGAGAAATGTTGTTAATGTTCCTAGGAAAGTAAATGAACCTTCTACAATATATCATGCTTTAAATGCTTCTTTTGCTATTTGTAGAAAGGATAGGAAGATAGTTGCTAGAAAATTAGGGGCAAGATGCAAGGGAGACAAAACTTGCATTTGGGCCCCTAAGGATATTTGTGCTAACCTTGCAGGACCCAACATGAGTTGGGTACCTAAGACCCAAGCCTAAATTTGCCTTGCAGGTTTATGCATCCGGGGGTTCAAGCTGGATTATTGACAGCGGATGCACAAACCATATGACGGGGGAGAAGAAGATGTTCACCTCCTACGTCAAAAACAAAGATTCCCAAGATTCAATAATATTCGGTGATGGGAATCAAGGCAAGGTAAAAGGGCTAGGTAAAATTGCAATCTCCAATGAGCATTCTATCTCTAATGTGTTTCTAGTGGAGAGTCTTGGATATAATTTGCTATCTGTTAGTCAATTATGCAATATGGGATATAACTGTTTGTTTACAAATGTAGATGTGTCTGTCTTTAGAAGATGTGATGGTTCACTAGCTTTTAAGGGTGTACTAGACGGCAAGCTTTACTTAGTTGATTTTGCAAAAGAAGAGGCCGGTCTAGATGCATGCTTAATGGCTAAGACTTGCATGGGCTGGCTGTGGCATCGCCGCTTAGCACATGTGGGGATGAAGAACCTCCACAAGCTTCTAAAGGGAGAACACGTGATAGGTCTAACCAATGTTCATTTCGAAAAAGATAGACCTTGTGCAGCTTGTCAAGCAGGGAAACAGGTGGGAGGCTCTCATCACACCAAAAATGTGATGACAACATCAAGACCCCTGGAGCTGCTACATATGGACCTCTTCGGACCCGTCGCCTATCTGAGCATAGGAGGAAGTAAGTATGGTCTAGTTATCGTTGATGACTTTTCCCGCTTCACTTGGGTGTTCTTTTTGCAGGATAAGTCTGAAACCCAAGGGACCCTCAAGCGCTTCCTAAGGAGAGCTCAAAATGAGTTTGAGCTCAAGGTGAAGAAGATAAGGAGCGACAACGGGTTCGAATTCAAGAACCTTCAAGTGGAGGAGTTTCTTGAGGAGGAGGGGATCAAGCACGAGTTCTCCGCTCCCTACACACCTCAGCAAAATGGTGTGGTAGAGAGGAAGAACAGGACGCTCATAGATATGGCGAGGACTATGCTTGGAGAATTCAAGACCCCCGAGTGCTTTTGGTCGGAAGTCGTGAACACGGCTTGCCACGCCATCAATAGGGTCTACCTTCACCGCCTCCTCAAGAAGACGTCGTATGAGCTGCTAACCGGTAACAAACCTAATGTATCGTATTTTCGTGTTTTTGGGAGTAAATGCTACATTCTAGTGAAGAAGGGTAGGAATTCCAAATTTGCTCCCAAAGCCGTAGAAGGGTTTTTATTAGGTTATGATTCAAATACAAAGGCGTATAGGGTCTTCAACAAATCATCGGGTTTGGTTGAAATCTCTAGCGACGTTGTATTTGATGAGACTAATGGCTCTCCAAGAGAGCAAGTTGTTGATCTTGATGATGTAGATGAAGAAGACGTTCCAACGGCCGCAATACGCACCATGGCGATTGGAGATGTACGGCCTCAGGAACATTTGGAGCAAGGTCAACCGTCTTCCTCAACTATGGTGCATCCCCCAACCCAAGGTGACGAACAGGTATCTCAAGTGGAGGCGCATGATCAAGGGGGAGCACAGGATGTTCAAGTTGAAGAGGAAGAAGCACCTCAGGCACCTCCAACCCAAGTTCGAGCGACGATTCAAAGGGATCATCCCGTCAACCAGATATTGGGTGATATTAGCAAGGGAGTAACTACTCGTTCAAGATTAGTTAATTTTTGTGAGCATTACTCTTTTGTCTCTTCTATTGAGCCTTTCAGGGTAGAAGAGGCCTTGCTAGATCCGGACTGGGTGTTGGCCATGCAGGAGGAACTCAACAACTTCAAGCGCAATGAAGTTTGGACACTGGTGCCTCGTCCCAAGCAAAATGTTGTGGGAACCAAGTGGGTGTTCCGCAACAAACAGGACGAGCACGGGGTGGTGACGAGGAACAAGGCTCGACTTGTGGCAAAAGGTTATGCCCAAGTCGCAGGTTTGGACTTTAAGGAGACTTTTGCTCCTGTGGCTAGGCTAGAGTCAATTTGTATCTTGCTAGCATATGCCGCTCACCATTCTTTCAGGTTGTACCAAATGGATGTGAAGAGCGCTTTCCTCAACGGGCCGATCAAGGAGGAGGTGTACGTGGAGCAACCCCCTGGCTTCGAGGATGAACGGTACCCCGACCACGTGTGTAAGCTCTCTAAGGCGCTCTATGGACTTAAGCAAGCCCCAAGAGCATGGTATGAATGCCTTAGAGACTTTTTAATTGCTAATGCTTTCAAGGTTGGGAAAGCCGATCCAACTCTTTTTACTAAGACTTGCGATGGTGATCTTTTTGTGTGCCAAATTTATGTCGACGACATAATATTTGGTTCTACTAACCAAAAGTCTTGTGAAGAGTTTAGCAGGGTGATGACGCAGAAATTCGAGATGTCGATGATGGGCGAGTTGACCTACTTCCTTGGGTTCCAAGTGAAGCAACTCAAGGACGGCACCTTCATCTCCCAAACGAAGTACACACAAGATCTGCTAAAGAGGTTTGGGATGAAGGATGCCAAGCCCGCAAAGACGCCGATGGGAACCGATGGACACACCGACCTCAACAAAGGAGGTAAGTCCGTTGATCAAAAAGCATACCGGTCCATGATAGGTTCTTTGCTTTATTTATGTGCTAGTAGACCGGATATTATGCTTAGCGTATGCATGTGTGCTAGATTTCAATCCGATCCGAAGGAGTGTCACTTAGTGGCTGTGAAGCGAATTCTTCGATATTTAGTCGCTACGCCTTGCTTCGGGATCTGGTATCCAAAGGGGTCTAACTTTGACTTGATTGGGTACTCAGATTCCGACTATGCTGGATGTAAGGTCGATAGGAAGAGTACATCGGGGACGTGCCAATTCTTAGGAAGGTCCCTGGTGTCATGGAACTCTAAGAAACAAACCTCCGTTGCCCTATCCACCGCTGAGGCCGAGTACGTTGCCGCAGGACAGTGTTATGCGCAACTACTTTGGATGAGGCAAACCCTCAGGGACTTTGGCTACAATCTGAGCAAAGTCCCACTCCTATGTGATAATGAGAGTGCTATCCGAATAGCGAAAAATCCTGTTGAGCACAGCCGCACAAAGCACATTGACATCCGGCATCACTTTTTGAGAGACCACCAGCAAAAGGGAGATATCGAAGTGTTTCATGTTAGCACCGAGAACCAGCTAGCCGATATCTTTACCAAGCCTCTAGATGAGAAGACCTTTTGCAGGCTGCGTAGTGAGCTCAATATCTTAGATTCGCGGAACTTGGATTGAAATGTAGCATACATGTGTTTATGCTTTTGATCATGTTCATTCTGCATTTTGTTGCTTATTGTGGTGCTCAAGTTGTACAAACACTCCCTGGACCTCACAAGTCCTTTTTGCAAGTGATGCATATATTTAGGGGGAGCTGTGCTACAACTTGACCCTTTGAGACTAACCATGTACTTGAGTTTGGTTGTTTTAGTCTCCAAGGAGAATTGAAAGGGAAAAGGTGGACTTGGACCATGCAAGACTTCCACTGCACTCCGATGAAATGAGTAACTTTCCAAGTTCATCTTCATACTCTTATTGCCTTTGTGTTCTCTTTTGATGATTTTGGTGAGGCAATGGGGTTAAAGGGCCAAGATTGATCCCGTCTTGGTGCTTGATGCCAAAGGGGGAGAAAATAAAGGCCAAAGTGATAAATGGATCAGCTACCACTTGAGAGATTTTGAAAATAGTAGAATAGAGCTTTTGGTTTGTCAAAACTCTTTTGTTGTCTCTCTTGTCAAAAGTTGGCTTCTTGTGGGGAGAAGTATTGATTATGGGAAAAAGGGGGAGTTTTTGAAATCTTGAATCAATTTCCCTTGGAATGACTCTCTTTATTTCTTAACATGTGTGTTTGACTTAGAGATAGAAATTTGAGTTTGATTTGCAAAAACAAACCAAGTGGTGGCATAGAGTGATCCATATATGTCAAAATTGAATCAAAACAATATTGAGTTCTTAGTTGATTTGATTTTGTACTTGTTCTACTTGCTTTATGTTGTGTTGGCATAAATCACCAAAAAGGGGGAGATTGAAAGGGAAATGTGCCCTTGGGCCATTTCTAAGTGTTTTGGTGATTTAGTGTCCAACACAAGTGCCTAAGTGTAAAAAGGTGGACAAAGTACAAATCAAGAATTAAGGTATGTTTCTCAGACTTAGTACATTGTTTTATGGACTAATGTATTGTGTCTAAGTGCTGGAAACAGGAAAAATCCGATTGGAAATGTCTTGGCTCGAGCAGCCAAGAATCTGCTGAGTCTGGGAGCACAGGACTGTCCGGTGGTGCACCGGACAGTGTCCGGTGGTGCACCGGACAGTGTCCGATGCGCCAGGCTGGCTCGAGCGAACTGACCGCTCTCGGGAATTCACCGGCGACGTACGGCTAAAATTCACCGGACTGTCCGGTGAGCCAACGGTCGGCCGGGCCAACGGTCGGCCGCGCAATCTGCGCGGGACACGTGGCCGAGCCAACGGCTAGAAGATGGCACCGGACTGTCCGGTGTGCACCGGACATGTCCGGTGCGCCAACGGCTCCAAGTCTGCCAACGGTCGGCTTCGCTATTTAAGGAAGGAAATCGGGCACCGGACAGTGTCCGGTGTGCACCGGACTGTCCGGTGCACCCGACGACAGAAGGCAAGAGTGGCCTTCCAGAATTGCTCTCAATGGCTCCTAGCTGCCTTGGGGCTATAAAAGGGACCCCTAGGCGCATAGAGGAGGACACCAAGCAACCTTAGAGCATTCTTGATCATCCACACTCAGTCTTTGCGCATTCGTTTGTCATTCTCAGTGATTCGAACTTCGTTCTAGTGAGAACTTTGAGATAGTCTTTTGAGCTCGATTCTTGGCCGTGTGTGTGCGCATTTTGCTGTGGATTTGTGTGTGTTGCTTCCCTCCCTTACTCCGTGCTTCTTTGTGAACTTCAAGTGTAAGGGCGAGAGACTCCAAGTTGTGGAGATTCCTCGCGAACGCGATAAGAAAAGAAAAGCATAACACTGTGGTATTCAAGTTGATCATTGGATCACTTGAGAGGAGTTGAGTGCAACTCTCGTCCGTTGGGACGCCACAACGTGGAGTAGGCAAGTTTTGTACTTGGCCGAACCACGGGATAAACCACTGTGTCTTCTCTGTGTTGAACTCCTTGTGGTTATTGTATTGTGCAAGATCTTCTCTCTAGCCACTTGGCATTAACTGTGCTAACGCTTAATCAAAGTTTTGTGGCTTAAGTTTTTAAGTTTCCCAGGATCACCTATTCACCCCCCCCCCCTCTAGGTGCTCTCAGGTGGCTCATTTGCTTGATCTTCTATTTCATCAACTTGAGCTTCATCCTCATTTTGAGTTGGTGGAGATGCTTGCGTGGAGGAGGATGGTTGATTTTGTGCATTTGGAGGCTCTTCGGATTCCTTAGGACACACATCTCCAATGGACATGTTCCTTAGCGCGATGCACGGAGCCTCTTCAATACCTATCTCATCAAGATCAACTTGCTCTACTTGAGAGCCATTAGTCTCATCAAACACAACGTCACAAGAAACTTCAACTTGTCCGGAGGACTTGTTAAAGACTCTATATGCCCTTGTGTTTGAATCATATCCTAGTAAAAAGTCTTCTACTGTCTTAGGAGCAAATTTAGATTTTCTACCTCTTTTAACAAGAATAAAGCATTTGCTACCAAAGACTCTAAAATATGAAATATTGGGCTTTTTACAGGTTAGGAGTTCATAAGATGTCTTCTTGAGGATTTGGTGTAGATACAACCGGTTGATGGCGTAGCAGGCAGTGTTGACCGCCTCCGCCCAAAACCGATTCGAAGTCTTGTACACATCAAGCATGGTTCTTGCCATGTCCAATAGAGTTATATTCTTCCTCTCCACTACACCATTTTGTTGAGGGGTGTAGGGAGAAGAGAACTCATGCTTGATGCCCTCCTCCTCATGGAAGCCTTCAATTTGAGAGTTTTTGAACTCCGTCCCGTTGTCGCTTCTAATTTTCTTGATCCTTAAGTCGAACTCGTTTTGAGCCCGTCTCAAGAATCCCTTTAAGGTTTCTTGGGTGTGTGATTTTTCCTGCAAAAAGAACACCCAAGTGAAGCGAGAATAATCATCCACAATAACTAGACAGTACTTACTCCCGCTGATGCTTATGTAAGCGATTGGGCCGAATAGGTCCATATGTAGGAGCTCTAGTGGCCTGTCAGTCGTCATTATGTTCTTATGCGGATGATGAGTGCCAACTTGCTTCCCTGCTTGGCATGCGCTACAAATCATGTCTTTCTCAAAATGAACATTTGTTAATCCTAAAATGTGTTCTCCCTTTAGAAGCTTGTGAAGATTCTTCATCCCAACATGGGCTAGTCGGCGGTGTCAGAGCCAACCCATGTTAGTCTTAGCAATTAAGCATGTGTCGAGTTCAGCTCTATCAAAATCTACTAAGTATAGCTGACCCTCTAACACACCCTTAAATGCTATTGAATCATCACTTCTTCTAAAGACAGTAACACCTACATCAGTAAAGAGACAGTTGTAGCCCATTTTGCATAATTGAGATATAGAAAGCAAATTGTAATCTAAAGAATCTACAAGAAAACATTGGAAATAGAATGGTCAGGGGATATAGCAATTTTACCCAATCCTTTGACCAAACCTTGATTTCCATCCCCGAATGTAATAGCTCGTTGGGGATCTTGGTTTTTCTCATAGGAGGAGAACATTTTCTTCTCCCCTGTCATGTGGTTTGTGCACCCACTGTCGATAATCCAACTTGAGCCCCCGGATGCATAAACCTACAAAACAAGTTTAGTTCTTGACTTTAGGTACCCAAATGGTTTTGGGTCCTTTGGCATTAGAAACAAGAACTTTGGGTACCGAAACACAAGTCTTTGACCCCTTGTGCTTGCCCCCAACATATTTGGCAACTACCTTGCCGGATTTGTTAGCTAAAACATAAGATGCATCAAATGTTTTAAATGAAAAGTTATGTTCATTTGATGCACTAGGAGTTTTCTTCTTACACAACTTAGCATGGGTTTGTTGCCTAGAACTAGATGTCTCACCCTTATACATAAAAGCATGATTAGGGCCAGAGTGAGACTTCCTAGAGTGAATTTTCCTAATTTTGCTCTCGGGATAACCGACAGGGTATAAAATGTAACCCTCGTTATCCTGAGGCATGGGAGCCTTGCCCTTAACAAAGTTGGACAATTTCTTAGGAGGGGCATTAAGTTTGACATTGCCTCCCTGTTGGAAGCCAATGTCATCCTTAATGCCAGGGCGTCTCCCACTATAGAGCATGCTTCTAGCAAATTTAAATTTTTCATTTTCTAAGTCATGCTCGGCAATTTTAGCATCTAATTTTGCTATATGATCATTTTGTTGTTTAATTAAAGCCATGTGATCATGTATAGCATTAACATCAACATCTCTACATCTAGTACAAATAGAAGTGTGCTCAACGGTAGATGTAGAGGGTTTGCAAGATTTCAATTCTACAACCTTAGCATGCAATATATCATTTTTAGTTCTAAGGTCGGAAATTGTAGCATGGCAAACATCTAATTCTTTAGCCTTAGCAAGCAATTTTTCATTTTCAATCCTAAGGCTAGCAAGAGATATTTTTAATTCTTCAATCTTAGCAAGCAAATCATCATTATCATTCCTAAGATTGGGAATTGAAATATTACAAACATTTGAATCAACCTTAGCTAGTAAATTAGCATTTTCATTTCTAAGGTTGTCTATAGTCTCATGGCAAGTGCTTAGCTCACTTGATAATTTCTCACATTTTTCAACTTCTAGAGCATAAGCATTTTTAACTTTAACATGCTTTTTGTTTTCCTTGATTAGGAAGTCCTCTTGGGAGTCCAAGAGATCATCCTTCTCATGGATGGCACTAATTAATTCATTTAATTTCTCTTTTTGTTGCATGTTTAAGTTGGCAAAAAGAGTACGCAAATTGTCTTCCTCATCACTAGCATTATCATCACTAGAGGACTCATATCTAGTGGAGGATTTAGATTTAACCTTCTTCTTTTTGCCGTCCTTTGCCATGAGGCACTTGTGGCCGCCGTTGGGGAAGAGAAGTCCCTTGGTGACGGCGATGTTGGCGGCGTCCTCGTCGTCGGAGGAGTCGCTAGAACTTTCGTCGTAGTCCCCTCCCGACAAACATGGGCATCGCCGCCCTTCTTCTTGTAGTACCTCTTCTTCTCCTTTCTTCTCCCCTTCTTGTCATCGCCCCTGTCACTGTCACTAAAAATAGGACATTTTGCAATAAAGTGACCGGGCTTACCACATTTGTAGCAAACCTTCTTGGAGCGGAGCTTGTAATCTTTCCCCTCCTTTGCTTGAGGATTTGGCGGAAGCTCTTGATGACGAGCGCCATTTCCTCATTGTCGAGCTTGGAGGCATCAATTGGTTGTCTACTTGGTGTAGACTCCTTCTTCTTCTCCTCCGTTGCCTTAAATGCAACCGGTTGAGCTTCGGACGTGGAGGGACCGTCAAGCTCGTTGATCTTCCGTGAGCCCTTGATCATAAATTCAAAGCTCACAAAATTCCTGATTACTTCCTCGGGAGTCATTAGTGTATATCTTGGATTACCACGAATTAATTGTACTTGAGTAGGGTTAAGGAAAATAAGACATCTTAGAATAACCTTAACCACCTCGTGGTCATCCCACTTTTTGCTCCCGAGGTTGCGCACTTGGTTCACCAAGGTTTTGAGCCGGTTGTACATGTCTTGTGGCTCCTCCCCTTGGCGAAGACGGAAGCGACCGAGCTCCCCCTCGATCGTTTCTCGCTTGGTGATCTTGGTGAGTTCATCACCCTCGTGCGCGGTCTTGAGCACGTCCCAAACCTCCTTGGCGCTCTTTAATCCTTGCACCTTGTTGTACTCCTCCCTACTTAGAGAGGCGAGGAGTATTGTTGTGGCTTGGGAGTTGAAGTGCTCGATTTGGGCCACCTCGTCTTCATCATAATCCTCATCCCCTACGGATGGTACCTGTGCTCCAAACTCAACAACATTCCATATACTTTTGTGGAGTGAGGTTAGATGAAATTTCATTAAATCACTCCACCTAGCATAATCTTCACCGTCAACGGTTGGCGGTTTGCCTAATGGAACGGAAAGTAATGGAGTATGTCTAGAAGTACGAGGATAATGTAAGGGGATCTTACTAAACTTCTTGCGCTCATGGCGCTTAGAAGTTATGGAGGGCACGTCGGAGCCGGAGGTAGAACGCGATGAGGTGTCGGTCTCGTAGTAGACCACCTTCCTCATCTTCTTTATTTTGTCACCACTCCGATGCGACTTGTGAGAAGAAGTCTTCTTCTCCTTCTTCTTCTGCTTGTTGTGGGACTCTCCCGATGAAGCCTTCCCATGGCTTGTAGTGGGCTTGTCGCCGGTCTCCATCTCCTTCTTGGCGAGTTCTCCCGACATCACTTCGAGCGGTTAGGCTCTAATGAAGCACCGGGCTCTGATACCAATTGAAAGTCGCCTAGAGGGGGGGTGAATAGGGCGAAACTGAAATTCTCAAAAATAATCACAACTACAAGTCGGGTTAGCGTTAGAAATATAATCGAGTCCGCGAGAGAGGGTGCAAAAACAAATCACAAGCAAATAAGGAGTGTGACACGTGGATTTGTTTTACCGAGGTTCGGTTCTCGCAAACCTACTCCCCGTTGAGGTGGTCACAAAGACCGGGTCTCTTTCAACCCTTTCCCTCTCTCAAACGGTCCCTCGGACCGAGTGAGCTTTTCTTCTCAATCACTTAGAACACAAAGTTCCCACAAGGACCACCATAAGATTGGTGTCTCTTGCCTCAATTACAAGTGAGTTTGATCGCAATGAAGAATCAAAGAAAGAAGAAAGCAATCCAAGCGCAAGAGCTCGAAGGAACACAAGCAAATCTCTCTCTCTAAGCACTAGGGCGTTGTGTGGAATTTGGGAGAGGATTTGATATCTTGAGTGTGTCTAGAATTGAATGCCTAGCTCTTGTAAGTGGTTGGAAGTGTGAAAACTTGGATGACTTGAATGTGGGGTGGTTGGGGGTATTTATAGCCCCAACCACCAAACTAGCAGTTTGGTGGGGGCTGACTGTCATATGGTGCACCGGACAGTCCGGTGCACACCGGACATGTCCGGTGCGCCAGCCACGTTACCAAAGCCGTTGGGTTCCGACCGTTGAGTCTGTCTTCTAGGCCCGCCTGTCTTCTAGGCCCGCCTGGATGTCCGGTGGCGCACCGGACACGTACTGTAGAGTGTCTGGTGTGCCAGCGCGCGCGTGCCTGACTTCTGCGCGCTCTGGCGCGCATTCAATGCGCTGTAGGTAGCCGTTGGCGCTGAAGTATCCATTGCTTCGTTGTCACACCGGACAGTCCGGTGTACACCGGACATGTCCGGTGAATTATAGCGGACTAGCCGTTGCGAATTCCCGAAGCTGGCGAGTTCCAGAGCCGCTCTTCCTTGGAGCACCGGACACTGTCCGGTGTACACCGGACAGTCCGGTGAATTATAGTGGAGCGTCTCTGGATTTTCCCGAAGGTGACGAGTTTGAGTTGGAGTCCTCTGATGCACCGGACACTGTCCGGTGGCGCACCGGACAGTCCGGTGCGCCAGACCAGAGGTGCCTTCGGTTATCCCTTGCTCTCTTGTTGAACCCAATACTTGGTCTTTTTATTGGCTAAGAGTGAACCTTTGGCACCTGTATAACTTGTACACTAGAGCAAACTAGTTAGTCCAATTATTTGTGTTGGGCAATTCAACCACCAAAATCAATTAGGAACTAGGTGTAAGCCTAATTCCCTTTCACTAAACAAGTTGGATGAAGGATGTCAAGCCCATCAAGACACCCATGGGAACTAATGGGCATCTCGACCTCGACACGGGAGGTAAATCCGTCGATCAAAAGGTATACCGGTCGATGATAGGCTCTTTACTCTATTTATGTGCATCTCGGACAGATATAATGCTTTCCGTATGCATGTGTGCAAGATTCCAAGCCGACCCTAAGGAAGCTCGCCTTACGGCCGTAAAACGAATCTTGAGATATTTAGTTTATACTCCTAAGTTTTGGCTTTGGTACCCTCGGAGATCCACATTTGATTTAATTGGTTATTCGGATGCCGATTGGGCGGGGTGTAAAATTAATAGAAAGAGCACATCGGGGACTTGCCAGTTCTTGGGAAGATCCCTGGTGTCTTGGGCTTCAAAGAAGCAAAATTCCGTAGCTCTTTCTACTGCCGAAGCCGAGTATATTGCCGCAGGCCATTGTTGCGCGCAATTACTTTGGATGAGGCAAACCCTTAGGGGCTACGGTTACAAATTAACCAAAGTTCCTCTTCTATGTGATAATGAGAGTGCAATCCGCATGGCGGATAATCCCGTTGAGCATAGCTGCACTAAACACATAGCTATTCGGTATCATTTCTTAAGGTATCACCAACAAAAGGGAGATATCGAGATTGCATATATTAACACCAAAGAACAATTAGTCGATATCTTTACCAAGCCACTAGATGAACAAACTTTTAACAAACTTAGGCATGAGCTAAATATTCTTGATTCTCGGAATTTCTTTTGAAGTTTTGCACACATAGCTCATGGGTATACATTTGATCATATCTCTTTTATATGCTATGACTAATGTGTTTTAAAGTGAATTTCAAACCAAGTCATAGATTGAAAGGGATTTGGAGTTTTCGGCAAAGACAAAGGCTTCCACTCCACTCCATCGAATCACTCACCCTTCGCCGTCACTCCGAGCAACTCTCCAACTTTGGTATAATCTTCACTCATATTTTGTTCGCCAAAGGGGGAGAAATTAGTTAGAAGGGCTTATATTTCACTCAAGTATCTGTTTTTGGCGATTCATGCCAAAGGGGGAGAAGGTATTAGCCCAAAGCCAAAGGACCGCACCACCACCAATTTTCAAAAAATTAAACGAAAAGGTTTTTCAAAATGATGATTTTTCAAATTAGTATCTTAAAACCCTTTTGAACACTAAGAGGAGGATTTTATTAAGGGGGGGTTTTGTTTAAGTCAAAGGAAAAACATTTGAAACAGGGGGAGAAAAATTCAAATCTTGAAAATGCTTCTCAAAATCTTATTCATTTACCTTTGACTATTTGCAAAAGGATCTTGAAAAGAATTTACAAAAGAATTTGCAAAAACAAAACATGTGGTGCAAGCATGGTCCAAAATGTTAAAAATAAAGAAACAATCCATGCATATCTTATGAAAATATTTATTGGTTCAATTCTGAGTAACCTTTGCACTTACATTATGCAAACTAGTTCAATTATGCACTTCTATACTTGCTTTGGTTTGTGTTGGCATCAATCACCAAAAAGGGGGAGATTGAAAGGGAATTAGGCTTACACCTTTTTCCTAATTGATTTTGGTGGTTGAATTGCCCAACATAAATAATTGGACTAACTAGTTTGCTCTAGTCTATAAGTTCTACAGGTGCCAAAGGTTCACAACAAGCCAATAAAAAGACCAAGAAAGGGTTCAAACAAAGAGAGCAAAAGACAACCCAAAGGCACCCTGGTCTGGCGCACCGGACTGTCCGGTGCACCACCGGACAGTGTCCGGTACACCAGGGAACTCGAAGCTGAACTTGCCACCTTCGGGATAATGGGATGTCGCTCCGCTATAATTCACTGGACTGTCCGGTGAAGCACCGGACAGTGTCCGGTGTCACACTGGACTGTCCGGTGAAGCACCGGACAGTGTCTGGTGTCACACCGGACTGTCCGGTGTGCCAGCGGAGCAACGACTACTTCGCGCGCAACGGTCGACTGCAACGCGTTTAATGCGCGCCTGCGCGCGCAGAGGACAGAGCAGCGCCAGACAGTGCACCGGACAGTCTACAGGTCCTGTCCGGTGCACCACCGGACAGCCCAGAGGCCCCACCAGTCAGAGCTCCAACGGTCAGAACCCAACGGCCGGCTGACGTGGCCGGCGCACTGGACTGTCCGGTGCGCCATGCGACAGCAGCCTTCCAACGACCACATTTTGGTGGTTGGGGCTATAAATACCCCAACCACCCCACATTCAATGGCATCCAAGTTTTCCACCTTCAACACATTACAAGAGCTATAGCATTCAATTCTAGACACAACCAAAGAGATCAAATCCTCTCCCAAGTCCGGAATCACTCCAAATCAAATAGTGACTAGAGAGAGCGACATTTGTGTTCATTTGAGCTCTTGCGCTTGGATTGCTTCTTTTCTTTCTCATTCTTCTTGTGATCAAACTCAATTGTAACCAAGGCAAGAGACACCAATTGTGTGGTGATCCTTGCGGGAACTTTGTGTTCCGTTTGATTGAGAAGAGAAGCTCACTCGGTCTAAGTGACTGTTTGAGACAGGGAAAGGGTTGAAAGAGACCCGGTATTTGTGACCACCTCAACGGGGAGTAGGTTTGCAAGAACCGAACCTCGGTAAAACAAATCCTTGTGTCTCACGCTTTATTTGCTTACGATTTGTTTTTCGCCCTCTCTCTCGGACTCGTTTATATTTCTAACGCTAACCCGGCTTGTAGTTGTGCTTAAGTTCATAAATTTCAGATTCGCCCTATTCACCCCCCTCTAGGCGACTTTCACTACTTTATTTACTAAAACACTTGCAAATGATTTGTTTGTATGCCAAATTTATGTTGATGATATTATATCTGGGTCTACTAATGAATCTACATGTGAAGAATTTAGTAGGATCATGACATAAAAAATCGAGATGTCTATGATGGGGGAGTTGAAGTACTTCTTAGGATTTCAAGTGAATCAACTCCAAGAGGGTACCTTCATTAGCCAAACGAAGTATATTCAAGACATTCTAAACAAGTTTGGTATGAAGGATGCCAAGCCCATCAAGACACCCATGGGAACCAATGGGCATCTCGACCTCGACACAGGAGGTAAATCCGTAGATCAAAAGGTATACCGGTCGATGATAGGTTCTTTACTCTATTTATGTGCATCTCGACCGGACATTATGCTTTCCATATGCATGTGTGCAAGATTCCAAGCCGATCCTAAGGAAGCTCACCTTAGGGCCGTAAAACAAATCTTGAGATATTTAGTTTATACTCCTAAGTTTGGTCTTTGGTACCCCAGGGGATCCACATTTGATTTAATTGGTTATTCCGATGCCGATTGGGCAGAGTGTAAAATTAATAGAAAGAGCACATCAGGGACTTGCCAGTTCTTGGGAAGATCTCTGGTGTCTTGGGCTTCAAAGAAGCAAAATTCTGTAGCTCTTTCTACCACCGAAGCCGAGTATATTGCCGCAGGCCATTGTTGCGCGCAATTGCTTTGGATGAGGCAAACCCTTAGGGACTATGGTTACAAATTAACCAAAGTTCCTCTTCTATGTGATAATGAGAGTGCAATCCGCATGGCGGATAATCCCGTTGAACATAACCGCACTAAACACATAGTCATTCGGTATCATTTTATAAGGGATCACCAACAAAAGGGGGATATCGAGATTGCATATATTAACACCAAAGAACAATTAGCTGGTATCTTTACCAAGCCATTAGCTGAACAAACATTTACCAAACTTAGGCATGAGCTAAATATTCTTGATTCTAGGAATTTTTATTGATGTTTTGCACACATAGCTCATTGATATACCTTTGATCATATCTCTTTCATATGCTATGACTAATGTGTTCTCAAGTGTATTCCATGCTAAGTCATAGATTGAAAGGGATTGGAGTCTTCGGCGAAGACAAAGGCTTCCACTCCACTCCATCAAATTACTCATCCTTCGCCGTCGCTTCGCACATCTCTCCAACTTTGGTATAATCTTCACTCATATGTTATTTACCATAGGGAGAGAAAGTAATGAGGGCTTATATTTCACTCACAAGTATCCGTTTTTGGCGATTCATGCCAAAGGCGGAGAAAGTATTAGCCCAAAGCAAAAGGACCGCACCACCACCAATTTCAAAATTTTGAGTTAAGAAAGGATTTTTCAAATTGGTATCTTATTTTTGATAGAATTTCAAATTGGCACAACCCTCTCAAAACTAATATCTAAAACCCTCTTGAACACTAAGAGGAGGATTTTATTGAGGGGGAGTTTTGTTTAGTCAAAGGAAAAGCATTTGAAACAGGGGGAGAAAATTTCAAATCTCGAAAATGCTTCTCAAAATCTTACTCATTTACCTTTGACTATTTGCAAAAGGACTTTGAAAAGAATTTACAAAAGAATTTGCAAAAACAAAATATGTGGTGCAAGCGTGGTCCAAAATGTTAAAGATAAAGAAATCAATCCATGCATATCTTATGAAAATTAATTGGTTCAATTCTAAGTAACCTTTGCACTTAAATTATGCAAACTAGTTCAATTATGCACTTCTATATTTGCTTTGGTTTGTGTTGGCATCAATCACCAAAAAGGGGGAGATTGAAAGGGAAATAGGCTTACAACTTTTCCTAATTGATTTTGGTGGTTGAATTGCCCAACACAAATAATTTGGACTAACTAGTTTGCTCTAGATTATGAGTTCTACAGGTGCCAAAGGTTCACATGAAACCAATAAAAAGACCGAAAATGATTCAAATATAGAGAGCAAAAGTCAGCCGAAGTGTCCCCTGGTCTGGCGCACCGGACAGTGTCCCATGCACCAGAGACTCCAACTCCGAACTGCTCACCTTCGGGAATTCTGGGAGCCACTCCGCTATAATTCACCGGACTGTCCGGTGTAGCACCGGACAGTGTCCGGTGGCGCACCGGACTGTCCGATGTGCCAGCGGAGCAACGACTACTTCAACGCCAACGATCGGCTGCAGCCACATTAAATGCGCTACAGTGCGCGCAGAGGTCAGGCACGCGCCAGAAGGCGCACCAGACAGTCTATAGGACCTGTCCGGTGCACCACCGGACTGTCCGGTGGCCCAGAAGACAGAAGCTCCAACGGTCAGAATCCAATGGCTGGGTGACGTGGCAGGCGCACCGGACAGTGTCCGGTGCGCCATACGACAGCAGCCTTCACCAAACGACTAGTTTGGTGGTTGGGGCTATAAATACCCCCAACCATCCACCATTCATTGCATCCAAGTTTTCAGACTTTCTACACCTTACAAGAGCTATAGCATTCAATACAAGACACCAAAAAGATCAAAACCTCTCCCAAGTCCAAAGATCATTCCCAATCAAATAGTGACTAGTGAGAGAGTGACTTGTGTTCATTTGAGCTCTTGCGCTTGGATTGCTTCTTTTCTTCATTCTTTCTTGTGATCAACTCAATTGTAACCGAGGCAAGAGACACCAATTGTGTGGTGGTCCTTGCAGGGACTTAGTGTCCTGTTTGATTGAGAAGAGAAGCTCACTCGGTCTAAGTGACCGTTTGAGAGAGGGAAAGGGTTGAAAGAGACCCGGTCTTTGTGACCACCTCAACAGGGAGTAGGTTTGCAAGAACCGAACCTCGGTAAAACAAATCCTTGTGTCTCACTCTTTATTTGCTTGGGATTTGTTTTTCGCCCTCTCTCTCGGACTCATTCATAATTCTAACGCTAACCCGACTTGTAGTTGTGTTTGAGTTTATAAATTTCAGATTCGCCCTATTCACCCCCCTCTAGGCGACTTTCACCCCTCATCATCTTAGGATTTAGGGCGGGTGCGTTCTGCCACCCGGTCGGAGAATTTTCTCTCCGACAGCTACTAACACACTTCTAAAAGAAAAGTGCATTCTGGACTTGAAACAAGCCATATCGCAAATCCTGGTGAAACCAAGGAGAAAAGGTATGATTCGTATACTTAGTCAATTGGATCAAAAGCTAACTATGTTTGTCTAAGTAGTAGAGAAGCTACCAAGGAAAGCCAAAAAAGTTTGGAGTCTTGGCTCAAATTAGCTAAACACGTTCTGGTTTGGGACTCACTGGCCAGTCCGATGGCTCGTACAAACGAAGTCCTCGATCTCAAAAAAATTATTTTAAAATTCACTGGACGGTTCAACGTGCACTGGACAGCTTCTCCAACGGCTACTTCAGCTCTTCGCTCGGCGCCCAACGACTAGTTTGCGTCACTGGACGGTCCGATGACACCTAGCTAAGGAAAGGCGCTAATCAGGTCTTCTATCGACCGTTAATGTGGATGGTTCGTTAGTGCACCAGACGGTCTGGTGCACCCACATAAAGGAAAGTTTTCCAGCTTTCATATGGAGGAGGCAACAACTCTTAGGTCCATTTGGGGCTATAAAAAGACCCCTAGGCGTCTTAATTCAGTACCCAAGTATCTGAATAGCACACCAACACGCTAAAACTCTGTGACCATGCCTTCTAGCGATTTTAGCGAGTTTCGAGCGCCAGTTTCGAGTTGTCTTGTGACATTGTGTTCTCGCGCTCGTGTCTTTGGCTTTTTTTCGTGTGTTGCTGTGATTTATTCTTGTGTTTGTATTCTAACTTCCTCCCTTGATTCGACTTGTGATTTTGATCATTGTGTAAGGCTGTGAAAGACGTTAAGTTGTGGAGATTCTTCACGAACGAAAATACTGATATAAGGAGAAAACCGTGGCATTCAAGTATATCTAAGTGATCACTTGGGCTAATTGCAATCCTTGTCCAAAGAAGGACACCACAATATAGATGTAGGCTCTGGCCGAACCACGGGATAAAAATAAACGTGTCCCTTGTCTCATTTACTCTATTGTGATTTTTTTTCTTCTTCCTTAGTTCTCTCGTCTCACTTGGAATATTGCTCTTAGAATACTTCATATCTTGAAAGATCAATCAAATGAATGGGAACTTTTTTTATGATCCTCTACACTCAAGCTTGGTTTTAGTTTACTCTAACTCAATTATTAGACCAAGTTTACGTGTTTTAAAACTATTTTTGCAGGATCATCTATTCGCCGTATATAGGTGCTATCAATATGTACAATACTTTATTTATCTATCTTTTTATACTCTATGTTATGAAAATATTATTTTTACGGGAACAATGCACTATATATTTATATTATTATGATTTTTTTTCTGCAATACACGACGTTTATCTAGGTAGACTAGCAAATTGTCCTTATGTCACTACGATTTTTTGTTTATGTCTGAATGTGGTTTTTTCCTACAATACACTGTGTTTTTTCTACAATACACTACAATTTTTACGGAATAATACACTACATAAAATCATATATATTCTGCTGGCTACGTAAATATGAATATGAGTTTGAAGTTAACAAACATAGTTGGAATACTCATTTATGTATAATGAATGATGGTATCATGTATACTTGTGCTTTATACATGAATGTTTGAATGCATTCAGAGCTAATAGTTAGTTGACTAAAAATTATTAGTGAAATTAGCTAGTTAACTATTAACTAATTTACTAAAAGTAGCTAATAGCTGAACTATTGCTTAAATTGTTAGGACGTCTTTAGCTAATTTTAGTAACTAACTACTATATAAATATAAATCTCTACTACTCTATATGAGTGCAGTGTAGGCGTGCACAATTCCAGTGTTCTGCCTCCCTCCCCGCGAACGGCTGCCGCCGCGCCAGCTCCGCTTTACTCCCGCGCTGCTCCCGCAAATCCCGCCGCCGTCCTCGCGGCCGCTTCGACCCCGGACACCGCGCCAACAACGAGCGAGGATGGAAGGTTGCCGCGCCAGCAACGCCCGCGGATGGAAGGTTGCCGCTCCCGCAAGCTCGGCCCGCATCGCCCCCGCACTTCTCGCCACCAACGACCGCGGATGGAAGGTTGCGGCACCAAATCGCCGCTCCCGCAAATCAGCATCAGCCGCGAAGGTACAGCTGCTCCTCGCCGCTCCCGCAAATCAGCCTCGCGGCCGCTTCGCCCCCACACTTCTCGCCACCAAAGACCGCGGATGGAAGGCCGCGCCCGCAAATCGTGAATCCGCCGCGCCATCAAAGCCCACTGACGTTCAAATCAATCTCGGCAGTGGATGCTCCCGCGGATGGAAGGTCCCAGATCTCTTCTCGCCATTACCGCGCCCGCCCCCTCAATTCCCATATCTCCTCTCCATTCTCTCTGAACGTCCACTGCCGATTCCATTCTCTCGGTTCTTAAAAACCCCTAATCGATCCATACGCCAGTGAAGCCACACGTCGCCAGTGGACACGGTGCTGAAGGTCAGTGTTTTCTTGTGTTGTACCAGTTCCTATGTATCTCGGATCACTGGTTCATAGCAGTGTTTGTTATAGCAGTGTTTGTTATAGTTTGAGATAGCAGTGTTTAACTCCTCTTGGTTTAGTTTGTTATTCCATCCTCTTGGTTTAGTTTGTTATAGCATTGTTTTCCTCTTGGTTCATAGTTTTTTCATGATGGTTTGCGGAATTTGATTTAGAACAACATCAAGGACCAAATATCTAACTGTTAAGTGTTATCTGTTGACAACAAACTATATAGGTTCTGGCAGAAAGAAGACCCACGACATCTTCAACACAGATAAATAACCTGGTAAGTGTTATCTGCTTTGCCATATCTTGCTTTGCTTTGAATTGATAATTCATTACTTCATGTCTGTTAGCAAGTAGATGACATAAAATCTGTCCATTGGCTGTAGTTGACCTCATATCTGTTGAGGTACTGGTTGTACAATTTGGTATTTTCTGTATATGGTCCTGTTAGCACTGCAGTGTTTGATTTTTGTTTGATCTGTATATGACTTGGGCTGTCTGCATCAATTGTGAAACTGGACAGATCATACTGGACTGTCCTGTGAAGTTTTTTGGTTTTTGTTTGAACAGTGTTCCTGTATCGGCTTAGTCTTGATTTCATTTTATTTAGAGCTATCCAATCACTCTATATGTTTTCAGATTTTAGAGTTCTCCTATATGTATTTTTATAGTTAATGATCATAGAGTGTTTACTGAAATATTAAATGGGGATTTCATAAGTGTTATGAACTTTCACGTTACAATTGCTGATTTTTTCCCATATCTTCCTTTGCTTTAAATTGCTAATTCAATACTTCATGGCTGTTAGCAAGTACTACCCATTACTTCATTGGCTGCAGTCCTTCATCAAATCTGTTCATTTACTGTTTCACCTCATTTCTGTTAGCAAGTAGTTGACATAAAATCTGTCCATTGGCTGTAGTTGAGTTCATATCTGTTGAGGTACTGGTTGTACAATTTTAGATTTTCTGTATATGGTCCTGTTAGCACTGCAGTGTTTGATTTTTGTTTGAGCTGTATATGACTTGGGCTGTCTGCATCAATTGTGAAACTGGACAGATCAGACTGGACTGTCCTGTGAAGTTTTTTGGTTTTTGTTTGAACAGTGTTCCTGTAGCGGCTTAGTCTTGATTTCATTTTATTTAGAGCTACAATATCACTCTATATGTTTTCAGATTTTATAGTTCTCCTATAAGTGTTATGAACTTTCACGTTACAATTGCAAGTCTGTTAGCCATAACTGTCAGCCAGCCAGATGAAGAGAGTACATTTCAATGGAGCCCATGTCTTCCATATGCGTTTCTACATATTTTCTAGAATAAATCCCATGCTTGGATAGACGCCGAGAATGCTGGTTTGGTATGTCTTGCTGCAGATGCAAATTATCCAAAAGGTTTTAGAGCTGTAGATATTCCACTAATAACTGTTAGAGCCCCTACTATATCAGAAAGCCACTTCCGATTTTGTAGGCCTTATAGGGCACAGTTTTTCTGCCGTTTAGCCCCTTTACGAACCAAATGAACTAGATTAGGTTACCTAAGTGTTGTACCTTGCACTTTGATGATCTATATTTGAGGCAACTCTTATTTTATTTATTGCTTGCTGCATTGGATGTTTAGGTAATCTATATTTGAGTCTTGATGTAGTCCTTGCTGTTTTTTAGGGGAGCTCTTAAGTTATTTTTTCCTGTATTTGAGACAACTCTTAGTTGTTTACTCGGGCATCGCTTTTGGTTTCAAAATTTTTAAAATGCTAGCTTTACAAACGTGTTCATAGTTTGTTTCTTGAACCAGTTTTTTACTTGTAGTAATCCTGATAACGTACCGAAAGAAGTCCCAAGTGATCTTGAAGAACTATACCTTCAACGGCAAAATCCAAGGTAACTTGTGATGAACAACTACTCATATTTTTTCGTGTGTTCTACCAGTTCCTGCTGATATATAATAATTGCTGCAATGCGAATTCCTTTACCTGTGTTTATTCGGATTGCGTCTCTGGATTAGTTATTACCTAAGTGTTGTACCTTGCACTTTGATTCAGCATTGGATGTTTAGGTAATCTATATTTGAGACTGGCTGTACTCCTTGCTGTTTTTTAGGGGAGCTCTTAAGTTATTTTTTCCTGTATTTGAGGCACTGTTCCTGTATCGTCTTAGTGGAGCTCTTAAGTTATCCTATGTGTTTTATTTTGCAAAATTACTCATTCTTAACAAATAGTTTGTTGTTTACTGAAATTGATCATAGATTGTTTACTGAAATTGTGTATCGTGGTTTCATTGTAGTAGTTTGTTGTTTCATCTAGCGAGGTGTCTGTAAGAAGGAAGGGATAAGGCGTTTGGTTGACCCGGACCGGACGGCAGGACACCGTCGGGGGTTCGCTGCAACGCATCGACGGCTTCCGCAGCTTCTCAGGCCAAGGTAAGCTTTCAAGCAATGTTGTTAATACCACTTTGTTTCATTTTTTCGATCATGTTTCAGTTGATTTTTCTTAACAAGCAATGTTGTTAATGCCGTGTATGCTTGTGTGTATTGTTGGTTTGTATTGGGGTATAAAGTTTATATGCATTCTTCCGGTATATATCGGTTGATGCTAATCTCTACTACTATAAATCAGAACAATAATTCATGTTTTTTGTGCACACATATGTGCAGCTATCTGTATGGGATCTCAAGGCTATATATCCTTGCTCTCCCTCCTTTTGTATTGGGGTATAAAGTTTATATGCATTCTTCCGGTATATATCGGTTGATGCTAATCTCTACTACTATAAATCAGAACAATAATTCATGCTTTTTTGTGCACACATATTTGTGCAGCTATCTGTATGGGGTCTCAAGGCTATATATCCTTGCTCTCCCTCCTTTAAAATAAAATACTTGTACCGAAAGACCCGTACACCACGAACATGTTATCAAACATCTAGCATTGAAGAATGCACCCAGGTAGCTGATAATTGAAAGAGACCTCTGTCTGCAAAATCTAATGTGTAGCAGACTTTAGTAACAAGCACAACCTGCACAAATTGTTTGAATTAAGAGAACTATTTGTTTGAATTAAGTTTTGATTCTCACCTGTAGAGGCTTCATCCATACTCACAATATTCAGTGAACTATTTGTTTGAATTAAATTTTGATTCTCAACTGTCGAGGCATGATATATATTTTCATGAACCATTAGACAACAATAAAATATTGATCCGCGAAAGTATGACATGTGTTCCATTTAATTTTAAATTATGTTAAAGGCTACAAGGTTTTGATGGAACCGGTCGTATTGAACCGTGAAAGAGCCGCAGCTGACCGCCTAAAACGGATGCCTATGTAAGTTATTATAAATATATTTACACAAAATTTGTCTATCAAAGTTATGACCATTATTTAGTCGTATGTTTAATATAGCTTCAGATTGTTCGACGACTACCGTGATGAAGATTTTTATGGGCTTCCGCGGAAATACAGTATTGTCGCTCGGGTCGAAGTTAAATTCCCGATTGAACCACGTTTTCGTGATAGACAACATTTCGTTTTGTCTGACATCAATGTAAGCCAACAATTCTTTAAGTTTCATTTTCAAAGTTACACGATATTCATACCATGGCCTCATCTCCTACTGAAATACTATTAGGGAGCCAAGATCGAGGCCATAACATATATGTATGAGACAGTCAAACATTTCGACAATTTGCTCCATGAAAAGCATGTTTACAAGATGCATAATGTGAAGTTCAGTCTTCATCCGGGTGAATTTAATTTTCGTCATCTAAATGGTCCCATGGAATTGTGTCTTGACCAACAAACTATCGTGGAGCCATACACTGTTCCAATTCAGATGGCGCCATTCCCAAAACAAATACTATTGAACCTTGCTGATATTGCCGAGTTGCTAAACAGGACTTTAGTCGGTAAGAATATATCGAACTCTTAATATTATTAATATATCGTTTACACAAAATTCAGTATTAATCCATTTATAAACTGTTATTTTTGTAGACATTATGGCTGTTGTAGTCCACTTGGATACAATACATCGCACAATGTGGGGCCCTTTCAGAAAGATTGTTATAATGGATGCTAGGTATATTCTGTTAATTGTCGAGTTATATATCCAAGTCTAAATATTACTAACCTATTCTTACCAAAATTAATGTCGTAGGGGATATTTACATATCATTAAAGTTTGGGGTGACCTACTAAACAAAAATGCACTCCGCTGGGCTTGGCTAAGGAGGATTATGGCATAATAATTGGGACTATGTTTAGACGGTTCAGAAGACAAGGTACATCATGTCTTTACGTCTTTCAAAACATCTGTCACTAGGTTTTGCTTTATAATGATTCGTAACGGAGATTTAAATGTGTAATTCTAGAGTGCCTCGAGTCTTCGGATCATACCGCAATACACTTCAATCCGTTCCATCACAACACCCATCATTTTCGACGTAAGTATATTCTAAAAAAATAGTTACATTAAATCGTGATTCTTTTTATTATATCATGAACTACGTGTAGATGTGATTAATTGTGGCATTCATTGCAGCAATCCAAAAAGCTTTGGTGGCGCTGAACAACCGTCAGTTTGCTGTTACATTTCTTGAAGAAGAAAGGCGTAGATAGATTCTACAAATTCGCAAAGAGCAATAATTGGGACTATGTTTAGGCGTAGAGAGATTTGATAGAATACGTGTCGTACTGTTATTGAGCAACCAAACACAACAAGAGGCAAACTTGTATGTCTATGAATCTTGTTTGTAATACCTATGACATGGGTTTAATAAGAGATATTTTGTGAAGTTTTTGACCGTGCAAATGATAATTAAATATTTTGTGCGAAAATTTGAATTCCCGTAATATTTTGTGCAAACAGTCTCCAAATCTGTAGGTAATCCTGATCACCCCTATCTGTTCTTTAAACTTTCAGTTTATTTCTGACTAAACCATATCCCTTTGTTTAATTCTCTTGAAACATTCTAACCACAGCCCTATCTGAGAGTGTTGTAAAATCAGTATATAAAAAAAATGTGAACAGATGACTCCGAGGGTGGCAAAATTAGTTAGAGGGGAGAAACTGAGAAGTACACACAGTAATGTGTATTCACCCTTGCGTCCTTTGCTGTAAATAAAAGGACACTCTCTACAGACTACAGATGTAACTCAATAAACAAAAAGATCAGAGGTCACTCAAAAACGAAAATAACATATGTAACTCCAGAAACAAAGAGAGAACAGTGAATATATAAACTCTTGTTTTTTCTCTGATTCTGTGTTTCTTTGTTCTTGCTGTTCTTTATGCTTGTGTGCCATTAAGAACTCAAATTATTCTCAGTTTGTCGTCGGTGAGACATACCACAGATTGGTATTGTTGCTCGCCTGCAAAGACAGCTGAAGACTGTCGCATGTATAGCAGCCACGCTCTGGTCAACATTACAATTGTTGATCTTCGGCACAAGATGCTTGTCAGCTCGGTTGCATAGGTATTCCTGGATAGCTCTAATATTTCGAATGTATTTGATGTATCTGTTCTTTGCTGGATCTAGAGTCATGTACTTTGCACGTACACCAAATCGTTCCATGTGTTTTCTTTTGGTAACAGCAGAAGAAGACTTTAATCAGTGGCTACAAGAAATGAGATATAACTAAATAACGGAAAACAACATAAACTAAACAATTTTATGAAATACCCCTCACCCCTGCACTGTTTCTTGCCACCTCCACTTGTCCCACACAAGAGTATTGCCACTGATTCCTTTGTCTCTTTAATTCTGATCGGAAAAGTTGGAAAACAAAGAAGGAAATGTTACCAAAAGAAATATTTGAATTGGGTGAAGGAACAAATCACAACCAGATCAAATGCACTATTACACTTTGTTGCTTGTAAAATGTGGTTAGGTAGACACAGGTCAATACCGTTCAGATTATATAAGCACTCGGCTCGCCTGAGGATGGATGTATGTGAGACCTGAATTTGTATGGTAGCAACAGCGTGGTCATTGATTTACTGCTGTGAATCCCTTGCTTTTCAAATCCATGTGTGAGGAATCTCCTTGCTATTTAATGGCAAGCGGAATTCCTCTCCATGGATCCCCTCACAAGTCCCTGATCACCAAATCAGACCTTACTCAAGTACTGTGTGAAAACTTAACTAAGTCATTCCACTGTCCATGATAGGGTTTCTTTATGGAGAACGGAGAACCAACAGAAACAGATCAGATGGAACATAATGATGGACGCACACCATTGACAAACATCTCAAACACCATTACTATAGGTAAAGGTTATTACACGCGTGCCGATTAACGTTTGAAACGTAGTATTAAGGGTAACACTAATACTAAATTTTATATTGTAGCTGATGAAAATGGATCGAAAAGGCTTGGTCCAAATGTCGATGCTAAGGAACGTAAGAGGCAAAGGGAAAGGGAAAGATATGCCGCGATGACCGTTGAACAAAAAAACGAGAAAAGTAGAAAACGTCGTGAAGCAAGCCAACGAAATAAAGGACCTCCTATACAAACAGAGGGATCTACAGGTGATGAAAAAGTTAAATTCCTAATTATTTTAATGGATCCTCTTGTGGATTAGTGAATGTCTATTAATCTTATTTTGGTTTTCATTTTGTTTCATAGTTAGTCTTTCAGATGGCTGTAGCACAATTGATTTCACAAACTTTGCAACACAAGGTATTGCGGGTATACCTATCACAATTTTTTCCACCGATCGTTTTATAAATACAGAAATACAGATTTGTAGCCATGAAAATCATTTTGCCACTGTTGATTTGGTAGTTCCAAATGTGAATCGAGATGATGATAGCGATTGGTTGCATAGGAATGAGACATTCAAGTCAGACGATGTTTTCACAACAAGAGACCTTCTGACACCAGGTACATGACCGTTCACTCAACTAATTTTGCAAAACAGCTGATTTCATGCGGTTTAACGTATACATGCCTTATTCCAGGCGGTGTGCATGAAACTGTTGGTAACACGCCTAACCATAATTTGGGAAGGACTGCCTACTTTAGAGAGCGGTACAAAAACTTAACTCCAGCCGAGAGGGAGCTTAATCGTGAACGCCTTAGGTTGTATAATAATACACCAAAGCGGAAAGGGTCAAAGATAGAGTACATAAGAAAACGTAGAGCACTGTTGGCTGACACATTGAGTCAGGAGTCCATCGCCATGGAGTCCCCAACATATACCCCTGAGGTTGTACACCCTACAACAGATGCAATTGAACCTAATGGATCCGCTCTTACCCCCTGCGACTGGGTTATCCCTGATATCGCCAGTAACCCGTTCCTACCAGCTTCAACACAGACCGAGGATGCCGATTCACTGCGTATGTCTACTAGACCACTAAGACGTAAACAACATGTGCCACGTGGTGAAAGACAAGCTATCTTAGCCCGTCGAAACCGGCAATTTGAAGCATCCATTTCAAGGAACATGGCTACTGTGGCTGAGGATATCATTAGTGACGCCGAGGAAGGGGATGATCGGACACAACCCCATATGACTGCAAAGATCAACAACAATGGTAATTACTATCATTTTTATCCCCCCTTTTATCCTGAATGCCCAGGTATTTTATGTGGCTTGTATTTTCACCCTCCAGTTGATGACGATGACGGTGTCGTATTTGAAGACGATGCTGATGAGAACGAGGGATACCTATTCGCTGGGCAATGTACTAATTTCAATCTTTTTATGATATGATACAAATGCTTATATAAATACATATATGTCTTACTCATTGTTTCCAAAAAAATATCAGATGAGGATACCGATGAGGATATAGAGATCGATGGTAGTCAAGATGAATCGAGTGCCATTGATGTTCCTGACCCGTACGACAAGGTGTATAGCAACATCCCTGAAGAAACCCATATGCTAAAGACTGTTCCCAACTGCGGTTATTGCACCGCGAAGAAGTTTGAGTATGAGACACCTGGTTTTTGTTGTCGTGGTGGGAAGGTTGAGCTAGCCCCACTGGAGACCCCTCCCCAACTCAAGAGGTTGTGGGATAGTGCAGACTCTGATGCTAGGCACTTTCGTGATAACATTAGGTTTTTTAATGGCCATTTCTCTTTCACTTCCCTATACTGTTGCCTCGATAGTATGACAACTAATGTAAGGGATTCTGGTATATACACGTTCCGAGCACAGGGCATGATGTATCACAATATCAAGTCATTTGGTAGGGATGGTGGGGCAGAGCATAAACACCTTGAGCTTTACTTTTATGATGATGATCCCACTCTCGAGCATCGGTACCGTAAGTGTCGCGAAGAGCATCAACAGAAAGACAAAGAGGTTATTCGACAGATAGTCGACATACTACGTGGAAACCCGTACTCCGAGCACCTTAGGACCATGGGTCACGTTGAGAACCTTGATGACTATCGTATCGCGTTGAACCTAGACCAGACGTTGAACCAGAAGACATATAACACACCTCTCACTTCGGAGGTGGCCGCTGTCTGGATCGAAGGGAGCGAAGGGCGAGGCCAGTTCAGCAAGAGTGTTATGCTCCATGGGAAGGAGAGTTCAAGCCACTGCATCCGCTCATACCATGGATGCTACGATGCACTATCATATCCATTGTTCTTCCCTAGAGGCGAACTTGGCTGGCACGGAAATATCCCAAAGGTTGGAGTATCCATGGACGAAGTGGATGCATACCGTGCGACACATAGGGCAAGTAATGCAAATGATGAAGATGCGGGTTAGTTGTTTGTTTATATTTTGAAATATTTGCGCATTATTAACTATTTTTCATCATCACTCACTTTATAATCCTTGCGTATGCAGAATCTCCTAGCCATTTATGTGTGTCTGTACGTGACTACTACTGCTACAAATTCCAGATTCGCCCCGGGGTATTCAATCCTATACTTCATGGAAAGCGGCTTTTTCAGCAGTTCGCGGTCGACACGTACATAAAGATTGAGAACTCTCGTTTAGATTACATACGCAAGAATCAGGATCGGTTAAGGGCAGACCTGTACCAGGGCTTGGTGGATAGCATGCTAGATGGAGATATTAGAGGAGAGAAGGTTGGCAAGCGAACTGTGCTGTCGACGTCGTTTATTGGCGGTCCTCGTGACATGAGACGTCGGTATATGGATGCTATGGCTCTGGTGCGGAAGTTTGGTAAACCAGACATATTTCTTACCATGACATGTAACCCTAACTGGGATGAGATAAGGAGGGAGCTTCTCCCTGGGCAGACACCGCAAGATCGTGCGGATCTTGTAGTGCGTGTCTTTCATGCGAAGCTACAAGAGTTAAAGCATCGGCTGACTAAACAGGATATTCTTGGTAAGGTCCGAGCCTACGTCTATGTCGTGGAGTTTCAGAAGCGGGGTTTGCCGCATGCCCATTTTCTACTTATAATGCAGAGGAAGTACAAGCTCACATGTCCTGAGCAGTACGACCTTTTGATCTCAGCCGAGATCCCAAGCAACAAGTACCCTGAACTACGAAAGATGGTTATCAAGCATATGATGCATGGCCCGTGTGGGTCGCTAAACCCTAACTGCCCATGCACTAAGGGTCGTAAATCGTGCAAGAATCATTACCCTCGGCCTTTCAGTGACACAACCTTGCAAGGGAAGGATTCGTACCCTATTTATAGACGTCGTGACGATGACCGTAAAGAAAAGGTCCGAGGGTGCGAACTGGACAATAGATGGGTTGTCCCTTATAACCCATACCTCCTTCGTCTCTTCAACTGCCACATCAATGTCGAGGCATGTGGGAGCATCAAGGCTGTTAAATACCTGTTCAAATACATATACAAAGGCCATGATCGTGCGTTTGTTGTTATGAGAGATGCGAGCAAGGCAGATGATGATGTTGATGAGATCAAGCAGTATAGAGATGCAAGGTGGGTGACTCCTCCGGAAGCCTTGTGGAGGATATACGGCTTTGAGCTTAGTCAGATATCTCCACCTGTTATGCAGCTTCAACTCCATCTTCCAAACATGCACATGGTGGCGTTTCACGAGCGGCAAATGGTCGAGCGAGTCGTCAACCGTCCAGGTGTTGATAGGTCGATGCTCACATCATATTTTGAGGCGAATAGGTTTAATAAGGAGGCTTGTGGCATCCTATATCGTGACTTCCCTGAGTGGTACACTTGGCAGAGTGGTAAGGGAAAAGTATGGCAACGGAGGAAACGAGATACAGGTGGACAAGTCGGTAGGATAGTCTCTGCTCATCCGGCTGAGGGGGAGCGCTACTATCTTCGTGTTCTCCTAAACCACGTGACTGGCGCCGCCTCCTATGTGGATCTAAGGACAGTTGATGGTGTCACCCTACCGACTTTTCGTGAGGCAGCAGAGAGAAGGGGACTACTTGAGTCGGACAACACACTAGATGAGTGTCTCACTGAACGTGCTCTTTTCCAGATGCCATCGTCGCTGCGACGGCTTTTTGCCACAATACTGGTTTACTGTGAGCCAAGCGATGTGGCTGTACTCTGGCAGAAACACAAAGATTCTATGTCAGAGGACTATCAACACAAGAGTCAGAACAAAACTCATGTTGAGCAGATGGTATTGATTGACATTAGGAACATGCTGCAGTCAATGGGAAAGGACATAAAGACATTCCCTCTACCTCCTATGATCGACGCGTATGACGATGCTATTGGTACTGCTCGAGAGGTTTACGAGGAGGAAAGTATCCAACCGACAGTGGAAGATGTGGCTCTTAAAGACTCTCTTAACGAGGAACAGAGGGCCGCCTATGATAAGATTATGTCTACCGTTGACACCGATCAGGGCGGATTATTCTTTGTGGATGGACCTGGTGGCACCGGGAAGACTTATCTATACAGAGTACTGCTCGCGACGCTACGCAACCAGGGCAAGATTGCAGTGGCAACAGCTACATCTGGCGTTGCGGCTTCCATAATGCCTGGAGGAAGAACCGCCCATTCACGCTTCAAGATACCACTCGCTATTGACGATGGCGCTGTATGTAGCTTCACGAAGCAGAGTGGAACAGCAGAGTTGCTACGGAAAGCATCTCTCATTATCTGGGACGAGGCTTCTATGACTAAGAGACAAGCCGTGGAGGCACTGGACAATAGCATGCGCGATATAATGGGTCGCCCCGCACTACCATTTGGTGGTAAAACCATTGTCTTCGGTGGAGATTTCAGACAGGTCTTGCCTGTTGTTCGTAAAGGGTCAAGGGCTCAAGTGGTCGCGTCTTCGCTACGAATGTCTTACCTATGGGAGTCCATGTCCCACTTAAAGCTTGTTAGCAACATGAGAGCAAAAAACGACCCTTGGTTTGCGGAGTTTTTGCTGCGCGTAGGCGGTGGAACTGAGGAAACAAATAGTGACGGCGACATTCGTCTTCCTGATGATGTGTGTGTGCCTTACAGTGGGAGTGACAACGATCTTGACAACCTAATAGACTTTGCTTTCCCAAATCTCAACGAAAATATGTCTGATTCCACCTACATCACTTCAAGGGCGATACTGTCAACACGGAACGACTGGGTTGATATGATAAATGTTAAGATGATTGATCGTTTTCAAGGGGAGCATATGGTGTATCATAGTTTCGATAGCGCCGTGGATGATCCCCACAACTACTACCCACCCGAGTTCCTAAACACATTGACGCCTAATGGGCTACCACCTCATGTTTTGAAGCTCAAGATTGGATGTCCTGTTATATTGCTCCGGAATATAGACCCTGCAAATGGACTTTGCAATGGCACCAGGCTGGTCGTTCGTGGCTTCCAAAGAAATAGCATTGACGCAGAGATTGTACTGGGTCAACACGTTGGAAAACGGATTTTCCTATCGCGTATACCGTTGTGTCCCTCCGATGAAGAGATGATCCCTTTCCAGTTCAAAAGAAAGCAGTTTCCTGTACGGCTTAGCTTTGCAATGACGGTTAACAAAGCACAGGGTCAGACTATTCCCAATGTTGGTGTATACTTGCCTGAACCAGTGTTCTCTCATGGCCAACTATATGTTGCTCTATCTAGAGCGACGGCCCGATCGAACATAAAGATTCTTGTCATCCCAGCTGTCGATGGGAGGAAAAAGTTAAGGAAGGGTGTAAAGAAAACCCCCACCGTAGATTGTGGGACATATATCAAGAACATCGTCTACAAAGAGGTCCTAACAAATTAGACCCATGGTAAGAGTTGCATGTTCAGCTAACAAACTAATAGGATGATGTTTGTCTTATGTTTGATTGGTCTGGTGTATTATCAAGTCATGTTTGCATGCTACAATTGTTTTTATTAGAGACGCACATGTTTGTGTATTATTAGAGCATGCATACTATCTTAAAGTATTGTTGAGTTTTGGATCATTTGTGAAATTAGCAATAATAATTTTTATGCATCTAACAATTTGTTATGAATGTAGGTTTTTGTCCCGCGAGAATGGAATCTCTATTTGTAGGCTTGTCTCATAACAAGCCAAAAAAATCGGTGGCAACCGCAATAGTTCGAGAAGGTATTAAAATTTTCATAGTTCTGTATGGATCAATTTGTATTTTTTGTAATAACTAATTTTAGTTTTATCTCATGACTGGTTGCTCCTAGACTATATTTGCACGCAAGGTGATCTTGCTCTCATCGATTTTATCAAGGAAATCCCTTGTGAACCAAGGGTAGAAGTCGTTCTTATTGATGATGCCTTTGTTGAAAGGAAGTGGATGGAGTGTTTATTTCAGCCGAGCGCATATTTAGGTGACGAGGTAATGCATGCTTAGTTTTTATATTTGGCGACGTTGTTATGTATAAGTTTTTTTACTCATCCTGGTATTTTTAACCACAACTTACACACTTGCAGGTTATAGACTGTTACATAAATTTGATAAAAGCTCAAAAGCATCTAAAGTGCCGATCTGGAGGTCGCGTTCACATAGAAAATGCTTTCCAGTTCAATTTCCTGAAGCGAGATGGTGATCTTGAAATTAAAACAGAGGAGCTATATCCAATTAAAGACATGACACACATATGTAGCGCTGAACGAAGGGTGTTACTTTACCTAGACCATGACATGGTACATATGAGTTTGCAATCTGAACAGTTAGTGTTTATATGTATTTTATTCTTATGCAAGTATTTATAATTGTTTCGTAGGTGTTTATTCCGATAAACATCCGAGAGACGCATTGGTATCTTGCTGTGATCCATGCAAGAAATATGGAGATACAAGTGCTCGATTCACTTGGTACTTCACAAGACCGCAAAGACCTCACTGACTCTGTGAGTATGCACAAACTAAACAATTATGAATTCAATATTAACTTATCCCAATCTCTAATTTTATTTTACCATATATAAAGATTAAAGGACTGCAAAGACAAATAGATATGATATCTCAACGTAAGGAGTTAAAAGACCACAGGTGGCCAGACCTCCAAGTTGCTTCTTGGTCGCTCAGAGAAATAGACATGGGATATGCAAAGCAGACAGATAGGTACGTCCTAAGATCTTCTTTACCAATTTCTTCATTCATACTAATGTTTATGTTGGTATTAATGTATATTGTAGCTCTTCATGTGGCCTCTTTCTTTTGAACTATATCGAATACTGGACAGGGGATGAACTGTCTGACAGTTTTACTCAGGTATATTATTACTACTATGACATATATGGACATCTACAGTCGGTGTTACATATATAATGCTAAATAATTGTTTCTTATTTGTAGGATGACATGTCACACTTTAGGAAAAAAATGGCTGCTATATTACTATCTTCAGACCTGAATAAGAGAAGGGGGTGTCTGTTATACAAAAATGAAAAAGAAGTTGACTCTGGAAGCCCATCTGATGTTGAGATATTAGAAAACCCAACAGATTCTAATAAGAGGAAACTACTCCACGTGCTTGATGATAGCGAAGTAGTGTTTGAAGATGAGGAAGGCCCTATTACTCAAGCAGACTTGCAAAGGTGGTTTGTTGATGATTGGGATAAAAGAGCTCCTGTAAAAGTCTCTAACGATGGTTGCACCAATGACTTTTTAATGGTTGGTCTTTCCACAAAGGACATGCCAGTGACCAAAGCCGATTCAATAGATGTTTTATGTGATTATATCATGGCAATAGAAGACGATACGACACTAGAGTAAGTGCTCATTGATTTATTTATTTTATGTATATCGACTACTTAGATTCTTGATATAGAGTTTCGTCATGCTACATTACAGGAGAACATGGGTGCGAAGTTTCAATCCTTTTAAGATAGAAATATCTGTCAAAGACCTGCAAAACATATTAACGACAACTCAAGATATGATTCTAAGATGTTTTGATATGGCTGTTCGGCTGCTTGCCAATAAAGAGTCACGTAAACCGAAAGAAGAAATCATAAATAATAGAAAGCATTATATGGACATGCGTTTTTGGGTAAGTTTGTTTCAAATCATTAATGTATTAATATATAGTATCTACATCTAATCATCATGTGTACATGTATATATACTGTCCAGAGAATGGTTGGTTTTGGTAAAATACCAAAGTACCATCAGGATCCTACAACAGAAGAGTTGGCCAAAACACTAGATTGTTGGCCATCAATGAATTATTATATCACGGGTTGTAGATATGTAAGTATGTGTTCATTTCGAATGTATTTATAAAGGACACTTCTGTTGTAGGATCCTAATGACTGATATTTTGCAGGTTCTCATGCCATGGAAATTCAATGGATGTCACGCCCTTTTCGTAATAGATCATGTTAAAAAGCATGTGACTTTTATCGATTTTACACCGACTCAAGATTGGTGTAAACACATGCCATACAAGAGGTTCGCGGAAGCGATTATCATGGCCTCAAAAAATATAAGATTGCTTACAGCAAGAAACGTTCTGGATGGACGGAGGATATCTTTAAGTGGGAACATATAATTCAGACTGGTGTTCCAATTGACTTAAGAGGGTATTTTCTTCGTACCACCTTCTCATCAGTTTAAATTTTTTCTATGATAATCATTGTATAAAACATAGTTGCCCAAATATTATTATATAGGTTTAATACCAGCTACCTTGTTCTACAAGCTATGGCCATGTGGGGGAATGACAGACGACTGAAATTTGTTGGGGTGAGTGTAGTACGTTTGTTTTATGTTCAAAACTTACATTCTAGCTATCTCGTTCTACAATATAATATATTTTGTTCTCTTATCTCTTTGTCTGTAGGATGCAAAAACTCTTCGAAGAAACTTTGTGATTGATCTTTTAAGTTATGAGGACAATTCGTGCCGATATGCCATCCCTGCAAACATACAACAAAGACTTGTCGATATCGCTAGAAAGGATTAGCTGATTAGTGAACAGTTGTCGACACATTTGTCTGTAACTAATTTGTGTGATATTGATAATGTTTTCCAATATATCAGTGCAAACTATGATATTGAATGAAATAGTTTTTATATGAATCTCTTTTGAAGCCATTGAGATTCCCAACACTTAACTAGCTTCTTGAAGGATTCTTGTTTTCTTATTTAGTTTCAGTTAGTTCTTTATAGTACTGTATGTTTATTTAGGATAACATTGGGGTATTCGTTGATCAAAATGGTAAACTTATTCTCGATGGCAGAATTATTTGGTCAGACACACCAGCTTCTGTTGTTATACATAAACCATATGCTGTGGCCCGCTTGCCACGACATGTTGAGGTGAGGGATTACTATTAGTTACTGTGTACCACTGCTTGTTTATTTCAATGCACAAGATATCAACCATTTGAACCCTACTTTGGACAGTTTTAAAAATAATGGCCAAAATTTTCAGATTCAGCTCCAGTTGAGAAAATAATGTGGTGCACGCTATATTAAGGGCACCATGCTTACCATGGTACTGTTGGGTATCATATATTAATCACTGTGTCTGATCACTTCACAGGTAAGCATCTCCGTGGATGGAGCCTGAAGTATATTCAGTTACTTCAGACATGTTGTGAGCAGTGTGAGTACAAATCAACACACTGTGGTTCCTTGTCTGGATTACTCAAGAACATTTCTAAGTGACGAACAATACCAACATAGTTTACTGCAGCCATTGAATAAAAGTAAGTTCCGATACATTTAGGAATTCTACTACAGTTTGTTTCTGTTTCTACATTTTCCCACTGGAATTTTAAAACTGAGTTTGATTCTTGTGCTAAGGTTTCTAACCCTTAGTTTTATGCAAATAACGTCATAATAGATTATGGTGAATTTGAGTTGTCTATTCTGGTAAAAGGGTGTCATATTTTATCTCGATCCTGAGAGCACCCATTTTTTATCACTGCTTGTGTATGGTTTACACTTAATATACTAAGGTGAGAACTATGAACTATTCCAATCCAAGTATAATTCATTAATATTTATTCTATGATACTTCCACAACACTGTTTGTGTGGATATCCCTGAGCCCTGAAAACCAAAGCTTATTGGTTTATATGGGCAAATGGTAACACTGAAAGCTAAGATAGCTTGATGGAGAATTTGACACTTCCTTTGCTGAGATCCTATCTGGCATTTCTTCTAGATGGTCAGATTTTGCAAGCAGAATCATGTGCTACCTGTTATTAGATAACTGCATTGTTAAGTTGACCATATACTGCCATGTGCAGCCAAGGATAGCAGTAGCTGAGCAAATCCCACTTGCTCTTCTCTATGCATGGATGAGAAGAGTTTCGGGAAACATGTTTTCTCTCTGTGAGATCCAAATGTGGATGACTTCTTTTTGCTGTACATAAAGTTCTGAAGTTTGGTGATGCTTTATTATAAGCACCGATTTTCTGATTCATATAGAGGTTGAATTTGAAATACAGTTGACAGAGAATTGCTTTTACAGGTTTCACATGGCAAATGTGGATTTCCGAAGTATAAGTCGTTGCAACAGGCGTAACTGAATTGGTAAATTGCATATAAGTCGTTGCAATAGGCATAACTGAATTAGTAAATTGCGTAATTGAATTGATATCAGCTACAATTTATTTTTGGCCACTACAAATTGAAACTAAGTGCTTGATAAATATGTGAGGACCTAAGAGCCTGTTTGTTCAAACTAACTTATTTTAAACTAAATGGAATAAGTTAGATTATATAATCTCAAACAAACAACACCTAAGTTGGATGTGTAGTTTGAAATCACTTCAGTACTGTAATCACTGTTTCTGTGCTGTGGTGAGACTAAAAAGGTATCTGTCATTAGTAGCTTTCTGTGTAGAAAGTATTATGTGTATACTTGCATTACTGCCAGTATGATGCTGATTTATCATTTAGTTGACTTTGGTGACTACATTTGTTATCTGTTCTGCCAGTGATGTCTCGCTTCGGAATAAAGCCGACTGTTTGGACTGCTGCAGCTGTAATCCATAGAGACAAAAACATTGTAGAAGCAGTAGAAATCGGTACGGATTAAAGGCGAACAGTGCTGGGTACGAAAATAGTGGTATAGAATCAGATATTCGAACGACTCCTGATTGTTGTAAATAGATCTTTCCAAGATGTTGTGAGAACAGTTTGTTGTTAGTTTAGGCCAAGTCATGTCTGCAGTATGCCAGTATCCCTAATATGTATTTCCAGCTTCCTATCTGGAATGTGGGCTGAGCAGTCTCATTGTCATGGTCCTTATGGAAATCTCTTTGGAGTGGCGAAGTAGATTACCGAATTTTCCACATGGTTTATTATGTTCTGAAGCTGCCCTACAACTAAAACAACCTGCTTTTACTTAGCAGACGTGTGATCTTCTTAAATCTAAGGTTGGATTGCTCGAGTTCCTTCAAAAGCTCAATGGTATTCAGAAGTCAGTAGGTCAGAATGGTGCAGGTAAGCTGCTACTGGATTGAATACATTACTACTATGAAAAGTACACCGCAGATGGTAAAAATGACCGGATATGAACTCAGATATGTTCCTTTCGCTCTATTTTTCTTGAAAATACTAACCACTATACTTTAAAAACTTCTATGTTCTTTGGCGCAGTTGAACCTGACACATCATGGGATATAATAACGTCAGTGGATTTGTGGGAAAATGGTGGCTCAGATGATGGATATGTACTTGTTAAGCATGAGGATGTTGTTGATGGGATGACTTCCTTTATGGCTGCATGCTTGGTGTCAATTAAAAAGACCAAGGTAGCTGTTTTCATCCCTTGATGGGATCATCATGCTGAGCGAGGAGTTTCATGTCTCTGCATCTTTGTATGAGAGGTGCTTTACATATTTAATGTGTGAATTTCATGTCTATGCAGGATCTGCCCCCTGATCAACTTCAGAAAGGTTTCTTTTTCTTCCCTTAATTAAGAGGAACTGTGAAATGATTTTTTATTGGATATTCTGATGTTAAACTTTTTGACTGTTCATATTCTAGCGCTTAGGAAGACGTTTTCAGCTGAAAAGAAGAAAGGTAAAATCCGGAAGGCATGGGATGGAACTAAAGTCATTTATAATGTTCATGGGGCGCCACTACTGTTGGGTAAGTTTTATAATCGCACTAACCCATTCTTTGAGTTTACTTGTACAGAAATTGGAACTTCGAAAAATAAAAATTATTTCATGAGCAAGTAAAGGTTGAGTTATTATACTTTAGTACAATCCACATGTTTCTTTCTTTGTAAGAATGTTGAGACTCTAAAGACATGTAACTGTAAAACCAGCAGTACGCTATCTGTAATTTTGCAGCCCCATGCGCACATGATAACTGTCAATAAGCCGTCAATTGTAATTTTCAGCTAGGAAAACTTTTCAAACCTATATCAGTTCGAACATCTAAAAATGCCTTCTTAGAGAGTCTCAAAGGAGAAATGGGCATTGCCACAGCTATTGGGGTGGGTGCACTTCGAATGTATTTTGAGGAACCAACCAATGAGTACATCCCTCATGTTTGTACTAATTATTAGTTTGCAAGGGATAGGGTGGTGGCAGATGAACCTATTCAACTCCATAAACCAAACAAAAAAGTGAGGGTGAGAATATGATGGACCACACCGTTCCTCAAAAAAAACTTTTGCATATTCCATCCTTGCTTCGAGGAGCAGTGGGTGATATTCCGTGGAAAAGACGAAAGGCCTGGGTGTGTTCAGAACACATGTGCTCATAGGGCTTGCTCGCTGCATCTTGGTTCAATGAACGAGGGTAGGATCCAGTGCCCTTACCATGGTAAGTCTCCTACTGTCTGAATTAGTTTAAAGATTCTCGGGGTTACTGTATCTTGTTTTCAGAAGTGCGCCTACTTGTTTGTTTACCCTGTCTGAATTAATAGTACAATTAAATAGTCATGCTTATAAAACACAACTTCTCTCTCTCTCTCTCTTTCTCTCTCTTAAAGTTTGATGTATTGGTTCCAGCACATTTAGTTCTACAACCTCAAAATTAGCTGAAAGATGTTCTGATAAAAGGAAGGCATTTGTTGTTGTTGTTTTGACATTCTTATTGCTCTCTTGTGATTTCGTTTATCACAGAAAAGCAAGGATGATGCATAATGAACGTCTATGATTTATAATGGTATGTTCTTCAGGTTGGGAGTACTCTACTGATGGGAAATGTGAAAAAATGCCATCAACAAAGATGCTCAACGTGCCTCCTTCAGGATTTATAGTTCATGCAGAGGTAAAAGGAAATCCTGCTATGATGCAGTGGCACAAGTGTATTATATTGTATTGTATTGTAGCGGTGTGTTCTTTTGATCATCCAACAGATAGTGATGGAACTGCCAGTTGAACATGTACTACTCCTGGATAACCTCTTGGACCTTGCTCATGCTCCTTTTACACACACATCCACCTTTGCCAAAGGGCTGGAGTGTTCCAAGGTATACCTTTGCATCTCACTTGTGAAAACTAGCTGACGAATATACACTTCCATAATATCACCATGGTGGCTGATGTCGTGTTGTTTCTGTCAGTTTGGTGAAGTTCTTAACACCTGCGTCTGGGCTCCAAGGGTACTGGGATCCTTTCCCGATCGACATGGAGTTCCGACCGCCATGCATGGTCTTGTCGACCATTGGCATCTCAAAGCCTGGGAAGCTAGAAGGGAAGAGCACCCAACAATGCTCCACGCACCTCCACCAGCTCCACGTCTGCTTGCCCCCCTCTAGGAACAAAACTTGGCTGTTGTACCGGATGTCGCTAGACTTCGCTCCGTTGCTCAAGCACGCACCGCTCATGCACCTGCTGTGGTCACATTTTGCAGAGAAGGCACGTCAGTCAATGTGATAAAGTAGTTTATAGGAATTAGTGTAGAATGCGGCTGGAATTGGTTCAGAAAATGTTCTTGACAAATCTAATATCTTTTCATGGTGGTCTTGTGCAAGTCTAGAACGAGGACCTCCGGCTTTTTCTTGGTCAGCAAGAACGGATGATCAATGGCGCCAACGTCTGGAACTGGCCGGTATCATATGACAAGCTCGGGGTACGGTACCGGTTGTGGAGAGACACTGTTGAGAGGGGCTCTAAACGGTTGCCATTCAGTAACCAAGCTGAGAGTGGATCATAGCCGGCCGATGGGCCTCTTAATTTCTTCCTCGTCACATTTATTCGTGAGACGACGGCCAGAATTAGTTACCTAGGCGTGCGTCTCTATGCTCTGCTCCCTGATGCTGCTGCGTCTATCTGGAAGGCGAAGGTTGATGGGCAACATCATCGTCTCTCTCTCTTCTCTGGTGTTTGAATGTACACTAGCGTCAGCATCATGAGATGCAATTGTAATTTGAGGTTGATATTTTCTTTCTTTCTTTTTTTTTCCTTTTCGCTTTCTTCTTTTCTTCGCCCTTTTTGTGTAAAGATTCAGCAAATGTTACTCTGTCAAAGCATGTATAATCAATCATACTACTAACTACGGAGACATGTTCATATGAGAAATGGCAGCAACACATCTTTGCTTATATTCACCATCCGTTCCTAGCGTGTATGCCACAACAGACACAAAGTCGTCTAAGCTATGCACATCGAAAAACAAAACAAAAACCAGGAAAGAGCAGTTGGTTTGCGGCTGCTTGTGGGCCAGGTCTGTCAATGACCATACGAGGAATGATATGCACCAGAGCTCCATGCCAAATGGAAATGAACATCACAAGGTTTTCCTATTTGCCAAATTGCCAGTACCAACATCAGATCAAGGAGTGGTTCCAGTCAACGTTAAAGATCTATACAAAACTAAATCAGTATTGAGCTGTGCGTTGCGACGGCATACAAAATATTGAATAAAATAGTAATGCACAACTAAATCATTTCAAAAATATATGTAATGCTCAAAGGATAGTGTTTGTGGATGTTAGAGAGTGAGCGGACGCTCCTGGATAGCGAAGCGTGGAGAACGAGCGAGCGGGTGGGGGCGTGACGCACAAAAAACCACGACTGGAACTATTAAAAGTAGTGCATTATTATAGTAGTAAAGATAGTAGATAAAATACCCCCACCCAGTTGTTAACATGTCGATCTAATAATTCAAAATACCACTTTTAAAGATGGGATAAATATATTAGTCCAGATTTCCAGATAACAAAACTACATTAAATTAGCCAAAGAGACTATATGGCACTTCTACATAAAATAAAATAAAATAAGAAAGAAAATTCTCGTTGAAAGAGAAGTGATAACAATAATGGGAAATGAGAAGAGAAAGAAATACTCTACAGTAGGGTGTATCATAGTGATGTTTGTCGTTCCGTATCAATGTTTCATACAAATCTTTTACTTCCGTCGCAACGCATGGGCACATATCTATAACAATATAACACACATATGTACATAAGTTATCGTATCATTATATGGTTCCGTTGCAACGTACGGGCACTCACCTAGTATACATATATATTTATAGTGCATTCAACCATTACGAGAAGAGAACGAGCTGTGTCCATTGTCTCCAAAAGTAGTAAAATAATGGAGGAAAGAGGGCAGGCAATTTCCATTTCCAACCTTTATACTATAAATTTTATTTTGTTTTCCCTCAATCTCTCTCCTCGGCTGCTCGCCTGGCGTCGCGTCGCCTGCTTCCTCGTTCCCGCATCGAGACGCCGCTTCCCGTCCCTTCCCCCTCCTCTCTCTCTCCTCCCGGCCAACCAAACCCTAACCCTAAACCCCTCCCCCACCAACCTCGGCCCAGTCTCCCCACCCCCACTGACCCGGCTCCCCACCTCCGACTCGCCACGCTGGCCCGATTCGATCGATGTACGTGAGCGAGCTCCCGACCTCATGATGGTTTTGGCTGCGGGGTGAAAAGAGGCACAGCAAGCGTCGATGGCATTGGGAGATCTCATGGCGTCCAGGCTCGTCCACTCCTCGTCCTCCAGGGGACTGTCGTCCTCGCCGACGCCGCCGTTGCCCAATCAACACCACCACCAGAACCACAACCATACCGGGGATGGCCTCCTGGCTGCCAGCGGGCCGGAGCCCAGGAACGGGCTGGAGGCCGACGAGGTGGATAAGTCGGCGCCCGTGCCGTACCTGCCCCAGCTGGTCGTGCTGTGCGAGCAGCGCCACGAGCCTGAGGGGATCGATGAGGCTGCGGCCGCAGCCGCAGGGCCCTCCACCAGTGGCCTCGTCTCCAAGTGGCGCCCCAAGGATCGGGTAATGGATGTGATGCAGATTGCAGATGCCGTTTCTTCTGATGTTATACTCCGCTATTCACTGAATTCGGCAACGCCTGTTCTCGGGGGCATCTTTGGGATAGCACTTAGCTGATTTAGCTTTAAAATGGTAGCTTGGGTGCAGCTGCGAGGAGTATGAAGTGATTACGGTGCCTGCCAACTTAGCAAATTAGCATTTATTTATCAATCTCCGTTACGGAGCACGTATGGACTAAGGTGTGGTGTTGCCAGATGTAACTAGCGAGGCCCCGGAAGTCACGGAATAAGTAACCGCTATGCTCACTATTGTGAGCAGGACAATCACGATATGGTGGTATGCATTATCGTTTGCCACTGCCTAGTGTCTTCTGCTTCACAAGTGTTTTGAAAGGTTGTCGGGGAGGGATAAATTATAAATTACATGTTGTATTACTCTTTTACTGCATAATATGACACTGAACATTTCTTTGTTAATATTAACTGCTACAAAACAAATGTATTGTGCCCAACTCATTCAAATTCTTAACTTCATTTACCACCTAGATGTAGCATGGTGATAACATTTTCAACCTGTATGCCTTGGATAAAAAATAAACAGTATTATTCTGGGTATCTAACAGGCCCTATAAATATTGTGTTGATCATGGTGACATGTGCATATACCTACATATAGAACAAAATTCCATGCTGTGCAGTCTTTGAAAAGTTTTTGGTATCGAATAGGCACTATCACATACCTAAATATAATGAGTGCTAACCCCCCCTTCCAAGTTCCAAGTGACACTTCATATCAGTAATCAGTGACTTGTTGGCATCATATCATTAATGGAAATACTTAGTCTCACTGGGTTGCTGTTGGTGAAGCTATATAAGTTATAGGCAAAATTGCATCAATAACAAATGAACCATTTTTTGCACTTTTCTAACATACTGCTCATAGCATCATATTGCTAAATGGAATGCCTCAATTTTGCCAAAGTTCAAACATGGGCAGAGTCGCCATTGGCCAAGTTAAACTTTGCTGACCTCCATCTGTTAATGTCACTGGAGGCTTAAGACTTAAGAGCTTCCACTGTAACAAAGTTGGCATGCAAGCACATTGTTGTTTTAGGGTCACCATATTGTGCATGTTGCAATGGCATGAAGCACCAGATGGGAAATATGGTGTTTCAGTGCATGACAACATGCATATGTGATTGCTAGATAGGAGGTTTTGGCTACAAAGTTGAGGTTTCTGTACATGAAGCAGAAATCAATTTGACATAATGAGCCTTAAAGTCCCTGGAATAACATTAGGGATTATTAATGCTCTTGGGCAAAGACAATTTCTGCATATGTACGTACATATGTTCCATTTTCCTTATTTTCTTTTCGGAATTTTGCAGAACCACTTGGTGTAACTATGTACCATGTAAAGTAATCTGTCCTTTCACCCTTGAGACAAAGTCCCCTAGTTTTGCAGCTTATATTTATTGTGTGAGGATCATGTTGAAAGTCAACGGCACTACTGAGCTATTTCTTCTATTTACTATTGGAATTCTCTGTCTGTTCTGCCTGGTTTAATGTTCTGCACCGTTACTGATTTAGTCATTATAGAATTTATAGATATTTTATCGTTTCTTTTGTCTGGCCATGGCCTATGGGATGGTTTGCTAGTTCTTATAAGTTTTTCTACGCGAAAGGGCCTCTAGCTGAGTTCGTTAGGTGGTCTGAGTAGCAATCCTCAGGTCCCGAGTTCGAATCCCAGTGGGAGCGAATTTTAGGCTGAGGTTTAAAAAGGTCACTCGCTGGTTCTGCTTGTTGTGTGCACACGGGATGGACTGTTCTATGGGGGCTGGGAGGGCTCAACGCACAAGTAAAGATCCGGCCTATAGGGGGTGGACTCTCATGTTGCGCGAGGGGGGGGGCAGCTTTTGTGACCTTTTTCGGTCACGGTTTCGATTGGGCTTCTTCTTAATATAATACCGTGGGTGGTCTTTCCCCTACCGGCCGAGTTTTTTTGGATTGTTTACATGATCTTTACTAACAATGGATTTTGTAGTGCAGATGAAGACAGGATGTGTTGCACTTGTATTATGTTTAAACATAAGTGTGGATCCACCTGATGTAATTAAAATTTCCCCTTGTGCAAGAATGGAGTGCTGGATAGGTAAATTTTTAGTTCATTATATATTTCCAAATTCAAATTAGTTGGAAAAATCAGTAAATGAGCTGTTTTTTATCGTTTGAACGAAACTGTTTTTTAACCAACAAGAATGAAATAAAAGGGAAAAACTTATTATAAATATATACAAGGCATTGACACTAGTAATATTATTTTCCCTTCAAAAAAACGTTAGTAATATTATTAAAGGATCTAAATGCTTGTTCATTTTTTCAGACGTGTAGATAGCTGATTTCAATGTTCTTCCACCAAAACACATTTTTTTTGCGTACATTCAAACCTTTCAAATTATTATTTCTTTTGGTATATTGTAAATTTGAAATAAATAGCAAGAAGGAAACTATCTGGCACCTACTGTTCCATAGTTTTTAGATGAAAACTATCCCCTTTTAAAATCCAAGCTGACAATTGGCATTTAATTGTAAAGTAATCAACATTTATAGAGTAAGATACCACATCTATTGGCCATGTTCATGAAGATATATACTTATTTTATAGCCTTTGTGATTATTTTTTTTCTAGAAGTTGTTACCAGATTTTAAACAACAATTGTAAGCTACATCTGTTGATAGATCTGCACTTCAATATATGTTGCACTCAGTGCATTTTCCTTGAGGTATGTTCATAGATCTTAATTCTCTTCTTTTCAGATCCTTTTTCTATGGCACCTCCTAAAGCCCTTGAGAGTATTGGAAAAACGTTGCATTCACAGTATGAGCGCTGGCAACCTAAGGTGAGGAACTTCATTTCCTGTTTAACCTCAATCTTATTGGTGAGGATTATTTGCATCTTCATATCCTCCTAACACCACTTGCAGGCTCGATACAAGCTTCAGCTGGACCCAACAGTGGAGGAAGTTAAGAAGCTTTGCAATACTTGCCGCAAATATGCCAGATCAGAGAGAGTTCTTTTCCATTATAATGGCCATGGCGTACCAAAGCCTACATCTAATGGTGAGATTTGGGTGTTTAACAAGGTAAAATTATGATGAAGACACTGTATTGCTTGCTTTGCATGCCTTACTTATCATAGGTGTCTCTGATAAATTAAAATGGTCGTTTTTTTGCATTTTCTTGCAGAGTTACACACAGTATATTCCACTTCCAATTACTGATCTTGATTCATGGCTGAAGACACCTTCAATTTACGTTTTTGATTGCTCAGCGTCTGGAATTATTGTGAAAGCTTTTCTAGAGGTATGCTACATGCTTCTAATTAACATATGTTTCTCTGTGCTCGAAGATGAAGGTCATCATGATTTATGGGCTTGTTTTTGTTTTTGTTCCTGGATTGTCTAATATTCATAACGACTTTTGTTTACTTCAGCGCCTAGATTGGAGTTCTAGCTCCTCTGCATCTTCACGGAAGGACTGCATTCTTCTTGCTGCCTGTGAGGCACATCAAACTCTTCCTCAGAGTGCAGAATTTCCTGCCGATGTGTTTACAGCTTGCCTCACAACACCCATCAAAATGGCTTTGCACTGGTTCTCTTTCTCTCCCCTCTCTCTTCTCTGTTTGTGCATGCATATTTGTGTGGACAGTTCCTTATTTCTTATGCTCCTTTTTCTTAGCATGATGTGCTTACATGGGGACATACCTATAAACCATGCAGGTTTTGTAAGCGATCATTACTCCGTGGTTCTCTGGATCTTTCTCTTATTGACCAAATTCCTGGAAGGCAAAATGACCGTAAAACTCTTCTTGGGGAGCTCAATTGGATTTTTACTGCTATAACAGATACAATTGCATGGAATGTTCTTCCTCATGGTATGGCGTCTGCGATGTATACTTTTTGGGGATCAAGAAAACTAGAGAAAATTATTCAAATTCAAAATAAATGTCAGCTTATTTTGGGTTTATGATACAAGTTTCACTGTGCAGATCTGTTCCAAAGGCTTTTCAGGCAAGATCTTCTTGTTGCTAGCCTCTTTCGTAACTTCTTGCTTGCTGAGAGAATCATGCGATCAGCAAATTGTTCTCCAGTTTCTTATCCGTTGTTACCTCCAACACATCAACACCATATGTGGTAACTAACCTGACTTGTTCTTTTTTTTGCATTAACTACCTTTTGTGTGATTTGTAACATGCTAAATCTCAGGGATGCATGGGACATGGCTGCTGAGATTTGCCTTTCCAAGCTTCCTCAGTTAATTGCTGATCCAAATGCAGAGTTTCAGGTTCTACTTATCATTTAGCATTTCAATGAACATCAGTAGTTTTTGCTGGTATTGTTTTGACATTTGAATACAAGTATTTCAGCATTGCTAATTTCATTCTCTACTTCAAACCAGCCAAGTCCGTTTTTTACGGAACAACTGACGGCTTTCGAAGTGTGGCTTGATCATGGCTCCGAGGACAAGAAACCTCCTGAACAGTTACCCATAGTTCTTCAGGTAAGACTTTTTGCTTTCACACTTACATTCAAGTCAATTATTTGTAAAACTCACTTTAACTTTATAACCTTATTGCCCTTCACTTTTTTGCTATAGTTTTAATTTGGTAAAATGTTGTACATTCATATCTGCTACTCCCTCCATTCACATGAGACTATTGTTTTGGGCTGTTGTGTTCAGTTAACCTATATAAAAAAAGGATTGTTAATTACTCAGTAGTCAGTACATTGAGATTGGACATTTGAAAATGCTATGGGTAGTTTTGTCTCAAAACATATACTCATAATCATGTAATTTTATTCTTATACACCATAGTACATTACCTGGGAAAGTTATGTTTTGTGGATCATGGCAGCACCAAAATGACACTAGTTTATGATTGGAGGGATTATATTTCTTGTTTTATTTTCCTTACATCTTATTGTTTTTTGCAGGTCCTGCTTAGTCAATCACACAGATTTAGAGCACTTGTTCTGCTCGGAAGATTTCTTGACATGGGGCCGTGGGCAGTTGATTTGGTCTGTACTGACCTCTTATGCACGTACATTTCTATGAAATAGTTGTTTTTTCTCTTCAGTTTTCAACCTATGCATTTCATTGTCGTAGGCCCTGTCTGTCGGAATATTTCCTTATGTACTCAAACTGCTTCAAACAAGTGCAATGGAGTTGCGTCAAATTCTTGTGTTTATATGGACAAAAATTCTCTCTCTTGATAAGGTATGCACTCTTCATTGTAATATTTTAAGAGTTCTTTTATTGTCTTAGATTCAGGTGTTTAACGTTTAGTTTTTTCTCAAATGACAGTCGTGCCAGGTTGATTTGGTTAAAGATGGAGGACACACATATTTTGTTAGGTTTCTTGACAGTTTGGATGCTTACCCAGAACAGCGTGCAATGGCTGCTTTTGTTTTAGCAGTCATTGTGGATGGGCATAGGACAGGCCAAGAGGCTTGTATGAATGCAGGGCTTATAGATGTTTGCTTGAGACACCTGCAACCTGAGAATCCTCATGATTCACAGACAGAACCTTTACTTCTACAGTGGCTTTGTTTATGCCTTGGGAAACTCTGGGAAGATTTCCCTGATGTTCAGCTGCTTACTTTACAAACAAATACGCCAGAAATTGTACTATGCTTATTGTCGGAGCCTCAACCTGAGGTACGATGCTTTCATACCGTGTCTACTCTTTCTGTTGCCTACTTGACATGATACATATTAAACATTTGGTCTTGCCAGGTCAGAGCTGCTGCTGTTTTTGCACTTGGGACTCTCCTGGATACTACATCATCAAATGGCGCTGATGATGATTCTGACTATGATGAAAAGGTGAAAGCTGAAATAAATGTAGTTCGAAGCCTTCTGCAGATATCTTCAGATGCCAGTCCCCTTGTTCGATCTGAGGTTGCTATAGGTATGTACATTGGAGAATTATACTGGTTTTTTTCATAGAGCATTTCTTTTAGGATGTTGAACACAGGGGATTCCTTTGAACCTTATATGAGTATATGACAATCATTCTGAGTTGATCTCTTGTTTCTCCAGCGCTTACTCGCTTTGCATTGGGTCATAACAAACATCTCAAATCTGTTGCGGCTGAGTATTGGAAACCTCAATCCAATTCATTGCTGAAGTCACTGCCATCATTGGCAAATATAAATAACCCAAACAATGTTTACAGTCCCAACAATATTCTACAAGGCAGCATTGGTCCTGTGCTGAGGGTTGGCAGTGATAGCAGTGCTGCTGGTCGTGATGGAAGAATGTCTACAAGTAGCCCAATTGCAACAAGTAGCATCATGCATGGCTCTCCCCAGTCAGACGATTCTTCCCAACTCTCTGATTCTGGCTTATTACTGAGAGAGAATGCTAGTAATGGTGGTCCCGGCTACACTAGGTCCAGGCCTGTTGATAATGTCATTTATTCTCAATTTATATCAACTATGTGTTCTTTTGCTAAAGATCCTTACCCAAGAATTGCAACTATTGGTCGGAGAGCACTGTCCCTTATAGGTGTTGAACAAGTAGTCATGAAAAATACTAGATTTAATAGTGGAGGTGCACATCGGGGAGAGACATCTGCTTCAAACTTTGGAATGGCACGCTCTTCATCCTGGCTTGATATGAATTCTGGTAAGTTATAATCACTTTCCTTACTATGTGCTTGGAAATTGAAACATCTTGCTTTACTGGGTGTTCAGAGAAAATCAAGAATTGCTGAATCGAGTTTCCTGTATTTTGCAGGAAACAACTTGATAAAATTTAGGACCCCTCCTGTTAGCCCTCCTCAGCATGATTTTCTTCCAGGATTACGCCGAGTGTGTTCTATGGAGTTTGGACAACATCCTATAAGTTCACCTGATGGCTTAGCTGTTCCCCTTTTAAGCTCCGCTGCAGCTACCAGTAATGCTGAACTAAGTATACTCCCTCAATCAACAATTTATAACTGGAGTTGTGGTCACTTCTCTAGGCCTCTTTTAATTGGCTCTGATGATAACGAAGAGGCAAATGCTAGAAGGGAAGAGAGAGAACGACTTGCACTAGATTATATCGCTAAGTGCCAGCGCTCCTGTATGTGGACGTACATTAGTCTACATTACATTCTTCTTGTTGGTTTCCTTGATTATTTATCTGTTATTTTTTGGTTGTTCACCCTTGGAATAGCAGCTTGCAAGATGACAAACCAAATTGCTAGTTGGGATACGAGGTTTGAGTTGGGAACAAAAACAGCTTTATTGTTGCCATTTTCTCCGATCGTTGTTGCAGCTGATGAAAATGAGCAAATAAGGTGAAATGATCATTGCAATTAAAAACCCTAGTACCTGAAATACATTGCTGCAGTTGTGCTGAAGTTTTTCTCATGCCAGAGTGTGGAACTACGACGATGCGCTGCCAGTGAACTCTTATCAAAACCATAATTTGTCAGACAGAGGGCTATCCAAACTTTTGCTGATTAATGAGCTTGATGAGAGCTTGCTTTTAGCTGCCTCAAGTATGCCTCTGTTCTATATGTTTTTCATTTTACACTTATCTTTTACCATTGCATTGTCTAATTTTCATGTTGCAGGTGATGGAAATGTACGTGTATGGAAAAATTTTACTCAAAAGGGAGGACAAAAACTTGTAACGGCTTTCTCATCCGTTCAGGGACATCGAACTGCTGGTCGCAGTATTGTGATTGACTGGCAGCAGCAATCTGGTTATCTTGTAATTTTCTATTTCCCTCCTGTAGTTCTAGTATTTTATTACGCATTTCATGTTCTAATACAGAACTTGTTCTCCTTTGTTGTCCAATAGTATGCATCTGGTGACATGTCTTCCATCTTGCTATGGGATCTTGACAAGGAACAACAACTCAGCACTATTCAGTCATCTGGTGATAGTGCCATTTCTTCACTGGTGAGTTTATGTTGCCATGCGCTGATCAGAGAAATGGAACATTCTTTCAAGCAACTCCATATTTGTTATTTGATTTGACTAGGCTATATGTGGCACTTATCACTGAGGAAATAACCAGTTAACCGTAGTTTTGTTATTCTATGTTTTGTGTTATGTGGTTCATGCCCTATACTTGATGTTCCTGTCTTATATTAATCATTAACTTCGAACGTCAATCTGTAACTGTATTTCACTGCTAGTCATTGTATACCATGCAGTCAAATTGTAACATATAATAATACACATGGACACATGGTAGAGTTAGGTACATCTTCATGCTGAGTTGTTAATAGAGGTAAAATGGAGTCACAAATCTCCTGCGTGTTCGAGAAAAAAAATGGAGTCACAATATTCCTTTATGAAGATTGATGGTGCACATGCATCCCCCTAGAATTCTAGTAATTGTGGGCACTTCAAAGTTTTTATGAGTGAAAGCGGCTTTTGATGCTGCTTTCTGTAGGAAAAGTTGTGAACTTGTCTCAAGTAGGTTGAACAATGTGAGCAAGAGTTGAATTTGCCTAGGATTTTGCTCATGTCCATTGGCAGACCCAGAATTGGGTCACGACTAGGGCCAAATTTTAGGAGTGAAAGAGTGTCATCTACAGCATAGTTTATATATATGTCATGTAAAATAGCTACTGTGAAGGAATTTTTTTTAAATGAGAGGTTGCTTCAACTTTGTACATAACATGTAACACACCTAAATTTGGACAAGATATAAGTGTCAATAAGAAAAGGGACAAGCAAAAAATGTGACCTTATTGATAATGCATTTGTAACTTGAATGTAACATACCACAAGTACACTAGATAGATTAGGTAACTTCTTCCATGGGTTCAATTCTTGAAAATGATATAAGATAATAACCATTTTTAATGGTTGTAATGATGCTCCATTCAATATCTACAACATACCGGGTTATGATTCAACCACTCATCCCCGTTTTATTCTGAGAATTGATCTTGACAATCTTCATAGCTTAGAAAACCCTTTCTACTGTCGCAGTTGCAACAACTAAAATCAAGGCAACACAATGAGGCGATGAACCAATCTGTAATTTTAGGTTCTAATTTCAGTGTTCGATCAAATTGAACATATACGGCTATGTTAATACAACTCTACATAGAGTTGGAAACTTGGATTACATTTAGTAGAGAAATACCAGCCAGAGTGGCTGCTCCTGCCTCTCTGCTTGAGTGCTCTTGCGGGCATATGTGGACATGCTGCCTGTCCAGGCACCAAGGCGTGGGGCTCGGCCGCCGGTGCTACCCTAGATTCCCTGGAGGCTGCAGTCACGCCACGTCACACCATGCAGTGGTCAGCCGATCACCCTGGCTCCCATGCTAGTGTCGTGGCACCTTGGCGGTACCCAACTCCAGCTGGCCAACCGAGAAATCGATTTGTTAATTTGGCTCATCAGCGGAGGACTGGTGGAAGGCGAGTGATGGTGTAGTCGTGCGGGGCACTGGTGAACAGTAGCACAAGTCAGAGGGTCACGAGACAGAGGAGCTATCGCTGTGTCCTGGTCGGCCTGGGTGGTTGGATGGTGCTGTCTGTTGGGCTGATTTGTGTAGTATATATGGGCCAAAAATAAACAGGGCGTACTTGGGGTCCCTGGGCCACGATAAGGGTCACGGCCCTAGGCTCAGGTCTGCCCCTGCTCAGTTCATGCCTTCAACTATGTTTTTTACTGATAAAAAATAAATACTGTGCTGCATACTCCAATGTTGATGGCTTGGTCAGCATGTATTGTTCGCCTCTAATATTTTATAAATTAGTTTTCAAGGAACATTTTCTATCTATAGCCGTGAAATTAGCTGTTTGATTACGTTTATGTATTTGATTCTTGCTATTGCAGCAAGTTTTATGTTAATCTGATTTGCATTGTTTGTTATCAAGCAGTTGAGCATGACCTTGTTGCTTTTTTTTTCAGTCTGCATCTCAGGTCTGCTCTGGACATTTTGCTGCTGGTTTTGCTGCTGGTTCTGTCAGGATATATGACATACGCTCTCCTGATAGGTTACATCCTCTGGCCTGCATTTGATGCATAGGATCCATATGTGCCTTATGAAATGTCCTGCTTCTCTTTCTTTTCTGGCACCTTAATTGTTTCTCTGAATATTCTTTTTCTATACTGTAGGGTTGTCTATACGGCCAGGCCACACGCACCAAGAACAGAAAAGGTTGTAGGCATAGGGTTTCAACCTGGGTTTGATCCTTACAAGGTAACATCTTGCATTACTATGTTCTATATTTTCATTGTTGAAGCAACTAAGTTATTTTCTGGGCTTGCTTTTGCTTAAGCTTTACAATTCTCTCTTTGGTTGGTACTATTTATTTATGGGTATGACAGATTGTAAGCGCATCTCAAGCTGGAGACATTCAGTTTCTTGATGTTAGAAGGTCAGCAGAACCCTACCTGACTATTGAGGCACACAGGGGTTCACTTACAGCATTGGCGGTTCACCGGCATGCCCCAGTTGTTGCTAGTGGCTCAGCCAAGCAGATGATTAAAGTGTTTAGTCTTGAAGGAGAGCAGTTGACAATAATTCGCTACCAGCCATCTTTTATGGGCCAAAGAATAGGCACTGTGAACTGCCTTTCTTTTCACCCATACAAATCACTCCTATCTGCTGGTGCTGGTGATAATGCTCTTGTCTCTATCTACGCCGAGGAAAATTACAAGTAAGGTGAGGCCTACATCTCATGACAATGCAGCCACAAGGCAACCGGCAGGCCTGGTGTTTTTTGGCCAAGTGATGCTCCCCCGCAGCATGGTCCAGCTACAAGATCCAAGATGGTGTGAAGAGGCTCCCGGTGCGTATTGCCTGTTGTTGGACGACGTGTGCAATTTGTAAGATAGAGCCAAGATTCGTTAGCCGCCTCCTTGCAGAAGGTTTGTGGAACCCCTACCCTGATCATGTCATTGAACTTGGAGGCTCCCCCCAAATAATTAATCATACCTAGGTTAACCAAAATGTAAATAGACACCGCGTTTCGGGTTGTCGGTGGTCAGCATTCCTCCTTTTGAAGATGCTTGTGATGATATGAGAAATCAGGTTTGGTAGGGGCTGCTGCCTGGGCAAGTGGGGTTTGTGCATATGGGCCCAGGTAGTATGGTTGCACATGTCTGCTCACAGATGCTGTTGAATGGAAGGAATGTTGTCTAGTCGCTTGCATTGTAACCATTGGAGATTGTCCATTTGTATGTATGGATCTTGTCTGTACATCTGTAATCCGTGCGATGATGTGTTTTATGGAACAGTCCAAGGCTTCAGGTCTTGTGGATGCCTGCTGTGCAATTGTTTCGGGAAAGCAGCAGCGTCACTGTCAAAGGGGTGGGTGGGAGCGCGCGCTGCGCGAGGGTGGTCATGGGAGGGAATGGACCCAAGACGATTTAATCGCTATAAGTAGAGATAAGTAATTGACTGACTAATTTGATGGAGAGTCGGACGCTGGTTGGATCTTGTGTGGGTGGGTGCGAGGGACTGCAACAGAGTCGCACTAGGGATGACAATGGGAATAACTTTCTATCTCTGTTCCCTCAACGGAAAAGATTTTATATGAGGGTTGATGACTTGTTCTCAAATGCTATGAGTTAAAAATCAGGCAACACAAAATGTTAATGGTTAAAGACCTTCGTCTTTCGAAGTATTATCTCTTTTAGGATATAATGATCTTTAGACGAAGGTTGTGAAGAACATACCTTCATCATCTCAGTAGAGATACAAAACATGGAAAATAACATAAATAATCATATAACGTTATCAAAAATTTTTTGTTATTATGAATGAATATAAACAATATTAAGTTACATTTTATACCTTTGGCTTAACAGAAGGTGAAAGCCTCATAGCGACGTGCGAGTGAATACAAGTCCGTGTGAACAGTATGGTGCTACTGTTCATCTATTTATAGTCACAGGCTGCGTCTGTGTAAATTACATTCATGCCCTTGACATTTACTATTGACCTAGGAATAATCTATCAAGGACTAGACAACCTTTTCCCCTTTAGGTCGGTTCCATTTTTCGCCGTTAAGCCGAAGCTTCTTCACAGGTAGCTTCGGAACTGGTTCATCCTTCTCTCGATCCGTGCTTTTTATATCGTGTACAACTTCATCCCGAGGCCGAAGGTCCCTGTATATATATTTGAACTTGGGAAACATGTTAGTCGTTGTCGGAGAGGAAATCTCTCCGGCCGGGTGGCGGATTGCACCCGCCCTAAATCCTAAGAAGAGGAGGGGCCTAAGCGTTTTGTTTGTTGCGAGATTGGTGGATGAACACACGAGAGCACGCGAGGGTTTAGAGTGGTTCGGGCCGCCGGAGCGTAATACCCTACTCCACTGTGTGATGTATTGTTTGAGAGCTTGTATGAACTTGTGAGTGTCTAAGGGAGCCTCCAGTTGGATCTGCTTTGCAACGTCACATGCCTCCTCTTTTATAGCTGAAGGGGGCATACACAAAGGTACCGAGTCCCGACATGTGGGCCCAGGGACATAACGAATATAGCGCTTGGAGCCACAAATGGGTGCTGCTGGGGCACTCTTCTTGGGGCCCGTCATCCGAGATCTGCGTATCCTCGACGTGTAGGGGAAGTTTCTTGCAGAAGGGGTAACGAGCACAGTCCGCCGCATGGCACGGGCGCACTGTTTGATGATAGATTGGATAGGCGCGCCGTCTGACACCGTCTGCCAGCGGAGAGGACTGGACACATTAAATGCCGAGAGGGCACATCGTTCGTTGGCTTGGTAGCAGGCGGCACGTCCTTTCTGCAATAAATGCAGTGGCTGCGCGGCTCCAGTGGCCCGACGTCAGACTCCTCCCGTTGGCTCACGTCATGGGCCACAAGCCATGCGGCAGTAGCGGGTCACTGCCTTGGTGGGGAGCGTGGTGCAAGCCTCGGACACGTGCCAGCACCGGACCCCTTCCAGGGCAGGGTCCGGGTATTTCCTGCCCCAGGGTCTGGGACCCGGTGGTGAACCGTCCGGACCTCACTCGGAAGGGTCCGGGATCTGTCCCGGAGGTCCGCTCGTCATGCACGGGGTCCGGTGCTTTCCACGTAGCAGGTCCAGACCTGCTGCGTACATCCGGAGCACATCCTTTCCCTTGGTCACATGGCGACCCCAAGGCGGCTGATGTTGCGCGACGGTGAGCCGTTTACCACGCAACCAGAGACTTTACTACCGGCACAACGTCTTTTCCTTGTATCAGGGGGTACCCCTGTTTCAAGGTACCGACAGTGGCCCCCGGGCTCACCTCAGGGGAGGGCGCGAGCCTGCAGGTGGGGCCATAACCCACTTCCTGCGTAAGCTCTGCATGACCGGGAATCGAGGCATCTTTTTAGCGCGCGCCGTACTAAGTGCGCGCATGCTGTCAGTTTGCTACTGGTCACTCCAACAGTCGTGCCTATCTTCGCGGCAACCTGGCGCGTGGCCTCCCACGCATGGCGGTTCGGCCGTGCCCCGCGTGTGTGGGGCGCCCTGCTGGCCCCGCCTATGTTAAGAATATCTTCCAGTAGCGGCCCCGAGGCGAAGTGGGAGCGTGCGCGGCGGTTTGCTCCTCCTGCGCATGGAGACCAGCGCCTCAGCCACGTGACTTGCGGGTCCGGGTCCCTCTGTCAGCGACTGAGTTGCTCGGGCGCTAGGTATGCGCCAGGCGGATTTTTCCGGAGTGTGCGAGGAGCCATCTCTTGAAGTAGGGTTTTCCGCACGCAGTGGTTTTGCTTTCGCATTCTTTCCTAACTGCTCCGCCCTTTCGCCTCCGAGCCTTCCACGCTTCTCCGCGTTCGTGCTCCTCAGTTTTCCGCCGCCGCGGTTGCCATGGCCATGCTGGTTCGCCCTGCTCACTACCAGACCGAGGAGGCGCTCGACTCGATGCGCCGTATGCTCGGATGGGGCTCGCCTGCGCTCGCCGGGAGGATCCGGACCGACACTATCCCCCTCGGCGATCTTGCCGCCGGGGAGTTTGTGCTCTTCGTCTCCTATCTCTTCTGCGGATTGGCGCTACCGATTTCGCCGTTCTTCCTGCTGCTGGAGGAGGAGTTCGGGCTCCAACTCCAGCACCTCACGCCCCACTCCATCCTCCAGTTGGCCATCTTTGTTCATTTCTGTGAGGTGTTCGTGGGAGTGGCAGCTTGCACTTCCCTCTTTCGCCAGTTTTTTGTGCTGGTGAGGTCTGGGAAGGGCAAAGACCACGTTGGGGCCTACTACTTCCAGACAAGGCCAGATCTGACAGTGTCCTACATCGCCTCTCTTGGCGGCACGAGGTGGGAGAACTAGCGACACGACTGGGTGATTGCCCGTACTGAGGTCAGCGACCGTCTTGCCCTTCCGAGCGACGGGCCCAGACTCGGCCGGAAGCAGTGGAGGGAAAAACCATGCCTCGTGCCAGAGTTTGAGCCCATCCTGGATAGGATTAAGGAACTGGCAGTTGGCGGCCTGACCTCTATGCACGTACTTGGCGATTTCCTGAAGCGTCGAGTCATGCCACTGCAGGGGAGGCCGCGTCTGTGTTGTTGGTTCATCAGCCCCAGCGACATTGGCAGGATCCTGCGCGGGCCTGGGACTGACCTGACCTGGGAGGAGTTGGAAATTTTCGTGAGGGGGATTATTGGTGAGGCTTTTATCCCCGAATCCCTGATGCCTCCCCAGGGCATTTCGCCACTCTGCGACAACCTAGGGTTGCGGTCAGCGGTGCTGGCCCAACTGCCGACCCTTGATGAGAGTGGTGTGGCGGTCCGCCAGACCGGCGGCCGGGACCCCCATCAGGGGTCCATATTCCTGGTGCACCAGCCGGAGGCCCCTAGCCTGCTAATGTGGCCCCTAGGGTGCCTCATGTGGGCCCCAGTTCCTCGGACAAGGGCAAGGAGCCTGTATGCAGCTCCTCTACTCCAGACGCCGTCGGGAGGTCGGGGGAAGAAAGGCGACATCGACTATGTCGCGCCGATGGGTCCTTTGTCTCGGACCCACCCCTTGACTCGGCCGCCGGGAGATCGGGGGAAGAAAGGCGACATCGACTGCGTCGCGCTGATGGGTCCTTTGTCTCGGACCCACCCCTTGATTCGGGCTCCTCCCAGAAGCGTCAGAAAACAGCTGGTGGGGCTAAGGAGGCCGAACCTCAGGTCCAGGATGGGCAGAGGGGCGTGAGCCCTTCGTTGCCACCTCCTTCGGATTTGACACCACCACCACCGCCGCCCATGACAGACCGACCATCGTCACCGCAGGGGCAGTGGCAGCAACGACAACGGGCACCCCGCTTCCAAGGCCACTGGGAGGTTCATGGCCCCAAGTAAGCTCTTCCAAATGCCATATTTCGAGCATAGTTTTTACGTTGACAGGTCTTGAACCGTCCTTTGCCTGTTAGGGCCCCTCCTTCTTTTGCTTCCACGGGCGCTCGTACCCCTTCGGTCGCCGTGCCCGCTGATGGGTCTGGTTCCCAGCAGCGTATACCCACTAAGGACGTCGCCGGTGATCTGTCAGCGGCTACCGCATCTTCAGCATCAGTGTCGGTGCCAAGTCCTCCATTGGCAGTGGCCGAAGAGGTTCCCATTGCGTTTGCCTCCACCGTGCAGGGTGGCGCTGGTGCTGAGGTAGCACCGTCGGACCCCCAGGATCCGCCTGTCACCGTCGAGGCGGCACCTTCGGGTTCCCGAGTTCCAGCTAGGGGTCCAGAGGTGGCCATGTTGCCAACAGCTGCTGAATGCCTAGCGGCGGGGATACCGTCAGATGCGCCGTCGGTGGTAGGCGTGGGAGGCGCGTCCAGCTCTGTTCCGCCACCAACTCCGGGGTCTCCGGAGGTTATCCTTAGGCGACCGCTCCGGTCTGGCATCGATCCTGAAGCAACGCTGACTCCCCTCTCCCAGGTGCTGTCCCGCGCTCACCAGGCTCTCTAGGAAACCGAGGTGGCTATCCGGCAGGAGTGGGAGGCGCTCGAGACCGAGCACCAGTGCCTTGGCGACTAGTGCACCCAACTGGAGGAGCGCACTAAGGCGGTGTCCTGCCATTTCGCCTCAGAGCGGGCCAAGTTTGAGCAGGAGCGCGAGGACTTCAAGGAGGACATCCGGAAGGTGTCTGACCGAGAGGAAGAGGTGATCCAGAAGGAAAAAAGCCTGGCTAAGAAGGAGGTACGCTTAGACCAAAGGGAGGAGGCCGTCACAGCGCTCCATGATAAGCTGAAAGCTTATAATACGGTGTTGGAGAAGCAGCGGGACAAACAGGTTGCGGCTGAGGTGAAGCTACAACAGGAGCTCGCCGACAGGGCCAGTGGCATTGCTCGCGCCGAGGGAAGCCTCAAGGCGAGGGAAGCTTCCCTTGCGAAACGGGCAACTGATCTCACCCGGCAAGAGGAGGACCTCGCCTTTAGGGAGGAGATGTGGGCAAGGCGGAACAAACTACTGGATGAGCTTGAGCTCGAGGCAGAGGAGAGGAGGAAGCCTTTGGAGGAGAAAGTGCGGGCTCTGGAGGAGCAGGTCCGCCAGTTTCAGGCAACGCAAGTTGCTCAGGCGACACAGATGGCCTCGGGCCCCCAGGCAGTGGAGGTGATGCAGAAGACACTCGACGACCTCCGGGTTGAGCAACGCGCCGGGGCCCAGCGCATCGCCGCCTGGGCCAGTGAGGCAAGCACAACGTTAGTGACGTTGGGGGTGAGCCCCATCCCGGCACTGGTGCAGTCGGCGTCCATCTCCAACGCGCTCTCGGTACTGGGTTCTGCTGCTGATCGCCTTCGACGTCTGGATCAGATTCTTGGCGCCCGCTTGGAGGCCGAGGGCAGCAGACTTTGCCGGTCGGCAATAGAATACGTCTTGACATGCTTCCGGAGCCACGATCCGGCTGTCTCCTTAGGGCCAGTCATCGCGGGTCCGGTGGCCGATGCTGAAGATGTTGCTCGGGAGGGCGTGCAGGACGTTGTGGACGTGGTGGCCAGGCGCTTTCAGCGGGATCCTACTGGCGATGAGTAGCTAGGCCTGTGTGGAGAAAATGAGGGTTCCGCTACGGAGCGGGTTGTAATATACCTTTGATTTCGTAAGATACTCTTCAGGTACTACTTACCGGGCGATATTACAACTTATCTGCACGCCACTTTTTCTTTGCTGTGTGCACTGTTACCAACTCCTTCCTTGGTACTTGGCCCCCCTGGGATATGGCCTCGACATGTCGGGGTTGGATGCCAGGATTCTTAAGTAGTAACTGGTGTCGTGACCCTCAAGGGGCGCTCCCAACTGGGAGACTTGACCTGCACACAGTCTTGGCTAGGTATTTTAAGTAGTGCACCCATAGGGTCCGCCAGCTGGTATTCCTTATTCTTTGATTTACGCAACAGGGCTAGCCGTAGGACGGTGGGGCGTGTAGGCTTACGGTACTTGACCATACCAAGCGACTTCACGGCCCCAAACCACCCCGTCGTCTGGTTGCCGGGTCTGGCTACTTAGCTTGGATGTCGCTATACCATCCAGGGAATAAAACTGCATGGGTGGTGAGATAGTAATAATGGTCGCAAACTTTATGAATAAAATCCACATAAGAACAGTTCTGTGGGTCGAACCCCTTCCTGGACATACACGAGTGTAGGCCAACAGACCTGTTTTATTGAGGGCGGACCTCCCTAGGCTGGCGCATATAATTGTGCTTCTTGGTTACAGGGAAAGAGACTGAACCCCCAATTCTGTTTTTATGGGAAAAACTTATAGAGATGCTCTATGTTCCAAGGGTTGGGAAGAGGTACTCTGTTGGCTGTGGCAAGGCGGACGCATCCGGGGCGGCATATTTATGTCACCTTGAAGGATCCTTCCCAGCTGGGAGAGAGCTTATGGAGCCCTTCTCGGTTCAGTATCCGCCTTAGGACCAGGTCCCCGACCCCAAGCTTCCTACTATGCACGAACCGTTGGTGGTAGCGCCTGAGCGCCTGGTTGTATCGTGCATTTCGGATTGATGCTTGCCACCTATGCTCGTCGATGAAGTCCACATCTTCACGTCACAGTTGTTCCTGCGCAGACTCATCAAAAGACTGGACTCGTGGGGAGCCCATAATGATTTCTAGAGGAAGGCAAGCTTCAGCCCCGTACACCAGGAAGAATGGGGTCTCCCCGGTGGCTCGGCTGGGCGTGGTCCGGTTCCCCCACAACACAGATGGGAGCTCACTGACCCAATTTGCGCCATGCTTTTTTAAGCAGTCATAGGTGCGCATCTTGAGTCCCTTGAGAATTTCTGCATTTGCCCTCTCCGCCTGCTCGTTACTTCTGGGGTGAGCCACGGATGCAAAGCAGAGCTGGGTGCTGATGTCCTCGCAATATTCCTGAAAGACCCGACTTGTAAACTGGGTCCCGTTGTCTGTAATGATACGACTTGGGACCCCAAATCTACAGACGATCGACTTGAGGAAGGCGACAGCAGCACCCTGGGTGATGCTGACCACAGGGGTGGCCTCTGGCCACCTGGTGAACTTGTCGATGGCGACAAAGAGGTACCGGTAGCCGCCGACGACCCTGGGAAATGGTCCCAGGATATCCACCCCCCATACCGCGAACGACCAGGAGGGCAGAATCATTTGCAGAGCCTGAGCCGGTGTGTGTATCAACTTTGCATGGTACTGGCACGCTTCGCAGGACTTTACTAGCTCGGCCGCATCCTGGAGGGCGGTCGGCCAGTAAAAACCATGCCAGAAGGCCTTACCGACCAGTGTGCGGGATGAAGAATGACTTTCGCACTCCCTCCATGGATCTCCGTGAGTAACTCACGGCCCTCCTCCTGGGTGATGCACCGCATAAGAATACCATTGGCGCCACGGCGGTAGAGATCCCCTTCTACCATCGTGCACCGTTTAGCCAACCATATTATGCGCTCTACGGAGACATGGTCTTCAGGAAGGATATTTTCCTTCAGGTAGTCCCGGATCTCGGAGATCCATGCGTCGGGCCCACTCTGAGTTGTCGGTTGCGGTGCCAGGGGGCTGGTGAATCCCCCCAGTGCACACACCACCTTTGGTGGGTCCTGGGACGCCACCAGGACCACCGGCTTCGAGGTGCCGTCTTGCCCCCCTCGCTAAGTTCGGTAGGCTGGGCGGTGGGTCTCAGCAACCGCCTTTCGAAGGCGCCCTCGGGCACGGGTGCTCGAGTTGATGCTCTCTGGGAAAGGTCATCTGCCACTGAGTTGTCGGCCCGAGGAACATGTTGTAGTTCCAAGGCTGCAAAGTCCTTCTCCAGCTTCTTTACATAAAGAAGTTAAGCTGCGAGCCTGGGCTCATTGCAGCTGCATTCCCCACGGGCCTACTTGATGATTAGCTGAGAGTCCCCCTTCACAAGGAGCTGGCGGACCCCCAGGGACAGGGCCGCAGATAGGCCGAAGATCAGCGCCTCATACTCTGCCATGTTGTTGGTGGCTTTGAACTCGAGGCGTACCACATACTTCAACTAGTCCCCGTCTGGGCCGACGAGGACCACTCCTGCGCCAACACTCTCTTGGTGGGCGGACCCGTCGAAGAAGAGTGTCCAGTGGGGTTCGGTGAAGACCAGGCCCCCGCGCCCCGCAGGTGTGGGGGCCCGGATCGGGGTCCGGGCCCCAGGGCACCACCGAACAGTCCGGTGATTTATAGTCGTGCACCACCAGACAGTCCGGTGATTTATAGCCGTACACCGCCATCGAAGTCCCGAGAACAGCAAGTTCGCCAGAGCCAGCCTGGCGCACCGGACACTGTCCGGTGCACCCAGACTGAGCAGACTTTGGCTGAACAAAGCCATCTCTTTTCCAACTTGATTTTTCCTGTTTCCAGCACTTAGACACAATACATTAGTCCATAAAACAATGTACTAAGTCTAGAAACATACCTTTACTTTTGATTTGCACTTTGTCCATCACTTGGGATACTTTAACACTTAAGCACTTGTGTTGGCACTCAATCACCAAAATACTTAGAAATGGCCCAGGGGCACATTTCCCTTTCAATCTCCCCCTTTTTGGTGATTTATGCCAACACAACATAAAGCAACTAGAACAAGTGCAATATCAATGCAAATGAAAACTCAAAATTGTTTTGATTCAAATTTGGCATTTATGGATCACTCTTTGCCACCACTTGGTTTGTTTTTGCAAATCAAACTCAAATTCCTATCTCTAAGTCAACTTCACTTGTAGAGACATAAAGAGAGGTATTCCAAAAGAAATTGATCAAAGATTCAAAAACTCCCCCTTTTTCCCATAATCAGACATTCTCCCCACAAGAGACCAACTTTTGACAAAGAGAAACAACAAGAGAGTTTTGACAAACCAAAAGCTCTATTCTACTATTTTCAAAATTTCTCAAGTGGTAGCTGATCTATTTATTGCTTTGGCCTTATTTTCTCCCCTTTTGGCATCAAGCACCAAAACTGGATCAATCTTGGCCCTTGAACCCCATTGCCTTACCAAAATCTTCAAATAAGAATACAAAGGCAATAAGAGTACATGAGATGAACTTGGAATAAGTTACCCTCTCATCGGAGTGCAGTGGAAGTCTTGCATGGTCCAAGTCCACCTTTTCCCTTTCAAACCTCCTTTGAGACTAAATCAAGCAAACTCAAGCATACGGTTAGTCTCAAAGGGTCAAGTTGTAGCACATCTCCCCCTAAATATGTGCATCACTTGCAAAAGGACTTGTGAGGTCCGGGGAGTGTTTGTACAACTTGAGCACCACAAGTAAACAACAAAGTGCATAAGGAACATGATCAAAGGCATAAACACATGTATGCTATAAATCAATCCAAGTTCCGCGAATCTAAGACATTTAGCTCACTACGCAGCCTGCAAAAGGTCTTCTCATCTAGAGGCTTGGTAAAGATATCGGCTAGCTAGTTCTCGGTGCTAATATAGAACACTTCGATATCTCCCTTTTGCTGGTGGTCTCTAAAAAAGTGATGCCGGATGTCAATGTGCTTTGTGCGGCTGTGCTCAACAGGATTGTCCGCTATGCGGATAGCACTCTCATTGTCACATAGGAGTGGGACTTTGCTCAGATTGTAGCCAAAGTCCCGGAGGGTTTGCCTCATCCAAAGTAGTTGCGCGCAACACTGTCCTACGGCAACATACTCGGCCTCAGCGGTGGATAGGGCAATGAAAGTTTGTTTCTTAGAATTCCATGACACCAGGGACCTTCCTAAGAATTGGCACGTCCCCGATGTACTCTTCCTATCGACCTTACATCCAGCATAGTCGGAATCTGAATATCCAATCAAGTCAAAGGTAGACCCCTTTGGATACCAGATCCCGAAGCAAGGCGTAGCGACTAAATATCTAAGAATTCGCTTCACGACCACTAAGTGACACTCCCTTGGATCAGATTGAAATCTAGCACACATGCATACGCTAAGCATAATATCCGGTCTACTAGCACATAAATAAAGTAAAGACCCTATCATTGATCGGTATGCCTTTTGATCAACGGACTTACCTCCTTTGTTGAGGTCGGTGTGTCCGTCGGTTCCCATCGGAGTCTTTGCGGGCTTGGCGTCCTTCATCCCAAACCGCTTTAGCAAGTCTTGCGTGTACTTCGCTTGGGAGATGAAGGTGCCATCCTTGAGTTGCTTCACTTGGAACCCAAGGAAGTAGTTCAACTCGCCCATCATCGACATCTCGAATTTCTGCGTCATCACCCTGCTAAACTCTTCACAAGACTTTTGATTAGTAGAGCCAAATATTATGTCATCCACATAAATTTGGCACACAAAAAGATCACCATCGCAAGTCTTAGTGTAAAGAGTTGGATCGGCTTTCCCAACCTTGAAAGCATTAGCAATTAAAAAGTCTCTAAGGCATTCATACCATGCTCTTGGGGCTTGCTTAAGTCCATAGAGCGTCTTAGAGAGCTTACACACGTGGTCGGGGTACCATTCATCCTCGAAGCCAGGGGTTGCTCCACGTACACTTCCTCCTTGATCGGCCCATTGAGGAAAGCGCTCTTCACATCCATTTGGAACAACCTGAAAGAATGGTGAGCGGCATATGCTAGCAAAATACGAATTGATTCTAGCCTAGCCACAGGAGCAAAAGTCTCCTCAAAGTCCAAACCTGCGACTTGGGCATAACCTTTTGCCACAAGTCGAGCCTTGTTCCTCGTCACCACCCCGTGCTCGTCCTGTTTGTTGCGGAACACCCACTTGGTTCCCACAACGTTTTGCTTGGGACGTGGCACCAGTGTCCAAACTTCATTACGCTTGAAGTTGTTGAGCTCTTCCTGCATGGCCAACACCTAGTCCGGATCTAGCAAGGCCTCTTCTAACCTAAAAGGCTCAATAGAAGAGACAAAGGAGTAATGCTCACAAAAATTAACTAATCTAGAACGAGTAGTTACTCCCTTGCTAATGTCACCCAAAATTTGGTCGACGAAATGATTCCTTTGAATCGTCGTTCGAACTTGGGTTGGAGGTGCCGGTTGTGCTTCTTCCTCCATCACATGATCATCTTGTGCTCCCCCTTGATCACACGCCTCTTCTTGATGAACCTGTTCATCGTCTTGAGTTGGGGGATGCACCATTGTTGAGGAAGAGGGTTGATCTTGCTCCTCGAGTTCCTGTGGTCGCACATCGCCAATCGCCATGGTGCGTATTGCGGCCGTTGGAACGTCTCCTTCATCTACATCATCAAGATCAACAACTTGCTCTCTTGGAGAGCCATTAGTCTCATCAAATACAACGTCGCTAGAGACTTCAACCAAACCCGATGATTTGTTGAAGACCCTATACGCCTTTGTATTTGAGTCATAATCTAACAAAAACCCTTCTACAGCTTTGGGAGCAAATTTAGAATTCCTACCCTTCTTCACTAGAATGTAGCATTTACTCCAAAAAACTCGAAAATATGAAACATTGAGTTTGTTACCGGTTAGTAGCTCATACGAAGTCTTCTTGAGGAGGCGGTGAAGGTAGACCCGGTTGATGGCATGGCAAGCCGTGTTCACGGCTTCCGACCAAAATCGCTCAGGGGTCTTGAACTCTCCAAGCATCATCCTCGCCATGTCTATGAGTGTCCTGTTCTTCCTCTCTACAACACCATTTTGCTGTGGTGTGTAGGGAGCGGAGAACTCGTGCTTGATCCCTTCCTCCTCAAGGAACTCCTCCACTTGAAGGTTCTTGAACTCGGACCCGTTGTCGCTCCTTATCTTCTTCACCTTGAGCTCAAACTCATTTTGAGCTCTCCTTAGGAAGCGCTTGAGGGTCCCTTGGGTTTCAGATTTATCCTGCAAGAAGAATACCCAAGTGAAGCGGGAAAAATCATCAACTATAACAAGACCATACTTACTTCCTCCTATACTTAGATAGGCGACGGGTCCGAAGAGGTCCATATGAAGCATCTCCAAAGGTCTTGATGTGGTCATCATATTTTTGGCGTGATGAGAGCTTCCCACCTGTTTGCCTGCTTGACAAGCTGCACAAGGTCTATCTTTTTCGAAATGCACATTAGTTAGACCTATCACGTGTTCCCCCTTTAGAAGCTTGTGAAGGTTTTTCATCCCCACATGTGCTAAACAGCGATGCCACAGCCAGCCCATGCAAGTCTTAGCAATTAAGCATGCATCTAGACAGGCCTCCTCTTTTGCAAAATCAACTAAATAAAGTTTGCCGTCTAGTACACCCTTAAAAGCTAGTGAACCATCACACCTTCTAAAGACAGACACATCAACATTTGTGAATAAACAATTATATCCCATATTGCATAATTGACTAACGGATAACAAATTATATCCAAGCGACTCAACTAAGAACACATTAGAAATAGAGTGCTCGGATGAAATAGCAATTTTTCCTAACCCTTTCACCTTGCCTTGGTTCCCATCACCGAATATTATTGAATCTTGGGGATCCTTGTTCTTGACGTAGGAAGAGAACATCCTCTTTTCCCCCATCATGTGGTTTGTGCATCCGCTATCGATAATCCAGCTTGAGCCCCCGGATGCATAAACCTGCAAGGCAAATTTAGGCTTGGGTTTTAGGTACCCAACTCTTGTTGGGTCCTACAAGGTTAGTCACAATGGTCTTAGGGACCCAAATGCAAGTTTTATCTCCCTTGCATCTTGCCCCTAACTTTCTAGCAATTACCTTCTTATCCTTTCTACAAATAGCAAAGGACGTATTGCAAGCATAATAAATTGTAGAAGGTTCATGTATAACTTTCCTAGGAACATGAGCAACATCTCTCCTAGGCATATGGTGAATGACATTTCTCCTATGCATATCTCTACCATGCATATAGGAAGAACTAGAAGCAGTCATAGCATATGAATCATAAGCACAGGTCCTATATGCATTTCTAGAAAATTTTCTATCATCATAAATGAAAGCATGGTTCTTTTGAACACTATTAGTCATAGAGGCCTTCCCTTTCTCCTTGGCGGGAATGGAAGCCTTATGACTAGTTAAGTTCTTGGCTTCCCTCTTGAAGCCAAGCCCATCCTTAATTGAGGGGTGTCTACCAATCGTGTAGGCATCCCTTGCAAATTTTAGTTTATCAAATTCATTTTTGCTAGTCTTAAGTTGGGCATTAAGACTAGCCAATTCATCATTCAATTTGGAAATTGAAACTAGGTGTTCACTACAAGCATCAACGTCAAAATCTTTACACCTATTGCAAATTGTAACATGTTCCACACAAGATGTTGATTTATTTGCTATTTCTAACTTAGCATTCAAATCATCATTTATGCTCTTTAAGCTAGAAATAGAGTCATGGCATGCAGACAATTCACAAGAAAGCATTTCATTCCTTTTAATTTCTAAAGCAAGGGATTTTTGAGCCTCTACAAACTTATCATGTTCTTCATACAAAAGATCCTCTTGCTTTTCTAATAACCTATTCTTATCATTCAAGGCATCAATTAATTCATTAATTTTATCAACCTTGGTTCTATCTAGGCCCTTGAATAAACATGAATAATCTATCTCATCATCATCACTAGACTCATCCTCACTTGAAGAAGCATAAGTAGTATTCCGAGTACATACCTTCTTCTCCTTTGCCATGAGGCATGTGTGACGCTCGTTTGGGAAGAGGGCCGATTTGTTGAAGGCGGTGGCGGCGAGTCCTTCGTTGTCAGAGTCGGACGACAAACAATCCGAGTCCCACTCCTTTTCAAGGTGTGCCTCGCCCTTAGCCTTCTTGTAAGCTTTCTTCTTCTCCCTTTTGTTCCCTTGTTCCTGATCACTATCATTATCGGGACAATTAGCGATAAAATGACCAATCTTACCACATTTGAAGCATGAGCGCTTCTCCTTTGTCTTGGTCTTGCTTGGCTGCCCCTTGCGACCCTTTAGCGCCGTCTTGAAGCGCTTGATGATGAGGGCCATCTCTTCATCATTAAGCCCCGCCGCCTCAACTTGCGCCACCTTGCTAGGTAGCGCCTCCTTGCTCCTCGTTGCCTTGAGAGCAATAGTTTGAGGCTCTTGGATTGGTCCATTTAGTGCATCATCGACGTATCTTGCCTCCTTGATCATCATCCGCCCGCTTACAAATTTCCCAAGAATTTCTTCGAGCGACATCTTGGTGTACCTAGGGTTCTCACGAATATTGTTCACAAGATGTGGATCAAGAACAGTAAAGGACCTTAGCATTAGGCGGACAACGTCGTGGTCCGTCCATCGCGTGCTTCCGTAGCTCCTTATTTTGTTGACGAGGGTCTTGAGCCGGTTGTACGTTTGGGTTGGCTCCTCGCCCCTTATCATCGCGAATCTCCCGAGTTCGCCCTCCACCAACTCCATCTTGGTGAGCATGGTGACGTCGTTCCCCTCATGAGAGATCTTGAGGGTGTCCCAGATCTGCTTGGCATTGTCCAAGCCGCTCACCTTATGGTACTCGTCCTTGCACGAAGAGGCTAACAACACAGTAGTAGCTTGTGCATTTTTATGAATCTGTTCATTAATAAACATAGGAGTATCCGAGCTATCAAATTTCATTCCACTCTCTACTATCTCCCATATGCTAGGATGGAGAGAGAACAAGTGACTACGCATTTTGTGGCTCCAAAATCCGTAGTCCTCTCCATCAAAGTGAGGAGGTTTACCAAGTGGAATGGAGAGCAAATGAGCATTTGTACTTTGCGGAATACGAGAGTAATCGAAAGAAAAGTTCGAATTGACCGTTTTCTTTTTCTCGTATTCGTAGTCGTCCTTTTGGGAAGAAGAGGACTCGTCGCTGTCGTCGTAGTAGACGATCTCCTTGATGCGCCTCGTCTTCTTCTTCTTCCCATCTTTTCGTTTGTGGCCTGAGCTCGAGTCGGTAGGCTTGTCGTCTTTCGGCTCGTTGACGAAAGACTCCTTCTCTTTATCATTGATCACAATTCTCTTCCCCTTAGGATCCATCTCTTCGGGCGATTAGTCCCTTTCTTGAAGAGAACGGCTCCGATACCAATTGAGAGCACCTAGAGGGGGGGGGGGGGTGAATAGGTGATCCTATAAAACTTGAAACTTAATGCCACAAAAACTTGGTTAAGCGTTAGCACAATAATGCCAAGTGGCTAGAGAGGAGTCTTAGCAAAACATAATAACCACAAGAGATCAACACAGAGATGGCACAATGGTTTATCCCGTGGTTCGGCCAAGTACAACACTTGCCTACTTCCATGTTGTGGCGTCCCAACGGACGAGGGTTGCAATCAACCCCTCTCAAGCGGTCCAAAGACCCACTTGAATACCACGGTGTTTTGCTTTGCTTTACTATTTCCCGCTTGCGAGGAATCTCCACAACTTGGAGTCTCTCGGCCTTACAAAGATGTTCACAAAGAAGCACGGAGTAAGGGAGGGATGAGCAACTCACACAAGACACAAAAATCACAGCAAATACGCACACACAAGACCCGGACTTGAGCTCAAAAGACTATCACGAGGTTCTCACTAGAACGGAGCTCAAATCACTAAGAATGTTGAACAAGTGCGCAAGAATGAAGTGTGAGTGATCAACAATGCTCTAAGGATGCTTGGTGTGCTCCTCCATGCGCCTAGGGGCCCCTTTTATAGCCCCAAGGCAGCTAGGAGCCGTTGAGAGCATTCCAGGAAGGCAGATCTTGCCTTCTGTCGCCTGGCGCACCGGACAGTCCGGTGCACCACCGGACACTGTCCGGTGTGGATTTGTTTCTTTATTTGGCGAAGCCGACGTTGCAGATTCAGAGCCGTTGGCGCACCGGACAGTCCGGTGCTCCAATGTGACCGTTGGCTCGGCCATACGTCACGCGCGGAATCCTCGGCCGACCGTTGGCCTGGCTGACCGTTGGCTCACCGAACAGTCCAGTGCACCACTGGACAGTCCGATGATTTTTAGCCGTACGCCGTTAATCACTTCCCGAGAGCGACGACTTCGCCTGTGAACGGCTCCCCGGACAGTCCGGTGCACCACCGGACAGTCCGGTGATTTATAGCCGTACACCGCCGTCGAAGTCCCGAGAACAGCAAGTTCGCCAGAGCCAGCCTGGCGCACCGGACACAGTCCGGTGCACCACCGGACAGTCCGGTGCACCCAGACTGAGCAGACTTTGGCTGAACAAAGCCATCTCTTTTCCAACTTGATTTTTCCTGTTTCCAGCACTTAGACACAATACATTAGTCCATAAAACAATGTACTAAGTCTAGAAACATACCTTTACTTTTGATTTGCACTTTGTCCATCACTTGGGATACTTTAACACTTAAGCACTTGTGTTGGCACTCAATCACCAAAATACTTAGAAATGGCCCAGGGGCACATTTCCCTTTCAACAGTCCGGTGGCACACCGGACAGTCCGGTGCGCCAGACCAGGGAGCACTTCGGTTTCCTTTGCTCCTTTCTTTTTGAACCCTTTTTAATCTTTGTATTGGTTTTGAGTTGAACCTTTGGCACCTGTAGAACATTTATTCTAGAGCAAACTAGTTAGTCCAATTATTTGTGTTGGGCAATTCAACCACCAAAATCAATTAGGAAAAGGTGTAAGCCTATTTCCCTTTCAATCTCCCCCTTTTTGGTGATTGATGCCAACACAAACCAAAGCAAATATAGAAGTGCAGAATTGAACTAGTTTGCATAATGTAAGTGTAAAGGTTGCTTGGAATGAAACCAATAATCATTTCTACTAGATATGCATGAATGTTTTTCTTCTTGTTGTTTAAAACTTTGGGCCACGCTTGCACCACTAGTTTTGTTTTTGCAAATTCCTTGTAAAATTCTTTTCAAGAGCTTTTTGCAAATGGTCAAAGGTAAATGAATAGGATTTTGAGAAGCATTTTAAAGTTTTGAAATTTTCTCCCCCTGGTTCAAATGCTTTTCCTTTGACTAAACAAAACTCCCCCTTAATGAAATCCTCCTCTTAGTGTTCAAGAGGGTTTTAGATATTAATTTTGAAGAGGGTATACCAATTTGAAATTATATCAAAATAAGATACCAATTGAAAAACTTATTTTGACATCAATTAAAAGACTACATTTGTTTGAAATTGGTGGTGGTGTGGTCCTTTTGCTTTAGGCTAATACTCTCTCCCCCTTTGGCATGAATCGCCAAAAACGGATGCTTGAGTGAAATATAAGCCCTTTTTAATTTTTCCCAATGGCAAGCAAATAAATATGAGTGAAGATTATACCAAAGTGGAGAACTATGCGGAATACCGGCAAGGAGTGGATAATACCGATGGAGTTGAGTGGAAGCGTCGTCTTTACCGAATACTCCATTTCCCTTTCAATTCTATGACTAAGCATGAGAATACACTTGAAAACACATTAGTCATAGACATAAAAGAGATATGATCAAGGGATATGTCAAATTAAGCATGATCATAGTTCTATATAACATAGATTGCTCCCCCTAAATATGTGCATGGAGATGAACACATATTTTGGCCTTAAATGCCAATTGCACATAATTAGGTTAATGAAAACATATCTATATTATACAGAATGTGTAGTGCATTGTGTCATAGTATAAGTGTGATGCTCATGACAGTTTATGCACTTATGAAAGCATGTTATAAACATCTTAAGCATTTACCCTTAAGGATTTCAAAGAGACTTAAGGACCATCCACCTTTGGAACAAAGGCATCTTATCCTCGTTACAAGGTTAAGCTTTAAGCTCTTTGACAATTAAATCACTTCATCTAGTTTAAACAGAGATGCATTAATGCAGAAGTGAGATTTTGAGAAGTTAAACTAGGTATGAAGCAGGGTTAGTACATAGACATGCTTTCTCTCCCTTTTATACAAGATATGCAAGAAATGTAAACAAGAGGAAGATTTAGGTACAAGTTTAAATGGAAGGAGACAATTTTACCCTTTTGTACCTTCACATAGAGACGCTCTCTTCATTGTGCTTTGTCCTCAGTCTTAGCTGCTTAAGACCTATACTCAAGACAATATATGGAAATATTTTGCACAAGAGAGAGTTCTACAACTAGTGATCCTTTTCAAAGTTATTGTTAGCATATGTCAAATGGATCACAAATTGTATAAATGTATCATGAATTCTCCTTTTAACTTAGTGCATATCAAGAGATATTGATTGATAGTATATAAGGCACTAAGAAACATAAGAGTTAATTGAAGTTATTCAATGATCAGACAAATAACAGGTGTGATCAAAAGAACAACATACGCATTAGATTATCAATTAAGCTTAGAGTAGGAGAATCCAGCAAATATGCTACTTTAGCAATGAAAGCAACAACCCTTTATAAAAGCGACATTATTTTAACAAGTTGGATTGAAATGCAGTAGCATACTTCATGAGAAACTTATTCTCATGCAAGAGACTATATAAAATTACTAAGATAAAGCGATAGTCTCAACATAATCAAGATATAGAAAGAAACTCCCCCTAAAGATATGCATCAAGAATGTGAATGGATTGAATGGATGTATTTACTTTAAATACGGAGAAGCATTATACATCTTGATCAAGGCTCATAAAATTTGCAATAAACAACTTGAGCCTGGTATTCTTCACTATGAAAGGATTTAGAATACTCACAACTACACCATTGATTGTTTTGAAGATCTTACTATTCGAGTGGGTGTTGTTGTTCTTGATGTCCTTCTCTTTCATGTGAGTGTCCTCCCTTTGTAGTTGTTTCTCTTTCCTTTCAAACTTATTGAAAATACTCAAGAAAGATGTTAATAGCACAGAGGAGCATATGATGAAGGATGACATCTTAGGATAATAAATAAAACCAATTCATCATCCATAAGTCACATGAAGTAAAATCCTTATCCTTAGTGCACATCATTAGAAAGGAGGAATATGCACCTTTTAAGCAGTTTGATTAATCATAGGAATTTTACTTCTTCATATTGAATTTTATTATCATAACTTAAAAGCATATTAATATGAACATAGTTATAGCAAAGGCATGAATTAGATTTTAATGGACAAGTGCATTTATGAGAATGAGATTGAATGCACATCTAGCTGACTAAAGTCCAATAAAGAATCTATTCCTCACATGGGTAGAATATAATAATTTAGATTAAATAGCCATTGAGATGGGAACTAAATTTGATTAAGAAGATGAGTTCCCATACCTTTGCTTTTACCCTTTTTTCTTTGGGTGAAGAGCAACCCTTGAGGCTTGTGGCTTTAAACATGCACTTACTCTCTTGTAGATTTCCATAAGTAAGCTCAAGAGATATGTCATTAGTAGCACAAGCACTAGTTTCCCTTTTCGTAATCAATTTGATAATGAATGAAAACATAGATTACTAAAACATGGAAACTTCATAGAATGAACTAGATTATCCATAGTTGATGTTATGCTCAATTTTAACTTATAAAACAAGCATAAATAATCCTTTAAGATTATGGGAATAAATCTAATTCATGATATGGAAAGCGATAAATGTGAAAGAATCACATCCAAATTAAGCAAGTAGAAATACATCATAAATCATTGGATTGATTTTTCTTTTCATGTTAGATTACGCATTTACAAGGAGAAACTTATTCTCTACAAGTGAGACTACTTGGGTTGCTTAGATAAAATCATTAGTCTCACTATTCTAGTTATAGAGAGTTTTTCCTTTTATAAGTGTCCTAAGGATTTGAATTCCTTACATGACACCTTATCCTTTTAAGAACTTGAAAAATCTCTCTATATCTAAAAGCATGGCAATAATAGAAAAAACATGCCATGAGATACTTGCAACAATTTAAAACATGTAGATTGCAATGGGATGGAAATTATGAGTATGCAATCTACCATATGTGAGGAAATTCTTCAAAGAATGGCAAAATTAAAGACATTTGAAGTGCTACACATTTTTATGTGACTACACAAGACACATAAGAAATGATAATTTAAAATACTTGTACTTAAAAGCATAGAAGTTACCATCCTTTGACTTTCCTCCATGTTGTAGGCCTTGATTTTTCGCACATGTTGATTCTTTATTTCCTACAACATCAATACCTTCCCCGAGATGATATGAGTTTTAGATATAATAAATTGAAATAGCTTTGGGTCAGTCTTGGATATGTATTGAAGATTGATAGCTTGAGTTAATAAGAATTGAATGAACTCTCTTAATCATCCCAAAGCTTCATATCATCTCCTTCTCCTGCAAAGCTTGTCAAGCATATTTTGGTACCCATCGCTTGATGGGTCCATTACGTTTAGTCAACAAAGATCTAGGAACCCAAAGGTCCTTTGTGTTAGCACTAGGTAAACTCATTACCTTTCTAACACAAGTTGCAATTTTGGGTTGCCTAGTTACATGAGAGTTAATTGACAAATTAGGAGTGGGGTTGTTACCAATGGGACAATCTTTACATTGATGTCCCTTCTTTCGGCATATGTAGCATAGGCGATCTTCAAGCTTTGAAGATTTCTTCCTTCCTTGCTTCTTGCTTGCTACATGGTTAGTGAATATTTTCTTTTCTAACATTATGCATTTTTGTTTTAAATGGGGACAAGATCTAAGTAAGTGTCCCTTCTTGGAGCATTTAAAACACAATTTATCATCCTTGCTAATAATCAAGTCATTTTGTATATAGGGACATGACCTAATCGAGTGTCCCTTTTCAAAGCATTCATTACACTTCTTACTTCTCTTAGTGTGAAGTGTGGCTTGATTATTACCTTGGATGTTACCTTTTGTGGAGGCATGGTTGAGGCTTTTCGAAGAGGTATTAATTTTCTTCTTTTGTTCCTTCCTCTTGGCAACCCTCAAGTCCTTGACACTTTCTTCAAGGGATTTAGTGCATGCCACAGTTGTTCCCGTCTCAAGCTTCTTCACCATGTGATCACGGTTATCTTGAAAAGGTTGAGCAAAGCACTTTCCTTTTAGTTGTGTCAAGCTCATTTTTAGCCTCTCATTTTCTTCTTTGAGCTTTTGATATGTATCATCATTTGTTCCTACAAATTCTAGCTCAAAGGAAGATTTGCTTGTTGACGGACAACAAGCATTAGCACATGGTAATGTAGTTTCAATTTGAATACATGTGCATGAGTGAGGTTGTTGGGATTTTAAGTTTTCTATCACAACCTCATGTGCAATATTCAATATGATATGATCATCCATAAGATTTTCATGAAATCATAGGAGCATATCATATTTTTCTTGAAAAGCTAGATTTTCATCTTTTAGCTTTTCTACTTGGTCCTTAAGCAGGGCATTCCTATTTACTAATTGAGCGATACAATGAAAAGCGTTATCTTGCTCAATTGAAATAGTTTCATACCTTTGGACCAAATCAACATGAGAGCACTTTAGCTCCTCATGTTCTTTAGTCAACTCGTCAAAGCTTAGCATTTTCATGGAGAGAATATCTTCTAGCCTTTGACGAGCTTCGCTTTGCTCTCTCACTCTTTTTAGAAGTTTGAGCATGACCACCTTATCTTCTTGGCTTAGGTGAGCGTAGAGTTGCAAGAAGCTTCTTTCTTCCTCCTCATCCTCATTTGTGCTTCCGCTATCATTTTCATTAGCCACACAACATATGTGGGAATCGAAATGTGAAGACAAACCTCTTGGAGAGGTGGATTCATCGTTTGGTCTCCATCGTTCATTTTCTTCTTCTTCCTTGCAAGGGTTAGTATCACAAAAACCAAAGGAAGTAGAAGCACAAGATGAACTATCATGTTTTGACTCATCAAATTTGCTTTTAATTCTAGTCCAAATATCATGCACATCACAAATAGGTTTATCATATTTTATTATGAAGGCATGATAATCTTCTTTGCTAAGGGATTTACTTAAGCTGTCATAAGCTAGATAGTTTAAGCGTATACATCTTAAATCTTCTTCGGAGGCATTTTCCCTAGCATAGTTAGAAGAAATTATACTCTTGTCTAAAATTTGTTCTAATTGTGGATCAATGGTTCTAAAAGCGTTTATCACCCTAGTAGACCATGAAACATAATTAGAGCAATCGGGAAGTAATATCTCAAGAGTTACCTCCTTGTTCTCCTTGGACTTCTTGTTCTTTTGGGATCTTCTTCGAGCCATCACTTCGAGTTGTTAGACTCAATATGAAGTGCCTAGCTCTGATACCAATTGAAAGTCGCCTAGAGTGGGGGTGAATAGGCAAAACCTGAAAATTAAAACTTTAACCCCCAACTAGATCCCTTGATTAGTGGTTAGAACAAGATACACAATTATCGGAGTATAAAGACTAAGTCCTTTGCTTGTAAAGAGTATTGCTTTCAAATAATGCAGAATTGACAAAACAATTCTACTAATAAGTCTATGAGAATAAAGCAAGAGGGCTTAGATAAAAAGAGTGATCACTTAAGTTCTTCCTTCCAAGGTGTTGCTTTACTAAATGAGAATTTAACTTTAAGCAACACCAAATACTATTAGCAAAGAATAGTGCAAGAAGAACTTGGAAAGAGAAAGCACAAACAAATCGTGCAAGAAGAACTTGGAAGGGGAAAGCACAAACAAATCACAAGCAATAAGCACACGAGACACGGGTGATTTGTTTTACCGAGGTTCGGCCCTCGAAGGCCTAGTCCCCATTGAGGAGTCCACTAAGGACGGGTCTCTTTCAACCCTTTCCCTCTCTCCACCGATCACGCAAGACCGGCGAGCTCTTCTTCTTCTCACGGATCACTCAAGATCCCGCAAGGACCACCACACACTTTGGTGTCTCTTGCTAGCTTTACAAGCCTCCAAAACTTTGGAGGAAGTTCAATGGGAGTCAAAACTCCATGCGCAAATGAACACAAAGAAGTAGCACACACTATCTCTCAATGAATCTCACAAGGCACTAGAGCTAAAACACACGAGAGGCTTTCTTTTGCTTGCTCTCGCTTTTGTGGCACTTGTGTGGGTTGTAGTGGTATAAATCTTGTGTGTAGGATGGATCAATGAATAGAAGTGGTTGGGAGGGCTTGAGTATGTCAACTAGATGACTTGAAATGTTGCTTGGGCTCCCACACCTTGAAGTGGCCGGTTGGGGTGGTATTTATAGCCACCAACCAAATTGTAGCCATTGGAGAAGGCTGCTGGCGATGGGCGCACCGGACAGTCCGGTGCGCCACCGGACAGTTGAGAGCACCTAGAGGGGGGGGTGAATAGGTGATCCTGTAAAACTTGAAACTTAAGCCACAAAAACTTGGTTAAGCGTTAGCACAATAATCGCCAAGTGGCTAGAGAGGAGTCTCAACAAAACACAATAACCACAAGAGATCAATCACAGAGATAGCACAGTGGTTTATCCTGTGGTTCGGCCAAGACCAACGCTTGCCTACTCCATGTTGTGGCGTCCCAACGGACGAGGGTTGCAATCAACCCCTCTCAAGCGGTCCAAAGACCCACTTGAATACCATGGTGTTTTGCTTTGCTTTTCTTTATCCCGTTTGCGAGGAATCTCCACAACTTGGAGTCTCTCGCCCTTACACTTGAAGTTCACAAAGAAGCACGGAGTAAGGGAGGGATGAGCAACGCACACAAGACACAAAATCAGAATGTCAACACGCACACAAGTCGCAACAAGAGCTCGCAACACAACCCAATGAGTTCACAACTCAACTAGAGCTCTAGATGCTATCACGAAGAAACAAATACGTGGAATCGAAGTCTCGGTGCTTAGGAATGCTTTGAGTATGCTTGGTGTTGGTCTCCATGCGCCTAGGGGTCCCTTTTATAGCCCCAAGGCAGCTAGGAGACGTTGAGAGCATTCTAGGAAGGCTGATCTTGTCTTCTGTCGCCTGGCGCACCGGACAGTCCGGTGCACCACCGGACACTGTCCGGTGCGGATATCCTTCCTTATTTGGCGAAGCCGACCGTTGGGGTTTGAGAGCCGTTGGCGCACCGGCCACTGTCCGGTGCACACCGGACAGTCCGGTCCCTCCTTCTAGCCGTTGGCTCGGCCACGTGTCCCGCGCACATCGCGCGGCCGACCGTTGGCCCGGTCGACCGTTGGCTCACCGGACAGTCTGGTGCACCACCGGACAGTCCGGTGAATTTTAGCCGTACGCCGTTAATCATCTCCCGAGAGCGACGAGTTCGCCTGTGAACGGCTCACCGGACAGTCCGGTGCACCACCGGATAGTCCGGTGAATCATAGCCATACACCGCCGTCGAAGTCCCGAGAGCAGCAAGTTCGCAGAGTCAGCCTCGCGCACCAGACACTGTCCGGTGCACCACCGAACAGTTCGGTGCACCCAGGCCGTGCAGACTTTGGCTGAACAAAGCCATCCCTTCTCTAACTTGATTCTTCCTGTTTCCAGCACTTAGACACAATACATTAGTCCATAAAACAATGTACTAAGTCTAGAAACATACCTTTTGACATGATTTGCACTTTGTCCACCACTTTGCATAGATTAACACAAAAGCACTTGTGTTGGCACTCAATCACCAAAATACTTAGAAATGGCCCAAGGGCACATTTCCCTTTCAATCTCCCCCTTTTTGGTGATTTATGCCAACACAACATAAAGCAACTAGAACAAGTGCAATATCCATGCAAATGAAAACTCAAGGTTGTTTTGAATCAAATTTGGCATATATGGATCACTCTTTGCCACCACTTGGTTTGTTTTTGCAAATCAAACTCAATTTCCTATCTCTAAGTCAAATCCACTTGTAGAGACATAAAGAGAGGTATTCCAAAAGAAATTGATCAAGGATTTCAAAAACTCCCCTTTTTCCCATAATCAACACTTCTCCCCACAAGAGGCCAACTTTTGACAAAAGAGACAATAAAAGAGTTTTGACAAACCAAAAGCTCTATTCTACTATTTTCAAAATTTCTCAAGTGGTAGCTGATCCATTTATTGCTTTGGCCTTATTTTCTCCCCCTTTGGCATCAAGCACCAAAACGGGATCGATCTTGGCCCTTAAACCCCATTGCCTCACCAAAATCTTCAAATAAGAATACAAAGGCAATAAGAGTACATGAGATGAACTTGGAATTAAGTTACCCTCTCATCGGAGTGCAGTGGAAGTCTTTCATGGTCCAAGTCCACCTTTTCCCTTTCAAAGCTCCTTTGAGACTAAATTAAGAAAACTCAAGCACATGGTTAGTCTCAAAGGATCAAGTTGTAGCACATCTCCCCCTAAATATGTGCATCACGTGCAAAGGACTTATGAGGTCCGGGGAGTGCTTGTACAACTTGAGCACCACAAGTAAACAACAAAATGCATAAGGAACATGATCAAGGCATAAACACATGTATGCTATAAATCAATCCAAGTTCTGCGAATCCAAGACATTTAGCTCACTACGCAGCCTGCAAAAGGTCTTCTCATCTAAAGGCTTAGTGAAGATATCGGCTAGCTGGTTCTCGGTGCTAACATAAAACACTTCGATATCTCCCTTTTGCTGGTGGTCTCTCAAAAAGTGATGCCGGATGTCAATGTGCTTTGTGCGGCTGCGCCCAATAGGATTTTCCGCTATTCGGATAGCACTCTCATTGTCACATAGGAGTGGGACTTTGCTCAGATTGTAGCCAAAGACCCGCAGGGTTTGCCCCATCCAAAGTAGTTGCGCGCAACACTGTCCTGCGGCAACGTACTCGGCCTCAGCGGTGGATAGGGCAACGGAAGTTTGTTTCTTAGAGTTCCACGACACCAGGGACCTTCCTAAGAATTGGCACGTCCCCGATGTACTCTTCCTATCGACCTTACATTCAGCATAGTCGGAATCTGAATATCCAATCAAGTCAAAGTTAGACCCCTTTGGATACCAGATCCCGAAGTAGGGTGTAGCGACTAAATATCTAAGAATTCGCTTCACAGCCACTAAGTGACACTCCCTTGGATCGGATTGAAATCTAGCACACATGCATACGCTAAGCATAATATCCGGTCTACTAGCACACAAATAAAGTAAAGACCCTATCATAGACCGGTATGCCTTTTGATCAACGGACTTACCTCCTTTGTTGAGGTCGGTGTGTCCGTCGGTTCCCATCGGAGTCTTTGCGGGCTTGGCGTCCTTCATCCCAAACCGCTTTAGCAAGTCTTGCGTGTACTTCGTTTGGGAGATGAAAGTGCCATCCTTGAGTTGCTTCACTTGGAACCCAAGGAAGTAGTTCAACTTGCCCATCATCGACATCTCGAATTTCTGCGTCATCACCCTGCTAAACTCTTCACAAGACTTTTGATTAGTAGAACCAAATATTATGTCATCGACATAAATTTGGCACACAAAAACATCACCATCGCAAGTCTTAGTGAAAAGAGTTGGATCGACTTTCCCAACCTTGAAAGCATTAGCAATTAAAAAGTCTCTAAGGCATTCATACCATGCTCTTGGGGCTTGCTTAAGTCCATAGAGCGCCTTAGAGAGCTTACACACGTGGTCGGGGTACCGTTCATCCTCGAAGCCAGGGGGTTGCTCCACGTACACCTCCTCCTTGATTGGCCCATTGAGGAAAGCGCTCTTCACATCCATTTGGTACAACCTGAAAGAATGGTGAGCGGCATATGCTAGCAAGATACGAATGGACTCTAGCCTAGCCACAGGAGCAAAAGTCTCCTCAAAGTCCAAACCTGCGACTTGGGCATAACCTTTTGCCACAAGTCGAGCTTTGTTCCTCGTCACCACCTCGTGCTCGTCCTGTTTGTTGCGGAACACCCACTTGGTTCCCACAACATTTTGCTTGGGACGAGGCACCAGTGTCCAAACTTCATTACGCTTGAAGTTGTTTAGCTCCTCCTGCATGGCCAACACCCAGTCCGGATCTAGCAAGGCCTCTTCTACCCTGAAAGGCTCAATAGAAGAGACAAACGAGTAGTTACTCCCTTGCTAATATCACCCAATATTTGGTCAACGGGATGATTCCTTTGAATCGTCGCTCGAACTAGGGTTGGAGGTGCCGGTTGTGCTTCTTCCTCTTCAACTTGGACATCCTGTGCTCCCCCTTGATCACACGCCTCCACTTGAGGTACCTGTTCGTCATCTTGGGTAGGAGGATGCACCATTGTTGAGGAAGAAGGTTGATCTTGCTCCTTTTGTTCCAGTGGCCTCACATCTCCAATCGCCATGGTGCGCATTGCGGCCGTTGGAACGTCTTCTTCATCTACATCATCAAGATCAACAACTTGCTCTCTTGGAGAGCCATTAGTCTCATCAAATACAATGTCGCTAGAGACTTCAACCAAACTCGATGATTTGTTGAAGACCCTATACGCCTTTGTATTTGAATCATAACCTAATAAAAACCCTTCTACAGCTTTGGGAGCAAATTTAGAAGTTCTACCTTTCTTCACAAGAATATAACACTTGCTCCCAAATACACGAAAATAAGACACATTGGGTTTGTTACCGGTTAGTAGTTCATACGAAGTCTTCTTGAGGAGGCGGTGAAGGTAGACCCTGTTGATGGCGTGGCAAGCCGTGTTCACGGCTTCCGACCAAAAGCGCTCGGGGGTCTTGAACTCTCCAAGCATAGTCCTCGCCATATCAATGAGCGTCCTGTTCTTCCTCTCTACCACACCATTTTGTTGTGGTGTGTAGGGAGCGAAGAACTCGTGCTTGATTCCTTCCTCCTCAAGATACTCCTCCACTTGAAGGTTCTTGAATTCGGACCCGGTGTCGCTCCTTATCTTCTTCACCTTGAGCTCAAACTCATTTTGTGCTCTCCTGAGGAAGCGCTTGAGGGTCCCTTGGGTTTTAGATTTATCCTGCAAAAAGAATACCCAAGTGAAGCGGGAAAAACCATCAACTATAACAAGACCATACTTACTTCCTCCTATACTTAGATAGGCGACGGGTCCGAAGAGGTCCATATGAAGCATCTCCAAAGGTCTTGATGTGGTCATCACATTTTTGGTGTGATGAGAGCCTCCCACCTGTTTGCCTGCTTCACAAGCTGCACAAGGTCTATCTTTTTCGAAATGCACATTAGTTAGACCTATCACGTGTTCTCCCTTTAGAAGCTTGTGGAGGTTCTTCATCCCCACATGTGCTAAGTGGTGATGCCACAGCCAGCCCATGCAAGTCTTAGCAATTAAGCATGCATCTAGACCGGCCTGTTCTTTTGCAAAATCAACCAAATAAAGTTTGCCGTCTAGTACACCCTTAAAAGCTAGTGAACCATCACATCTTCTAAAGACAGACACATCTACATTTGTGAATAGACAATTATATCCCATATTGCATAATTGACTAACAGATAACAAATTATATCCAAGAGACTCAACTAAAAACACATTAGATATAGAGTGCTCGGATGAAATAGCAATTTTACCTAACCCTTTTACCTTGCCTTGGTTCCCATCACCGAATATTATTGAATCTTGGGAATCCTTGTTTTTGACGTAGGAGGTGAACATCTTCTTCTCCCCCGTCATATGGTTTGTGCATCCGCTGTCGATAATCCAGCTTGAACCCCCAGATGCATAAACCTGCAAGGCAAATTTAGGCTTGGGTCTTAGGTACCCAACTCTTGTTGGGTCCTACAAGGTTAGTCACAATTGTCTTAGGGACCCAAATGCAAGTTTTATCTCCCTTGCATCTTGCCCCTAACTTCCTAGCAATTACCTTCTTATCCTTTCTACAAATGGCAAAGGAAGCATTGCAAGCATAATAAATTGTAGAAGGTTCATTCATTACTTTCCTAGGAGCATGAACAATATTCTTTCTAGGCACATGATGAATAACATTTCTCCTAGACATATTTCTACCATGCATATAGGAAGAACTAGAAGCAAACATGGCATGAGAATCAAAAGCATCATAAGCATTACAACTCCTATAAGCATTTCTAGATTGTCTCCTATCATGGTACATAAAAGCATGGTTCTTTTTAGCACTACTAGCCATAGGGGCCTTCCCTTTCTCCTTGGCGGAGATGGGAGCCTTATGGCTTGTCATGTTCTTGGCTTCCCTCTTGAAGCCAAGTCCATCCTTAATTGAGGGGTGTCTACCAATCGTGTAGGCATCCCTTGCAAATTTTAACTTATCAAATTCACTTTTGCTAGTCTTAAGTTGGGCATTAAGACTAGCTACTTCATCATTTAATTTAGAAATGCAATCTAGGTGTTCACTACAAGCATCAACATTAAAATCTTTACACCTAGTGCAAATCACAACATGTTCTACACAAGATGTTAATTTACTAGATTTTTCTAACTTAGCATTTAAATCATCATTTATGTCTTTAAGCTAGAAATTGTCTCATGGCAAGTAGATAGTTCACAAAAAAGCATTTCATTTCGTTTAACTTCTAAAGCAAGTGAATTTTGTGCACTAACAAATTTATCATGCTCTTCATATAAAAGGTCCTCTTGTTTCTCTAAAAGTCTATCCTTTTCATTCAAGGCATCAATCAATTCATTAATCTTATCTATTTTAGTTCTATCCAATCCCCTGAATAAACTAGAGTAATCTATTTCTTCATCACTAGACTCATCATCACTAGAAGAATCATAAGTAGTACTGTCTCGAGTACATACCTTCTTCTCCTTCGCCATGAGGCATGTGTGACGCTCGTTGGGAAAGAGGGATGACTTGTTGAAGGCAGTGGCGGCGAGTCCTTCATTGTCGGAGTCGGAGGAGGAGCAATCCGAATCCCACTCCTTTCCGATATGTGCCTCGCCCTTGGCCTTCTTGTAATTCTTCTTCTTTTCCCTTTTGTTCCCTTTTTCCTGGTCACTTTCATTATCGGGACAGTTAGCAATGAAATGACCAATCTTACCACATTTGAAGCATGAGCGCTTCCCCTTTGTCTTGGTCTTGCTTGGCTGTCCCTTGCGACCCTTTAGCGCTGTCTTGAAGCGCTTGATGATGAGGGCCATCTCTTCATCATTGAGCCCGGTCGCCTCAACTTGCGCCACCTTGCTAGGTAGTGCCTCCTTGCTCCTCGTTGCCTTGAGAGCAATGGGTTGAGGCTCATGGATTGGACCGTTCAACGCGTCGTCCACGTATCTCGCCTCCTTGATCATCATTCGCCCGCTTACGAACTTCCCAAGGACTTCTTCGGGCGACATCTTGGTGTACCTGGGATTTTCACGAATATTGTTCACCAAATGTGGATCAAGTACAGTAAAGGACCTTAGCATTAGGCGGACGACGTCGTGGTCCGTCCATCGCGTGCTTCCGTAGCTCCTTATTTTGTTGATAAGGGTCTTGAGCCGGTTGTATGTTTGGGTTGGCTCCTCTCCCCTTATCATTGCGAATCTTCCAAGCTCGCCCTCCACTAACTCCATCTTGGTAAGCAAGGTAACGTCGTTCCCCTCATGAGAGATCTTGAGGGTGTCCCAGATCTGCTTGGCATTGTCCAAGCCGCTCACCTTATGGTACTCGTCCCTGCACAAAGAGGCTAACAACACAGTAGTAGCTTGTGCATTTTTATGTATCTGTTCATTAATAAATATAGGACTATCCGAGCTATCAAATTTCATTCCATTCTCAACAATCTCCCATATGCTTGGATGGAGAGAGAACAGGTGACTACGCATTTTGTGACTCCAAAATCCATAGTCCTCCCCATCTAAGTGTGGAGGTTTGCCAAGAGGAATGCAAAGCAAATAAGCATTTGAACTCTGAGGAATACGAGAGTAATCGAAAGAAAAATTCGAATTAACCGTCTTTCGTTTCTCGTAGTCGTAGTCATCCTTTTGGGAAGAAGTGGACTCATCGCTGTCGTCGTAGTAGACGATCTCCTTGATGCGTCTCGTCTTCTTCTTCTTCCCATCTTTGCGTTTGTGGCCCGAGCCCGAGTCGGTAGGCTTGTCATCCTTCGGCTCGTTGACGAAGGACTCCTTCTCCTTATCGTTGATCACGATTCCCTTCCCCTTAGGATCCATCTCATCGGGCGATTATTCCCTTTGTGAAGAGAACGACTCCGATACCAATTGAGAGCACCTAGAGTGGGGGGGTGAATAGGTGATCCTGTAAAACTTGAAACTTAAGCCACAAAAGCTTGGTTAAGCGTTAGCACAATAATCGCCAAGTGGCTAGAGAGGAGTCTCAACAAAACACAATAACCACAAGAGATCAATCACAGAGATAGCACAGTGGTTTATCCCGTGGTTCGGCCAAGACCAACGCTTGCCTACTCCACGTTGTGGCGTCCCAACGGACGAGGGTTGCAATCAACCCCTCTCAAGCAGTCCAAAGACCCACTTGAATACCATGGTGTTTTGCTTTGCTTTTCTTTATCCCGTTTGCGAGGAATCTCCACAACTTGGAGTCTCTCGCCCTTACACTTGAAGTTCACAAAGAAGCACGGAGTAAGGGAGGGATGAGCAACGCACACAAGACATAAAATCAGAATGTCAACACGCACACAAGTCGCAACAAAAGCTCGCAACACAACCCAATGAGTTCACAACTCAACTAGAGCTCTAGATGCTATCACGAAGAAACAAATGCGTGGAATCGAAGTCTCGGTGCTTAGGAATGCTTTGAGTATGCTTGGTGTTGGTCTCCATGCGCCTAGGGGTCCCTTTTATAGTCCCAAGGCAGCTAGGAGCCGTTGAGAGCATTCTAGGAAGGCTGATCTTGCCTTCTGTCGCCTGGCGCACCGGACAGTTGAGAGCACCTAGAGGGGGGGGGGTGAATAGGTGATCCTGTAAAAACTTAAACTTATAGCCACAAAACTTGATTAGGCGTTAGCACAGTTTATGCCAAGTGGCTAGAGAGGAGTCAAAACACAATAACCACAAGAATCCAATCACAGAGATGACACAGTGGTTATCCCGTGGTTCGGCCAAGTACAAAACTTGCCTACTCCACGTTGTGGCGTCCCAACGGACGAGAGTTGCACTCAACTCCTCTCAAGTGATCCAATGATCAACTTGAATACCACGGTGTTCTTGCTTTTCTTTTCTCAATCCCGTTTGCGAGGAATCTCCACAACTTGGAGCCTCTCGCCCTTACAAAAGATGTTCACAGAGAATCACAGAGCAAGGGAGGGATTAGCAACTCACACACGACACAAAGATCACAGCGAATACGCACACACAAGACCCAGACTTGAGCTCAAGAGACTAGCACACTAGAACGGAGCTCAAATCACTAGAATGTCGAACAAGTGCGCGAGATTGATGTGTGAGTGATCAAGAGTGCTCAAGGAATGCTTGGTGTTCTCCTCCATGCGCCTAGGGGTCCCTTTTATAGCCCCAAGGCAGCTAGGAGCCGTTAAGAACAAATCTGGAAGGCCATCCTTGCCTTCTGTCATCGGGCGCACCGGACAGTCCGGTGCACACCGGACACTGTCCGGTGCCCGATTTGTTTCCATAAAAAGCGAAGCCGACCGTTGCCGACCGTTGCAGATCTGGCGCACCGGACAGTCCGATGCACACCGGACAGTCCGGTGCTTCCTTCCGACCGTTGGCTCGGCCACGTGTCGCGCGCCGATCGCGCGGCCGACCGTTGGCCCGGCCGACCGTTGGCTCACCGGACAGTTCGGTGCACACCGGTCAGTCCGGTGAATTTTAGCCGAAGTCGCCGGAGAAAAACCCGAGAGCGGCCTCTTCGGTTGGGGCAGCCTGGCGCACCGGACACTGTCCGGTGCACCACCGGACAGTCCGGTGCCCCAGACCGAAACAGCCTCTTGGCTGTACACAGCCAAGTCTTCTCTTCTCTTCTTCTTTCTGTTTCTAACACTTAGACAAGAATATTAGTACACAAAACCAATGTACTAAGGCTTAGAAACATACCTTAACTTGTGATTTGCACTTTGTTCATCCATGGGCATATTTTCACATTTAAGCACTTGTGTTTGCACTCAATCACCAAAATACTTAGAAATGGCCCAAAGGCACATTTCCCTTTCAATCTCCCCCTTTTTGGTGATTTATGCCAACACAACATAAAGCAAGTGGAACAAGTGCAAAACTACTTCAAATAAAAACTTAACTTTGAGTTTTATTCAATTTTGGCATATATGGATCATTCTTTGCCACCACTTGGTTTGTTTTTGCAAATCAAACTCAAATCTCTATCTCTAAGTCAAACACACATGTTGAGGCATAAAGAGAGTCATTCCAAAAGAGATTGATCAAGGATTTCAAAAACTCCCCCTATTTCCCATAATCAACACTTCTCCCCACAAGAAGCCCACTTTTGACAATAGAGACAATAAAAGCTTTTGACAACACAAAGACTCACAAAAACTCTATTCTACTATTTTCAAAATCTCTCAAGTGGTAGCTGATCCATTTATTACTTTGGCCTTTATTTTCTCCCCCTTTGGCATCAAGCACCAAAACGGGATCAATCTTGGCCCTTTAACCCCATTGCCTCACCCAAGTCTTCAATTAAGAGCAAATGGCAATAAGATTTCATGAGATGAACTTGGAATTAGTTACCCTCTCATCGGAGTGCAGTGGAAGTCTTTCATGGTCCAAGTCCACCTTTTCCCTTTCAATCCTCCTTCGAGACTCAATCAAGCAAACTCAAGCAAATGGTTAGTCTCAAAGGGTCAAGTTGTAACACATCTCCCCCTAAACATGTGCATCACTTTGCAACGGACTTGTGAGGTCCAGGGAGTGTTTGTACAACTTGAGCACCATAATAAGCAACAAAATGCAGAAAGGAACATGATCAAAAGCATAAGTACATGTATGCTACAATTCAATCCAGGTTCCGCGAATCTATGACATTTAGCTCACTACGCAACCTGCAAAAGGTCTTCTCATCTAGAGGCTTAGTGAAGATATCGGCTAGCTGGTTCTCGGTGCTAACATGAAACACTTCGATATCTCCCTTTTGCTGGTGGTCTCTCAAAAAGTGATGCCGGATGTCTATGTGCTTTGTGCGGCTGTGCTCAACAGGATTCTCCGCCATGCGGATAGCACTCTCATTGTCACATAGGAGTGGGACTTTGCTCAGATTGTAGCCAAAGTCCCGGAGGGTTTGCCTCATCCAAAGTAGTTGCGCGCAACACTGTCCTGCGGCAACATACTCGGCCTTAGCGGTGGATAGGGCAACGGATGTTTGTTTCTTAGAGTTCCATGACACCAGGGACCTTCCTAAGAATTGGCACGTCCCCGATGTACTCTTCCTATCGACCTTACATCCAGCATAGTCGGAGTCTGAGTATCCAACTAAGTCAAAGGTAGACCCCTTTGGATACCAGAGCCCGAAGCAAGGCGTAGCAACCAAATATCTAAGAATTCGCTTCACCGCCACTAAGTGACACTCCTTAGGATCGGATTGAAATCTAGCACACATGCATACGCTAAGCATGATATCCGGTCTACTAGCACATAAGTAAAGCAAAGAACCTATCATTGACCGGTATGCTTTTTGATCAACGGACTTACCTCCTTTGTTGAGGTCGGTGTGTCCGTCGGTCCCCATCGGAGTCTTTGCGGGCTTGGCGTCCTTCATCCCAAACCGCTTTAGCAGATCCTGCGTGTACTTTGTTTGGGAGATGAAAGTGTCGTCCTTGAGTTGCTTCACTTGGAACCCAAGGAAGTAGTTCAACTCGCCCATCATCGACATCTCGAATTTCTGCGTCATCACCCTGCTAAACTCTTCACAAGACTTTTGGTTAGTAGAACCAAATATTATGTCATCGACATAAATTTGGCACACAAACAAATCACCATCACATGTCTTTGTAAAAAGAGTTGGATCGGCTTTCCCAACCTTGAAAGCATTAGCAATTAAGAAATCTCTAAGGCATTCATACCATGCTCTTGGGGCTTGCTTAAGTCCATAGAGCGCCTTAGAGAGCTTACACACGTGGTCGGGGTACCGTTCATCCTCGAAGCCAGGGGGTTGCTCTACGTATACCTCCTCCTTGATCGGCCCGTTGAGGAAAGCGCTCTTCACATCCATTTGGTACAACCTGAAAGAATGGTGAGCGGCATATGCTAGCAAGATTCGAATTGACTCTAGCCTAGCCACAGGAGCAAAAGTCTCCTCGAAATCCAAACCTGCGACTTGGGCATAACCTTTTGCCACAAGTCGAGCCTTGTTCCTCGTCACCACCCCGTGCTCGTCCTGTTTGTTGCGGAACACCCACTTGGTTCCCACAACATTTTGCTTCGGACGAGGCACCAGTGTCCAAACTTCATTGCGCTTGAAGTTGTTGAGTTCCTCCTGCATGGCCAATACCCAATCCGGATCTAGCAAGGCCTCCTCTACCCTGAAAGGCTCAATAGAAGAGACAAAGGAGTAATGCTCACAAAAATTAACTAATCGAGATCGAGTAGTTACTCCCTTGCTAATGTCACCCAGAATTTGATCGACGGGATGATCCCTTTGAATCATCGTTCGAACTTGGGTTGGAGGTGCCGGTTGCGCTTCTTCCTCCATCACTTGATCATCTTGTGCTCCCCCTTGATCAAGCGCCTCCACTTGAGGTACCTGTTCGTCATCTTCGGTTGGGGGATGCACCATAGTTGAGGAAGAAGGTTGATCTCGTTCATCTTGTTCCTGTGGCCGTACTTCTCCAGTCGCCATGGTCCGTATAGCGGCCGTCGGAACATCTTCTTCATCTACATCATCACAATCAACAACTTGCTCTCTTGGAGAGCCATTAGTCTCATCAAATACAACGTCGCTAGAGACTTCAACCAAACCCGATGATTTGTTGAAGACTCTATACGCCTTTGTATTTGAGTCATAACCTAATAAAAACCCTTCTACAGCTTTGGGAGCAAACTTAGAATTTCTACCCTTCTTCACTAGAATGTAGCATTTACTCCCAAATACACGAAAGTACGATACATTGGGTTTGTTACCGGTTAGTAGCTCATACGACGTCTTCTTGAGGAGGCGATGAAGGTAGACCCTGTTGATGGCGTGGCAAGCCGTGTTCACGGCTTCCGTCCAAAAGCACTCGGGGGTCTTGAACTCTCCTAGCATCGTCCTTGCCATGTCGATGAGTGTCCTGTTCTTCCTCTCTACCACACCATTTTGCTGTGGTGTGTAGGGAGCGGAGAACTCGTGCTTGATCCCTTCTTCTTCAAGGAACTCCTCCACTTGAAGGTTCTTGAACTCGGACCCGTTGTCGCTCCTTATCTTTTTCACTTTGAGCTCAAACTCATTTTGAGCCCTCCTGAGGAAGCGCTTGAGGGTCCCTTGGGTTTCAGACTTATCCTGCAAAAAGAACACCCAAGTGAAGCGGGAAAAGTCATCAACAATAACTAGACCATACTTACTTCCCCCTATGCTTAGATAGGCGACGGGTCCGAAGAGGTCCATATGCAGCAGCTCCAGGGGTCTTGAAGTGGTCATCACATTCTTGCTGTGATGCGCTCCTCCCACCTGTTTCCCTGCTTGACAAGCTGCACAAGGTCTATCTTTTTCGAAATGCACGTTAGTCAAACCTATCACGTGTTCTCCCTTTAGAAGCTTGTGAAGGTTCTTCATCCCCACATGTGCTAAGCGGCGATGCCACAGCCAGCCCATGCTAGTCTTAGCTATTAAGCATGCATCTAGACCGGCCTCTTCTTTTGCAAAATCAACTAAATAAAGTTTGCCGTCTAATACACCCTTAAAAGCTAGTGAACCATCACTTCTTCTAAAGACAGACACATCTACATTTGTAAATAGACAGTTATATCCCATATGACATAATTGACTAACAGATAGCAAATTATATCCAAGACTCTCTACTAAAAATACATTAGAGATAGAATGCTCATTAGAAATTGCAATTTTACCTAACCCTTTTACCTTGCCTTGATTCCCATCACCGAATACAATTGAATCTTGGGAATCTTTATTCTTGACGTAGGAGGTGAACATCTTCTTCTCCCCCGTCATATGGTTTGTGCATCCGCTGTCGATAATCCAGCTTGAACCCCCGGATGCATAAACCTGCAAGGCAAATTTAGGCTTGGGTCTTAGGTACCCAACTCATGTTGGGTCCTACAAGGTTAGCACATATATCCTTAGGGACCCAAATGCAAGTTTTATCACCTTTGCATTTTGCCCCTAACTTCCTAGCAATTACTTTTCTATCCTTTCTACAAATTTCAAATGAAGCATTCAAAGCACAATAAATTGTAGAAGGTTCATTTGCTATTTTCCTAGGAGCATGAATAACATTCCTTCTAGGCACATGATGAATAGCATTTATTTTAGGAACAACATTTCTCCTAGTAACATTTCTATCATACACATAAGAGGAACTAGGAGCAAACATGGCATGAGAATCATAAACATATGAATCAAAAGCATCATGACTTACATTTCTAGTTTGTCTTCTATCATGATACAAAAATGCATGGTTCCTTTTAGCACTAGTAGCCATAGGGGCCTTCCCTTTCTCCTTGGCGGGAATGGGATCCTTATGGCTTGTTAAGTTCTTGGCTTCCCTCTTGAAGCCAAGCCCATCCTTAATTGAGGGATGTCTTCCTATTGTGTAGGCATCCCTTGCAAATTTTAACTTATCAAATTCACTTTTGCTAGTCTTAAGTTGGTCATTAAGACTAGCCACTTCATTATTTAACTTTGCAATAGAAGCTATGTGTTCACTACAAGCATCAATATCAAAGTCTTTACATCTATTGCAAATAACAACATTTTCTACACAAGTTGTTGATTTACTAGCTATTTCTATCTTAACATTCAACTCATCGTTAATGCTCTTTAATTTAGAAATTGTTTCATGGCATGAAGATAATTCACAAGTAAGCATCTCATTTCTTTTAACTTCTAGAGCATGAGATTTTTGAGCTTCTAAAAATTTATCATGCTCTTCATACAATAAATCCTCTTGTTTCTCTAAGAGTTTATCCTTCTCATTCAATGCATCAATTAATTCATTAATTTTGCCAATTGTAATTCTATCTAGACCTTTAAATACACTAGAATAGTCTATTTCATCATCGTCACTAGAATCATTATCACTAGAAGAAGCATAAGTAGAGTTTCGAGTACTTACTTTCTTCTCCTTAGCCATGAGACACGTGTGACGCTCGTTGGGGAAGAGGGCCGATTTGTTGAAGGCGGTGGCGGCGAGTCCCTCATTGTCGGAGTCGGAGGAGGAGCAATCCGAATCCCACTCCTTGCCTAGATGCGCCTCGCCCTTGGCTTTCTTGTAGTGCTTCTTCTTCTCCCTTTTTTCCCTTTTTCCTGGTCACTTTCATTATCAGGACAGTTAGCAATAAAATGACCAAGCTTACCGCATTTGAAGCATGATCGCTTCCCCTTGGTCTTAGTCTTGCTCGGCTGTCCATTGCGACCCTTTAGCACCGTCTTGAATCTCTTGATGATGAGGGCCATTTCTTCATCATTAAGACCGACTGCCTCAATTTGCGCCACCTTGCTGGGTAGTGCCTCCTTGCTCCTTGTGGCTTTGAGAGCAAAAGATTGCGGCTCGTTGATCGGTCCATTCAAGGCGTCGTCCACATACCTTGCCTCCTTGATCATCATTCGCCCGCTGACGAATTTTCCTAGGACTTCTTCGGGCGACATTTTGGTGTACCTGGGATTCTCACGAATATTATTCACCAAATGAGGATCAAGAACGGTAAAGGACCTGAGCATTAGTCGGACGACGTCGTGGTCCGTCCATCGCGTGCTTCCGTAGCTCCTTATTTTGTTGATAAGGGTCTTGAGCCGGTTGTATGTCTGAGTTGGCTCCTCGCCCCTTATCATCGCGAATCGTCCAAGCTCGCCTTCCACCAACTCCATTTTGGTGAGCAAGGTAACGTCATTCCCCTCATGAGAAATCTTGAGGGTGTCCCAGATCTGCTTGGCGTTATCCAAGCCGCTCACTTTGTTATATTCATCCCTGCACAATGAAGCTAGAAGAACAGTGGTAGCTTGTGCATTCTTATGGATTTGCTCATTAATGAATGAAGGGCTATCCGAGCTATCAAATTTCATTCCACTTTCCACAATCTCCCAAATGCTTGGATGGAGAGAAAATAGGTGAGTACGCATTATGTGACTCCAAAATCCGTAGTCCTCTCCATCAAAGTGAGGAGGCTTGCCAAGTGGAATGGGGAGCAAATGAGCATTTGAGCTATATGGAATGCGCGAATAATCAAAAGAAAAGTTTGAGTTAACCGTCTTTTGTTTGTCGTGGTCGTCGTCCTTTTGGGAAGAAGAGGACTCATCGCTGTCGTAGTAGACGATCTCCTTGATGCGTCTTGTCTTCTTCTTCTTCCCATCTTTTCGCTTGTGGCCCGAGCCCGAGTCATTGGACTTGTCATCCCTTGGCTCGTTGACGAAGGACTCCTTCTCCTTGTCGTTGATCACAATTCCCTTCCCCTTAGGATCCATCTCTTCGGGCGGTTAGTCCCTTTCTTGAAGAGAACGGCTCTGATACCAATTGAGAGCACCTAGAGGGGGGGTGAATAGGTGATCCTGTAAAAACTTAAACTTATAGCCACAAAACTTGATTAGGCGTTAGCACAGTTTATGCCAAGTGGCTAGAGAGGAGTCAAAACACAATAACCACAAGAATCCAATCACAGAGATGACACAGTGGTTATCCCGTGGTTCGGCCAAGTACAAAACTTGCCTACTCCACGTTGTGGCGTCCCAACGGACGAGAGTTGCACTCAACTCCTCTCAAGTGATCCAATGATCAACTTGAATACCACGGTGTTCTTGCTTTTCTTTTCTCAATCCCGTTTGTGAGGAATCTCCACAACTTGGAGCCTCTCGCCCTTACAAAAGATGTTCACAGAGAATCACAGAGCAAGGGAGGGATTAGCAACTCACACACGACACAAAGATCACAGCGAATACGCACACACAAGACCCAGACTTGAGCTCAAGAGACTAGCACACTAGAACGGAGCTCAAATCACTAGAATGTCGAACAAGTGCGCGAGATTGATGTGTGAGTGATCAAGAGTGCTCAAGGAATGCTTGGTGTTCTCCTCCATGCGCCTAGGGGTCCCTTTTATAGCCCCAAGGCAGCTAGGAGCCGTTAAGAACAAATCTGGAAGGCCATCCTTGCCTTCTGTCATCGGGCGCACCGGACAGTCCGGTGCACACCGGACACTGTCCGGTGCCCGATTTGTTTCCATAAAAAGCGAAGCCGACCGTTGCCGACCGTTGCAGATCTGGCGCACCGGACAGTCCGGTGCACACCGGACAGTCCGGTGCTTCCTTCCGACCGTTGGCTCGGCCACGTGTCGCGCGCCGATCGCGCGGCCGACCGTTGGCCCGGCCGACCGTTGGCTCACCGGACAGTCCGGTGCACACCGGTCAGTCCGGTGAATTTTAGCCGAAGTCGCCGGAGAAAAACCCGAGAGCGGCCTCTTCGGTTGGGGCAGCCTGGCGCACCGGACACTGTCCGGTGCACCACCGGACACTGTCCGGTGCACCACCGGACAGTCCGGTGCACCACCGGACAGTCCGGTGCCCCAGACCGAAACAGCCTCTTGGCTGTACACAGCCAAGTCTTCTCTTCTCTTCTTCTTTCTGTTTCTAACACTTAGACAAGAATATTAGTACACAAAACCAATGTACTAAGGCTTAGAAACATACCTTAACTTGTGATTTGCACTTTGTTCATCCATGGGCATATTTTCACATTTAAGCACTTGTGTTTGCACTCAATCACCAAAATACTTAGAAATGGCCCAAAGGCACATTTCCCTTTCAACAGTACGGTGCACCACCGGACACTGTCCGGTGCGGATATCCTTCCTTATTTGGCGAAGCCGACCGTTGGGGTTTGAGAGCCGTTGGCGCACCGGACACTGTCCGGTGCACATCGGACAGTCCGGTTCCTCCTTCTAGCCGTTGGCTCGGCCACGTGTCCCGTGCAGATCGCGCGGCCGACCGTTGGCCCGGTCGACCGTTGGCTCACCGGACAGTCCGGTGCACCACCAGACAGTCCGGTGAATTTTAGCCGTACGCCGTTAATCATCTCCCGAGAGCGACGAGTTCGCCTGTGAACGGCTCACCGGACAGTCCGGTGAATTATAGCCGTACACCACGGTCGAAGTCCCGAGAGCAGCAAGTTCTGAGAGCACCTAGAGGGGGGGGGGTGAATAGGTGATCCTGTAACACTTAAAAACTTAAGCCAGAAAAACTTGGTTAAGTGTTAGCACAATAACCGCCAAGTGGCTAGAGAGGAATCTTCTACAAAACACAATAACCAACAAGATCAAACACAGAGATGGCACGGTGGTTATCCCGTGGTTCGGCCAAGACCAACGCTTGCCTACTCCACGTTGTGGCGTCCCAACGGACGAGGGTTGCAATCAACCCCTCTCAAGCGGTCCAAAGACCCACTTGAATACCACGGTGTTTTGCTTGCTTTTCTCAATCCCGTTTGCGAGGAATCTCCACAACTTGGAGCCTCTCGCCCTTACACTTGAAATTCACAAAGAAGCACAGAGCAAGGGAGGGATTAGCAACGCACTCAAGACAAGAAATCACAGCAACACCACGCACACAAGTCGCAACGAGAGCTCACAACACAACTCAATGAGTTCACCACTCAACTAGAGCTCTAATTGCTATTGCAAAGAATCAAAAGGCGCGGAATCGATGTCTTGGTGCTTAGGAATGTTGTAGGAATGCTTGGTGTACTCCTCCATGCGCCTAGGGGTCCCTTTTATAGCCCCAAGGCAGCTAGGAGTCGTTGAGAGCAATCTAGGAAGGCTGATCTTGCCTTCTGTCGACTGGCGCACCGGACAGTCCGGTGCACACCGGACACTGTCCGGTGCCCGATTTCTTTCCAAAAATGGCGCAGTCGACCGTTTGCAGCCTGAGAGCCGTTGGCGCACCGGACATGTCCGGTGCACACCGGACAGACCGGTGCCCCCTTCTAGCCGTTGGCTCGGCCACGTGTCCCGCACAGATCGCGCGGCCGACCGTTGGCTCACCGGACAGTCCGGTGAATTATAGCCGTACGTCGCCGATGAATTCCCGAGAGCGACGAGTTCGCCTGTGAACGGCCCACCGGACAGTCCGGTGCACCACCGGACAGTCTGGTGAATTATAGCCGTACACCGCCGTCGAAGTCCCGAGAGCAGCCACTTCGCCAGAGCCAGCCTGGCGCACCGGACACTGTCCGGTGCACCACCGGACAGTCCGGTGCTCCCAGACTGAGCATATCTTGGCTGCTCGAGCCAAGGCATTTTCAATTGGATTTTTCCTGTTTCCAGCACTTAGACACAATACATTAGTCCATAAAACAATGTACTAAGTCTGAGAAACATACCTTTATCCTTGATTTGTACATTGTCCACCTTTTTACACTTAGGCACTTGTGTTGGACACTAAATCACCAAAATACTTAGAAATGGCCTAAGGGCACATTTCCCTTTCAATCTCCCCCTTTTTGGTGATTTATGCCAACACAACATAAAGCAAGTAGAACAAGTACAAAATCAATTCAAATAAGAACTCAAATTGTTTTGATTCGAATTTGACATATATGGATCACTCTTTGCCACCACTTGGTTTGTTTTTTGCAAATCAAACTCAAATTTCTATCTCTAAGTCAAACACACATGTTAAGACATAAAGAGAGTCTTTCCAAGAGAAATTGATTCAAGATTTCAAAAACTCCCCTTTTTCCCATAATCAATACTTCTCCCACAAGAAGCCAACTTTGACAAGAGAGACAATAAAAGAGTTTTGACAAACCAAAAGCTCTATTCTACTATTTTCAAAATCTCTCAAGTGGTAGCTGATCCATTCATTGCTTTGGCCTTTATTTTCTCCCCCTTTGGCATCAAGCACCAAAACGGGATCAATCTTGGCCCTTTAACCCTATTGCCTCACCAAAATCTTCGACTAAGAGCAAATAGGCAATAAGAGTATAAAGATGAACTTGGAAAAGTTACTCTTTTCATCGAAGTGCAGTGGAAGTTTTGCATGGTCCAAGTCCACCTTTTCCCTTTCAATCCTCCTTTGAGACTAAAATAGCCAAACTCAAGTACATGGTTAGTCTCAAAGGGTCAAGTTGTAGCATAGCTCCCCCTAAATATGTGCATCACTTGCAAAAAGGACTTGTGAGGTCCAGGGAGTGTTTGTACAACTTGAGCACCACAATAAGCAACAAAATGCAGAATGAACATGATCAAAGGCATAAACACATGTATGCTACAATTCAATCCAAGTTCCGCGAATCTAAGACATTTAGCTCACTACGCAGCCTGCAAAAGGTCTTCTCATCTAGAGGCTTGGTAAAGATATCGGCTAGCTGGTTCTCGGTGCTAAAATGAAACACTTCGATATCTCCCTTTTGCTGGTGGTCTCTCAAAAAGTGATGCCGGATGTCAATGTGCTTTGTGCGGCTGTGCTCAACAGGATTTTCCGCTATTCGGATAGCACTCTCATCATCACATAGGAGTGGGACTTTGCTCAGATTGTAGCAAAAGTCCCTGAGGGTTTGCCTCATCCAAAGTAGTTGCGCGCAACACTGTCCTGTGGCAACATACTCGGCCTCAGCGGTGGATAGGGCAACGGAAGTTTGTTTCTTAGAATTCCATGACACCAGGGACCTTCCTAAGAATTGGCACGTCCCTGATGTACTTTTCCTATCGACCTTACATCCAGCATAGTCGGAATCTGAGTACCCAATCAAGTCAAAATTAGACCCCTTTGGATACCAGATCCTGAAGCAAGGCGTAGCGACTAAATATCGAAGAATTCGCTTCACAGCCACTAAGTGACACTCCTTAGGATTGGATTGAAATCTAGCACACATGCATACGCTAAGCATAATATCTGGTCTACTAGCACATAAATAAAGCAAAGAACCTATCATGGACCGGTATGCTTTTTGATCAACGGACTTACCTCCTTTGTTGAGGTCGGTGTGTCCGTCAGTTCCCATCGGCGTCTTTGCGGGCTTGGCGTCCTTCATCCCAAACCGCTTTAGCAAGTCTTGCGTGTACTTCGTTTGGGAGATGAAAGTGTCATCCTTGAGTTGCTTCACTTGGAACCCAAGGAAGTAGTTCAACTCGCCCATCATCGACATCTCGAATTTCTGCGTCATCACCCTGCTAAACTCTTCACACGACTTTTGATTAGTAGAACCAAATATTATGTCATCGACATAAATTTGGCACACAAAAAGATCACCATCGCAAGTCTTAGTAAAAAGAGTTGGATCGGCTTTCCCAACCTTGAAAGCATTAGCAATTAAAAAGTCTCTAAGGCATTCATACCATGCTCTTGGGGCGTGCTTAAGTCCATAGAGCGCCTTAGAAAGCTTATACACGTGGTCGGGGTACCGTTCATCCTCGAAGCCAGGGGGTTGCTCCACGTACACCTCCTCCTTGATCGCCCCGTTGAGGAAAGCGCTCTTTACATCCATTTGGTACAACCTGAAAGAATGGTGAGCGACATATGCTAGCAAAATACGAATTGATTCTAGCCTAGCCACAGGAGCAAAAGTCTCCTCAAAGTCCAAACCTGCGACTTGGGCATAACCTTTTGCCACAAGTCGAGCTTTGTTCCTTGTCACCACCCCGTGCTCGTCCTGTTTGTTGCGGAACACCCACTTGGTTCCCACAACATTTTGCTTGGGACGAGGCACCAGCGTCCAAACTTCATTGCGCTTGAAGTTGTTGAGTTCCTCCCGCATGGCCAACACCCAGTCCGGATCTAGCAAGGCCTCTTCTACCCTGAAAGGCTCAATAGAAGAGACAAAAGAGTAATGTTCACAAAAATTAACTAATCTTGAACGAGTAGTTACTCCCTTGCTAATATCACCCAGTATTTGGTCTACGGGATGATCCCTTTGGATCGTCGCTCGAACTTGGGTTGGAGGTGCCTGAGGTGCTTCTTCCTCTTCAACTTGAACATCCTGTGCTCCCCCTTGATCATGCGCCTCCACTTGAGGTACCTGTTCGTCATCTTGGGTTGGGGGATGCACCATAGTTGAGGAAGACGGTTGATCTTGCTCCAATTGTTCCCGAGGCCGTACATCTCCAATCGCCATGGTGCGTATCGCGGCCGTTGGAACGTCTTCTTCATCTACATCATCAAGATCAACAACTTGCTCTCTTGGAGAGCCATTAGTCTCATCAAATACAACGTCGCTAGAGACTTCAACCAAACCCGATGATTTGTTGAAGACCCTATACGCCTTTGTATTTGAATCATAACCTAATAAAAACCCTTCTACAGCTTTGGGAGCAAATTTAGAGGTTCTACCTTTCTTCACAAGAATATAACACTTGCTCCCAAATACACGAAAATAAGATACATTGGGTTTGTTACCAGTCAGCAGCTCATATGAGGTCTTCTTGAGGAGGCGGTGAAGGTAGACCCTGTTGATGGCGTGGCAAGCCGTGTTCACGACTTCCGACCAAAAGCGCTCGGGGGTCTTGAAATCTCCAAGCATAGTCCTCGCCATATCTATGAGCGTCCTGTTCTTCCTCTCTACCACACCATTTTGCTGAGGTGTGTAGGGAGCGGAAAACTCGTGCTTGATCCCCTCCTCCTCAAGGAATTCCTCTACTTGAAGATTCTTGAATTCGGACCCGTTGTCGCTCCTTATCTTCTTTACCTTGAGCTCAAACTCATTTTGAGCTCTCCTGAGGAAGCGCTTGAGGGTCCCTTGGGTTTCAGACTTATCCTGCAAAAAGAACACCCAAGTGAAGCGGGAAAAGTCATCAACAATAACTAGACCATACTTACTTCCTCCTATGCTCAGATAGGCGACGGGTCCGAAGAGGTCCATATGCAGCAGCTCCAGAGGTCTTGAAGTGGTCATCACATTCTTGCTGTGATGTGCTCCTCCCACTTGTTTACCTGCTTGACAAGCTGCACAAGGTCTATCTTTTTCGAATTGCACGTTAGTCAAACCTATCACGTGTTCTCCCTTTAGAAGCTTGTGAAGGTTCTTCATCCCCACATGTGCTAAGCGGCGATGCCACAGCCAGCCCATGCTAGTCTTAGCAATTAAGCATGCATCTAGACCGGCCTCCTCTTTTGCAAAATCAACTAAATAAAGTTTGCCGTCTAGTACACCCTTAAAAGCTAATGAACCATCACATCTCCTAAAGACAGACACATCTACATTTGTAAATAGACAATTATATCCCATATTACATAATTGACTGACAGATAGTAAATTATATCCAAGAGACTCAACTAAAAACACATTAGAGATAGAGTGCTCATTTGATATTGCAATCTTGCCTAAACCTTTCACCTTGCCTTGGTTCCCATCACCGAATATGATTGAATCTTGGGAATCCTCATTTTTGACGTAGGAGGTGAACATCTTCTTCTCCCCCGTCATATGGTTTGTGCATCCGCTGTCGATAATCCAGCTTGAGCCCCCGGATGCATAAACCTGCAAGGCAAATTTAGGCTTGGGTCTTAGGTACCCAACTCTTGTTGGGTCCTACAAGGTTAGTCACAATTTCCTTAGGGACCCAAATGCAAGTTTTATCACCCTTGCATTTTGCCCCTAATTTCCTAGCAACTATCTTCCTATCCTTTCTACAAATAGCAAAGGAAGCATTTAAAGCATGATAAATTATAGAGGGACCATTCATAACTTTTCTAGGAACATGAACAATAATCTTTCTAGGCACATGATGAATATTTTTCCTAGGCATATTTCTACCATGCATATAGGAAGAACTGGAAGCATACATGGCATAAGAATCATAGGCATGTGAATCAAAAGCATTACAACTCCTATGAGACTGTCTTCTATCATTGTACATAAAAGCATGGTTCTTTTTAGTACTACTTGCCATAGGGGCCTTCCCTTTCTCCTTGGCGGAGATGGGAGCCTTATGGCTTGTTAAGTTCTTGGCTTCCCTCTTGAAGCCAAGCCCATCCTTAATTGAGGGGTGTCTACCAATTGTGTAGGCATCCCTAGCAAATTTTAGTTTATCGAAATCACTTTTGCTAGCCTTAAGTTGAGCATTAAGACTAGCCATTTCATCATTTAACTTTGCAATAGAAGCTATGTGTTCACTACAAGCATCAATATCAAAATCTTTACATCTATTGCAAATAACAACATTTTCTACACAAGTTGTTGATTTACTAGCTATTTCTAACTTAGCATTCAAATCATCATTAATGCTCCTTAAGCTAGAAATTGTTTCATGGCAAGAAGCTAATTCATACGAAAGCATTTCATTTCTCTTAACTTCTAAGGCATAAGATTTTTGTGCTTCTACAAATTTGTCATGTTCTTCATACAACAAGTCCTCTTGTTTTTCTAAAAGCCTATTCTTATCATTCAAGGCATCAATCAATTCATTAATTTTATCTACCTTGGTTCTATCTAGGCCCTTAAATAAACATGAATAATCTATTTCATCCTCATCACTAGATTCGTCCTCACTTGAAGAAGCATAAGTAGAGTCTCGAGTACATACCTTCTTCTCCCTTGCCATAAGGCATGTGTGACGCTCGTTGGGGAAGAGGGATGACTTGTTGAAGGCGGTGGCGGCGAGTCCTTCATTGTCGGAGTCGGACGAGGAGCAGTCCGAATCCCACTCCTTGCCAAGATGTGCCTCACCCTTTGCCTTCTTATAGTTCTTCTTCTTCTCCCTCTTGTTCCCTTGATCCTGATCACTATCATTGTCGGGACAGTTAGCAATAAAATGACCAAGCTTACCACATTTGAAGCATGAGCGCTTCCCCTTTGTCTTGGTCTTGCTCGGTTGCCCCTTGCGACCCTTTAGCGCCATCTTGAATCTTTTGATGATGAGGGCCATTTCTTCATCATTAAGTCTGGCCGCCTCAATTTGTGCCACCTTGCTAGGTAGCGCCTCCTTGCTTCTTGTTGCCTTGAGAGCAAGGGGTTGAGGCTCGTTGATTGGACCATTCAATGCGTCGTCCACGTACCTCGCCTCCTTGATCATCATTCACCCGCTTACAAATTTCCCAAGGACTTCTTCGGGCGACATTTTGGTGTACCTGGGATTCTCACGAATATTATTCACCAAATGAGGATCAAGAACGGTAAAGGACCTTAGCATCAGTCGGACGACGTCGTGGTCCGTCCATCGCGTGCTTCCGTAGCTCCTTATTTTGTTGATAAGGGTCTTGAGCCGGTTGTATGTTTGGGTTGGCTCCTCGCCCCTTATCACCGCGAACCGTCCAAGCTCGCCCTCCACCAATTCCATCTTGGTGAGCAAGGTGACGTCGTTCCCCTCATGAGAAATCTTGAGGGTGTCCCATATTTGCTTGGCGTTATCCAAGCCGCTCACTTTGTGGTATTCATCCCTGCACAATGAAGCTAGAAGAACAGTAGTAGCTTGTGCATTATTATGTATTTGCTCATTAATGAACATGGGACTATCCGTACTATCAAAGTGCATTCCACTCTCTACAATCTCCCATATACTAGGATGGAGAGAGAATAGGTGACTACGCATTTTGTGGCTCCAAAATCCGTAGTCCTCCCCATCAAAGTGTGGAGGCTTGCCGAGAGGAATGGAGAGCAAATGTGAATTTGAACTTTGCGGAATACGAGAGTAGTCAAAAGAAAAGTTCGAATTAACCGGTTTTCTTCTCTCGTAGTCGTTGTGGTCGTCGTCCTTTTGGGAAGAAGTAGACTCATCGCTGTCGTCGTAGTAGACGATCTCCTTGATGCGCCTTGTCTTCTTCTTCTTCCCATCTTTCCGTCTATGGCCCGAGTCGGAGTCGGTAGGCTTGTCATCCTTCGGCTCGTTGACAAGGATTCCTTCTCTTTGTCGTTGATCATGATTCCCTTCCCCTTAGGATCCATCTCTTCGGGCGGTTAGTCCCTTTGTGAAGAGAACGGCTCTGATGCCAATTGAGAGCACCTAGAGGGGGGTGAATAGGTGATCCTGTAACACTTAAAAACTTAAGCCACAAAAACTTGGTTAAGTGTTAGCACAATAACCGCCAAGTGGCTAGAGAGGAATCTTCTACAAAACACAATAACCAACAAGATCAAACACAGAGATGGCACGGTGGTTATCCCGTGGTTCGCCAAGACCAACGCTTGCCTACTCCACGTTGTGGCGTCCCAACGGACGAGGGTTGCAATCAACCCCTCTCAAGCGGTCCAAAGACCCACTTGAATACCACGGTGTTTTGCTTGCTTTTCTCAATCCCGTTTGCGAGGAATCTCCACAACTTGGAGCCTCTCGCCCTTACACTTGAAATTCACAAAGAAGCACAGAGCAAGGGAGGGATTAGCAACGCACTCAAGACAAGAAATCACAGCAACACCACGCACACAAGTCGCAACGAGAGCTCACAACACAACTCAATGAGTTCACCACTCAACTAGAGCTCTAATTGCTATTGCAAAGAATCAAAAGGCGCGGAATCGATGTCTTGGTGCTTAGGAATGTTGTAGGAATGCTTGGTGTACTCCTCCATGCGCCTAGGGGTCCCTTTTATAGCCCCAAGGCAGCTAGGAGTCGTTGAGAGCAATCTAGGAAGGCTGATCTTGCCTTCTGTCGACTGGCGCACCGGACAGTCCGGTGCACACCGGACACTGTCCGGTGCCCGATTTCTTTCCAAAAATGGCGCAGTCGACCGTTTGCAGCCTGAGAGTCGTTGGCGCACCGTACATGTCCGGTGCACACCGGACAGACCGGTGCCCCCTTCTAGTCGTTGGCTCGGCCACGTGTCCCGCGCAGATCGCGCGACCGACCGTTGGCCCTGCCGACCGTTGGCTCACTGGACAGTCCGGTGCACACCGGACAGTCTGGTGAATTATAGCCGTACGTCGCCGATGAATTCCCGAGAGCGACGAGTTCGCCTGTGAACGGCCCACCGGACAGTCCGGTGAATTATAGTCGTACACCACCGTCGAAGTCCCGAGAGCAGCCACTTCGCCAGAGCCAGCCTGGCGCACCGGACAGTCCGGTGCTCCCAGACTGAGCATATCTTGGCTGCTCGAGCCAAGGCATTTTCAATTGGATTTTTCCTGTTTCCAGCACTTAGACACAATACATTAGTCCATAAAACAATGTACTAAGTCTGAGAAACATACCTTTATCCTTGATTTGTACATTGTCCACCTTTTTACACTTAGGCACTTGTGTTGGACACTAAATCACCAAAATACTTAGAAATGGCCCAAGGGCACATTTCCCTTTCAAGTTCGCAGAGTCAGCCTGGCGCACCGGACACCGTCCAGTGCACCCAGGCCGTGCAGACTTTGGCTGAACAAAGCCATCTCTTCTCTAACTTGATTCTTCCTGTTTCCAGCACTTAGACACAATACATTAGTCCATAAAACAATGTACTAAGTCTAGAAACATACCTTTTGACATGATTTGCACTTTGTCCACCACTTTGCATAGATTAACACAAAAGCACTTGTGTTGGCACTCAATCACCAAAATACTTAGAAATGGCCCAAGGGCACATTTCCCTTTCAACAGTGTCCGGTGCGCCGCCACGTCATCCTCCCGTTAGGGCTTGGAGCTGGTCGACCGTTGGAGGCTTTGTCCTCATGTGGCACCGGACAGTCCAGTGCGACACCGGACAGTCCGGTGCCCCTCTGACCAACTGCTCTGACTTCTGCCGCGTATACTATTCTGCACTGTTCACTGTCAGAGTCGACCGTTGCGCACAGATGACCGTTGCTCCGCTGGCGCACCGGACAGTCTGGTGGCACACCGGACAGTTCGGTGAATTATAGCGGAGGTGCGCCTGGGAAACCCGAAGGTGAAGAGTTTGAAATCGATCTTCCCTGGTGCACCGGACACTGTCCGGTGGCACACCGGACAGTCCGGTGCGCCAGACCAGGGAGCACTTCAGTTTCCTTTGCTCCTTTCTTTTTGAACCCTTTTTAATCTTTGTATTGGTTTTGAGTTGAACCTTTGGCACCTGTAGAACATTTATTCTAGAGCAAACTAGTTAGTCCAATTATTTGTGTTGGACAATTCAACCACCAAAATCAATTAGGAAAAGGTGTAAGCCTATTTCCCTTTCACTTTTCGTCACGCACCCCCTAGCGGAAGGCAGTGATGATGGAAGCATCTGAGATACGAGGGATTGTCCCACATACCTTAGTGAAGCGGGAAATGAACGCCTGGAGGGTTTCCCTGGGTCCCTGCCTTAATGCATGGAGGTGTGCTTCTACACCATGCTGCTGGCAAGCACTAGCGAAGTTCGCCATGAACCGCACGCAGAGCTCTTCCCAGGAGTGTATGGATCCTGGGGCTTGGTTCATGAGCCAAGTCCGGGCTGGCCCAGACAGAGCTACATGGAAGTAGGTCGCCATTACGGCGGTGTCTCCACCTACTGCTGTAATGGCGGTGATATAGACCTGCAGGAATTCTGACGGGTTTGTCGTACCGTCGTATTTTTCCGGCAGGTGCGGACGAAACTTGGCTGGCCACGTCGCCGCGCGGAAATGGTCCGCTAGGGCGGCGCAGCCTACTCCAGCCAATGGGATGCCCGTCTGGAATCGGGTATCTCTCAGGCCCTGTGGCACGACGGCTGCGGGACCTTGCTCGAGGTTATGACTCTCGAGGTTCCGGCAGCATTCACGTGCCTTCCCTAAGGAGAGACGGGCATTCTTGCTCGCACGCCTACGGTTGAGTTTGTCCCGTAGGTCTTCTGGTCTCTCTGGGATGATTTGCGTATCTTCTGCCGCACGTCTATGATTGAGCTCTGCTCGTAGATCTTTGGTCGGCACGGCCCTCCCCGAGGGCGGGTGCACCGAGGCCAACGCCTCGTAATGGCGTCGAGACGATTGAGGCCTGGGCCTAATCGAGCCAATGTGTGCTATGCCAAGGAGGCGATCCACGTCGTCGCGCCATTGTCTCACAGCCCTCGGCGAGGCTGTGGAACTCGGTGGGTGGCACAACAACTCCCTGGCCGCGAAGAGCGCTCCGGCGGGAGCGATCCCCGATGGGGCCCGGGTCGCCTGCGCCGGTGTGTGCTGTCGTGTGGAGCGCATAGTTGCGGCACCGAGCGTCGGGCAGTCGGAATCCTGTGGCGTAGCGGATGCGGCCCCCTCCTCCAAGGGTAAATCCTTGGAGGCCTCATCCTGGTGCTCGACGATATGGACCATGGTGTCGAACAGGTAACAAGCAAAAATCTAAAAGCCTAGCCCCCTACCTGGCGCGCCAAATGTCGGAGAGGATATCTCTTCGGTCGGTGGTGGATTGCACCCGCCCTAAATCCTAAGAAGAGGAGGGGCCTAAGCGTTTTGCTTGTTGCGAGATTGGTGGATGAACACACGAGAGCACGCGAGGGTTTAGAGTGGTTCGGGCCGCCGGAGCGTAATACCCTACTCCACTGTGTGATGTATTGTTTGAGAGCTTGTATGAACTTGTGAGTGTCTAAGGGAGCCTCCAGTTGGATCTGCTTTGCAACGCCGCATGCCTCCCCTTTTATAGCTGAAGGGGGGCATACATAAAGGTACCGAGCCCCGACATGTGGGCCCAGGGACATAACGAATATAGCGCTTGGAGCCACAAATGCGTGCTGCTGGGGCACTCTTCTTGGGCCCCGTCATCCGAGATCTGCGTATCCTCGGCGTGTAGGGGAAGCTTCTTGCAGAAGGGGTAACAAGCACAGTCTGCCGCATGGCATGGGCGCACTGTTTGATGATAGATTGGATAGGCGCGCCGTCTGACACCGTCTACCAGCGGAGAGGACTGGACGCATTAAATGCCGAGAGGGCACATTGTTCGTTGGCTTGGTAGCAGGCGGCGCGTCCTTTCTGCAATAAATGCAGTGGCTGCGTGGCTCTAGTGGCCCGACGTCAGACTCCTCCCGTTGGCTCATGTCATGGGCCACAAGCCATGCGGCAGTAGCGGATCTCTGCCTTGGTGGGGAGCGCGGTGCAAGCCCCGGACACGTGCCAGCACTGGACCCCTTCCAGGGCAGGGTCCGGGTATTTCCTGCCCCAGGGTCCGGGACCCGGTGGTGAACCGTCCGGACCTCACTCGGAAGGGTCCGGGATCTGTCCCGGAGGTCCGCTCGTCATGCACGGGGTTCGATGCTTTCCACGTAGCAGATCCAGACCTGCTGCGTACATCCGGAGCACATCCTTTCCCTTGGTCACATGGCGACCCCAAGGCGGCTGATGTTGCGCGACGGTGAGCCGTTTACCGCGCAACCAGATACTTTACTGCCGGCACAGCGTCTTTTCCTTGTAACAGGGGGTACCCCTGTTTTAAGGTACCGACAGTCGTGTTTTTGAGGACCTTCGGAAGGCGAAGGCCCCCAACAATGAGAATCTTCACGAACACTTGTAGAGACGTTTCTTCTTCGTACATGTTCCCGCGCGGATAAATTCTCATCCTCGTTCAACTTATAGTTAGAACGTACATACTTTATATCCAGAAACTTTGTCATTGCCATCCTCTAAGGGCTTGTTCGGTTATTAATATTTCATGTGGATTGGAGTGGATTGGGTGGGATTGAGATGTATTTTGACTTGCTATGGTTTTAAACTGACTCAATCCCACATGGATTAATAATATATAAACGAACAAGCCCTAAGGGATTATTTGGGAGCATTGTACTGGAGGGGATTTTAGCCCCTCTAATTCACTCTCATTCTTGATCCCTAAGAACATCTTCATGAGGGGCCATAAATAAGATTGTATTTTGAAATACAGAGCTCGAGACTATAAAACGTCCTACAACAATGATCATATTTTATAAAAGTTCATCAAATAATTATATGGCTCGGTATCTCAGATCCTAAATATATTATCCATATGCCTAAATATAATATCCATATGTTGAAGTCATATCCTTCTTGTCTCTTAATATATAATTATTTATTTCCTAATAACGTAAAGTTTATTATTGAAGTCTTAAATATTTGAAATATAGTTTATTTTAATTTTTAAGGCTCTATCTTATAGTCCTTGTTAGAGATGCTCTAATAAGCTGTAATAGAGTATGTTTGAATTGGATCCTCTTAAGCATATGCCTGCCTATCGTATAAAATCAATGGTCTGGGACGCTGCCTAGACGCTCCGTTGATTCCACCAAGAACCGCAGAGACAGAACCTCTACTCCTCGCACTTCTCACACTCCAAGGCGACGGCGCGATGGACGGCGGAGGCGCCGCCTCGTCCGTTGCTTCCGCCTGCGAGGAGAAAGAAAGGATTCCCCCAAGAAGCACCGCACAGAGACAGACCCTCTGCTCCTCGCACCCCTCACGCTTCGTCCGTTGCCTCCACCTTCATGCCCCACCCCCACGCCAGGAGGATCAGTAAGTTGCCCCCGACCCTCCCTCCCTTCCCCCATCTCTTGCAGTTGCCGATTTGGCGTAATATTGTGTAATCTGCCAGCGCCTCTACTTACTTCCATTACTAAAGCTACTCCTATAATTGCTTAGCCGTCCGGAGTCCATACGTAGGGCTTACGTTTTAGGGTCTAGGGATTAGGGTTTGGGGTTTATGGTCCGCAAACAACTCGTAGCAGATTTTTCTGCTCTGGCTACATTCACCAACCAACATTGTTACGCTGCTGCCGTTTTCTTAGCTGCTGTGTGCTTGGTTTGGCACAGGGGATGACAACTAGGGATGAAAACGGTTTTGGAATTTTTCGGAATTCCAGAAACCGATTTTGAAATTTTTCGATGGGATTCACCGGTAACGGTATTTTTCGAAAACGAAATCGGTTTTCGGAATTTTCTATCGGAATCGGTATCGGAATCGGCGTAGTGTTTTACCGACCGTTTTCTTCGGTTACCGGTTTTTGTCGGAAATTACCGGATTTGTGTCTCGGAATTTTCCAGAATTCTGTCTCGGAATTTTCCAGCATGTGATTTTTTCGCATCGCCTGTACGTCTCTGGATAAGGATTACTTATTTTTGTATTTTTTGGACGTTTTAAGATTTTTTTGGGGATAGATGGTGTTGGAAGGCAGTTGAAATTAACGATTTGGTCTCTCGAACGAATACACTATTTTCTATGCACATGTTATGTATTAGTAATATATAATGATAGAGAGCCGACAGTTTGTCTTTTTCACACACTAGATTTTAGGGTTTTTCTGTGAGGCTATGAAAAACTCTTTGTGAGAAAAAAATATTTCATGAGTAAGTATGTCATGTCAGCTAAATCAAGTGGATATTGTGAACTTTGAGTCTGTGAACTTGTGATCTTTATGAACTTGTTATACTATGAACTTGTTATATTGTGAACTTGTGGTCTTTGTAAACTTTTTATATTATAAATTTGTGATACTTGTGAACTTGTTATATCATGAATTGTGAACTTGTGGTCTTTGTGATCTTTTGTCAACTTTGTTGTATTGTGAAGTTTGATATGTTTACCGATCGTATTTTAGATTTCGACCGTTACTGGTGTATTTTCCGCACGAACTTTCGTTTCCGATGTTTCCGAAATACCGATATCATTTCCGTTTCTGGAGTTACCGTTTTCGATTTTGTTTCCGATAAAAAATATGAAAACGGTAATGATTTTAGTGTTTACCGACCGTTTTCATCCCTAATGACAACTGCAAGAGCCGCCTGCAGGACTACACGATGAAGGCTGGCCTTCCAACCCCGGAGTACAAGGCCCGTATCAGGTACGACTATGGAGAAGCTAGGAGAATAGAACATGGGTTATCTAGAGACGCTGCAGCGGTTCAATTTAACAAGGAACTTATAATGATGCAACCTGCTGAGGGAGATAGGATAGCCACCCAGAGATCAACAAGTGTTGAACAGGACCCTCTCCCCAGCGCTGATGCCTAACAATGAAGCTATAAACTATAGAGCACGAGTCAGTGAGCGTGTATTCAGCAGCATGAGGATCCTACAGATGTGCATCAAATGCCCAAACCTATTTTTAGGAGTAATTGTGTGTGGATTTTTTTTTTTGGGGAAATGCCCGGCAAAAAAAAGAGAGAGAGCATTTCACACTTTACATTCACTGCGAACACAAAACTGAATGGCTAGATCTGAAGACTGCTGTAACCTTGCGCCTTGTGCACTTGATTCTCAGCCATCTTCCTCCTGGCGTCCTCTGCAGACCGCCAATCTCCATCTTCAGCGTAGACATGCGACAGCGACACATATGCGCCGTCACTGTTTGGTGCCATCCTCAGGATCTGTTCCGAAGCAAGCAGACCGAGTTCTTTGTTCCCATGGATCCGGCAACCGTTCATCAGTGACCTCCATACTGCAGGCCACGGTTGGAACGGCATTGCCTGGATAACGCCTGTTGCTTCTTCCAGGAGCCCTCTTCGCGCCAGGAGGTCAATCAGGCATGCGTAATTGGCCCTTGTGGGATTCATGCCGTGCGCAGACAGCATGGAGCTGAACAGAAGCTTCCCCTGCTCCACTAGCCCGAGGTGGCTGCAAGCTGATATGGCAGCAACGAACGTAGCTGGTGTTGGAGCCGCCAACTGAAGCTGAGTCATCTCTTGGTAGAGGCTGAGGACTTCACGGATCAGACCATGGTTGGCATAAGCTGTCAGCATGGTGTTGTACACTATGGCGTCCTTGGTCGAAACCGTAGCGAAAGCGCCTTTGGCAGCAGTGATGTCACCGCATTTCGCATAGGCATCAACCAAAGCACTGGACACGCACAAGTGCTTGCTGTGTCCTGTCCTGACAACGAGCGAATGGATGCATCTGCACTGCCTTATCAACGCGGCGTTTGCACATGCATTCAGGATGGTGCCCAGGATGAACTCATCAGGCTTCTCTGGGCAGTCAACTCTGCACGAGTTGAAGAGAGACAGTGCCTCTTGACCCAAGCCATGCTTCACGAACGCAGAGATGGCGACTCCCCATGACACCAAATCCATCTCGCCAGCATCCTGGATGATCTTCAGTGGACCTAGAACTGAGGAGCCAAGGGCCGCTTTTGCTTTGATGAGCGAGGTGGACACGAACTGGCATGAAGCGAACCCCTGTTTCAGAACACTTGCGTGGACTTGCTCATGGTTCCTTGCATCATGGTCCTGTTGGAAGGCAGACAGAACGGCTGGATAGGTGAACTCGTCCGGTCTTGCTCCGAAGCAAACCAAGCTGCGGAAGAGCCTCATCGCGTCTCCAGAACAGCCGTGCAGACCATAGCCCGCGATCATCTCGTTCCACGTCACGACGTTCCGGACACCGAGATCACAGAAGTAGCCATAGGCACAGCTGAGCAGCCCACACCGCGAGAGCATGTTGATGGCTGCGTTCGCCACAAGAACGTTGTCAGAGTAGCCATGGCGGTAGGCAAGTCCGAAGATCTGAAGGCCGAGGGAGGCGCCACTCAGCCTCAGCATGACAGAGAACGTAACTTGGTTAGACCTGCAGCCGCACCGTGCCATGTCGACAAAGCAGTCCGCAGCTGCCCTCTCGTCCTCCAGGCCTGATATCATCGTGTTCCAAGAAACAGTATCCTTCCACCGAATCTTGCCAAAGATATCAGCAGCGGTTTCCTTCTGTCCCGCTTTGAAATACATATCCATGAGTGCGTTCATCACTGAGGTGTTGTTGGACTCCAACACGCTGCGGACGACGAGACCATGGACCTGCCGCCCGAAATACAAGTCGCGGGCGATCCAAGAAGCCTTCGCAGCCGAAATGTAGGTGAACATGTCAGGCGCTATTCCAGATCCATGCATCAGGGCCACCGTCCTCGTCGCGTCATACCCATGGCCGTTGGCGACGTAGCCCTCCAGCATCGCGTTCCAGCACGCCACGTCTCTGGAACCGGAAGCTATGCCTGCGAACACTCGCTCCGCAGCAGCGACACGCCCGTGCTTGGCATACACCAGCATCAGCGAGCTCCCCACGTAAGGGTTTCCATGCAGGACGGCCCTGACGGCGAGGCCGTGAAGGGAGAGGCCCAGCTTCACGTCAGCCGCCACCCACTGGCAGCAAGCGCCGAGCGCGCTAGCCAGAGCGAACTCGTTGGGGCAGAACCCGCTCCTGAGCATGGAGGCGAAGAGCCGCAGGCCCAGGCCAGGCGCCCCGCCGCGCGCCGCGGCGGACACAATAGCCGTCCAGGTGACGTGGTTGCGGCTCGGCGTTTCGTCGAACACGTCCAGCGCGCTGGCGAGTTGCCCGCGCTTGGAGTAGTGGATGAGGAGCTGGTTCGAGGTGTAGGTGTCGGCGAAAACGACGCCCAGCTTTATGCCGGACGCGTGGAGCTGCGATCCGGTGGACAGGGACTGCGACGCCGGGGCGGAACTGGCGGCGGAGAGGGCGTCCGCGATGGCGAAGGGGTCCGTGATGGCCGCAGCTCTGCTGCACCTGGCGACTGCGGCGGAGAGAGTGGAGGAGGGCCTTGTCGCGGCGGAGGAAATGGCGAGTTGGTGCGGGGGCATCCATGCTCCTGCTCTTGAAGCTGATTGTATCAAGGAGGAAGTCTTTGCCCGGAGGACCATCACCCCGTTCCACCGCGACGAGTTTTGCTTCTTGCGCCGCGGTAACCGTCAGGGCGCCACTCCCGATCCCGAAGACGAAGCGATCGGCGATGTGGCAGTTATGTCATTGTCAAGTAATATTAGTGGTCGATGGATGGCGAAAAAGAAAAGGCGTAAAGCTCCCTGGCCAGGGCTCCGTCTTCTCCGCGCGCTACTGTTCAGGATGTGCAAGGTGCGTCCCATGGTGCATCCGTTGGGCCGGCGCGTGCTTCTCGCTTTGAGGCCCAAGGTAAGTGCACGCTGGCTGTTTCTGCGTCCTCGGGTTCTTGGTCGGGTTGGAGTGAGGGGATCGCGCCGCTTGCCCAAACCCTAGCCCATTCGGTGGGGTTTCTTCCTCCTGTCGCGTCTCCTGGCTCTGCGTCTCCCAAGTCGTGGTTAGGGTTTCCTCCGGACTTTATGGGTTCGCACTCCTTCCCTCACTGCGCTGCTTTCCTCTCGCGTCTTTGGTGGCTCCCTGTCTTTACCCGATCTGGTTTTCATGGTGGTTGGTGCGTAACTCCCCCGCGCCCGCCGGTGTCTGAAGAAGAGTGGCCTCGGGTGGGATCTGGAGCTGTTCGTAGTTGCAAGATTTTGGCGAGATGGATCCGAAGAACAAGAACGTCCCCAATCCTTCTTGGGATCGTTGGGGACAAAAGGATTCTGCGCATGGTTCCCAATCTTGGAACCGCAACCGCAACATGAGTTGGAGATTGAAGCCGCAGGCTGGCAAATCTGACCCTCAGGATGGATTGATGTCTTCTTCATCTGGAGATGGCATTCAATCAGGTAATCCCATCGTATCTCCTTCTTCTTTGAAGAAAGAAATTGATCCGGCTCGTCCTGCTTTCTGCCAAAAATGTGGGGCTGATGGTCACCATGCTAGAAATTGCTTCAATACTTTATGGTGTGATATTTGTCGCAAAGATACTCATGTCACAGCAAGATGTGTGCTGCCAAAGCAGAGCAAGCCGAATATGCCCATAGTAGGCATGGCTGCTGATGGTCTTGGATTCTATCTCTCTCACTTTGCTAAACCTATTTCCAAAAAACCAAAAAGGGTTTTCATTGGATTGGTTAAGGTGATTGAGGGTTTAGTATCTGCTGATGAGTTGGCGAAAGACTTTGGTTTCCATTCTCCCTGGGGTAAATCTTGGAAGGCTACAAAATGTCACTCTGGTTTTTTAATGCAATTCCCCTCTCAAGAACGTCTTGATGAGATGATAAGCTTTCCTGAACTTAAGATGAAGATGTCTAGTGCTAAGATAGTAGTTGTCCCATGGAGTTCTCGTGCTAAACCTAAATCTAGGTTACATACTGCATGGATAGTGGCTGAGAATGTTCCTGAAGAATTACAAAATTATCAGTCAATTTGTGAAATTGGTTCCATGATTGGGGCTGTTGAGGAAGTTGATCTTATGTCTTTGGATTTTGAGGATATTGTGCGCTTTAAAGTCCATATTAAGAGCGTGGCTATGATTCCGCCAGTTGTTGAAGTGGCTGTGAAACCTTTTCTCTATGACATATATTTCAGAATTGAATCCATTAGCGATGAAGGATGGAATGATGATACAATTAATTTGGGTAAGAGAGCCTCTGTTGATATCCATGGGATAAATGATCCGATGTTTGATAAATCTGGGAAAAAACCTAGAAATGATGCTGAAGGTTGTGATGAAGATCCTATACCAAATCTTAAGGTGGGAGAAACTTCCTCCCAGGGCAAAGATTATTTTAAACAATCAGAAGCTTTCATGGAAAGTCCTAAAAATATTTCAGGTGATGCTATGAGATTGGAAGATCTTAGTGATGAGAAAGTTGATTTTGACCCTAATGAAGATGATCTGTTAAGTTCTCAAGAACTTGAAGAATTTGCAAAAGATATGGAGGAAATGCATACTGATTTCCAAGCTAAAGTGGGTGAGGTGATTTCAATTCCATTATCTAAGGAAGAAAAACAGGATCCGGTGGGAAAAAATCAAGTGAGACCCTGGTGGCTACCTCCGATGGTATAAGAAAGAGTTCAAGATTAGAGAAGAATGAAGACATCAAGGTGACAGACAAGGCTATTTCTAGAGCTGAAGCTAAAGACGCCTTCCTTAATAAAGGTATGAATAATAATCCCTTTTCCTTACTTAATACTAGCAATGAAAATTTGTTTGATATTTCTAATAGAATTGGAGTCTGTTTGGGTCCTTCTGTTTCCTCTGCCATTGCTAACATTGAGTTGATAAAAGATTTAGAAATGTCCATAAAGATTCTGGCTATTCAGTCATGTGGAAGTAAAAAATTTGAGGAACCAATTGATGATGATATAGACGATGTGGATAGTAATGTCCATATTGATTCTGAGAACGATATTGATTATGATCTCCTGGATGTTATGGTCCTTAGAAAAGGAAGAAAAATCAAACATCGTAAAAAACAGCAAAAAAAAGGCTTCTCCCAAAATTAGGTACACACCTAATAAAAACGGGAAGCAGAGAATTTTGGCCTCCCCCCTGACCCTTTCTGATGATAGGTCTCATTTGGAATTGTCAGGGTCTTGGGACTAGTACTAAAGTTCAGTTTCTGAAATAACTCATTAGAGATGAGAAAGTTGATTTAATTGGTTTGCAAGAAACTCAAAAAAGTCATTTTAGTGATTCTTGGCTGGCTTCGCTGGCAGGCAGCAAGCCTTTTGCTTGGTTTTTTGCCCCCCTAATGGTAGGTCTGGTGGTTTATTGGTTGGTTTTAATACTAATGTGTTTGATGTGCGTGAAAACGAAATTGGTGAATTCATGATTCGTACCTTGATCTTTCATAGAGAAAAAAAATCTTATTTGGAACTTTGTCAATGTGTATGGTGCTGCTCAGAAGGAGAACAAATGCAGATTCTTAAGTGAGTTTTCGTCCTTTTGCTCGAGAAGTCGTGCTCCTTTGCTTGTTGGGGGTGACTTTAATATTATTAGAAAAGCAAATGAAAAGAACAAGCCGAGTGGTGTTAATAAGTGGAGCTTCCTCTTTAACAGTATAATTGAACAGAATGGTCTTGTGGAGTTTGATTTGAACAATAGATTGTTCACATGGTCGAATAACAGGATGGACCCTACTTTTGAAAAGTTGGATAGATTCCTGGCTAGTCCTGAATGGGATCTTGCTTACAATAATATTATTGTCCGGGGTCTGAATAGATCCTTTTCTGACCATGTTCCTTTGTGCATCCAAACGGATGTTGTCTCAACTGGCAGTAGAATTTTCAAATATGAATTATGTTGGAAGACTAGACCAGATTTTCACAAAAAAGTGATAGACAATTGGTCTATGTCAGTGAAAGATAAAAATAGTATTGACATTTGGAAAACTAAACGTTTGAAGCAAATGCTCAAAGGTTGGAATATTAATATTGAAGGGCAATACAAGAAATTGAAACGAGAAATTTTGGATAAAATAGATATGTTTGAGAAAATCAGTGAAGTCAGTGGCTTGTCGGAGAATGATAGGATGGAGAAGCTTGATCTGGAATTGACTCTTAAGAAATTAGTTGATGGGGAGGGAATTAAGCTCAAACAGAGAGCTCGTGATAAATTCATTTTGGAGGGTGATGAAAATTCTAGATATTTTCATCTTCTTGCCAAGTGTAAGAGAAGGAAGCTTAAAATGGTGACTCTTACTCATGAAGACAGAAGTGCTCAGGATGATGTTGAGATAAATCTTTTGGCGACTTCTTTTTACCAAAATCTGTTTGGTCATTCTCAAGAATCTAATATGAATCTAAATCATTTGGATATGAAAATGTTGGAAGATACTGACAAAGAATATCTGACTAGACCTTTTGACATGAAGGAAATTAGAGAGGTGGTGTTTTCTATGAAACATAATAGAGCTCCTGGGCCTGATAGCATCCCTGCTGAATTTTTTCAGGAGTTTTGGGACACGATTAAAAATGACCTGTTTAAACTATTTCAAGATTTTCATGCTGGCACTCTTAACATTGAGAGACTTAATTTTGATGTGGTGACTCTTATTCCCAAAGTTCCTAATGCTATTGACATTAAAGCATTTAGACTTATTTGCTTGCTTAATGTGTGTTACAAGATTATTACCAAAGTCTTAACCAACAGATTGGCCAACTGCATCAATAAAGTGATTAATGATTTTCAGTATGGTTTTATCAAGGGTAAATATATCATGGATGGAGTGGTCTCTCTACATGAGATTATTCATGAGGTGAAAAAAAAGAAGCAGAGTGGGATAATCTTTAAGGTTGATTTTGAGAAAGCGTATGACAAGGTGAATTGGAACTTTCTTCATCATTTGATGATGAAAAAAGGTTTTGGTGACAAATGGTGTGATTGGGTTATGAGAACTGTTAGGGGTGGTAAAGTGGCCATCAAGACCAATGATAGAGTGGATCCCTATTTTACCACTCACAAAGGAGTTAGACAAGGTGACCCTTTCTCCCCCTTGCCTTTTAATATTGCTGCTGATGGGCTTGCTTGTATGGTTCAAAAGGCTAAAGATGAAGGTATTATCAGTGGGATCATTCCACATATAATTCCTAATGACTATTGTTGCTTGCAGTATGCTGATGATACCATTTTTTTGCTCAATGATTGTCGGCATTTCGAGACCGGGGGGTCCCTGGGCCGACGAGTGAGTGTCGCCGCGTGCCCCAGCCCAGATGGGTCGAGCGCGAGGGCGAGCGCGAAGGGGGGAGAGCGAGGCGGCCGGAGACCGGCGTGAGAGAGGTGGGAATCCCGCGGCCTTCGTGTTCGTCCCGCGCCCAGGTCGGGTGCGCTTGCAGTAGGGAGTAGGGGGTTACAAGCGTCCACGCGGGAGAGGGAGCGAGCGGCTCCAGGCGAGCGCCTGTCTCGTCCTCGTCCCCGCGCGGCCAACCCTCTCTAAGAGGGCCCTGGTCCTTCCTTTTATAGGTGTAAGGAGAGGATCCAGGTGTACAATGGGGGTGTAGCAGAGTGCTACGTGTCTAGCGGAGGAGAGCTAGCGCCCTAAGTACATGCCGTTGTGGCAGCCGGAGAGATTTTGGCACCCAGCTGGTGTGATGTCGTGGCCGTCGGAGGAGCGATGGAGCCTGGCGGAGGGACAGCTGTCGGAGCGGTTGGGTCCTTCCTGACGTCCTCTTGCTTCCGTAAGGGGGCTGAGAGCCGTCGTCGTCACAGAGTACGCGGGGCGCCATCATTGCCTATCTGGCGGAGCTAGCCACATGGGACGCCGGTCTTGTTTCCTGCGGCCCGAGTCAGCTCGGGGTAGGGTGATGATGGCGCCTCCTGTTGACGTGGCTGGCCTGCGCCCTAGGTTGGGCGATGTGGAGGCTCCTCCGAAGCCGAGGTCGAGTCTGTCTTCCGTGGCCGAGGCCGAGTCCGAGCCCCTGGGTCGGGCGAGGCGGAGGTCGTCGGCTGAGGCCAGGGCGGAGTCCGAGCCCTGGGGTCGGGCGAAGCGGAGTTCGTCGTCTTCCGGGACTTAGCCCGAGTCCGAGCCCTAGGTCGGGCGGAGCGGAGTTCGCCGTCTTCCGGGACTTAGCCCGAGTCCGAGCCCTGGGTCGGGCGGAGAGGAGTTCGCCGTCTTCCGGAACTTAGCCCAAGTCCGAGCCCTGGGTCGGGCGGAGCGGAATTCGCCGTCTTCCGGGACTTAGCCCGAGTCCGAGCCCTAGGTCGGGCGGAGCGGAGTTCGCCGTCTTCCGGGACTTAGCCCAAGTCCGAGCCCTGGGTCGGGCGAAGCGGAGTTCGCCGTCTTCCGGGACTTAGCCCGAGTCCGAGCCCTGGGTCGGGCGAAGCGGAGCTTCCTATGGTGCCTTCGGCAGGGCCTGACTGCCTGTCAGCCTCACTCTGTCAAGTGGCACCGCAGTCGGGGTGGCGCAGGCGGCACTGTCCTTCTGTCAGGCCGGTCAGTGGAGCGGCGAAGTGACGGCGGTCACTTCGGCTCTGTCGGGGGGCGCGCGTCAGGATAAAGGTGTCAGGCCACCTTTGCATTAAATGCTCCTGCGATTTGGTCGGTCGGTGCGGCGATTTAGTCAGGGTTGCTTCTTAGCGAAGGCAGGGCCTCGGGCGAGCCGGAAATATGTTCGCCGTCGGAGGGGGCCTTGGGCGAGACGGAAATCCTCCGGGGTCGGCTGCCCTTGTCCGAGGCTAGGCTCGGGCGAGGCGTGATCGAGTCGCTCGAATGGACTGATCCCTGACTTAATCGCACCCATCAGGCCTTAGCAGCTTTATGCTGATGGGGGTTACCAGCTGAGAATTAGGAGTCTTGAGGGTACCCCTAATTATGGTCCCCGACAGTAGCCCCCGAGCCTCGAAGGGAGTGTTAGCACTCGCTTGGAGGCTTTCGTCGCACTTTTTTGCAAGGGGACCAGCCTTTCTCGGTTGCATTTTGTTCCGGTGGGTGCGCGCGAGCGCACCCGCCGGGTGTAGCCCCCGAGGCCTCGGAGGAGTGGTTTCACTCCTTCGAGGTCTTAATGCCTCGCGTAATGCTTCGGCTGGTCTGGTTGTTCCCTCATGCGAACTGGCCGTAGCCCGGGTGTACGGTCGGGTCCCAAGTTCTCGGGCTGGTATGTTGACGCTGTCAACGGTTCGGCCGGAGCCGGGTTTGCGAGAGCAGCCCCCGAGCCTCTGCACAGGGCGAGAGGGCGATCAGGGACAGACTCGGCTTTTTTACATACGCCCCTGCGTCGCCTTTCCGCAAGGAGGAGGGGGGGAAAGCGCCATGTTGCCCTCGATGGGCGCCGAACATGGTGTCTCCGGTGAGCTGCAAGCGGGTAATCCGAGTGGACGTCCGTGCCCCGTTCGTTAGGGGTCGGCTAGGGGCCCAGAGGCACGCCCAAAAGTACCTGCGGGTGATCTGCCGGACCCGGTCCCCTGGCGACGGGGTCCGAGGGCTCGATGCCTCCCTCTGATGGGATTCCGTTACAAGATCGCTCCCGCTGGTCTCGGAAATGTCCTAGGGTACCTCGGGAGCGCAGCCCGAGCCTTGGTTATGTATCGAACGTACCCATGGTCATCCCTCGCTCGACGTCTGAGGCGGCTGTGAACCCTTCGGGGGCCAGCCTTCGAACCCCTGATCAGTAATGGACACGGAGCCCGAGTAGCCTGAGGCGGCCGTGGAACCCTTCCGAGGGGCCGGCCTTCGAACCTCTGACCAGTAGTGGGTGTGGGGCCCACGCGATCTGAGGCGGCTGTCGAACCCTTCCGGGGGGCTAGCCTTCGAACCTCTGATCAGTAGGGAGGCTCGGAGCCTGGTTCCTTCACGGGGAAGGATCCTTTTCGGGGTATCCCCCTTTCCCGGTCCCTGTTGCAAGAGAGAGAGAAAGAGGAAAAAAGGAAAAGGATACGAAATCGAACGACGCGGCGTACCTTTTTTGGCGCGGTCATTATGGCGAAGGCGAAGCGTCGCCTGCTTCTCCTGCCAGAGGCGCCGCCTGTCCCACCGTGGAGTTAATGCGACGAGGCGAGTGGTTGGCGGGGCGGCCGTTGCGCGTGCGCGAGCCGTTCGAGGAACGGATCACGGGCGCGTTGTCTTCACGCCGTGAGAGGGGGTTCTCTCGCTGCCCCCGGATGGGACGTGAGCTTGGCTGACGACGTGACCGCTGCTCCCGCCCGCCTGCCACCGTCATTACTGCCGGCCCATTTTTGGCCGCACTGACCGTCGCGCCAGGCTGGCGCTGCTGGGTCGTGTGCTGGGTCGCCTCGAGTCGCGGTATTGGTTCCGCAATCGAGGAGGCGCGGTGGTGGCGCAAGTGGCGGTGCAGTTGCATGCACGAAGCATTCGGCGCGCCGGTTGCATGACGCGTGGGCCTGGGCCTCCAGGCTGGGCGTGTTGGGAGTCGGAGAAGGGCGTCCACTTGGCGCGGTTGCATGCCGCCTGCATGGCTGCCCGCCCCTTTCGCCCGCTGGTCTGGGCAAAAGTGGAGGGTCACTTGTAACCGCTGGGCGGTCGTGCGCACCGCGCACGGCGGTTTGGCTTCTTCTGCTCTGAGCCGGCTTGCATGACATGTGGGACCCAGCCCCCGCGCCGCAGGGGAGGGCCTTGGAGCGTGTTGGAGAAGACTCAGCCTGTGACGGCTGGGGACGCAAGTAGGGATAGTCGCCTTTAAAAGGAGGGTGACCCCCTTGGAAGGCGACCATGTCTTCGTGCTTCCTTATGCATCGTGTCTTTCCACCTTCCAAGCCCCCGGATGGGGGATACCCGCCGTCTTTCCGCCTTGTCGTCGGGGGAACGCAACTCCGCGGGAGTTGGTACCTTCTAGCCATCGTTCGGCTTCAAGGATTTTCATCATGCAGCCCGGCTGCACCCCTCCGCCGGTGGTCACCCAAGATGGTGACCTCCAGCTTGATGATGGGGGAAAGCGAGTCGGGCTGCGGCCTCTGCCCCTCCCTCAGCCTCAAGGATTTTCATCACCACGGCTGGGGAGGGGAGTGTGCCGAGTTGGGTTCGGCCCTGCGTGGGCGGTGGCCCGCTCCTTCACTCAGTGATCGGAGGGAAGGGCGGTCATCGTCCGTGGCGCCGGCAGCTGCACCGTGCCTGGCTCTCGGACGCGAGTGGCTTCGGAGCCGCTCGCGGCGCCGGCGTCTGCCACGGCAGCTGGAAGAGGTTCTTCCGCCGACGAGATAGCCAGGGTCGCCCACGGACCGACCTCTAACTCTACGGCCTTCTGCCCGTCCTTGCCTCACGAGTTTGGGCATGGGCGGGGGCCTCTTGGCAGCAGCATCCGCCCTGAGGTCAGTGCTGCCGCCGTTCGCCCCCCCGGAGCAGAAGTCGTCGTCGTCGCTGCTGCTGGAGCGGGCGACCGCGCGCCGTTCGTCGGTCTTCTGTTGCTCCGCAGGCCCTCCCCCATCGAGTGGGGTTGTTCGTACCTGCGGAGGTGGAACCGGAGTTCCGTTTGTAATGGCACTTTGAATGCCAGTGTTTTTGTTCATTATGGCTGTCGAGGCCTGAACATGTATGTAATTTTGGCACGGAGCCGTGTTTTTCCTCATTTTCGAGCACTAAGACTCGCCTGTTGGTTGCCTGAACCGCTTCACCAAGCGTGAGTCGCCCCGTGTCAAGGTGACGAGTGAGGTATCCGTATCCCGGAGGCGTAGGAGTCCCTCGGCTCGGTCGGCCTTGTTGTCCGAGGCTCCTCTAGCTTAGTTAAAGGGGCCCCTTGGCCGCTCTTGGATGAGCCGAGGCCAGGGGTAGCGATATCAGCATGAACAGGGGCAGAGTTGGCTCAAAAATGAAACCTGGTTGGCCGAAGCCTAGCCGGGTCGTCCGTTGGCGGGACCGACGCTAGAGCTGACCAGCCGACGCCTCGGGTCGGGCTGGCGCCCTCGGTGGAAGGCTGGCCGAGGCCCCGGGGCGACCGGCCGAGCCGCCCGCTCGGGCCGGGTTCCCGGAGGAGACCCTGGCAGCGATGGCCCGGTCGTGGCGATGACGTCGTCTTTCGGAGTGGAGATCTTCGGACCGCGTCGCCGTCTGAGGCTAGGTCGGACCTCGCCGAAGGTGTCGTCGATGCCGAGGGTGCTGCTGCCCCCTTCCAGCGTCAAGACCCGAGCCTGCAGGATCAGATTGTCTTGTGGCGTGTGTCTCCTGCGGCCGCCGAGGCCAGAACACACCCTCGCTGTGTTGTAAAGTTGCGTCTCTTTTCCTCTTGTTTCGAGTATTTGGACTTTTTTGTCGGTAACAGGGATGTTTGTGCGAGCGAGAGTTGCTTCTCGCGGAAGGTGATGAGTGAGGTATCCGTATCCCGGAGGCGTGGGAGTCCCTCGGCTCGGTCGGCCTTGCCGCTTACGCGCACTTTTACCCGTCCATGAGGCTCTGTCACCGACTCAGTCGAGAAGGCTCGAAGGATCGCTTCGGCAGAAGAGCTTCCGAACGTGAAGACTTGTTCGGTCCGCGGAATCACTTATCCAAACGTGAGTTACTTATCGCAGAAGGTGATGAGTGAGGTATCCGTATCCCGGAGGCGTAGGAGTCCCTCGGCTCGGTCAGCCTTGGCTGCTTACGTGTACTCCGTTGTTTTCAGGATCCACTTTTCGAAGTAGTCAAAAAGCACGAAAGACATTCTGGCAGAAGAGATCTTTTTTCGAGGAAAATTTCAACGCAGAGGGGGTTCCCCCCTTTAGCCCCCGAGGGAGGGTCGGGCTTTGCCGAGGCGAGGCCGACCCTTCCTTGATGACTAAACTTTGCGTGGGTGCGAGGTATATGAACAACTTGAAAACATCTTAAGGGTAGAAGCGACGTAGCTGTTGGATGTTCCAAGCGTTGCCGTAGACCTCGCCTTGACTGTTGGCCAGCTTGTACGTTCCGGGCTTCAGAACCTTGGCGATGACGAACGGTCCCTCCCAGGGGGGCGTGAGCTTGTGCCTCCCTCGGGCGTCTTGTCGCAGCTGAAGCACCAGGTCGCCCACCTGGAGGTCTCGGGACCAGACCCCTCGGGCGTGGTAGCGTCGCAGGGACTGTTGGTACCGCGCCGAGTGTAGTAAGGCCTTGTCCCGAGCCTCTTCCAGCTGGTCCGGCGAGTCTTCTCGGCTAGCTTGGTTGCTTTGATTGCTGTAGGCCCTCGTCCTCGGGGAGCCGTATTCCAGGTCTGTGGGCAAGACGGCCTCGGCCCCGTAGAAGGCATTCCCGACAAGGGCTCGAGGCACTGCGTGATGGCCGCAAGCCCCCGAGTGTATCTCCCGCAGGAGTTCCTGACCTTCAGCGACGGAGATGCATCGCTGGAGGATGCCTGAGGGGCTGCGGTGGTAGAGCTCCTTCTCTTCGCCCAGCAAGACGAACGACTTGGCGCGCTGCGCCACCCGCCGAGCGTCGGCTCGGTCGAGGGGTAGTGTTGGGGCGAAGGCAAAGGCGCCACCACTCGCCCGAAGTCTTCGCTGATAACTGCTGGTCAGACAGAGACAGAACAGGCAGGGACACCCTTCGCTTGATCGGCACCAGACGAAGACCGGCGACGAAGTCATCCCACAGTGCGGCCTCGACCAGCTCAGAGGCCCACGTGCGTTCCGGCCCATTGTAACGGGCCCTGCGTGGTCGCCGCCGGTTATGGGCCTAACTTGTAAAGGCATCCCTGTAATTACAGTCTGTAACCCCGCTTTTTGGGAATATTCTAGGGATAACCTAGGTAGCTGAGGGCACATGCGTCCTTAGCACAAGGCGCTGGGCGCTCAGGTACCTATAAATACCCCTGCACAGTGCCCGTGGGAGGGCAGATCAACAGAGCTGTTGTCTTCTAGCACGTAACCCTGTTGTCACCACTGTTCACCCTTGTTGGCCTCCTTGCGATTGAGAGCAAGTTCCAACAGGTAGCTCTCCTTGGTAGAGATATCGCAGGTACGGGGTCTGCCAGTCTCGATCAGGCGTGGCCCCGCTTCGCTCCCCCTCGACGCGCAGTGCCTCACCCTCGGGGGCCGAGGGTACCTCGGGCCGAGCTGAGGGTGCCTCGGGCTGTGCCGAGGGTACCTCGGGCTGGACCGAGGGTACCTCGGACTGGGCCGAGGGTGCCTCAGGCTCGGGCGTGTCGTCGATCTTGACGGGGGGTTGGTGCAGATCCCGGGAGAAGACGTTCGGGGGAACCGTTGTTCGCCCCGAGGCTATTTTAGCCAGCTCGTCCGCAGTCTCGTTGTAGCGCCGAGCGATGTGGTTAAGCTTGAGCCCGTAGAACTTGTCTTCCAGGCGCCGAACCTCATCGCAGTAGGCCTCCATCTTCGGGTCGAGGCAGTGGGAGTTCTTCATGACTTGGTCGATGACGAGCTGCGAGTCACCGCAGGCGTCGAGGCGCCGGACCCCTAGCTCGATGGCGATCCGCAACCCGTTGACCAGAGCCTCATACTCAGCCACATTGTTGGATGCCGGGAAATGGATGTAACACCCCTGGTGTTACTATAACTAAAACTTGAGCATGGCATCATGAGCATTGGCATTGCATATGTTTGACACACCTAGAGTGCATTCACTAGGCAAAAATTTCAAACAAGTTGTATTGTTTTAATGTTTTGCAAATAGAACCCTGGTTAAAGGACTTAACCCTAAATAGTGGTTAAAGGGGTAAAACTTAACCCAAGTTGAGAAAACCTAAAAGCTTTAGGGTAAAAGTTATAAAATGACCCCAAAAATAAAGTTGAATCACATTTATACCCCTGGGATACCAGAAACCCTAATTGGAACCCTGGAAAACCCTAAAACCAAACCCTAGGGGCCTATGTGCAAAAGCAGTGCATATTTGGACCAAAGTGTAAAAACTACAATGTTTAAATATATAAAGGCACATGGTTCACATTTAGGATGATTTGCAAGCCAAACCCTGAGTTTTGGACTTATTTGCAAAAGAGTCACATTTGAACTCTTTTGACTAAGTCTAATTTCAGTGTATTGTGCTCATCTTTGTGACCTTGTAACTTCTAAACAAAGGAGATTTTGCCCTAGGCTACCACATCAAGTTTGTAGCTCAATCATAGGAGAACAACTTTGCTTAAGGTTGTGAGCTCACTTGTTAAGAAAAATCCAGAGATAATTAAGCTCAAAGTTTGGCTGTCAGGCTGGTTTATTCTGAAATTCAGACTTACAGTGTAATAAAGCCATCTTTGGGGTTGAATTCAACCATGATCTAGTTATCAAATAAGCTCAGTCACTATAGTTGATTTGTAGCTGGAACATGGGGCTATAACTTTGGTACAGAAGGTTGATGAATTTCTCATGCAAAATCTGGAGAAAATCTGGCCCCAAATCGCTCTGTCAGACTCATTGATTCTACTGAAACCGAGCACTATTCACCGGCCTTCAGAAATATCGCGCCGTGGATATGGTCAGCCCCTCGCCGGCGATAAGAACGCCACCGCAGCGGATGGTCATCGGCGGCTGCGGTAAAAATCTGGTGCGACGTGGCCTCAAAGCATTGAGGTGGCGCTACCCGGTTAAACGGCGGCCACCGGACTTGCGTCGTGGCTCTGCCGTGCGGGTGAAGCTCGCCAGCACGATTACAACCGGTGAAGCTCATCCGATTGCGGCCGGTTGGCTATAAATTGAGGGCGAGCGTTGCTTCTTCACCGTATTCCATCTCTCAGCCACTAAACGCCCGACTCAGGATCACCGGAAAACCCACGTATCCTCCAAATCCCTCGCTCCCTTGTTCTTAACTCCGCCGCGAAGAACATCTCCGTGGCCAGCCTTCCTCGAGTGAGTACTTACCCAATTGTTTCATGTTCTTGCTTGCTATTAGCCCCCTATTGCTCCCAGTACCAACCAATCGAACTTAAGCCAAAAGCTTTCACCGGAACGTGTGCTTGCTCTGAAGAACACCACCGTGACCCCCTCACCGTCGACCCACTCCTCGGGCCTTGTTCTGCCCAAACCAAAATGTGTCCGTAGACCCTGGTGAACCCGTGAAGCTTTGCCCAGCCCCAATTTGGCCATCCTCATCTCTGTTTGATCGGAACACGTTCATCCCCTTGCCCATCCGCTCGGACACCATGAATCGATTGATCCAATGCCCCCTTGGTGAAATTAATGGAGGGGAAATGCTCGGGCTTGGTTCAATTTGATGTCCGCCGCTCGGGAACCCTAGCCGTTGCCCTAATCGGCCGGCGTAGGTGCTCGCCGGAGCTCGGCTGGGCGTGAGCGCAGTCGGGGACTAGGTGTGGTAAAAGATTAGAACGCGAAGGGTCTTTCTGCAAATGTCAGCGACTCGCCGAAATAGTGCTCTGACCCCGCTTTAAGTTATTCTGTTTGTCAGGGCCTTTTCTGCAAAACCCGCAGCGCGGGCGCGCGCTGGCGCGTTTCTGCGCTAGTTGGGCCGACTTGGGCTGATTTCGGCCCGCGTCTGTTTATTGTTTTTCTTTTTCTATTTCTAGCGGGCTTCGGAAATCTGTCATAAATTATAGAAAAATCCTAAAAATATGAGACCAATTTTCTTAGAACCCTAATTTCCTGTAGTATTTAATAAAAATGAACTCATGATTTTTAGATTAAATAAGGAATTTTGGGGTATTTAAAGTAGCTTAAAACAATAGTTTTGGATTTTTAGAAAATAAATGGTAATTCTAAAAATGCCCAAACTTTTTATGGGAACTTAAAACATTATTTAGAAGCCTTGGGTAGACTTTGAATTGTTTTGGACCTTGTTTGATCACCAAACCCCAAAACACCCCCCTGCCCTATGAACTCCTTTACCGACTCCGGAAACCCTAAGTTCCCGGAACTCCGTGAAGGAAAGTTGTATTCAAGACATAAATAATAAGTTTATGCTATCTTTGCATCCTCATGAGCATCCCATGGCATCCATTCTTATACTTATGTATGGTTATGATTAGAACGAGGAGAAGAGGATGAAGTGACTGAAGAGAAGACACCACCACCTTTGGAACCTCAGGCAAAGACTTGGCTCTACTTCAACATCTGCGAGTCCGAGCCTGACTCACCTGTAAACGAAGGCAAGCCCCGGTGCATGCAACCCCTTTCCTTGTGTTTTTAAATACTTTTTGCACACTTAAGTCTAGTGAAATGTGCATTAGGTTCATAGGAGTTACTTGAAACCCTTTGATGCATTGCTTTCCTTGACATCCATACCTTTATAGATACTTCTGTGAAGTATCAAAACATGATTTACAAAAATGCTTAGACTTGCTTAGATCTTGTGGATAGAAGTTGTCCTCAATTTAACCATGGAGAGGATGGCTTCTACCTGCAAGAATATTTTCATTTGGAGCAATAGTGGGATCTTACTGCAAAGTTCCCCGTGATGCTCTTTCATCCTAAGGAACAGACACATTCCTAAGGGTGGAAATACTTAAATTGAAACTTGGGGTAGGAACAAGTGATGTTCTACCCAGGTTGGTTAAGGATTAACGCGTATGTAGGCGTGCTGACCGAGGACCCTTTAACTGGTCACATGCCTCGTCATGGGTAAGCCTTGCCTCGGGCAGACTAAGGCCGGAATAAGATAACACGAAATGGGCGTGGAGCGGTGGCGAGAGTAGCGTGTACCCTCCGTGGCAAGAGGCTGGACGGTGGAGTATCTGTGCTCTCGGTTTGCGTGAACCTGATCCGGTCTTAAGAACCCCGGTGGCGGGTTGACATATGCAAGGGTTAAGTGCTACATATGTCGTGTGATTGGAGATCCTCAGCTGAGTATAATCGATTCGGATCGCCGTACCTTCGCGGTTATGAAGACTTGGTCACTTCCCTGCAACCTAAAGTCAGGATGTGAACACGATGGATAAAAATGATGTTGTCTTGATGTGATGTGAAATTAGACTAGATGCAAATAGAGTCTATTAATACTTAACATGGCGTTAAAAGATTGAAAGTAAGGACTCACTTTAGTAAGCTATTTTTGCAAAGGTATAAGTTGAATTTTTGCTAAAGCCTTTCCTTGACTCCTAATTATCCAGCATACCCTTGAGAGTCTTTTCCTTAGTCGGGTAAGACTTGCTGAGTAATTCCATACTCAGGGTTTATCCCTTTATTGTTTTTAGGTGAGGAAGCGACAAAGTTTTGTTGCTTTTGCTCCAAGGTGGTATCTAATGAAGAAAAACAAGAATGAAGATACGGGAGGACTTGGTCCTCCACATAGGATCTTTTTGTTTGATAGTTATTGGGAGGAGTTTTTGCCTCCCTTGATATGTGTACTCAGCACTCGTTTATAGCTCTGGTCTGTAATAAGTAACTTGATCTTACTTTCTAAATAAATGTAAGTTTATGTAATTGCTTCCGCACTTCTATATCTCCGATGTTCTGTAATGTCTGCAAGACGGGTGAAACGTTCCTGGTAAGGTAAGGAAAGATACCGAACTTGTCAAGTAGTTCAGGGGCACCTGCAGGGTTGTCTGATGTCTGTGAGACAAGGACAACTGTAGGTGGGCCTAATTACTTGGGAGGTTCTGTCACAGCTGGTATCGGAGCGTAGCCCTTCTTTGCAGATATTATGAGGCATCTTCAAAAGAATTTTCAAAAGTCTTACCTAGAAATTCTTTTCTCTTCTTACCTAAGTATTCTGAAGAGTTTAACTTAAAGACCAGATAGGAAGAGTGCAATGTATAGAAGGTTGAATCGACTGAGGTTGATTCTGTAATTATACATGCATCATGCTAAGAATCATACTAATAACATTTTCCCCCTTAGAAAAGATGCCGCCACGCACCAGGCTAACGGCACGCAAGTCTACGGGACCAATTGGGGTGCCTCGGCATCAATTGGCTCCCCGACATGAAAGCAGTAGCAGTGGAAGTAACGACCCCATCGGAGACCTTGAAGCTCGTGTGAGTCGACTTCAGGCAGCACTGCAACATAGGACTGATGCTTGGGTCGCTGACGGAGATAGAATCAATGAACTGAGAAGGGACATCCGATACTTGCAAGACCAACTCGCGAAACGAGATTTAGCACTCGATTGGGTGGTTAACTCTCGTTTACTCGTCTGGGCTAAGGAAGCCAAAGCTCGAGCCCGTGTGGAGGAGCTTAGCTTAGCCATGGATAACTTGCAGGTCTATTATAATCCACTACATGAAGAAGTTCATGTGTTGTATTCACAACTACACCCGGACGTCCCTGCGAATCCTGTCGGGATGGAAGCCGGACCTTCTCATGTAGCGGGAGAAGCACTTGATGGTGCATTGGACCTTTTTCAGGCCCCCTCCCTCTATGAAGTTGGTTGACGAGTGGTCTTCTATGCCCGACAGTAAAGCTACCAAAGGTGAAAAGAAGTGGCTTCCCAGGTGCCCTTAACATTGGCCAGACATGACTTTCCTACTAATATGGTTGTTCTGAAAAGCCAAGACATAGATGTCATTTTGGGCATGAACTGGTTAGCCCAGCGTAAAGCAGTTCTCAACACGGATGTGAGAACCATCGGGTTGAGTTATGACCAATAGAGAGTTGGTGACTTGATTGCCTAAACCAAGATTAGGCTATATTCGTATTTAGTAAACCATGACCCGACCCAAAGTCGAATTTTCCGTTATCACTTCATGACCACACTCGTACAAATAAATGCCTAGATAATTTCCTTGTCAAACCTAAGGTGTACCTAGACCTCAAACGAGGATCTCAAGTCATGCCTCCTTTTAGAGCCATTCTCTTAATCAGCTGATGCAGGTTGAAGTCTTTAGTGTATTTGGCCTCTCCTTGCGGACCGTCGTGTTGCTCTATTAACCCAACCTAGAAAAGACATGTCTGACCATTTCCTTGAATTTGATGCCTTTGGTTTCTTCATATCTATCGAAGGCATACCAACTTAATCCTTGACCTTGTGCTTTCCACGATGTGCATAGAAATATGCTTGGGCTGAATTAACAGTCTCCCATCGTACTTCCTTCATCAAGTTTAGATTATGGCCATGCCTTGGGCCATGATCTATTTGGCGCTCTACTTGTAACCATCTTTACTAGTGGAGTATTTCGCTGTGTATAATCACCCTTGCTCAATCTATTGGTGACATGGTTAAGAACTTATGGTACCGCGGCGAAGCTGAGAGCCTCCTATGAATGTGCACCCAGGATTTTGCTGCTTGGCGCATGTCGGTATCGAGGTCTCTAGTCAGGATCCATTATGGAATTACACTGATGTGTTATCTCCCATTGACCTTTCCTTAAAACAATTTCTATGTTGTTTGTGAAGAGATCAAGCAACATCTGTCATTTTCATTGGATCAAAAGGACATACCACTTTCATGTGTGGTCTTATTTCTTTTGATCTTGGTAGTGACTACTCACACAAGTTCCCTTTGCATCTTTTGTGTAAAGGTGAAGCCTTGGATCTTTTTAGTGTTGGGTAACAACTGATTAGCTCCCAAAATGAAGACTGGTTTTCCCTGCTGTTGAAATGCAAGAGTTTGTTCATTCGCTCTCTTATTTAATCCATGTATTTCCTAACCAAGTGGATAATTCATCTTGCATGAAGAAACGGATGAACAACATGACCAAATGGATTTTTACCCAAATGCATGACCTTTTGCTTGCAAATGTGAACTCTCAACCCCTTGACTTACCAATGGTACTGAGAGGATTTGCTTAATGTCAAAAGTAGTTCAACAAGTTGGTTTTGACTAACTTGTAACTGCCCGTTGAACGAATGCTGAGTTTAGAGATCATTTTATTGAGTTGTCTAAACTCACTTTGGTTCAACCCACTCTAAAGAAAGTATTTACCAAAATGAGATTAAGTCAGCCAATAGCCACCTAATCATCGCTCTAGTCGTGCCTCGACCGTCTCACGCGTGTTTTTCCTGCATGTGTGATCATGCCGATCCATGACTAGTGCTGGATAAGATGGACTGGTTGCAAAGTCCACATTTATAGATCCCTTCGCTAGTGATTTTTCTTGAATCAATATCACCTTTCGTGGACTTGGATCCCTTGGCTAACACGAGTTGACCGTGATGTTATTCGACATTTCACCCCCGTCTCGTGTGCTATGAACCTACTGTAACCACTTGTTGGTAAACCTCTTCTTATGTGTTTTACCCAAGATGGTGCATCTGATTCTATTTGGGTAAAATTGCATAATTGCCGCCCAACAGACTTAGATGGTACAGTGTCATCAGAAAAAGTAAGTTGCACACATGGAACCTTATGTGTTCTTCTGGTGGGCAAAGATGCAAATTGAAATTGCACACTATGTGGCTAGATGTGACACTTGTAAACGTGTCAAGGCCATATACATGAAGACTGTTGGTCCATTACAATCCTTACCTATCCCAACATGGAAAGGGGAAGACATTAGTATGGACTTTATCGTGGGATTACCCAGGACTACAAAAGGGTATGACTCTATCTGGGTTATTGTTAATCGGCTTACGAAAATTTCTCATTTTCTGCCAGTCAAGACCGATCACCCAGTTACTGTCTATGCCCAATTGTACATTGCTCGTATTCTTAGTCTGCATGGTGTTCCGAAGACCATAGTGCCGGATCGTGGATTGCAATTCGTATCCAAATTCTGGGAAGAACTTCATAAATCCCTGGGTACTAAACTGCTCCACAGTTCGGCCTATCATCCTCAAACCAGTGGACAGACTGAAAGAGTCAATCAAATACTGGAAGATATGCTGCGAGCATGTGTTCTGGACTTCTCACAAGAATGGGATAAATGTTTGCCCTTAGCGGAGTTTTCATACAATAACAGTTATCAAGAAAGTATCAAGATGGCACCTTTTGAAGCTTTATATGGACGACGGTGTCGAACTCCGCTAAATTGGTCTAACCTGGAGAAAGATACTTCTTTAGGCCTGATATGGTGAAAGAGGTCGAAGAAAAGGTTCAGAAAATTATTTATAATATGAAGAAGGCTCAGGCTCGACAAAAGAGTTATGCAGACCGACGACGACAACCCTTATGCTTTCTAGTAGACGACTATGTCTACTTAAAAGTTTCACCAATGAAGGGTGTATCGCGTTTCGGGGTTAAAGGGAAGCTTGCACCCAGGTACATTGGTCCATTCCTGGTGATTGAGCAATGTGGACCAGTGGCGTACCGACTTCAACTACCCAAAACCTTGTCTGCTGTGCATAATGTGTTCCACGTGTCACAATTGAAGAAATGTCTTCGGGTTCCTGATCGAACCGTTGAAGTGACTGATGTTGTCCTGGAACCAGATTTAACGTACTCGGAGCATCCTATTCGAGTTCTGGATCAAAAGGACAGGGTCACCCAAAGGAAGACTCTCAAATTCTATAAAATACAGTGGAACCAGCATTCTGAAGATGAGGCTACATGGGAAACCCAAGACTTCTTAGATAAGAATTTCCCAGGCTTTCTAGCCTCATGTAAATTGTAAAGTCTGTAAAGCCGTGTAATAAAAAAGTAACCCCCACATCACCCCTGCCTTGTACCAAAATTAAGGAAATAAAAATGTGATGTGTTTCCTTTACCATTACCTACCCTAGGATTTTAATCTCGGGACGAGATTCTTTTATGGGGGGAAGGATGTAACACCCCTGGTGTTACTATAACTAAAACTTGAGCATGGCATCATGAGCATTGGCATTGCATATGTTTGACACACCTAGAGTGCATTCACTAGGCAAAAATTTCAAACAAGTTGTATTGTTTTAATGTTTTGCAAATAGAACCCTGGTTAAAGGACTTAACCCTAAATAGTGGTTAAAGGGGTAAAACTTAACCCAAGTTGAGAAAACCTAAAAGCTTTAGGGTAAAAGTTATAAAATGACCCCAAAAATAAAGTTGAATCACATTTATACCCCTGGGATACCAGAAACCCTAATTGGAACCCTGGAAAACCCTAAAACCAAACCCTAGGGGCCTATGTGCAAAAGCAGTGCATATTTGGACCAAAGTGTAAAAACTACTATGTTTAAATATATAAAGGCACATGGTTCACATTTAGGATGATTTGCAAGCCAAACCCTGAGTTTTGGACTTATTTGCAAAAGAGTCACATTTGAACTCTTTTGACTAAGTCTAATTTCAGTGTATTGTGCTCATCTTTGTGACCTTGTAACTTCTAAACAAAGGAGATTTTGCCCTAGGCTACCACATCAAGTTTGTAGCTCAATCATAGGAGAACAACTTTGCTTAAGGTTGTGAGCTCACTTGTTAAGAAAAATCCAGAGATAATTAAGCTCAAAGTTTGGCTGTCAGGCTGGTTTATTCTGAAATTCAGACTTACAGTGTAATAAAGCCATCTTTGGGGTTGAATTCAACCATGATCTAGTTATCAAATAAGCTCAGTCACTATAGTTGATTTGTAGCTGGAACATGGGGCTATAACTTTGGTACAGAAGGTTGATGAATTTCTCATGCAAAATCTGGAGAAAATCTGGCCCCAAATCGCTCTGTCAGACTCATTGATTCTACTGAAACCGAGCACTATTCACCGGCCTTCAGAAATATCGCGCCGTGGATATGGTCAGCCCCTCGCCGGCGATAAGAACGCCACCGCAGCGGATGGTCGTCGGCGGCTGCGGTAAAAATCTGGTGCGACGTGGCCTCAAAGCATTGAGGTGGCGCTACCCGGTTAAACGGCGGCCACCGGACTTGCGCCGTGGCTCTGCCGTGCGGGTGAAGCTCGCCAGCACGATTACAACCGGTGAAGCTCATCCGATTGCGGCCGGTTGGCTATAAATTGAGGGCGAGCGTTGCTTCTTCACCGTATTCCATCTCTCAGCCACTAAACGCCCGACTCAGGATCACCGGAAAACCCACGTATCCTCCAAATCCCTCGCTCCCTTGTTCTTAACTCCGCCGCGAAGAACATCTCCGTGGCCAGCCTTCCTCGAGTGAGTACTTACCCAATTGTTTCATGTTCTTGCTTGCTATTAGCCCCCTATTGCTCCCAGTACCAACCAATCGAACTTAAGCCAAAAGCTTTCACCGGAACATGTGCTTGCTCTGAAGAACACCGCCGTGACCCCCTCACCGTCGACCCACTCCTCGGGCCTTGTTCTGCCCAAACCAAAATGTGTCCGTAGACCCTGGTGAACCCGTGAAGCTTTGCCCAGCCCCAATTTGGCCATCCTCATCTCTGTTTGATCGGAACACGTTCATCCCCTTGCCCATCCGCTCGGACACCATGAATCGATTGATCCAATGCCCCCTTGGTGAAATTAATGGAGGGGAAATGCTCGGGCTTGGTTCAATTTGATGTCCGCCGCTCGGGAACCCTAGCCGTTGCCCTAATCGGCCGGCGTAGGTGCTCGCCGGAGCTCGGCTGGGCGTGAGCGCAGTCGGGGACTAGGTGTGGTAAAAGATTAGAACGCGAAGGGTCTTTCTGCAAATGTCAGCGACTCGCCGAAATAGTGCTCTGACCCCGCTTTAAGTTATTCTGTTTGTCAGGGCCTTTTCTGCAAAACCCGCAGCGCGGGCGCGCGCTGGCGCGTTTCTGCGCTAGTTGGGCCGACTTGGGCTGATTTCGGCCCGCGTCTGTTTATTGTTTTTCTTTTTCTATTTCTAGCGGGCTTCGGAAATCTGTCATAAATTATAGAAAAATCCTAAAAATATGAGACCAATTTTCTTAGAACCCTAATTTCCTGTAGTATTTAATAAAAATGAACTCATGATTTTTAGATTAAATAAGGAATTTTGGGGTATTTAAAGTAGCTTAAAACATTAGTTTTGGATTTTTAGAAAATAAATGGTAATTCTAAAAATGCCCAAACTTTTTATGGGAACTTAAAACATTATTTAGAAGCCTTGGGTAGACTTTGAATTGTTTTGGACCTTGTTTGATCACCAAACCCCAAAACACCCCCCTGCCCTATGAACTCCTTTACCGACTCCGGAAACCCTAAGTTCCCGGAACTCCGTGAAGGAAAGTTGTATTCAAGACATAAATAATAAGTTTATGCTATCTTTGCATCCTCATGAGCATCCCATGGCATCCATTCTTATACTTATGTATGGTTATGATTAGAACGAGGAGAAGAGGATGAAGTGACTGAAGAGAAGACACCACCACCTTTGGAACCTCAGGCAAAGACTTGGCTCTACTTCAACATCTGCGAGTCCGAGCCTGACTCACCTGTAAACGAAGGCAAGCCCCGGTGCATGCAACCCCTTTCCTTGTGTTTTTAAATACTTTTTGCACACTTAAGTCTAGTGAAATGTGCATTAGGTTCATAGGAGTTACTTGAAACCCTTTGATGCATTGCTTTCCTTGACATCCATACCTTTATAGATACTTCTGTGAAGTATCAAAACATGATTTACAAAAATGCTTAGACTTGCTTAGATCTTGTGGATAGAAGTTGTCCTCAATTTAACCATGGAGAGGATGGCTTCTACCTGCAAGAATATTTTCATTTGGAGCAATAGTGGGATCTTACTGCAAAGTTCCCCGTGATGCTCTTTCATCCTAAGGAACAGACACATTCCTAAGGGTGGAAATACTTAAATTGAAACTTGGGGTAGGAACAGGTGATGTTCTACCCAGGTTGGTTAAGGATTAACGCGTATGTAGGCGTGCTGACCGAGGACCCTTTAACTGGTCACATGCCTCGTCATGGGTAAGCCTTGCCTCGGGCAGACTAAGGCCGGAATAAGATAACACGAAATGGGCGTGGAGCGGTGGCGAGAGTAGCGTGTACCCTCCGTGGCAAGAGGCTGGACGGTGGAGTATCTGTGCTCTCGGTTTGCGTGAACCTGATCCGGTCTTAAGAACCCCGGTGGCGGGTTGACATATGCAAGGGTTAAGTGCTACATATGTCGTGTGATTGGAGATCCTCAGCTGAGTATAATCGATTCGGATCGCCGTACCTTCGCGGTTATGAAGACTTGGTCACTTCCCTGCAACCTAAAGTCAGGATGTGAACACGATGGATAAAAATGATGTTGTCTTGATGTGATGTGAAATTAGACTAGATGCAAATAGAGTCTATTAATACTTAACATGGCGTTAAAAGATTGAAAGTAAGGACTCACTTTAGTAAGCTGTTTTTGCAAAGGTATAAGTTGAATTTTTGCTAAAGCCTTTCCTTGACTCCTAATTATCCAGCATACCCTTGAGAGTCTTTTCCTTAGTCGGGTAAGACTTGCTGAGTAATTCCATACTCAGGGTTTATCCCTTTGTTGTTTTTAGGTGAGGAAGCGACAAAGTTTTGTTGCTTTTGCTCCAAGGTGGTATCTAATGAAGAAAAACAAGAATGAAGATACGGGAGGACTTGGTCCTCCACATAGGATCTTTTTGTTTTATAGTTATTGGGAGGAGTTTTTGCCTCCCTTGATATGTGTACTCAGCACTCGTTTATAGCTCTGGTCTGTAATAAGTAACTTGATCTTACTTTCTAAATAAATGTAAGTTTATGTAATTGCTTCCGCACTTCTATATCTCCGATGTTCTGTAATGTCTGCAAGACGGGTGAAACGTTCCTGGTAAGGTAAGGAAAGATACCGAACTTGTCAAGTAGTTCAGGGGCACCTGCAGGGTTGTCTGATGTCTGTGAGACAAGGACAATTGTAGGTGGGCCTAATTACTTGGGAGGTTCTGTCACAGGAGGCGTAGCACATAGCGTAGGTGTTTCCCGAGGGGCGAGATGAAGAGTAGGCCCGCGCCGGCTCCCGTCTTCATCAGCGACCCATCGAAAAACATGGTCCAGAGCTCCGGTTGGATCGGAGCCGTCGGTAGCTGGGTGTCGACCCATTCGGCTACGAAGTCTGCCAAGACCTGGGACTTGATGGCCTTCCGAGGGGCGAACGAGATTGTCTCGCCCATGATTTCCACCGCCCACTTTGCAATCCTACCCGAGGCCTCTCGGCACTGGATGATCTCCCCCAGGGGGAAGGATGACACCACAGTTACCGGATGAGACTCGAAGTAGTGTCGCAACTTCCACCGCGTCAGGATCACTGCATACAGCAGCTTCTGAACTTGTGGGTAGCGGATCTTGGTTTCGGACAGTACCTCACTGACGAAGTAAACTGGCCTCTGAACGGGCAATGCATGCCCCTCTTCTTGCCTCTCGACCACAATCGCGGCGCTAACCACCTGAGTGGTCGCGGCGACGTAGACCAAGAGGGCTTCTCCGGCAGCTGGAGGCACCAAGATATGCGCCTTTGTGAGGAGCGCCTTCAGGTTCCCGAGAGCTTCCTCGGCCTCAGGTGTCCAAGTGAAGCACTCGGCCTTCCTTAAGAGGCGGTACAGAGGCAGACCTCTTTCGCCGAGGCGTGAGATGAAGCGGCTCAGAGCCGCGAGACATCCCATGACCCTCTGTACGCCTTTCAAGTCCTTGATGGGCCCCATGCTAGTGATGGCTGCGATCTTCTCCGGGTTGGCTTCGATGCCCCGCTCGGATACGATGAACTCTAAGAGCATGCCTCGGGGCACCCCGAAGACACACTTCTCGGGATTGAGCTTGACACATTTCGCCTTGAGACATCGGAATGTCACTTCAAGGTCAGAAAGGAGGTCGGAAGCTTTCCTCGTCTTGACTACGATGTCATCGACGTAGGCCTCGACCGTGCGGCCAATGTGTTCGCCGAACACATGGTTCATGCACCGCTGGTACGTCGCGCCCGCATTCCTCAAGCCGAACGGCATGGTGACATAGCAGTACATGCCGAAGGGCGTGATGAAAGAAGTCGCGAGCTGGTCGGACTCTTTCATCCTGATTTGATGATACCCTGAGTAGGCATCGAGGAAAGACAGGGTTTCGCACCCAGCAGTGGAATCCACGATTTGATCGATGCGAGGCAGAGGGTAGGGAACCTTCGGACATGCTTTGTTGAGACCAGTGTAGTCTACACACATCCGCCATTTCCCCCCTTTCTTTCTCACAAGCACGGGGTTGGCAAGCCATTCGGGATGGAATACCTCTTTGATGAACCCTGCCGCCATTAGCTTGTCGATCTCCTCGCCTATCGCTCTGCGCTTCTCCTCGTCGAATCGGCGTAGAGGCTGCTTGACGGGTCAGGCTCCGGCCCGGATATCCAGCGAGTGCTCGGCGACATCCCTCGGTATGCCGGGCATGTCCGAGGGACTCCACGCGAAGACGTCGGCGTTTGCGCGGAGAAAGTCGACGAGCACTGCTTCCTATTTAGGATCGAGCTCGGAGCCGATCCGGATCTGCTTGGAGGCGTCGCCGCTGGGGTCGAGGGGGACGACCTTAACCGTCTCCACAGGCTCGAAGTTGTCGGCATGACGTTTCACGTCTGGCACCTCCTTAGAGAGGCTTTCCAGGTCAGCGATGAGGGCCTCGGCGTACTCCACGCACTCCATGTCACATTCGAACGCGTGTTTGTACGTGGGGCCGACGGTGATGACCCCGTTGGGGCCCGACATCTTGAGCTTCAGGTAGGTGTAGTTGGGGACGGCCATGAACTTCGCGTAGCATGGCCTTCCCAGTACCGCGTGGTAGGTTCCTCGGAACCCGACCACCTCGAACGTCAGGGTCTCCCTTCGGAAGTTGGAGGGTGTTCCGAAGCAGACGGGAAGGTCGAGTTGTCCGAGGGGCTGGACGCGCTTCCCGAGAATGATCCCATGGAAGGATGCAGCGCCTGCTCGGGCGGAGGATAGATCAACACGCAGGAACCTGAGGGTCTCGGCGTAGATGATGTTGAGGCTGCTGCCTCCGTCCATAAGGACCTTGGTGAGCCTGACGTCGCCGATGACGGGGTCGACGACGAGCGGGTATTTCCCCGGGCTCAGCACGTGGTCGGGTGGTCGGCTTGGTCGAAGGTGATGGGCTTGTCGGACCAGTCCAGGTAGACTGGCGCCGCCACCTTCACCGAGCAGACCTCCCGGCGCTCTTGCTTGCGGTGCCGAGCCGAGGCATTCGCCGCTTGCCCACCGTAGATCATGAAGCAGTCGCGAACCTCGGGGAACTCTCCTGCTCGGTGATCTTCCTTCTTGTCGTCGTCGCGGGCCCTGCCACCCTCCGCGAGTGGCCCGACCCTGTGGAAGTGGTGCCGAAGCATGACGCACTCCTCAAGGGTGTGCTTGACGGGCCCCTGATGATAGGGGCACGGCTCCTTGAGCATCTTGTCGAAGAGGTTGACACCTCCGGGGGGTTTCCGAGGGTTCTTGTACTCGGCGGCGGCGATAAGGTCCGCGTCGGCGGCGTCGCGTTTCGCTTGCGACTTCTTCTTGCCTTTCTTCTTGGCGTCGCGCTGAGTTGACGCCTCGGGAGCATCTTCCGATGGGCGGCCCTGGGGCTGCTTGTCCTTTCGGAAGATAGCCTCGACCGCCTCCTGGCCAGAGGCGAACTTGGTGGCGATGTCCATCAGCTCGCTCGCCCTGGTGGGGGTCTTGCGACCCAACTTGCTCACCAGGTCGCGGCAGGTGGTGCCGGCGAGGAACGCGCCGATGACATCCGAGTCGGTGATGTTGGGCAGCTCGGTGCGCTGCTTCGAAAATCGCCGGATGTAGTCCCGGAGAGACTCTCCCGGCTGCTGCCGGCAGCTTCAGAGGTCCCAGGAATTCCCGGGGCGCACGTACGTGCCCTGGAAATTGCCGGCGAAAGCTTGGACTAGGTCGTCCCAGTTGGAGATCTGCCCCGGAGGCAGGTGGTCCAACCAGGCGCGAGCGGTGTCGGAGAGGAACAGGGGGAGGTTGCGGATGATGAGGTTGTCGTCGTCCGTTCCACCCAGTTGGCAGGCCAGGCGGTAGCCCGCGAGCCACAGTTCCGGTCTCGTCTCCCCCGAGTACTTTGTGATAGTAGTCGGGGGTCGGAACCGGGTCGGGAACGGTGCCCGTCGGATGGCCCGGCTGAAGGCCTGCGGACCGGGTGGCTCGGGCGAGGGACTCCGATCCTCCCCACTGTCGTAGCGTCCCCCACGCCTGGGGTGGTAGCCTCGGCGCACCCTCTCGTCGAGGTGGGCCCGACAGTCGCGGTGATGGTGCTCGTTGCCGAGGCGGCCCGGGGCCGCAGGCGCGGTGTTGCGCGTGCGCCCGGTGTAGACCGAGGCTTCCCGCATGAATCGGGAAGTCGCGGCATGAGGTTCCGAGGGGTACCCCTGCCTTCGGGAGGCAGAGCTCTTGGCCCGTCAGACCGCAGCGCCTTCCAGGAGATTCTTGAGCTCCCCCTGGATTCGCTGACCCTCGGTGGTTGATGGCTCTGGCATCGCGCGGAGAAGCATCGCCGCTGCAGCCAGGTTCTGGCCGACCCCACTAGATGCGGGTGGTGGCCTGACCCTGACGTCGCCGGCGACGCGGTGCTGGAAGCCCTGGGGCAGATGACGTATTTCTCCGGCCGGGGGTTGGCCCGCCCATGCCTGCCCGACGTCCCGGCGGATCGGCTCAAGCGCTCCTGTTCCCTCATCGAGCCTGGCCTGCACCCCGCGGATTTGCTCGAGCTGTGGGTCATGGCCCCCGCCTGAACGGGGACCACAGCTAGCTCCCGTGGGATGTCAACGCGGGGCACCGGCCTAGGGAGATCACCGTCCTCCGGCATGCCGAGATGATTGCCTTCGGAGGGACCCCCTAGATCGACGTGGAAACATTCGCGGCTTGGGCCGCAGTCCTCGTCGCCGAGGCTGCGGCTACCGTCAGAACAGTCGGAGAGGCAGTAGTCACATGCGGTCATGAAGTCCCGCATGGCACTGGGGTTGCCAAGTCCAGAGAAATCCCAACAGACGCTGGGCTCGTCGTCTTCCTCGGACCCAGAGGGCCCGTAGGTCGAGACGTCCGTCAGCCGGTCCCAAGGCGACCGCATGCGAAACCCCAGAGGGTTTGGACTCGCCTCTACGAGAGCGCCCGCCAAAGCGAGGTCGCTAGGCGGGTTGAGGCTGAATCCAAATGACGTGGGATGGGAATCAGTCGGTACCTCTTGGTCGACGAGCGGCGATAAAGTCACGTCGGGGACTGACTGCACCGTCGTCTCAGGTACGAGGGCGACGTCCAGCAAGCTTTGCGCAAGCGCGCTGGCGTCGTCCGCTTGCTCGGGATTGGCGCGTCGCGGGGAGACGGCGCTCGTCTTCGTCTCAAGCACGAAGTCGATACCCGGTGCGCCCCCCGTTGGGGTGCCGGCGCCGTCGACTTGCTCGACAGCCGACGAGGCGCTGCCTCCTGCTTGGCCTTGGCTGCCCTGCCTTCCCCTCCGTCGGCGGGGAAGAGGGCGGGATGAGCTCGAAGGTTGTTCTTCCACCACGCGGGGAAGACGTCGTCGATTCCGCCGCCGACGGGCGGGCTGTCGGCCGCCATTGTTGTTGTCGCGCGGCGGTGGAAGGAGTATCATGTCGTAGCTGTCGTCGAAGGACATGAACTCAAGACTCCCGAAATGGAGCACCGTCCCGGGTTGGAGAGGTTGCTGGAGACTGCCCATCTGGAGCTTGACGGGAAGCTGTTCGTCAACACGCAGCAGGCCCCTACTTGGCGCGCCAACTGTCGGCGTTTTGAGACCGGGGGTCCCTGGGCCGACGAGTGAGTGTCGCCGCGTGCCCCAGCCCAGATGGGCCGAGCGCGAGGGCGAGCGCGAAGGGGGGAGAGCGAGGCGGCCGGAGACCGACGTGAGAGAGGTGGGAATCCCGCGGCCTTCGTGTTCGTCCCGCGCCCAGGTCGGGTGCGCTTGCAGTAGGGGGTTACAAGCGTCCACGCGGGAGAGGGAGCGAGCGGCTCCAGGCGAGCGCCTGTCTCGTCCTCGTCCCCGCGCGGCCAACCCTCTCTAAGAGGGCCCTGGTCCTTCCTTTTATAGGCGTGAGGAGAGGATCCAGGTGTACAATGGGGGGTGTAGCAGAGTGCTACGTGTCTAGCGGAGGAGAGCTAGCGCCCTAAGTACATTGCCGTTGTGGTAGCCGGAGAGATTTTGGCACCCAGCTGGTGTGATGTCGTGGCCGTCGGAGGAGCGATGGAGCCTGGCGGAGGGACAGCTGTCGGAGCGGTTGGGTCCTTGCTGACGTCCTCTTGCTTCCGTAAGGGGGCTGAGAGCCGCCGTCGTCACAGAGTACGCGGGGCGCCATCATTGCCTATCTGGCGGAGCTAGCCAGATGGGACGCCGGTCTTGTTTCCTGCGGCCCGAGTCAGCTCGGGGTAGGGTGATGATGGCGCCTCCTATTGACGTGGCTGGCCTGCGCCCTAGGTTGGGCGATGTGGAGGCTCCTCCGAAGCCGAGGTCGAGTCTGTCTTCCGTGGCCGAGGCCGAGTCCGAGCCCCTGGGTCGGGCAAGGCGGAGGTCGTCGGCTGAGGCCAGGGCGGAGTCCGAGCCCTAGGGTCGGGCGAAGCGGAGTTCGTCGTCTTCCGGGACTTAGCCCGAGTCCGAGCCCTAGGTCGGGCGGAGCGTAGTTCGCCGTCTTCTGGGACTTAGCCCGAGTCCGAGCCCTGGGTCGGGCGGAGCGGAGTTCGCCGTCTTCCGGGACTTAGCCCGAGTCCGAGCCCTGGGTCGGGCGGAGCGGAATTCGCCGTCTTCCGGGACTTAGCCCGAGTCCGAGCCCTGGGTCGGGCGGAGCGGAGTTCGCCGTCTTCCGGGACTTAGCCCGAGTCCGAGCCCTGGGTCGGGCGGAGCAGAGTTCGCCGTCTTCCGGGACTTAGCCCGAGTCCGAGCCCTGGGTCGGGCGAAGCGGAGCTTCCTATGGTGCCTTCGGCAGGGCCTGACTGCCTGTCAGCCTCACTCTGTCAAGTGGCACCGCAGTCGGGGTGGCGCAGGCGGCACTGTCCTTCTGTCAGGCCGGTCAGTGGAGCGGCGAAGTGACGGCGGTCACTTCGGCTCTACCGGGGGGCGCGCGTCAGGATAAAGGTGTCAGGCCACCTTTGCATTAAATGCTTCTGCGATTTGGTCGGTCGGTGCGGCGATTTAGTCAGGGTTGCTTCTTAGCGAAGGCAGGGCCTCGGGCGAGCCGGAAATATGTTCGCCGTTGGAGGGGGGCCTCGGGCGAGACAGAAATCCTCCGGGGTCGGCTGCCCTTGTCCGAGGCTAGGCTCGGGCGAGGCGTGATCGAGTCGCTCAAATGGATTGATCCCTGACTTAATCGCACCCATCAGGCCTTAGCAGCTTTATGCTGATGGGGGTTACCAGCTGAGAATTAGGAGTCTTGAGGGTACCCCTAATTATGGTCCCCGACAATGATGATCTGGAGGGAGCCAGAAATCTTAAGTTCATTCTCTGTTTATTTGAACAGATGTCTGGTCTCAAAATCAATTTTCACAAAAGTGAAATTTTCTGTTTAGGTGAAGCTGTTGATAAGGAATTTTGGTATGCTGATATTTTTACTTGCCCTTCTAATTATCTTCCAATGAAATATTTGGGAGTTCCGATTGACGATAAGAAACTTTGCAAGTCTTTGTGGTTACCCACAGTTGAGAAAGTTGAAAAAAAATGGGGGCTTGGCAAGGAAAATTCCTTAGTTTGGGTGGTCGGTTAGTTTTGATTAATAGCAGCCTTACCAATGTCCCTTTATACATGCTCTCGATGTATAAAGCTCCCAAGTTCATTGTGAAGAAAATTGACCTCTTTAGAAAAAGACTTCTCTGGCAAGGTGGTCATACAAAAAGGAAATATCACCTTGCTGACTGGAATATGGTGTGTTCTCCGAGAGGTCAGGGTGGTCTTGGGGTCTTGGATCTTCATAAGATGAATGAGGCGCTTTTAGCTAAGTGGCTTTGGAAGTTGGAAAACACGAATGGGTTGTGGCAGACTATTATCAGACATAAATATGTCAAAGGTAGGCCTATTATTTCTCTGAAAAAAAGACAAAGTGATTCTCACTTTTGGAAAGGTGTTCTGGATACTAGGGATAATTTTTACAAGTATTGTAAAAAAACGTAGGTGATGGCAGTAATACCAGCTTCTGGCACAATATTTGGTGTGATGTAGAGCCTTTGTCTTCTAAATATGCTAATATGTATGATATTGCTTATGATAAAGATATCACGGTAAAAAAGCTTTTTCTTCTGAGTTTAGAGCTGTGAATTTCAGAAGAAGGATTTATGGTGCTTTGGAAGTTGAGTATAACAATCTTATTACACAATGTAATAATATTAATATTTCTGAGGAAGAAGATAAAACTGTTTGGCTTCTGGGTGGCAAAGGTTTTTCTGTTAACTCTTTTTACAAAAGAATCAAGTGCTCTCAGACTCCTTTGTCTCCTAGTTTCCTGTGGAAAACTAGACTTCCATATAAGATTAAAGCTTTTTTGTGGCTTGTTATGCACAAAAAGATTTTAACTAAAGACAATTTGTTCAAGAAAAATTGGAAGGGTAATCTGGATTGTATCTTTTGTGGATTTTCAGAATCCATAGACCATTTGTTTTTCCAATGTCCGGTTGCTAGATTTACTTGGAGAATAGTTTACTCAGCTCTTGGATTAGTTTCTACTCCTGAGAATGTGGATGATTTGTTTGGTACTTGGATTAACAGTTTTAATAAGACTGAAAAAAATCTGGTAATGTTCGGCTGTGGAGCTGTCATTTGGGCGATCTGGCGTTGTCGCAATAATTGTTGCTTTGGGACTGACCGCATTGATGATCCGACTAATGTGATTTTCTCTTGTTGTTATTGGCTTGAAACTTGGGCTATTCGTCAAAAAAAGAAGGCAAGAAAACTGGTGGAGCTCGGAAGTCTCAAAATCAAAAAGATGGCGTGTGAGATCTACAGCAAGGCTCGTAATTGGAGGTCAGTTGACAGACGAATCCGATGAAAGAAATCTGTTTTGTTATCTGGCTATTTTGGTTCAACAACTCTGCGGTCGTTCTACTTCCTCTTCCCGGTAGCGCTAAGCTACAGGAAAAACTCTGGGATAGAAGGTTGCTCGATGATCTGTTTTGATCTGTGTGAACTTTGATTTTGGCCAGCTTTGTGATTCTATATGTGTGCTATTAGTAGTCTGGTGCGGTCAGAGTATGGTCCTTAGTTGCTGATAGTTCTGTGCTTTATCAGCTTTTCATTTCTGGATGCTTATGTGGTATTGTAAGAACATATGTCTCTTTCTATTTCGTAATGAAATAGGGGGTTATTCCCTCTGTCAAAAAAGTAATATTAGTGGTCAAAATAGTTTTTGGATTAGGGCTCGCTCGGACAAGAAAACACCATTTTGTAACGATAGCATCAGATCCTGCAAAGAACGTGTATACTCAAGTCAAGTGGCAGCAAGCCAATTATTTTTTCTTCACCAAACAGATGAAATATCAGGAAATTAATTATATGCCAAGTCCCGAATGGCAGGCGCTTCTTCTACCTGCAGACGAGTAGTACTCGCAGAACCCAAGATTGACCATGGCCAGCGCTGCTGGGTCAACTCTGACACACGGATTCACCGTCCCCCTCTCGTGTCTCATCAACGCAGGCCCTCTACAAAAGGCCAAGAAAAAGGAACCTGCCGTGCCCGTCGCGCTCGCGATATGGCTGTGGCCGGCAGCGACGATGCTCCAAGTCCAGCCACCAGAGGCCATGGCGGCACCGTGCGCCTCCTCGGCTACGGACCCCGGACGCCCACGCCGCAACTCACCGAGCGCCTCCTCGACGACAAGCCGCAGCAGCGACCGCACTGCTGCGTCGAGGAGGAGCTCCCCTCCTTCTGGCGCTGGAAGCCGAGCGACCGCGGCCACGTGGACTGGGCCTCCGTCCGCCGGACGTGCAAGGAGTGGATCAAGAACCCCATGAACGTGGCGCTGCTCCTGTGGCTGCTCTGCGTCGGCGTCTCCGGCGGCATGCTCGTGCTCCTCCTCCTCGGCCTGCTCGACAGCGCGTTCCAGGGGACGGCCGACAGGAACCGCTGGATCGAGATCAACAACCAGGTCCTCAACGCGCTCTTCACGCTCATGAGCCTGTACCAGCACCCTGCCCTCTGCCACCACCTCTTCCTGCTCTGCCGCTGGCGCCCGGCCGACGCCGCCGAGCTCCGCGCCGCCTACTGCAAGGAGGGCGCCGCCGCCGCGCCGCGCCACGGGGACCGCGCGCACGTGGCCGTCGTCGTCGCGCTGCTGCACCTCACCGTGCTGTGCCAGTACGTGCTGTGCGGCCTCTACTGGGGCTACACCAGGACCACGCGCCCGGAGCTCGCCGAGGACGGCTTCTTCGCGCTGGGCATCCTAGCGCCGGTCGCCGCCGCGGTGTACACCGTGTGCAGCCCGTTGGGTAAAGGCGACCGGTGCCACGACCTCGCCTCCTGCTCCGTTCCAGCCTCGACAAAGGCGCAGCCCACGCCCACTGGGCACGTCGTGCTGGAGCCGGACTGGGCCGGCGGCATGCTCGACTGCGGCGGCGGCGACGCGGCGGCCGGGTGCCTCTCCCTGTCGTGCACGTTCTGCGTCTTCGGGTGGAACATGGAGAGGCTGGGCCTGGGCAACGCGTACGTGCACGCCGTCACGTTCGCGCTCCTGTGCTTCGCGCCGCTCTGGGTGCTGGGCGTCTCGGCGCTGCACATCCACAGCCACGTCGTCGGCGACGCCGTGGGCGGCGCCGGCGTGCTACTCTGCGCGTGCGGCCTGCTGTACGGCGGCTACTGGCGGATACAGATGCGGAGGAGGTTCGGGCTCCCAGGGACCACGGCGTGCTGCGGCTCCAAGTCGCTGACGGACTACGCGCGGTGGCTCTTCTGCTGGCCCTGCGCGCTGGCGCAGGAGGTCCGCACGGCGAGCATGTACCACGTCGACGGCGAGGTCTTCTACTCGAAGACCGTTGACCACGACGATCTCCACGCCGACAGCGGGAAGCGGTGGCTCGCGGTGTCCAAGCATCGTGACGTTTTTAGTGCAGCGGACACGGTTGCAGTGTCACAGCAGTCGGCGGCAAGTGGTCATCGTCTGGTTGTCATTCATGACGAAACGACCATCATGGCTCCACCTGTTCAGGTCGTGGTTGTGCAGGTGGAAGACAAGTGCAGTGTTGTTCGTCACGGGGAGACGAGCGGTTCTTCTTCTTCTATTTCGACATCGGCGAGCGAGGAAGAGGACGTGTCCTTTTTGGAGTCGAACCGAGAAATGCTGGAAGATGATGCTGATCGTAGTACGTCGTCTGATGGGAGCTGGAGAGTGGAGAAAGTGAAGAGACTGATCAATATGGTCACCCTGGTGTCTCTGCTCATTCTTTTGTACACAAGGGGAATTATTCTGTAGAGAAGCAGTGGAATTAAGGATGTGTTGTTCTAGATGCTATTTCTCCACTTCTGTTGCTGAAAACAGGATCACAGTGTAGGTTTTGTATAGGGAACTAGTGAAGCACCATGCAATTTTTGAAAGTAAACTCATTCTTATACAGCTTGTTCTGTCTGTCTCTTTCGGCTTAGTCAGTGTGAATGCATGTCCTTGTGTTTCAGGAACTGATTTTTCAATGGTACGACGATCTGCAAGCATATGAATTGTTTCTCTGAAGAAAAAACAAAGATATAGGCTAAATTGATGTATCAATGGTTTCTATCCCTTTGTCCGAACTTCTCGCGACAATGTTGAAATGGCAAGTAGCCTAAGAGAGAGAAATGCTCATGCCACATGATGATCCTGGATTTTTTCTTTCCTGCACCTATCCGTGGTAATTCCTTAAAGAACAGAGTAGAGCGAAAATCTGAAGATCTTCAGAATTAACGGCATACTGAAGTTCAAGTCTCACATGGTGTGCTGAAAGCACCTACTACTATATGTTTCCTTCTTTTTTGTTTGGATGTCCTGATTACTTTTTTTTTGCATAACAAGTCGAGATAGCATCCACACTAATGATGTATCTGACAGAATGGTCTTTCTCGGTTTCTCCCATATATTTGGACGTACCTTTGTCCAGCCTCAATCAAGTCTGAACGGCCGTCCCGTGCAGCCTCAAACTGAATATTGACAGCATGCCAAAGTTGATCCACTGATGATATGATGCATCAACCAGTCAGTATCTTCATCAGCAATGCAGGTGCTTCATATCTACTGAACCTGAATTGAACTGGTCCATTCACTGTGCCTGCCCGTCTTGACTTTCCGGTGCTGAAATCTTCTGACGGCTTCAAGCACCAGCAACAAGACCAGGTTCAAGTTTCTGCTTTAGCAGCAACCTGCCAATTTTGACGTACTTCACTCTTCTCCCAGAAACTAGCAATCCCTTTCGTTACAGTTAATATCTCTCTTAACCAAATCAGATCAAGCAGCAACGTGTATATATACTATATGCTAAACACCTGCAACTAGTAGCTTCAGATCAAGGAAGCGTGAGGGATCACCCTCGCAGCTCTCCTCTGACTGACAAGGAGAAGCTCTGCAACCATGGAGTCACACGAGACATCAAGCAAACAAATCCAACGCCATGGCAAGGCCAGGAAGGAGAGGTTCCTGGACTTCCTTAGGGCGGCGCCTTCCAAGGACCTATGGCTGCAGCGCTTCGGCGTCACCGTGACCGCCCCACACGCCTTCCTCCGCCGCGTCGCCACCGTCGGCTACGTGCCGGCAGCCTACGCCCGCTTCTTCCCCCTCCGCGCGCCGGCGGCGTTCGTGCGCGGCGTGGACTGGCGCGCCCTGCGCGCCCGGTGCAAGGCCTGGGCGAGGCGGCCCACGAACGCGGCGCTGCTCGTCTGGCTGGCCTTCGTCGCCGCGGGCGTCGCGTTCGTCTTCCTGCTTATGACGGGGGCGCTCGACTCCGCCGTGCCCGACGCGGCCCGGCGGCGGCGCTGGACGGAGGTCGCCAACCAGGTGCTCAACGCGCTCTTCACCGTCATGTGCGTGTACCAGCACCCGCGGCTCTGCCACCACCTCGCGCTCCTGCTCCGCTGGTGGCGCGACGACGCCGCCGCCGCCGAGCTCCGCGCCGTCTACTGCAAGAACGCCGCCGGCACGAGGCGGGAGCGCCTCCACGTCGCCGTCGTGCTGCTGCTGCTCCACGCCACGTGCTTCGCGCAGTACGCCTACTGCGCGCTCTTCTGGGCGTTCAGCAGCGACACGCGCCCCGACTGGGCCGTCAACTTCTGCATGGCGTTCGGGCTCGCCGCCCCCGTCGCCGCCGCGCTCTACATGGTCTACGGACCGCTCGGCAGAAGGATCGTGCAGCTCCCGGCGGCGGCGGCGGCGGACACCGGAGACGACGAGGCCGTCGCGGTGATGGCCGCCGATGAGGCGCGGTACACCGGTGGCAGAGTGGCGGTCGCCAGGCCGGAGTGGGCCGGCGGGCTGTTCGACCTCGCCGACGACCCGACGGTAGCGGCGCTGTCCCTGACGTGCACGTTCTGCATGTTCGGGTGGAACATGGAGCGCATGGGCATGGGCAATATGTACGTGCACGTCTTCACGTTCGCACTCCTCTGCGCCGCGCCCGTGCTGGTGTTCGCGGTCGCCGCGCTTAACATCCACGACGCCACGCTGGGGTTCCTCGTCGGCGCCACGGGCGCGCTGCTCTCCGTGCTGGGCCTCACGTACGGGGGCTTCTGGCGCGCGCAGATGCGCAGGCGCTTCAGCCTGCCGGCCGACCGGTCCATGTGCGGCGGCCGGCCAGCCGCGGCGGACTACGCCAAGTGGCTGCTCTGCGCGCCGTGCGCGCTGGCGCAGGAGGTCAGGACGGGCAACCTATACGACGTGGAGGATGGCAGCTTGTACCACGTGAGGGGCAGCGACGAGGACGCGTTGGAGGAGGAGAAGCCTGGAATGGCGCCTCTAGAGAGGGAGGGGTGCGTCGCGCCAGCGCCATTGACGGCCGACAAGACACGCGCTGGTCGTGTTGAGTGTGTAGTTACCGTTAAACCTCCGGCGCCGCTGAGGATAATGAGAGGTGAATAAGTGAACATGCACAAATGTACAAAAGGTGATTTAATGCGCTTTGGCTTTTCTTTAGTTCTTTTATTTCCAGTGTTTTGCACACCAATGTTATTGCAACTGTACTTCCTCTCTCTTTCAAATTACAATCCGCCCTAATTTTACCTTAATTAAACTAATCTGTTCATGACATTTTTATATAAAAATCATATTATATTATTGTAGATAAGTCTAAATAAGTCTTGATAGACAGTAGATTTAAATATTTTAAGGCCTCTTTTAGAATAAAAGATTATTTAATGAATCATATGTTTTTTCAGTGTTTTTAAATGATTTTTGTTACATTTATGTTCCATTTCTATAAAATTCCCACATTCAGAGGGATTAGTTAGTTTCCCATATGTTATGATATAGGTATACATTGCTTAAATAAGATATTTATTAAATATGATCTAAACTTATAGATTTCTATATCACACCAAAATAAAGACAATTAGGGACCAGGAGAGGGTTAGCACATCTACCAGCGACACGCCTCTAGATCGAGTCAAACCAATGCTGAGTTATACGTGCAGAATTGGACATTGGCAACTTCTCATCATGTGAAACCTAGCATTTTTCTATTCATATTGTCCTATTGTAGCTGTTGTTCACTGCCTCTTTGTTTTCTTCCTTAACTAGTTGTTTTAGCTTTCATCTTTAAAAGGAGAGATTAGTTCTAACCGGACATTTTTCATTATGAGGGCACCCTTGAATTACTATAATTTTATTGAAGTCTTCTTGTTTTTTCCTCCTTCCCTAAGGCCTCATTTGGTAGGACTCTTTCTCTACGAGCTCCACCCTAATTCCTCTAAAAACAGCTCCCTCCTTATATTCAGGAAGAGTAGTAGAAAGAGCACTCTGTTTGGTTGAAAACATATTTTCTTCTGCAACTTCTCTTACGATGTAGCGTCGACGAGTTGATAGAAAAATATGGGAGGAGTTGATAGAAGCTCCTTTTTCGGGCTACCAGCTGCTGTTGTTTTTTAGAGGATCTCTTTCTTTTCTAGAAAGAACCCATCAACCCATCAAAGAACCTCCCCTTTGGTTGATTTTTTCAAGGTGATGTCGGAGAAGCCCTTACCAAAGGAGGCCTAAAAGAGAGAGGCGGAAGGTTGGAGACTGCGGAAAGAGGCTAAAAGTTTAGCTGATCTATAGATCTCGGCAGCTGTTGGGGCGAAGGCGAAGACGCCACCCTTCGCTCGATGCCTTCGCCGGTCTCGCTGCACCAACAGAGACAAGACGACTGGCAGACTTTACCCTTTGTCCCACGCGTCGCAGGACGAAGGCCTATGACGAGGTCGTCTCATCCCGCGGCCTCGTCCAACATGGAGGCCCACGCGTGATCCGGCCCATTGTAACAGGCCCTGCGTGGCCGCTACGCATTACGGGCCTAATTTGTAAAGGCTTCCCTGTAATTACAGTCTGTAACCCTGCTTTATGGGAATATTCCGGGGATAATCTGGGCGCCTGAGGGCACATACGTCCTTAACTCAAGATGCTGGGCACTCAGGCACCTATAAATAACCCCGCACAGTGCCCTTGAGAGGCTGGATGACAGAGCAATCGCCTTCCTAAGCTAAAACCTTGTTCGCGTAACTTTCACTCCCCCGTTGGATCATCTTGCACGGAGCGCAAGTTCCAACAACAGCATATTAGCTAATGGCTGCAAGTTAATTGTCTTGTAGGATTTAGAGGGTGTTTGGTTAGAGGGACTAAAAATTAGTCTCTAGTTTTTAGTACTATTTAGTCTCTTTTTTGTCAAACACTAGGACTAAAATGATTTAGTCTTTAGTTCTTCACATATGTGCTAAAAGGGACTAAACCATATTAAATTCATATTTACCCCTCATTTAGTTCAATTGTACTAATAGCAGGAGAATGTTAAAGACCATTTTAGTCTTCTTATGAGTCATTTAGTATATTCTTACTATTTTTAGCCCCTAGAACCAAACATGTTAGGGAATAAACTTTAGTCTCCTAACTAAACTTTAGTCCCTAGACTAAAGAAACCAAACATGGCCTAATATTATGGCTTTGTTCTGTCCACTCAGAACCTGGTTGAATATGTTAAGGTCCCATTTGGTTTGTGAAAGGGAATTAGGCTTACACCTAGTTCCTATATAATTTTGGTGGTTGAATTGCCCAACACAAATCTTTGGACTAACTAGTTTGTTCCAGTGTATAAGTTATACAGGTGTTAAAGGTTCACACATAGCCAATAAAAAGACCAAGTGTTGAGTTCAAACAAAGGGCAAAGAGGCAACCGAAGGCTCCTCTGGTCTGGCGCACCGGACTGTCCGGTGTGCCACCGGACAGTGTCCGGTGCACCAGAGGACTCTCACTCCAACTCTTCACCTTCGGGAAAATCCAGAGCCAGCGCGCTATAATTCACCGGACTGTCCGGTGTACACCGGACAGTGTCCGGTGCTCCACAGAGGCGCGGCTCAAGAACTCGCCAGTCTCGGGAAATTCACGAAGGCTGCTCCGCTATAATTCACCGGACATGTCCGGTGTGCACCGGACTGTCCGGTGCATCCTCGGAGCAACGGCTACTTCGCGCCAACGGTTACCTGCGACGGCATTCAATGCGCGCCAGTGCGCGCAGGAGTCAGAGTCGCCCATACTGGCGCACCGGACAGTGAACAGTGCATGTCCGGTGCGCCACCGGACATCAAGGCGGGCCCAGAAGTCAGAACTCCAACGGTCAGATTCCAACGGCACTGATGACATGGCGGGGGCACCGGACATGTCCGGTGCGCCATCGAGCAGACAGCCTCCACCAACGGTCAAGTTGGTGGTTGGGGCTATAAATACCCCAACCACCCCACCATTCATTGCATCCAAGTTTTCCACTTCTCAACCTCTTACAAGAGCTAGGCATTCAATTCTAGACACACCAAAGAGATCAAATCCTCTCCAATTCCACACAAGGCTTTAGTGATTAGCGAGAGAGATTTGCCGTGTTCTTTTGAGCTCTTGCGCTTGGATTGCTTCTTTTCTTTCTCACTTGTTCTTGTGATCAAAACTCCATTGTAATCAAGGCAAGAGGCACCAATTATGTGGTGGCCCTTGCGGGGAAGTTTTGTTCCCAGCTTTGATTTGAGAAGAGAAGCTCACTCGGTCCGAGGGATCGTTTGAGAGAGGGAAGGGTTGAAAGAGACCCGGCCTTTGTGGCCTCCTCAACGGGGAGTAGGTTTGCGAGAACCAAACCTCGGTAAAACAAATCCGCGTGTCACACTCTTCATTTGCTTGCGATTTGTTTTGCACCCTCTCTCGCGGACTCGTTTATATTTCTAACGCTAACCCGACTTGTAGTTGTGTTTATATTTGTAAATTTCAGTTTCGCCCTATTCACCCCCCCTCTAGGCGACTATCAATTAGTATCAGAGCCTGGTGCTTCATTAGAGCCTAACCGCTCGAAGTGATGTCGGGAGATCACGCCAAGAAGGAGATGGAGACCGGCGAAAAGCCCACTACAAGCCACGGGAGCACTTCATCGGAAGAGTCCCGCACCAAGAGGAAGGAGAAGAAGAAGAGCTCCTCCAACAAAGGGAAGGAGAAGAAATCTTCTTCTCACCACAAATAGAAGAAGGAGAGATCTTCCTCTCACAAGCCGCATCGGAGTGGGGACAAGCACAAGAGGATGAGGAAAGTGGTCTATTACGAGACCGACACTTCATCAACATCTACCTCCGGCTCCGACGCGGCATCCGTCACTTCTAAGCGCCAAGAGCGCAAGAAGTATAGTAAGATCCCCCTACGCTACCCTCGCATTTCTAAATATACACCTTTACTTTCCGTCCCATTAGGCAAACCACCAACTTTTGATGGTGAAGATTATGCTAGGTGGAGTGATCTAATGCGATTTCATCTAACCTCGCTCCACAAAAGTATATGGGATGTTGTTGAGTTTGGTGCACAGATACCGTCCGTAGGGGATGAAGACTATGATGAGGATGAGGTGGCCCAAATCGAGCACTTCAACTCTCAAGCAACAACAATACTCCTCGCCTCTTTAAGTAGAGAGGAGTATAACAAAGTTCAAGGGTTGAAAAGCGCCAAGGAGGTTTGGGATGTGCTCAAAACCGCGCACGAGGGAGATGAGCTCACAAAGATCACCAAGCGGGAAACGATCGAGGGGGAGCTCGGTCGGTTCCGGCTTCGCAAAGGGGAAGAGCCACAACACATGTACAACCGGCTCAAGACCTTGGTGAACCAAGTGCGCAACCTCGGGAGCAAGAAGTGGGACGACCACGAAATGGTTAAGGTTATTCTAAGATCTCTCATTTTCCTTAACCCCACTCAAGTTCAATTAATTCGTGGTAATCCTAGATATACTAAAATGACCCCCGAGGAAGTTATCGGGAATTTTGTAAGTTTTGAGTGCATGATCGAAGGCTCGAGGAAGATCAACGAGCTTGATGATCCCTCCACATCCGAAGCTCAACCCGTCGCATTCAAGGCGACGGAGGAAAAGAAGGAGGAATCTACACCAAGTCGACAACCAATAGACACCTCCAAGCTCGATAATGAGGAAATGGCGCTCGTCATCAAGAGCTTCCGCCAAATCCTCAAGCAAAGGAGAGGGAAAGACTACAAGTCCCGCTCCAAGAAGGTTTGCTACAAGTGTGGTAAGCCCGGTCACTTTATTGCTAAATGTCCATTATCAAGTGACAGTGATAGGGATAACGACAAGAAGGGCAAGAGGAGAGAAAAGAAGAAGTACTACAAGAAAAGGGACGGCGATGCCCATGTTTGTCGGGAGTGGGATTCCGACGAAAGCTCTAGCGACTCCTCCAACGACGAGGACGCCGCCAACATCGCCGTCACCAAGGGACTCCTCTTCCCCAACGTCGGCCACAAATGCCTCATGGCAAAGGACGGCAAAAAGAAGGTAAAATCAAGATCCTCCACTAAATATGAAACCTCTAGTGATGAGGATAATGCTAGTGATGAGGAAGATAATTTGCGTACCCTTTTTGCTAACCTTAACATGGAACAAAAGGAAAAATTAAATGAACTGATTAGTGCCATCCATGAGAAGGATGATCTCTTGGACTCCCAAGAGGACTTCCTAATCAAGGAAAATAAAAAACACGTTAAAGTTAAAAATGCTTATGCTCTAGAAGTAGAAAAATGTCAAAAATTATCTAGTGAGCTAAGCACTTGCCGTGAGATGATTGACAACCTTAGGAATGAAAATGCTAGTTTAAATGCTAAGGTTGATTCACATGTTTGTAGTGTTTCAATTCCCAATCCTAGAGATAATAATGATGATTTGCTTGCTAGGATTGAAAAATTGAACATTTCTCTTGCTAGCCTTAGAGTAGAAAATGAAAATTTAATTGCTAAGGCTAAGGATTTTGATATTTGCAATGTTACTATTTCCAACCTTCGAAGTGAGAATGATATATTACATGCTAAGGTTGTTGAATTAAAATCATGCAAACCCTCTATATCTAATGTTGAGCATGTTTCTATTTGTACTAGATGTAGAGATATTGATGTTAATGCTATTCATGATCACATGACTTTAATTAAACAACAAAATGATCATATAGCATTATTAGATGCTAAAATTGCCGAGCATAACTTAGAAAATGAAAAATTTAAATTTGCTAGAAGTATGCTCTATAATGGGAGACGCCCTGGCATCAAGGATGGCATTGGCTTCCAAAGGGGAGACAAGGTCAAACTTAATGCCCCTCCTAAGAACTTGTCTAACTTTGTTAAGGGCAAGGCTCCCATGCCTCAGGATAACGAGGGTTACATTTTGTACCCTGCCGGTTATCCCGAGAGCAAAATTAGGAGAACTCATTCTAGGAAGTCTCACTCTGGCCCTAACCATGCTTTTATGTATAAGGGTGAGACATCTAGCTCTAGGCAACCAACCCATGCCAAGTTGCCTAGAAAGAAAACTCCTATTGCATCAAATGATCATAGCATTTCTTTTAAAACTTTTGATGCATCTTATGTTTTGACTAACAAATCCGGCAAAGTAGTTGCCAAGTTTGTTGGGGGCAAACACAAGGACTCCAAGACTTGTGTTTGGGTACCCAAAGTTCTTGTTTCTAATGCCAAAGGACCCAAAACCGTTTGGGTACCTAAAGTCAAGAACTAAAATTGTTTTGTAGGTTTATGCATCCGGGGGCTCAAGTTGGATACTCGACAGCGGGTGCACAAACCACATGACAGGGGAGAAAAAGATGTTCTCCTCATATGATAAAAACCAAGATCCCCAAAGAGCGATCACATTCGGGGATGGAAATCAAGGTTTGGTCAAAGGTCTTGGTAAAATTGCTATATCTCCTGACCATTCTATCTCAAATGTTTTTCTTGTAGATTCACTAGACTACAATTTGCTTTCCGTATCCCAATTATGCAAAATGGGCTACAACTGTCTCTTTACTGATGTAGGTGTCACTGTCTTTAGAAGAAGTGATGATTCAATAGCATTTAAGGGTGTGTTAGAGGGTCAGCTATACTTAGTAGATTTTGATAGAGCTGAACTCGACACATGCTTAATTGCTAAGACTAACATGGGTTGGCTCTGGCATCGCCGACTAGCCCATGTTGGGATGAAGAATCTTCATAAGCTTCTAAAGGGAGAACACAATTTAGGATTAACAAATGTTCATTTTGAGAAAGACAGGATTTGTAGCGCATGCCAGGCAGGGAAGCAAGTCGGAGCCCATCATCCACACAAGAACATCATGACAACCGACAGGCCACTGGAGCTCCTACACATGGATCTATTCGGCCCGATTGCTTACATAAGCATCGGCGGGAGTAAGTATTGTCTTGTAATAGTGGATGATTATTCTCGCTTCACTTGGGTATTCTTTTTACAGGAAAAATCTCAAACCCAAGAGACCTTAAAGGGATTCTTGAGAAGGGCTCAAAATGAGTTCGGCTTAAGGATTAAGAAAATAAGAAGCGACAACGGGACGGAGTTCAAAAACTCTCAAATCGAAGGCTTTCTTGAGGAGGAGGGCATCAAGCATGAGTTATCTTCTCCCTACATGCCACAACAAAATGGTGTAGTGGAGAGGAAGAATCAAACTCTATTGGACATGGCAAGAACCATGCTTGATGAGTACAAGACTTCGGATCGGTTTTGGGCCGAGGCGGTCAACACCGCTTGCTACGCCATCAACCGGTTGTATCTACACCGAATCCTCAAGAAGACATCCTATGAACTCCTAACCGGTAAAAAGCCCAACATTTCATATTTTAGAGTTTTTGGTAGCAAATGCTTTATTCTTATTAAAAGAGGTAGAAAATCTAAATTTGCTCCTAAAACTGTAGAAGGCTTTTTACTTGGTTATGACTCAAACACAAGGGCATATAGGGTCTTTAACAAGTCCACTGGACTAGTTGAAGTCTCATGTGACGTTGTGTTTGATGAAACTAACGGCTCTCAAGTAGAGCAAGTTGATCTTGATGAGATAGGTGATGAAGAGGCTCCATGCATCGCGCTAAGGAACATGTCCATTGGGGATGTGTGTCCTAAGGAATCCGCCAAAAGCACAAGATCAACCTTCCTCCTCCACGCAAGCATCTCCACCAACTCAAAATGAGGATGAAGCTCAAGTTGATGAAGTAGAAGATCAAGCAATTGAGTCACCTCAAGATGATGGCAATGATCAAGGGGGAGATGCAAATGAGGAAGACAAGGAGGAAGAGGAACAAAGGCCGCCACACCCAAGAGTCCACCAAGCAATCCAACGAGATCACCCCGTCGACACCATCCTCGGCGACATTCATAAGGGGGTAACCACTAGATCTCGTGTTGCACATTTTTGTGAACATTACTCGTTTGTTTCCTCTATTGAGCCACACAGGGTAGAGGAAGCACTTCAAGATTCGGATTGGGTGGTGGCGATGCAAGAGGAGCTCAACAACTTCACTAGGAATGAGGTATGGCATTTAGTTCCACGTCCTAACCAAAATGTTGTAGGAACCAAATGGGTCTTCCGCAACAAACAAGACGAGCATGGTGTGGTGACAAGGAACAAAGCTCGACTCGTGGCCAAGGGGTATTCACAAGTCGAAGGTTTGGATTTTGGTGAAACCTATGCACCCGTAGCTAGGCTTGAGTCAATTCGTATATTATTGGCCTATGCTACTTACCATGGCTTCAAGCTTTATCAAATGGACGTGAAGAGTGCCTTCCTCAATGGACCAATCAAAGAGGAGGTCTATGTTGAGCAACCTCCCGGCTTTGAAGACAGTGAGTATCCTAACCATGTCTATAGGCTCTCTAAGGCGCTTTATGGGCTCAAGCAAGCCCCAAGAGCATGGTATGAATGCCTTAGAGATTTCCTTATTACAAATGGCTTCAAAGTCGGCAAGGCCGATCCTACTTTTTTCACTAAAACTCTTGACAATGATTTGTTCGTATGCCAAATTTACGTTGATGATATTATATTTGGGTCTACTAACGAATCTACATGTGAAGAATTTAGTAGGATCATGACACAAAAGTTCGAGATGTCTATGATGGGGGAGTTGAAGTACTTCTTAGGATTTCAAGTGAAACAACTCCAGGAGGGCACCTTCCTAAGCCAAACGAAGTATACTCAAGATATTCTAAGCAAGTTTGGGATGAAGGATGCCAAGCCCATCAAGACACCCATGGGAACCAATGGGCATCTCGACCTCGACACGGGAGGTAAGTCCGTGGATCAAAAGGTATACCGGTCGATGATAGGTTCATTACTCTATTTATGTGCATCTCGACCAGATATTATGCTTTCCGTATGCATGTGTGCAAGATTTCAATCCGACCCTAAGGAATCCCACCTTACGGCCGTAAAACGAATCTTGAGATATTTGGCTTATACTCCTAAGTTTGGGCTTTGGTACCCTCGGGGATCCACATTTGATTTGATTGGTTATTCGGATGCCGACTGGGCGGGGTGTAAGATTAATAGGAAGAGCACATCGGGGACTTGCCAGTTCTTGGGAAGATCCTTGGTGTCTTGGGCTTCAAAGAAGCAAAATTCGGTCGCTCTTTCTACCGCCGAAGCCGAGTATATTGCCGCAGGTCATTGTTGCGCGCAACTACTTTGGATGAGGCAAACCCTGCGGGACTACGGTTACAAATTAACCAAAGTCCCTTTGCTATGTGATAATGAGAGTGCAATCAAAATGGCCGACAATCCCGTCGAGCATAGCCGCACTAAGCACATAGCCATTCGGTATCATTTTCTTAGGGATCACCAACAAAAGGGAGATATCGAGATTGCTTACATTAATACTAAAGATCAATTAGCCGATATCTTTACCAAGCCACTTGATGAACAAACTTTTACCAAACTTAGGCATGAGCTCAATATTCTTGATTCTAGAAATTTCTTTTGCTAACTTGCACACATAGCTCATGAATATACCTTTGATCATGTTTCTTTCATATGCTATGACTAATGTGTTTTCAAGTCTATTTCAAACCAAGTCATAGGTGTATTGAAAGGGAATTGGAATCTTCGGCGAAGACAAAGGCTTCCACTCCGCAACTCATCCTTCGCCGTCACTCCGAGCCGCTCTTTATCCTAGGGGGAGAGAGCAAAGCAAAAGGACTCCTGCTTTGGTATACTCTTCACTCTTTTAGTTATGACCAAAGGAGGAGAAAGTAATCTTTAGGGCTCTAATGATTCCGTTTTTGGCGATTCATGCCAAAGGGGGAGAAAGGTTGAGCCCAAAGCAAAAGGACCGCACCACCAACTAATTTTAAAATATAATTTTCAATTGCCAATTTGGTATCTTCTTGTGTTCAAAAAGGGGAGAAAGTAGTATTTCAAAATTGATTCATCAAAACCCTCTTGAACACTAAGAGGAGGATTTTATTTAGGGGGAGTAGTTTTGTTTAGTCAAAGGAAAAGCATTTGAAACAAGGGGAGAAAATTTCAAATCTTGAAAATGCTTTGCAAACTCTTATTCATTTACCTTTGACTATTTGCAAAAGAACTTTGAAAAGATTTACAAAAGATTTTGCAAAAAAAAACATGTGGTGCAAGCGTGGTCCAAAATGTTGAAGATGAAGAAACAATCCATGCATATCTTGTAAGTATTTATATTGGCTCAATTCCAAGCAACCTCTGCACTTATATTATGCAAACTAGTTCAATTATGCATTTTTATATTTGCTTTGGTTTGTGTTGGCATCAATCACCAAAAAGGGGGAGATTGAAAGGGAATTAGGCTTACACCTAGTTCCTATATAATTTTGGTGGTTGAATTGCCCAACACAAATCTTTGGACTAACTAGTTTGTTCCAGTGTATAAGTTATACAGGTGTTAAAGGTTCACACATAGCCAATAAAACGATCAAGTGTTGAGTTCAAACAAAGGGCAAAGAGGCAACCGAAGGCTCCTCTGGTCTGGCGCACCGGACTGTCCGGTGTGCCACCGGACAGTGTCCGGTGCACCACCGGACAGTGTCCGGTGCACCAGAGGACTCCCACTCCAACTCTTCACCTTCGGGAAAATCCAGAGCCGGCGCGCTATAATTCACCGGACTGTCCGGTGTACACCGGACAGTGTCCGGTGCTCCACAGAGGCGCGGCTCAAGAACTCGCCAGTCTCGGGAAATTCACGAAGGCTGCTCCGCTATAATTCACCGGACATGTCCGGTGTGCACCGGACTGTCCGGTGCATCCTCGGAGCAACGACTACTTCGCGCCAACGGCTACCTGCGACGGCATTCAATGCGCGCCAGTGCGCGCAGGAGTCAGAGTCGCCCATACTGGCGCACCGGACAGTGAACAGTGCATGTCTGGTGCGCCACCGGACATCAAGGCGGGCCCAGAAGTCAGAACTCCAACGGTCAGATTCCAACGACACTGATGACATGGCGGGGGCACCGGACATGTCTGGTGTGCACCGGACTGTCCGGTGCGCCATCGAGCAGACAGCCTCCACCAACGGTCAAGTTGGTGGTTGGGGCTATAAATACCCCAACCACCCCACCATTCATTGCATCCAAGTTTTCCACTTCTCAACCTCTTACAAGAGCTAGGCATTCAATTCTAGACACACCAAAGAGATCAAATCCTCTCCAATTCCACACAAGGCTTTAGTGATTAGCGAGAGAGATTTGCCGTGTTCTTTTGAGCTCTTGCGCTTGGATTGCTTCTTTTCTTTCTCACTTGTTCTTGTGATCAAAACTCCATTGTAATCAAGACAAGAGGCACCAATTGTGTGGTGGCCCTTGCGGGGAAGTTTTGTTCCCAGCTTTGATTTGAGAAGATAAGCTCACTCGGTCCGAGGGATCGTTTGAGAGAGGGAAGGGTTGAAAGAGACCCGGCCTTTGTGGCCTCCTCAACGGGGAGTAGGTTTGCGAGAACCGAACCTCGGTAAAACAAATCCGCGTGTCACACTCTTCATTTGCTTGCGATTTGTTTTGCACCCTCTCTCGCGGACTCGTTTATATTTCTAACGCTAACCCGGCTTATAGTTGTGTTTATATTTGTAAATTTCAGTTTCGCCCTATTCACCCCCCTCTAGGCGACTATCAGTTTGATGGACTAAAAATTAGTCCCTGCATTTTAGTCTCATTTAGTTCCTCAATTGCCAAACGTTAGGACTAAAACAGGGACTAAATTGCTTTAGTCCCTAGTCCCTCGAGATGTGGCTAAAAGAGACTAAACCATATTAATTCCACATTTGTCCCTTATTTAGTTCAATTGTACTAATAACAGGAGAATGTTAAAGGCCATTTTAGTTTTCTTATGAGTCATTTAGTATATTCTTACTAATTTTAGTCTTAAAACCAAACATGTTATGGACTAAACTTTAGCCCCCTAACTAAACTTTAGTCCCTAGACTAAAGAAACCAAACATGGCATAAGTCTAACTAGCATATGCTTGAATAATTTTTTGGCAACCTAGTGCCATCTGATGCTGCCTTTTCTGAACTGAGTGGCCTGGTAATATGTTCTAGGCAACGGTGGGTTCATCCTCACTGTGATGGCAGATTATTATTTATCTATGTGTAAAAACCATCATGAAGTTATGGTTGTTGCTATGTCATATTTGGTTCGACAAGGAATCTTAAAAAAATATAAACTTAATAGCAATATAATATAATTTTATTGAAAACATTATACAATAAAAACAAAATATCTTAGATACTATTTGAAATTCAGAAGAATTGCGTAGATGGACCTTTGAACAACTCGAACAATAAGATTCGATTACATAACGTTAAACTAAAAGCCAACTTGAACCATAAGATTCTATTACATAAGGTTGAACCGAAAGCAAATGAGTATCCAATGAAAGAAAAGAAAAAAAATGACTTTATCTCGTTAATTATTGATGCGACAATGACCTACTTCATATTCATCAAGCAAAACATTCAGTTATTGATAGATAGAAAAAATCATAGGATGCGTTTTCATATATTACTTAAATATTGCGTATGTCGGAGCAAGATCATATCCACTGCGGTACAGTTCTAGCTAAGTTAGACAGGGACACCATACTTAGGAATAAAGTTTTTAGATATACCCTGTCAAGAAACATGGCAAAAATGTTTTCGCTATGTACTCTATATTTTTGGAATGGAGTATGTACATATACATTGTCAACATACATGACAAAAACATCTTAAAATCTAGAACAAAGAAAATATATAATATTTGGATTCATAAATCACATACATGTTCCTGGTTTCTCTTCAAACGGGCGCATCCTGCCCAAAGGGGCAGGACCTATTTTTTATATTTTATTATGTCAAGATGAAGTTTGTGTCTGAAATTTTGAAAAAAAAAATAATAATAACTGAGGAAGCTGTATTAAATAGGCCCAGTAAATCTTAAATCCTCAAAACTTATGGAATTAACGTGTTGGGTCATACCCACCTTAATTCATAAAAGTTGAAGCCCACGTCGGTCCACGAACACAAGACTGCCCTTCTTCTCCAACCTTCCCCTACAAGCTTGCACATCTCCGCCTCCTCGCTCCTCTTCCCGCTCTCCGAATCCACCGCTCTCCCCACTTTCCGCGACCCCGACGATGAGCCCCCCCAAAAGCGCTGCGAGGCCCCCGGCATCCCTGACGAGCCCGAAGACCGGCGCTAACAAACGGCAGCGGAAGGCGGCGTCGGCGGTGCCGCTGGGCGACATCACCAACCTCCTAGTCCTCGCTGAGTCCCCGACCCCGAGCAAGCCCAGGAGGACAGCACGCCGGGCCCTCCCCGCTACCTCTGACGTCTCCGCGGTCTCCTCCACCTGCTCCTCCTCCGCCTCCGTCACGCCCGCGCCCAAGCCTTCCTCCGCCGCTGGTGAGTGAAGCTACGGCACCGCTTTGGCGCTTTGTGCTCGATTCGCTGCAACCGGCTGTGGTAGGATGGTAGTGGCATGTCTTCGTCCTCATTGGGCTGGGATTTCTAATTCTGGTACCTCCTCTTCGTTTGCAGTCTTCGAGGAGGAGCACAGCGTGGTCAAATCGCCAACCATCTCCACAGTTCACCGCAGGACCACTGGGGCTCAAGAGAGGTGTAGGAGGAACCCCGCCTCCGCCAACAACAAGGGCAAGGAACCGGTCGCTGCCACGGCGAGCTGCCCCCCGCTTGGGAAATCTGCAAGGACCCACAGCAGGTGGGATTACTTTACTTGCCTGGTTCCAGTACATGTCATCTGCGCTGGTGTATGTTCAATTCAGCCTCATCAGTGTTGGTGTCTCTCGCTGTGAGGCTGTACAGTTGATTGTGATTGGGAACTTGTCACAGTTGATTGTGATTGGGAACTTGTTAGCTTAGTAGTAGGTTCTTTTGTGGGTGATACAGACCTCCCCCGTTAGCATTGGCCAATTATCACTACCGTTGTCTTTAGTTTGTGTGCCAACTAGAAGCCAGATAAGTGCACCTATTTTTTTATTTCATGATGCACATTCCTGATTGCATGTGAGAATCATTATCTGTTGGTTGTTTCTTAAAAAGGGCACAATGGTATCTGTAACACCCTAAATCTAGCAAATGCAAACAAACCTATTTGAATTATTAAATTTCAGTAGAAAGGAAAAATACTTATGATTTCTAATAATATAATGGTAATATATATAAATCGAACAATTTCTTGATTAGATAAAATATTGTCAAGTGTTTGATGCATTCATGCCGAAACATATGTTTTGTTTGATTTGAACTTTGTGAAAAATCTCATTTTATAAAATAATAATGAATGGTTAAATTTTAAAGGCAATATGTATGTGGTATGTTAATAATTTTAGTTTGCAAGTATCTGTATGAATTCTATTTTGTTTAATTTTATCCCCTTATGTGAAGATCATTTTATTTAAATAATAGACTTTTCATAGAAAATTATATTTTCTGCGAAATAAATATTTATTTTGGTGCATATTATTTGTGGAATCATTCTTTTGAAAGGTATATAGTTATATACACGTGTATATTCTGAGAGCATAGGAAATACATTTGAAAATTGGAAAAAAACTGAACGTTGGCCCACTCAGCCAAAGCAGCGTCCCAGCTCCTCTTCATACCCTACATGAGACTATGACAGGTGGGCCCCGCCCAGGTAGTATTCTTCTCCTTCCTTGATTCCGTTCGTTTTCCAGTCCACGCGTTCAGCCGGCAAAGCGCCGCGCTCGACTGCAGTCTGTCCGTGCTTGCGAGTTCAAGTGTCGCCCCACTTCCTCGCCCTCTCACCTTCCGCAGTGCACACCGCCATGAATCGACGCCGCACCGACCCGCCCAGTTCGACCGAGCCGAAGCCGCGCCATGCACGCCCGACACCCGCGTCCATGCAGCTACCGTTTCTTAGCCACCATTAATGGAGATTAGAGCTGTCATTTCTCCCATAGGTGAATGCAGCGCTTAATTGATTATTAAATCCGTGTTAATTTGGTCCTAATTCCTCTCGTTCCCTCGCTTCCTCGCGCTCTTTGGATGTTGCCGCTGTCTGTTTCCCTCCCCTTTCTCCGCTACAACAGTTTCTTCTTTCGTTGCTCAAGTATTTCTCTGATTTACAGTGCCTTCAATAGCCATTACCTTCAATAGCCATTATATCGACGCCCCTCGGTCTCCCTCGCCAGCCTATAAAACCCCACGGAGCTCGCCTGCGTGGTATGCACCACACCTTGCGGCTGCTGCAACACTCGCCTTCACCACTCACCATCGTCTCCGTGTCGAGCTGCTGTCCTGCTTGTCACTGTCTGTGCCTTGCACCGTGCGACTGTTACACCAACCTCGCTGCTCGCCGTCGCCGGTCGGGACGTCGGCACCTCGTCGAAACTTCACGGAGCGTCGTGCCCTCGCTGTCGTCGTTCTTCATTGCATCGCCGCCTTGCCAAGTTCTACGCTCCGGATCCTTGTGTTGTATCGCGATATCTGGCCCCTGCTGTTTCTCGATGTGAGGTAAAAGAAATGTCCAAGTTTTTTTTTATACGCTACCTCCTATCATCTACGTTTAATTTTGAACTAACCACAGCTACAATTTTCCCCATTCTGAAATGTGCATGAGAGACTAAAATAATTATATATTAATTTGTTAACTTCATAAATTTATGTTAAACATTTGAAATTAATGTTTTCAATAATTTACATGTTTTCGCAGATGAATTTGAATTATGTTTGCTATAATCAATTTATGTGTATTCGATATCTAAGCAAATTAAATAATAATTTGTTAGTGCGTTAATCAGTTTAAATTTATAGTTGCAACAATTTACATGTTTTTGGAAATTAATTTGTATTATGTTTGTTGTAATGTGTAGTTCTTAAATTAAGAAATTAAAAAAAAAGAATTATAGCCTTATGTTTTTATAACAAAGGAAATAAGATATAATTATCTATAGTGGTATATGTATACAAAAGTGTAAATTTATTAGCTACCTCTCCTAGTCTACCTTTATTTATGTGTGGATCTATGTTAATGTTTATTATAAAATGTACATTTGGAAACCAAATTAGAGATGGCTTTGTTAGTTTCACAATTATGTTATAAACACATTTAATTAGTGATTTCAATAGTTCACATATTTTCTTAAATTGTTTTTTTAGATCATGTTATTATAATCAATTCATTTATAGATAATTAGATAAAGAAAAAGAGTGGATCACCTTTTTTGTAACAAAAACATTTAGATAAATAATTGCATGGTTATCTTTGCATAAAGTGTGTTCTAGATTTTAATCAAAGTTTTTTTATATGATTATAAGCATAAATATTGTTTATTCACGTTAAGAAAAGAATATAGTTTTCTAATAATGTTAGAATGACTTAATTAGGTGCTCACACCTCCATAATAAAGAAAGGATAGTTTATATTCTCGAACATAGTTTTCTTATTAATTAGATCATTTGTTGCCAATTGAAAATAACTTAATTAGTTTTCTAGGCATGATTAATCCATCCATCAAATTGAGTCCATATTATTTATATATACCACTTAGTTTTCCCTAAAGAATAAAATAAAATAATTAGTGTTCATATTCTTTTATAACCTAAAATGTTACTTTATATATTGACTTCGAATATAATAATATAGGCTATGTGTTTCTAATGAAATTAAAAGATAGTTATTTGTTTATTATCGTTTGCATGAAAATGCACTTAAGGCCCATAACCTAACTCATCTTAAATAGGTGATTAATAATATAATTATGACATTTTCACATAAAAAGTTGTTTAAGCTATTTATGAGACTTGTTATAAAAGTAATGTTTAATAATGTGTTTTATAACTCATTAACCTTAGATATATAACATATATCTTCTCTAAAAAGCTAAAAAGGTTTAATATTGTTATTACGTGTTTTATCATCTTATAAACCCTTTATCTTAGACGTATCGCGTATGACGTTTTATAAAAGATTAAAATTGATGAACGCAATATTTGTATATTTTAATTAAGATATTTTTAAGCTCATGTCTTGTTTTATAAAGTATAGATCACATTTTTGAAAAGAATACCCTCATGTTATAGCCATTACTTGCGATCTTTTTGAAAAACGAATGCTCTTATTTTAGCTTTACGTATGGTGAATGTTGTATGTTATTGAGTGGTGTTTGTTTTTCTTGTTTGTTTGTGTGATATTCAGTGGTTGATCTAGTAGTTAAGAATCAAGATCTATTCCTATCCGTGGAAGAACCTCAAGTTTTCTATAAGCAAGGCAAGTGGACTTCTCCCTCTGCATACTCTGTTTGATCCCAAACAATACATTTAATAAAGTTTATTCTTTTGGATATATATGCATAATTTTGACGGGTTACCTATTTAGATAACCTTTCCAACCTTATTCCTTGATCAAACCTGGGAATTATACTTTACCTTCGTAGCTATGCTATTGCTACAACTTAACTTTATGCAGTCACTCCCGCTTATGATATTAATGTTCCAAAATGGTAAGTTTATATTATTGTTGTTAACCCGATGGTTAAACAAGATTATTGCATATTAATTGGAACATGGAGTGACCACCCGGGAAAACAGTGCAACCACGAGTGCTATCATGGCTCTGGCTTTGGTAATTAGCTTTATATGCTTAGTGCCTGGCAACCTTACCTGAAATATGGGCAAGAGGGGGAGCGGTAGGTGTTGGCAGCCCACGTTAACATGGGGACGTATTCTTGGCTAAGGTACCTCACCCAGGGGGCCACCACCATCGTCTTTAGAAACCTTAGTGGGTTGCTTCGTATTAAGTGTATTTTGTGAAAGCCTCATAGTGGATCCCTAGCCACTCACCTCGGAAGTGTTTACGGGTTTTGGCCGACCCAGGCTAGAGGGGATACACGGCTTGTGGGTAAAGTTGTACCACCTCTGCAGAGTGTAAAACTGATATATCAGCCGTGCTCACGGTTATGAGCAGCCTGGACTCCTCACATGATAATTGAACTTGAAGATGGAAATAAATCGAGATCCGATGATCTGCCAATGGTTTGCTTAAGTGGTTTCACTTAAGTGTTTTTGATATACTCTTATACCTTTGTTTAATGGGAATACTTGGGATTCACATTTATTAGTAATCAGGTGTTGATAATAAAATGTTGACCAACTAAAATGCTTACAGCTCAACCTCAGCCTCACCTTGTTATACCTGCATTAGTTTTTCCCCCACTTGCTGAGCCCCGACCATAAGTGAGCTCACCCTTGCTTAATTTTGATCAGAAGTTTGCAGATGAAGATTTTGATGGTGAACTCCATGGATGCTAGTCTAGTGATACCCCCGGTCATCTTCCTGTGGATGGATGTCCCTGTTTCGCTATACTTTGATGAATAAAGGTTAAGACATTATGTCTGTTCGAAGTGTAATATGTTAATATAATCGTTATTTACGCTTTTATGCATTGTTCTTTTGGTATATTACACTTGTGACGTCAACATATGTGTGGAAATAGATCCTGGCACACATATGCTATGCACCTGGCTCTGCCCTTTAGAAACGGGTGTGACAGAAGTGGTATCAAAGCAATGTGACCGTAGGTCGCTAGATTAGTTAGAAATGGGAAACCCAGTTAGTCTTTCAAAGCTTGATATATTTTCCTCCATTAAAATTTACTTTATATTAAAACTCGTCTCTTTTATTTTCAACTCTTCAAAGTCTGATTTTGGTCTATCAGAAGACTCTACTCGGAAGCACTACAAGATGATCAAGTTAGGATTGTGGAACTTGAAGTGAAGTCTACCGGAAGGTACCCTTTAGAAGCTATGGAAGATGCCCCATTCTCTGTCTTATCCCCGCCCCACAAGAAGTTTCGTTATAGATCTCTTGGATCTATTACCATTCTTCTTGGTTAGGTTGATAGGATAGTTCTATAGTGCTAAGTTTTCGACTAGATCGGTAAGGACGATGTTATATGGTAGTTGTTTTCTAATCCATAATATTGTTATATAACTCTTGATTTCTTCTACTCTTGTTTTCTTGCCATTGTATTGTCATCCTTGGACAATATTTACCTTGATATATTGAACCCTTTGTCTCTCTACTTCTCTCCTTGATAATGTTTTCTCCCTATTGAATTCTTATACTTTTGCTTTCGTGCCATTATATTGCCACCCTTGCGCAATATCTATCTTGATGTATGAAACCTTTGGCTCTCTACTCCTTGATAATGCTTTCTCCCTAACTCACTTTATATCCTTGGTTGTATCATTTATCCTAACTTTAATAGTTCATGATTATTTTATTTCACTATTGGCCACCGACATATATGTCTTGTCTAACTCCTTGATAATTCTTACCTGACTCCTTGACTTTATAATATCTTTCTTATTCCAAACCTTGTCTCACCTTTTGTTTTGGTTGAATGAGTAGAATTGGATTGTGTTGTGCTGATATGTTTGAGTTCATGTTAGTTATATTTGTGACTATGTTTGATTTGCTTCTTTGTAATGATTGTTGTGGTTTTGTGTGACTTTTGTCCACAATGACATAAGTTAGCTAGGAAAAACCTTAGATAGATGGGTTTTCTCTGCTCTCTATAATTCGTCTTTGCTCAACCCTTTCATCCCTTCCATTCTTCCATACCCATACAGATGTCAGACCTTGGAATGTCAACTACAAGTGATGTCACTAAGTGCAAAGAATACATTGTGTTGGCAACTCCTCCAGCTAAGGATCAGATGGAACAGTTCAGGAAGGCGCATGCTCAGTTTCTACAAGCAACATCTCAAGTGGTAGCTAGACTCCAACAAGTTGATTTAGCAGAATTTATAGCACATGAGCAGACTACCGATAACCATATGACATCAACCCCAACATCACCCTCGATAGTTGACTTAGAAAAGCTGTTACATGCACAAGCTCTTGTAATACACAATGTATCGCAACTCACCTCCTCATACCAGCAAGTGTTGGCAAGTCGAAACGTCACTAGAAATGAAACAACTGATGAACAAAAGGATGCACACCAACAGACAAATGATCTTGGAACATGTTGTGAGTACTATGGAATTCCTTGTCGCCAAATTAGTACGAACGAAAATAAAACTACAAAACAGAAGAACCGGATTTTATTTTCTGGTATAAAAAGGCAATGGTCTTCCCAAGAACAACTAATAGCAAATGCACTGCCAGTTGATGAATTGCAAAGTATTCCAAAAAAAGAAACATCACAAGGATGCCCAACCCCAAGAAGAAACACATGAGTGTTACATTGATGGATGGACTATTACTTACACACAGTTTCAGCCTCGTCGTCGCATTAGGTCCAAGAAACAAAAAGGGAAACATGGAAAAAGTCAAGAAATAACTTCAAGAAAAGCTTGCTATCAATGTGGACATGAAGATCACTACCTTCGTAACTGTCCTGAGAAGAGTTCACTACCGGACACCCCCGAGATAAAGCTATCTCAGTCTCCAGACATGGTATATGAACAAAAATGCACAGAAACTTCTATCAACATCGTGAAGAACAACAAAAGGAATAGAAAAATGTTTGGATACATGAGTAGTCCACCCCAACCACAAGCAAAAGCCCCAAAACACATTGATACCCAAACAGAAGAATCAAGTCAGGCTCAGCCATTTGAGATACAGACACCCAATCAACCCTCACCCCCGGTTGGTCAAGCAAAGTTGACTCGCAAAGAACTCAAAGCAAGAGGTGCTTGCTTCTACTGCAAGAATGAAGAACATATTATTCGTGAATGCCCCAAGAAGCGTCTAGACCGACTAAAGGAGAAGACGGTGAAGCAAGACCCAAACAATAACTCAGAAGACCAACCAGCTATAAGTACGATGATGAAGATCGCTTGATTAGTAGTCATTGCGGAGCGAAGAAACAATAAGTCCCTTATATTTAGAAGAGTTAAAGTGTGAACCAAGAACCTACGAGTAACCATATATCACCATTGTTTTCTTGCTAGCCTTCCCTAATCTCGAGGACGAGATTCTTTTTAATGGGGTAGATTTTGTAACACCCTAAATCTAGCAAATGCAAACAAACCTATTTGAATTATTAAATTTCAGTAGAAAGGAAAAATACTTATGATTTCTAATAATATAATGGTAATATATATAAATCGAACAATTTCTTGATTAGATAAAATATTGTCAAGTGTTTGATGCATTCATGCCGAAACATATGTTTTGTTTGATTTGAACTTTGTGAAAAATCTCATTTTATAAAATAATAATGAATGGTTAAATTTTAAAGGCAATATGTATGTGGTATGTTAATAATTTTAGTTTGCAAGTATCTGTATGAATTCTATTTTGTTTAATTTTATCCCCTTATGTGAAGATCATTTTATTTAAATAATAGACTTTTCATAGAAAATTATATTTTCTGCGAAATAAATATTTATTTTGGTGCATATTATTTGTGGAATCATTCTTTTGAAAGGTATATAGTTATATACACGTGTATATTCTGAGAGCATAGGAAATACATTTGAAAATTGGAAAAAAACTGAACGTTGGCCCACTCAGCCAAAGCAGCGTCCCAGCTCCTCTTCATACCCTACATGAGACTATGACAGGTGGGCCCCGCCCAGGTAGTATTCTTCTCCTTCCTTGATTCCGTTCGTTTTCCAGTCCACGCGTTCAGCCGGCAAAGCGCCGCGCTCGACTGCAGTCTGTCCGTGCTTGCGAGTTCAAGTGTCGCCCCACTTCCTCGCCCTCTCACCTTCCGCAGTGCACACCGCCATGAATCGACGCCGCACCGACCCGCCCAGTTCGACCGAGCCGAAGCCGCGCCATGCACGCCCGACACCCGCGTCCATGCAGCTACAGTTTCTTAGCCACCATTAATGGAGATTAGAGCTGTCATTTCTCCCATAGGTGAATGCAGCGCTTAATTGATTATTAAATCCGTGTTAATTTGGTCCTAATTCCTCTCGTTCCCTCGCTTCCTCGCGCTCTTTGGATGTTGCCGCTGTCTGTTTCCCTCCCCTTTCTCCGCTACAACAGTTTCTTCTTTCGTTGCTCAAGTATTTCTCTGATTTACAGTGCCTTCAATAGCCATTACCTTCAATAGCCATTATATCGACGCCCCTCGGTCTCCCTCGCCAGCCTATAAAACCCCACGGAGCTCGCCTGCGTGGTATGCACCACACCTTGCGGCTGCTGCAACACTCGCCTTCACCACTCACCATCGTCTCCGTGTCGAGCTGCTGTCCTGCTTGTCACTGTCTGTGCCTTGCACCGTGCGGCTGTTACACCAACCTCGCTGCTCGCCGTCGCCGGTCGGGACGTCGGCACCTCGTCGAAACTTCACGGAGCGTCGTGCCCTCGCTGTCGTCGTTCTTCATTGCATCGCCGCCTTGCCAAGTTCTACGCTCCGGATCCTTGTGTTGTATCGCGATATCTGGCCCCTGCTGTTTCTCGATGTGAGGTAAAAGAAATGTCCAAGTTTTTTTTTATACGCTACCTCCTATCATCTACGTTTAATTTTGAACTAACCACAGCTACAATTTTCCCCATTCTGAAATGTGCATGAGAGACTAAAATAATTATATATTAATTTGTTAACTTCATAAATTTATGTTAAACATTTGAAATTAATGTTTTCAATAATTTACATGTTTTCGCAGATGAATTTGAATTATGTTTGCTATAATCAATTTATGTGTATTCGATATCTAAGCAAATTAAATAATAATTTGTTAGTGCGTTAATCAGTTTAAATTTATAGTTGCAACAATTTACATGTTTTTGGAAATTAATTTGTATTATGTTTGTTGTAATGTGTAGTTCTTAAATTAAGAAATTAAAAAAAAAGAATTATAGCCTTATGTTTTTATAACAAAGGAAATAAGATATAATTATCTATAGTGGTATATGTATACAAAAGTGTAAATTTATTAGCTACCTCTCCTAGTCTACCTTTATTTATGTGTGGATCTATGTTAATGTTTATTATAAAATGTACATTTGGAAACCAAATTAGAGATGGCTTTGTTAGTTTCACAATTATGTTATAAACACATTTAATTAGTGATTTCAATAGTTCACATATTTTCTTAAATTGTTTTTTTAGATCATGTTATTATAATCAATTCATTTATAGATAATTAGATAAAGAAAAAGAGTGGATCACCTTTTTTGTAACAAAAACATTTAGATAAATAATTGCATGGTTATCTTTGCATAAAGTGTGTTCTAGATTTTAATCAAAGTTTTTTTATATGATTATAAGCATAAATATTGTTTATTCACGTTAAGAAAAGAATATAGTTTTCTAATAATGTTAGAATGACTTAATTAGGTGCTCACACCTCCATAATAAAGAAAGGATAGTTTATATTCTCGAACATAGTTTTCTTATTAATTAGATCATTTGTTGCCAATTGAAAATAACTTAATTAGTTTTCTAGGCATGATTAATCCATCCATCAAATTGAGTCCATATTATTTATATATACCACTTAGTTTTCCCTAAAGAATAAAATAAAATAATTAGTGTTCATATTCTTTTATAACCTAAAATGTTACTTTATATATTGACTTCGAATATAATAATATAGGCTATGTGTTTCTAATGAAATTAAAAGATAGTTATTTGTTTATTATCGTTTGCATGAAAATGCACTTAAGGCCCATAACCTAACTCATCTTAAATAGGTGATTAATAATATAATTATGACATTTTCACATAAAAAGTTGTTTAAGCTATTTATGAGACTTGTTATAAAAGTAATGTTTAATAATGTGTTTTATAACTCATTAACCTTAGATATATAACATATATCTTCTCTAAAAAGCTAAAAAGGTTTAATATTGTTATTACGTGTTTTATCATCTTATAAACCCTTTATCTTAGACGTATCGCGTATGACGTTTTATAAAAGATTAAAATTGATGAACGCAATATTTGTATATTTTAATTAAGATATTTTTAAGCTCATGTCTTGTTTTATAAAGTATAGATCACATTTTTGAAAAGAATACCCTCATGTTATAGCCATTACTTGCGATCTTTTTGAAAAACGAATGCTCTTATTTTAGCTTTACGTATGGTGAATGTTGTATGTTATTGAGTGGTGTTTGTTTTTCTTGTTTGTTTGTGTGATATTCAGTGGTTGATCTAGTAGTTAAGAATCAAGATCTATTCCTATCCGTGGAAGAACCTCAAGTTTTCTATAAGCAAGGCAAGTGGACTTCTCCCTCTGCATACTCTGTTTGATCCCAAACAATACATTTAATAAAGTTTATTCTTTTGGATATATATGCATAATTTTGACGGGTTACCTATTTAGATAACCTTTCCAACCTTATTCCTTGATCAAACCTGGGAATTATACTTTACCTTCGTAGCTATGCTATTGCTACAACTTAACTTTATGCAGTCACTCCCGCTTATGATATTAATGTTCCAAAATGGTAAGTTTATATTATTGTTGTTAACCCGATGGTTAAACAAGATTATTGCATATTAATTGGAACATGGAGTGACCACCCGGGAAAACAGTGCAACCACGAGTGCTATCATGGCTCTGGCTTTGGTAATTAGCTTTATATGCTTAGTGCCTGGCAACCTTACCTGAAATATGGGCAAGAGGGGGAGCGGTAGGTGTTGGCAGCCCACGTTAACATGGGGACGTATTCTTGGCTAAGGTACCTCACCCAGGGGGCCACCACCATCGTCTTTAGAAACCTTAGTGGGTTGCTTCGTATTAAGTGTATTTTGTGAAAGCCTCATAGTGGATCCCTAGCCACTCACCTCGGAAGTGTTTACGGGTTTTGGCCGACCCAGGCTAGAGGGGATACACGGCTTGTGGGTAAAGTTGTACCACCTCTGCAGAGTGTAAAACTGATATATCAGCCGTGCTCACGGTTATGAGCAGCCTGGACTCCTCACATGATAATTGAACTTGAAGATGGAAATAAATCGAGATCCGATGATCTGCCAATGGTTTGCTTAAGTGGTTTCACTTAAGTGTTTTTGATATACTCTTATACCTTTGTTTAATGGGAATACTTGGGATTCACATTTATTAGTAATCAGGTGTTGATAATAAAATGTTGACCAACTAAAATGCTTACAGCTCAACCTCAGCCTCACCTTGTTATACCTGCATTAGTTTTTCCCCCACTTGCTGAGCCCCGACCATAAGTGAGCTCACCCTTGCTTAATTTTGATCAGAAGTTTGCAGATGAAGATTTTGATGGTGAACTCCATGGATGCTAGTCTAGTGATACCCCCGGTCATCTTCCTGTGGATGGATGTCCCTGTTTCGCTATACTTTGATGAATAAAGGTTAAGACATTATGTCTGTTCGAAGTGTAATATGTTAATATAATCGTTATTTACGCTTTTATGCATTGTTCTTTTGGTATATTACACTTGTGACGTCAACATATGTGTGGAAATAGATCCTGGCACACATATGCTATGCACCTGGCTCTGCCCTTTAGAAACGGGTGTGACAGTATCATAACGAGTCTGAATCACCTTCCACCATGCTTAAGGTTGTACTGCATCCTGTATGCTCATCCAGTGTGCGAGTCACATAATTTCATTGACCTTTTACTATGCCAATGTTCAGTTCCAATGCACTTATTGGTAACCACTAACCAGAGTTCAAGCCCTGGTTCTCCTAGACTGGTATGAAGCCTTTCCATTCTAATTGTTTTCATAGGATGGAATTGCTGTAATACTTCAATGTCTTAAATGTTTGTGTTGCTTGTTGCAAAATGACATATAGTGATATAGACTAGAGTTTGTGTTGTTATGTCTTTGCAATTCGGACAGTACAAACTTGCATATATCATATAGTCTCAGGGCTCACATGCACAGGATATTCAGAAATGAGGACTTCAGGGATCCTTTAGTCCATCTTGTTTCACCGATACCTAACAGTTACATTCTGAGCGCATTTCGTTTACTGAACTATATAATTTCGCTGATCTTTCAGGAAAAAGGATACTCGGCCCATCTCCGCATCAGTTCCCTGTCATGAAGGTAGAAAGGTAAGCAGGGCCACAATTTGAGTGAATTGGTTCATAATGACCCTACCAAGTATCCTGGCGTATACCATTGTGCTCTCTTGATGGGTCTACCGTCTACACAATGAAATGCCATTATGCTTACGGTCACAAACTCCATTATGCCTACAGTCACAAACTCTTGATTTACCATGTGGTAGTAGTTGCCGGGCCTGCCATAAGGTCTGTGATGTGTTAAAGTTTCACACCCGTGCCCTTTTGCATAAGTCCACCCATTCTGGAACACTTATGTGAGCCACATATAAATATGATGAAAGAAATGTTTGAAGGTTGGACGACTGCAGTTTTATAGTACACTTAAAGCTGCACTTATAAGATTTGCTTGCCATTTCTGAAACAGAAGCGGCCCATTGCAAGCACACCCAACTTACTAGAGGACCTTTTGGAGAAGCAGAGAGCATACTTTGCAGATATCGATGCCTTTGAGCTGGTAGAGGAAGAGGTGTCGGAATCCGAGCTGGAGTAAAAACCAAAGCAGATATGGCCTTTCTTTTTTTTTTCTTGTACAGAAGCAAATTACTGGAACCACCGGCGAGGTATGGTAGCAATGTGTAGCTAGCTCTACTTGTAACACGGGGGGCACTAATCGCTCGATATTTCGTGTGCTTGGGAATTTGTTGCTCTGGATTATATTATCTAATATACTTGTACTCTGTAGGAGAGAGGGGGTAGGCAAGTGTTTGCAAACTGGTTTTGCTACTCGCAGCAGTTGAAACTGCTGGGTAAGATGATGTCTAGTAGAAACATGTGTTGATGCAAATCAGCTTGGAGGATCTTCCATACGAGTTAAGGAACGGTTTCTTACACTGCGCACTATCTTCCATACTCGAACGATCTTGTGAACCGAAGCCTACTACGACAGACAAACTGGTGACGAAGGATGATTTCGGACGACTGAAATGTTGCCGAATGCATGATGCCATCCATCATCTTGCCAATGGTAAAGAACGCTTTGGTGTGCAATCCATGTCTCTTCGCAAGTTCTGTTGGTCCTGATTGGCTGCAGTCTATCGTAGCAATGCAGCGGCAAGTGCTTTACAGTCTTTTACCCAAGCATGTAGCAAAACTGAGGTGTCTTACGCTTTTATATGCTGCACACAGAAAACTTTCCTGGAGTTAAGGTGCCTAGGGGTATATCGCACTTGACCGGACTACATTCTCTGCAGAGAGTTGGAGAGGTTGCAGATCATTTGCGGTTAGCAATGTGACAAGTCAGCACTCTTAAATAACAATTAAACATTTAAAACAATTAGAGTCGACATCGAGAGGATCATATGTATAGACCTAGGAACAGTGGTAAATTTCTATTAAACTAACTAAGGACAATACGTAATTTACCTGGCATACGGAGTACCAGCTCCTTGGTCTCTTATAAAATCAAGTTTCTAGAAAAAAAACTAGAGTATAAAATGATCTGTTTCGAAGTACCCCAGTTTGTATAAACCAGTTTAGACACTCATGTGCTCTTAATTACGTCTTGCCACTTTCAAGGATACGATCTCTCCAGACGCTAACATATACGTTTAAAACTAGAATTATTTGCGGGAGTGAGATGCAGACATTTCTTAACCACATCTGCTGGGACAAGGAAATATAGTATCTACAATAATAAAATCAAATTCCACTGATCGAGTTGCATGACGTTCATATTTACTGTTGTGGCTTTCTGAGCAAATAGAACATAATATCATTTTACATTCTGCCGTCAAAGAAAGAGCATTGGGGCACTGATAAAAAAGGAAAAGAAAATAAAAGAGTGTAAATATTTAGAAAAACATAAAATGTTAGGAGGAGTCATTGACAAGTAAGAGAAATTTGAACCTAAAAAACACAATTAACAAGTGCTGCTTCACACATAGAACAGTTTAAGAGGAGACCTGGAAAAAAGCTGGTCTGCAAATACAATATAGATTAGATAATACCACAAGCTGCATATTTAAATCAATGAAACAAATCAATCATTGAATAGGCGGTGTTACAATACTTGTTTAAGATTTATTCCGTGTAATTACCCTCTCAACACGGTTGATAGAATACTTGTTGAATCGGAACTTGGAGGTGATGGGTGTGTGTGGAGATGGACGAGATCAGATAATTTGCATTAATAAGTAGCAGAGCACCAGACCAAAACAAACATGATAGAATATAGATCTATGTTTAGTTTTCTATTACTGATCTATCAGGTAATGATCTCTCTTTGCAACCACTCCCGCTGCTGCGTCGGCGGTGCACGCAGGAGCTTTCCTGAGCCAACCGTCTCTCTCTACCGCCACCTCTGAAAAAGCTTTTGCTTAGTAGTGTTTTGGTGATCTAATTCTTTACCAGGAGCAATGATTAATTGACGATGGGTTAAAAATAGGTGGAAGTGGAACAGACCTTAACTCAAGCGGTCCTTGTCGTCGACAAGCGCTGCTGTATCTGTATGTATTCTGATTGGCGAATCGGAAGCAGTGTTTTCTGATTCTGATGGTGAAAGCGTCCTCTTGGGCCTCATTTTGTGGAAAGATGGGAAAGAAACGGGCCGCAGCTCCGAGAACAGAAGGCGTGTAGCCCAGCAAAGCATGGTTTGGTTCTCTTCAAGCTCTGGGACTGGCTCTCTCCTCCTCTCTTTTTTCAATGGCCAGGAAAAAGAAAAGTAGCGTAAGCTCAAGGGGGGGCTCTCCATGCACCTGATCTCATTGCAATCTGCATCGCTGATAGGTCACCCTTGGAAATGTCATGCATGCCCTATCTCTGCATATATATATGGTTTGGTGAGGAGCTGTCGAGTTGACAGGCAGAGATGACACAGCTCCTTTTTTCTTCTTTCTTTTCTTTTTGCCTGGCCTTAAGGCTTGAGTGACATACTCCTTGCCTGGTAGCCTCGCAGTTGCAGGTAGTCGGTCTCCTCTGGTCTTGTCCATCTTCTGACATGAGAGCGCATCTAATTCCATGATATTGTTCATTTCTTGCATTGATCGTCTAATGTCCTACATATTGATCTGTAATTAGGACTAAACAACATGCATGGTTGGTGGCGGTGGTTGAAGCTGGCACAACATGCTACATTTCTTGCTAGGTTGGCCCCGTGTGGTGTGGTGTGGTGGACTCCACTTGCACTGTCACCGCAATGGACTGCAGCATCCCGATAGATAGATATATAGAATGTATTCACTCACTCCATAAAAAGTACAGATTATAATCAATCTAATAATATTCATTTTGTATCATATATATTAGTGTTCTTTTATATGAATTTGAATTTATTTGGTTTTGTTGCTTTTTTTTGTGTGTGTGGAGCATACAGGAGTCAGCCGACAGGAACAGTGTTACTCAGACATGCTTACTCTAGCTAGATGTTGCTCTTCTACCTTCCCTGCTAAAGTGCTGTATGAATTGCAGGCACAACCCTGCATGCAGAGTTTGAGGCAGGCAGGCAGGTAAGGTTGATCCGTCGTCGTCCATAAAAGTGCATTCCAATCCGCGCTGCAGCGAACGAATATCATAATTGCTAGTGTCTGCTGGTGAACCAAATCAGAGCTTCCCTCTGTGTTTATATTATATATGCCAGCATTCAGTTCATTTTACCGTCTAACATGGCAATCACAACGCCAACCTTCCAACTAATACGTGCCTTGCACTCTTAAACACGGACTGCTGCTATGCTTGGACTTGTGCAGGAAGCCAAGCGGACCACCATTCGGTTGCAACTACTGCTACAGATCTTACCAGCCTTGTAAGGCTCAACCAAATCAGCTGGCTGGTGTACATTCCAGTAATAATGGTACCCATTCTCTTCTCTTTCTCTGCTGCTCACTGTTCATGTTTTTTTTTCAGACGGAGTATGGTTGGACAAAGCCGCTCCGCTTTCAATTTGTTGTTGTTTAGATTAATTCCACGTAGGACAGAGTGACTATAAAAAAAAGAAAGATTATGCTTAAATACTGAACCATCCGACTCCCTAAAATCTTCCAAACAGAGCCGCTCCATCCGAAGTAGCTCTGGAACCAAACACTACCTTATTCTCATTGGAGCCATGCATTTCTTGCTATGCTTAGAGAAGGAATAATGCAGAAAAGGGGCCTATGGTTTAGCACTGAGTCTGAGTAGGTCATTTTTAAGATACCAAACCAAACTAAAGATAGAATGTGTTAGTTTATGGTGTTACCTCAACGTTTCTCAGCAGATTTTCTTCAAAGGTCGTATCTCAATTATTTGTGTTGATGCACTGATAGGCCAATATGATGGGCCCCTTTGATGCCTGAAGTGTGCACACATGTGGCTTGTGCAAAATATGTAGCTTTCCAGTGCATCCTTAAAAGAATAAGAGAGAGAGTAACTATGTAGCTTACAATAGAATGCTCAATTTACTCTTAAGTACATGCATAGATAGGCCAAAACTGATCATGGCAAATTCCCCTTTTTGATATATTCATGCCACACACATAGACACAAACACAAACACAAAAGGAACACAAACCGTACTGGTTCCGAAGGGAGAAGGGGACCATGAGAAACCTAAATTATCCACTAATGCACTGTGTCTAATTCCTTCTTAAGAATTCGACGAATGTTCTGATTTTCAGGGAAACAAAGTGCTGACATTGGTTTACTAGAGCACGGCCAGAAACAGAGGATTATGGTTGAGCTGGATTTTCGAACATTAGTGGTCTTTGCATTCAAGAGCTCAGTAGCTTAATCATCATTCATTCGAGGCAAGAATGCTGCTGTGCTGGCCACCAGCCCATCACCTTTCCGTTGCTTCAGATGCACTCTGGTCTTTTTTCAGTAGTCAGTGGTGTCCAAGTCATTTGTTTATTGGCATGCTACAGTCGTATCTATAAATAATGGTTGGTGCGTGTGTGTGTGGATTGGTATAGCCGTCGGTGACAGAAACAACCACTTCTACAAATTCTAAAGTTTTTTTTTTTTGGTTAGCACTTCTACTACACTGCCCTCTTTTTTCTGGTTAGCGCGAGGGTCAGTGTTCTAGGTTGCTTGGGTAGCACTACTTTTTCCTAGAGCTGGGGCATGCATATAACCATGTGCAGGAGCAGTGTTGCTAGCAGCATTGGATTTGCCCCAGTGTACTACAGACTCGACAGGTACGGTGAGCATAAAAGAGGAGAGCCGATAAGCACAATGGCGCCTGAGGAAAGGATGAAGCAGACAGAGGGCAGTCACAAGGTGGTAACAGCAGCAGCAGCAGGTGGCAAGATGGCGGTGCTCCACTCTCCGGTCGGAGTGAGGAGCATCGTGACCTCCCTGGTGGCTTTCTTCATCCTAGCCAGCTCCGTGGTGTTCCTCCTCCTCGACAGAGAAGCCGGGCTCCAAGAAGAACCGGCGATAAGAGCCGGCGGCGGCGGCGGCGACGAGGAGTGCAGCTGGTCTCGGGGGCGCTGGGTGTACGACAACGTGTCCCGGCCGCTGTACGACGGGCTCAAGTGCGCCTTCATCTTCCCCGAGGTGGCCTGTGACAAGTATGGCAGGAAGGATGTCATGTACCAGCACTGGAGATGGCAGCCTCATGGTCATGGATGCGACCTCCCAAGGTATGTATGTATGTATGCATGGAACTTTTGGCATGCATGCATGCATGTCGTCTGAATCTTACCTTTTCTGGAATACAGATTCGATGCCATGAAGCTGCTTGAAGAGCTGAGGAACAAGAGACTGGTGTTTGTGGGTGACTCGGTGAACAGGAACCAATGGGTCTCTCTCGTGTGCATGGTGGAGGCCTCGATACCTGACGACAGGCTCAAGATGCGCATCTTCAATGGCTCGCTCATCTCCTTCAAGGCACTGGTGTGTATGCTTTCCGCCCCTTGACAAACTAAACCTGCAGGATCGATAGAAAAGAAGAAGAAGAAAAAGCAACGATTTTATCTGCAGGTTAGCCTGTTTGAACATACATACATACATATAAATCGTTTTCAGGAGTACAACGCGACGATAGATTTCTACTGGTCGCCGCTGCTGGTGGAGTCTAACAGCGACAACCCCATCATCCACCGGGTGGAGTACCGGATCATAAGGGCAGACAGGATCGAGAAGCACGCCAGCGTGTGGAGGGACGCCGACGTCATCGTCTTCAACTCTTACCTGTGGTGGAGGAAGCAGAAGGATGACATGAGGATGAAGGTCATGTAAGGGCAGACAGGATGAAATTAATCATGCATAGGACATATGCATTGCACCGTCAGTTATCATCAACATGATCTGTATATATATACCCCCGTGTGCACGCAGGTACGGTTCATTTGAAGATGGTGACGCAAAGCTAGACGAGATGGAAATGGCGGATGGTTTCGAGATAGCTATCAAGAAACTGACGGAATGGCTTGCAAAGAACATTGACAAGAACAAGACTAGGATATTTTTCGCAGGATCATCACCAACACATTCCTGGTAATATATATAAGATCGAGATGTGGTGTTGTTGTTGTTGCTTTAATTAATTAATTAATTAATTTCAGGGCTAGCAACTGGGGCGGACAAGACAAGAACAAGTGCCTGAACGAAACGGAGCCGATCAGCTACAGACCCGGCGGCGGGTACAAGGCTGCAACCACGGACTACAGCCTGATGGCCATGGCCAGGTCCTACTTCCGGCGGACGCTGGAGCCGAGAGGCATACGCGTCCAGATACTCAACATCACGGAGCTGTCCGACTACCGCAAGGACGGGCATCCCACGGTGTTCAGGAGGCAGTTCGTTCCCCTGACCAAGGAGCAGATCGCGGACCCGGCCAGCTACGCGGACTGCACGCACTGGTGCCTCCCAGGCGTCCCCGACGTCTGGAACGAGTTCCTGTATGGCTACCTCACGCAGCAGAGCAAATGACGATGCATTATTACAAGAATGGCCTTGTTATATGTAGTAGTGTACAGTGCAGTACAGATTGCCAGCTGCTCCGTTTAGATTATTAGGGATGGACCTGCTGTTACATGTAGAGAGAGACAGACAGGAGATCTGTCTTGCCCAACATTAATTCTAGTATCTGTAAATCTTGTTCTTCTTGTCCAACATTAATTCTAGGATCTGCTGCTAACCATTTTTTTTGGATTTATGTAAACTGAGTGATTATCTGAAATAGAATGATCTGAGTTTGCTGTTCCAGTACTGAGCAAGTAAAAAAACCAAAAAAACAAATCGCCCACCGTGGGGCTCGAACCCACGACCACAAGGTTAAGAGCCTTGCGCTCTACCGACTGAGCTAGACGGGCTTGTTTTCCCTTTTTTTTTCTTTGGCTATAAATTGGATCCGCATCAGTCAGCTCAACACTTGTTACGGAGCAACTAAACATAGAGAGAGAGAGAGAGGGTGGATGACGAGGACGGCCTACTGCTTTCTTTGAGACAGCATGCATGCATGGCCTGAGCTTGCTTTGAGCCCTCCTCGCTCGCTCGCTCACCTTCTTATCTCCTCCATCCATCCAAAAATATCTCCATGCGCTCAGACGGGGACGAGACGACGGGAGAAGGAGGAGGAGGGCGCCCGCCCGCCACGCGCCTCCTCCAAATCCCAGCCGTCCACGTGTCCCAGTCCGCGACCCCCACGCGCCTATATCCATCCATCATCCTATTCCTATCCCGCCACATAGTCCACCACCACCTATTATTCCGCTCCCGACGCCCAGAATTCACGAGAACGCACCCGCCCGCCTCCTCCTTCCGTCCCCATCCAGATGATGCTTAGGGTTTCCGCGTCTCCGGCCGCCGCGGTGGCCAACCATCTCTCTGGTGGGGCCGCGGCGACCACGGCTCCTGCCAGGGTGACGGCGCAGCGCAGCGGCGTCTCGCTGTCCGCCGCCGCCGCCGCCGGCAAGGGGAAGGAGGTGCTCAGCGGGGTGGTGTTCCAGCCCTTCGAGGAGATCAAGGGGGAGCTCGCCCTCGTGCCCCAGTCCCCCGACAGGTCGCTCGCGCGCCACAAGTTCGTCGACGACTGCGAGGCAGCCATCAACGAGCAGATCAAGTAAGTGATACTGTAGCTGCTCCCGTTTTTTTTTCCTTTCTTCCTTTCTTTTCATCCATTCCATCCGTCCTTCTATGCTATTTTGGTTTGGATTTTGCTCCACTAACCGAATAATATATGTATAAATGTCTCCGTCAATTTGACTCTGGAACCTCTCCCTGGTCGTGCAGTGTGGAGTACAACGCCTCGTATGCGTACCACTCCCTCTTCGCCTACTTCGACCGCGACAACGTGGCCCTCAAAGGATTTGCCAAGTGAGTCGCTGTCGCCGTCGTCGTCGTCGCCTGCCTCTCGCTACCAACCAACTTCGGCTATCCGTCTGTAAACAATAAATCACAGCATTACCGTTGATGTGGTTCTGCACACCTGTTCTGTTCCTCCAGGTTCTTCAAGGAATCCAGCGACGAGGAGAGGGAGCACGCTGAAAAGCTCATGGAGTATCAGGTACGTACCATTGATTTGACTGACCCTCTGGTCCGTTCTAGCTACTGACGTGACAATGTTGCGCCGGCCTGTCTGTCAGAACAAACGCGGAGGCAGGGTGAGGCTCCAGTCGATTGTGGCGCCTTTGACCGAGTTTGACCACCCCGAGAAAGGCGATGCTCTGTACGGTAAGTTGCGTTGCCGCCGCATCTGACTTCCGGGTTAGGAATTAGGATAGGACGTGTAATTTATTCTGCATCTGAACCTAGCTTTATCAGCTGCAGCTTTCAAGTATATGCATCGATGGATGATTAGATTCAAAGACTAACAAATTTAGGACGACGGCTTATACAGAATAGAATAGAATAGAAGGCTGGCTACGTTAATTGGAAGCCAATGCTCTGTTTTCTATTTTTTTTATTTTTGATGGGTTTCAGCTATGGAGCTGACTCTGGCTCTGGAAAAGCTGGTTAATGAGAAGCTGCACAGCCTGCATGGTGTAAGTTGCTCTCACATGCTTGTTTATTTACAGAGAAATATATATTGCGTGCTTCGCTTAAGGCATATATACAGACTTGGATAATGTATGTGCAGATATAAATTGAATGAGTGTTGGGTCACTACATGTAACATGCTATTATTGTAATTAACAGGTGGCAACAAGGTGCAATGATCCTCAGCTGATAGACTTCATCGAGAGTGAGTTCCTCGAGGAGCAGGTATAAAATAAAATGCTACCAACAAGCTTATATATGTTCGTTCCGTATAGTTTACACGACGGAATTCTTAGCTGATGAGCGAAAGTTTTGGGTTTTCTTTTGAAAGGTGGAAGCCATAAATAAGGTCTCCAAGTATGTCGCGCAGCTGAGGAGAGTGGGCAACAAGGGGCACGGTTAGTCTGTTGCTAATAAACTTGGTTTCATCTGCTATATATGTCTCGTGCCCAAAGTTACGATATTGTTGAGACGTGGCTTGCGTGCAGGGGTGTGGCACTTTGATCAGATGCTGCTTCAGGAAGGGGCCTGAAGGCCAACAAGGGTGGCGTGGACGGAGCTGAGCTCTGGGTGGTGTATTCTTTTCTTTTTCTTTTCTTTCCAGTTGGTTAGTGTTTTAGTTGTAGAACGGTGTTGCGTTGCCCACATGACATGATGGATGTTACGTGGAGGATTGTCTCTTATATTTGAACATTATATTGTCGTTCGTTTTTGGCATGGCTCTGCAACTGTCGTGAGAAGATCTGGACTAAGAATAGATCCTAACCCAATAAGTAGAAAAATAACAAGACGACGAGGCTGCTAAAGAATAGATTCGATTACCAATGGATGTTGCATAAATTAACGGAGATAGGTGTGCTTTTCTTGTGCCGGCCGGCCACAACTGGCGTCCTCGATCCGCCGAGGGTGGGCATTGGAATATACGAGGCACGTATCATATATCAAGATTTGAGGAAGGGGACGATAGATGATCTTTGCCTCTTCAGTGTCCGAGGCATTCTATGAACTGATGAACAATACTATCGGTCTTCATCAAGACACCTGCTCAATGCAAGTTGAACATCTACTTCCTCGGGCTATCTTCTGCAACCTTTTCTTTATTTCATCATCTAAAGTAATATTCTCTGTCCTTTTACAGCACACTTTAAAAGATTTTGTCATCTATATCTTTTCTATCTCCAATAGAGCTCTCTAAATTCGGTCCTCTACATTTTATTGTATATATTTTGTGCAATCGTATTCACACAATTTATCGCAATCGATATATTTTCAATAAAATATTAACTCGTTTGCATAGTTCAAATAGTTGTTAAATACATATCAAAATATTTTAGTAGGAAAAATAGCAAACAAATGCAATGGCTCATATCCCCACAGAGGATACTTTTCTTTCTTTCTTCACATTTTCCCCTTCTTTTTTACTGGTCGTTGCAGAGTTGCAGTGGAGAATCCATTCTCTTCCCTGCGTTGCTTTTTCTCTATTTCTCTATGTCGTTGTCTCCATGCCGCCGATGCCATGTGGGCTCTGTTTCAGCGATCGTCTGACCTAGGCACGGGCTGCACACGGATAGCGGAAGAACTAGAGAATTTCAGATCTAGGTTGGCTTCAACAAGAGCCGCTAAATGCTCGTGTCCGTTAAACGTAGGGGTCCGTCAGGTTCTCTACGGTTCCAATAAGATCATCTAGAGCGTCCCCTAAACTATAACGTACCAGGCAGACACCGTAAATGTGGAGGCTCCCTACCATGCGGTATCCGCGCGACGGATCGAGCACCCGCCACGCTGAAACTTCCGTCTCCTCCCTCCGCGCGCTGGCGACTGCGTCTCCCGGGGCGGAGCCCTTGATCTGGCGTGCTTCGCCGCCAGCATCGAGGAAGCTGGGAGAGAAGAGGGCTTGCGCGAGCGAGTCTGGCGACGGAGCGGTGTCGGCTCTTCCAAGCGAGGAGGAGCAACCCACCGCAACCGAAGTTGGAAGCGAGGTTCCCCCAACTCCTCGGAGGAGAGTCGCCATCGCCAAACGGCTTCATCGTCCGCCGTCTTCGTCCAAGGTTGGCGACAAAAGGAAGCGCAGCTCATCGCCGTCGTCGTCTTCCTCTTCGATTCGGTCCACCGAACCAAATCCGAGAAGAACCAGGTTGGATCTACATATTTTGATTGCGTATACGTTGGATTGATGACCGTATTTTGTATTGCGATGTGTTTTGTATACCGTATTTCGGCCATGGCATTTAGGGTTTAGGTTTACGGTGATACTAGTTATCAGTTCTCCCAGATCCGTAGCCTTCCTTTGATGAACACTCACTTGATCCAATAAGTTCATGAAAACCTAATAAACTTTTCCATTCTCCTAGATCCGAAGCCTTCCTTTGATGAACACGGTCTTGATTCATATTCATCTAACTTCTATTTGAAAACAGCTGGACATTTAGGTTTTCATGGTGCACAGAAATACATATAAATCCGATGTGTCCAATATTTGTGTTGGGTGTATGTATAATATTATTTTCATGGGATACATGTTTTCACTTCAATGCAATGCGATTGTACTGCAATGAGGTATGTAGTTCCATGCTTTTAGGGATCTTGAACACTGTCTAGTTCCATGCTTTTAGGGTTCTTCAACACTGTGTTTCATGGGGTATATGCACAAGTTTGTTTTAGATAGTTCAACATTAATTTGTAGGTCGTGGTAACTAATAGAACACTGTGTTTCATGTAGCCATGTAATCGGAGAACGAAAAGCTCTGAAAAGCACTGGCTACTTTGCTCATAGTTGTTCAAAAGCGTAGTTGTGACATTGTTGATGTCGTCAATGCAGCCTTCCAGCCTTTCAACTCACCATTGTTGGATGAAATGAACCGAGCATTAGTTGAGATTGACGACCTCACCAAGGATCTTGAAGACGTAGCAGTGCAAACCCAGTGGGAGGTCGACAATATGGATCAGTGTGAAGTAAACGAAATTCTGACACAAGAGGAGGCAGTAGACGAGCTTCTGATACAAGATGGTTCAGAAGACGAGATTCTCATAGAAGAAGAGTCACCAATTAACTATGACAAAATTGTTGGCTACGACGATGGTCGTGACTACTCAACCGACGACACATATCCCTACTAGTATGTAGGTTGGTCTTTAATAATAGTATTAGTATGTATGGAAGCCGCGTCTGTATGATGAAAACTTGAAATGGTGGCAGGGTTTGTATGACCAAACTAGTATAATGTTGTCATACTTTTGTGGGTTTGGAGTGTTGTCTTCATTGTACACTCAAACCGTTTGAACTAGTACAATTATTTATCAATTGTGTTTCAGTATGTTTGCGTCAATTCATTACCAATTTTTCAGTACATTCATGACAAGTTTGTTCTGCTTTTGTTGTATAGAATGGGAACTGATTGGAACCAGGTCATGTCACAATATGGTAGCTTCCTTAGCCAGATTGACGAGCAGCCTATGGGTACTCAACATTTTGAACTTCAAGTGGATGCCCACGTCGAGGGATCAACACCACCAGCTGTACCTAAGAAGCCTAATCAAAGAAAAAAGCTAGCAAACTTCACTGCTGATGAGGACACGAGGGTTTGTCATGCTTGGCTTGCTGTAAGTTGTGATCCCATAATTAACACAGGCCAAAAGTGTCAAGGGTTTTGGAGTCGAATTACTGAGGCCTTCAACTCAAGACGAGGAACATTGCCCGAAAGGTCGACAAAATCTTTGATGAGTAGATGGGATACTATCAAAACACAGTGTTCTACTTTTGCTGGTTACATGATGACAGTCCTCCGACAAAACCCTAGTGGGCTAACTGACGCAGACAAGGTACAACTTTACTATCAAACATAAATTAGTAGTTTTGGTTTTTTAAATATGTTCCTAGTCTAATCAACTTGTCTCTTGCAGACTTCACTTGCAGCCTCTAGATTTGCAGCTATTGAGAAGAAGTCTTTCCACTTTTTGCATTGTTGGGCCATACTCAAGGACCAACCGAAATGGATGGACAACCACATGGGTCACCAAAATCAACATGCCAACACAGCTCCCATCCAATCTAACACTATCGATGTTGATGTAGAGGAGTCGGTTCCAACTAGCATCACATCGATGAGGCCACTTGGTCGGGATTCTTCAAAGGAAAAGGCTAAGCGAACTCGATCTGTCGACACATCTTCATCAGATTCGGAGTTCATGACACGGATGGGAGATCTTTCTTTGGAGCGCCTATCTATGTACAAAACAACTGTTACAGCAGAGGAAAAGAAGTTGGAGTCAATAAACAAAAACGAGGGTCAAAAACTGCTCCTTGAAAAGAAGAAGTTGAACCTAGAGAAATTAAGGATGGAAAGGCAGAAACTGAAGGAGGACAAAGAAGAGGAGGTCATGATCTTAAGCATGGATCTCAATAAATGTAACCCTCTTCTTCGAAAATACTATGAAGCCAAGCAACAAGAGATATTGTCAAGAGTTACTGGATCATCCTCATCTAGTAAGTGAGGATCAGTTTTTCCATTTAGTTTTTTTATCATTTTTGAATGAGGCGTACTCTCAGACTGCTTTGTGTGAGGATGTTGTTATCAGACCGGTTTCTGGTTTGTACCAGATTTTTATTTCTGCGAGGATGATGTTATCAGACTTGTTATTTGTTTCAAGAATTTGTTTGAAGACTTAATTTTTGTGAGAATGTTGTTAAAGTTTGCTAATGTCTTATAATGTCTTCTGTGTTGTAGTTGGTAGTCATGACAGTCCTAATTTCGCATGGATACATTTCTGGCCATAGTTTGACACACATCTACAAGTGAAGTTTGACACACATCTGCATGCATCACATACTACTTGATCTTCTTGTTTTGAAGGACCAGTCACATGAGACATTATGACACATGACACACTAACAGACATGACACACTAACAGACATGACATAGTAGCACACACATGAGACACACTTGCATAGTTTGTCACCCATCATCTCACATGACAAAGTAGGACTAAGATAGACACTACGACATTTTGGTTAAATGCCGTTATTTTATTTAAGTACCATGCGATCAGTCCACGCCTATGTGAAAGGGAAATAGGGTTAACCTTTTCCCACAATTAATTTTGGTGGTTGAATGCCCAACGCAAATAATGGACTAACTAGTTTGCTCTAGAGTATATGTTCTACAGGTGCATAAAGGTTCAACACAAACCAATAAAATATTGAAGATATGGTTCAAATACAAAGGAGCAAGAAACCAAGTGTGCTCTGGTCTGGCGCACCGGACTGTCCGGTGTGCCACTGGACAGTGTCCGATGCACCAGGACCGTACAAGATCAAACTAGCCACTCTCGGGTTCCTCTAGGCGCGCTCTGCTATAATTCACCGGACTATCCGGTGTGCCACCAGACTGTCCGGTGCACCAGCGGAGTAACGACTACCAGCGCAACGGTCGACTGCAAACAGTGCCCCTAACAGCACTACAGTGCGTGGCAGAAGTCAGAATAGAGGTCAGAGGCACACCGGACACTGAATAGTGCTTGTCCGATGCCACTAGAGGACAAAACTTCCAATGGTCAACTGCTCCAGAACCCTAATGGTTGGGTGACGTGGTTGGCGCACTGGACTGTCCGGTGCGCCCATCGACAGCAGCCTGCCCCAACCGGCTTTGTGGTGGTTGAGGGCTATAAATACCCTCCAACCACCACCACTCCAAGCATCCAAGCTTCCAGCACTTCACATTCAATACAAGAGCTAGTGCATTCACTCCAAGACATAATTCAATAGAATCAAAGCCTCTCCAAGTCCCAAATCCATTCCAATCACCTAGTGACTTGAGAGAAAGTTTGTTCGTGTTCTTTGCGCTCTTGTTGCTTAGATCGCTTTCTTCCTTCCTCATTCTTGTTCCCAAGTGTTTTGTAAGCAAGGCAAGAGACACCAATTGTGTGGTGGTCCTTGCGGGGTCTAAGTGACCTGTGAGAATTAAGGAGAAAGCTCACTCGGTCTAGGTGACCGTTTGAGAGAGGGAAAGGGTTGAAAGAGACCTGATCTTTGTGATCACCTCAAGGAGACTAGGTTCTTTAGAGCCGAACCTCGGTAAAACAAATCACTATGTTCATCCGCTTTATTTCTTGGTTGATTTGTTTTCCCCCTCTCTCCCGGACTCAGATTTAATTCTAACGCTAACCCCGACTTGTAGTTTGTGTTTTAAGTTGTAAATTTCAGATTACGCCTATTCACCCCCCTCTAGGCGACTTTCACTATGCAACTCTGGAGCAAAGACGCGCCTAGTGGTGGTGGATAAGATCAACCTAAAGCTGAGTATATTTGTTTTGGTCTTTGAGTTGGTTATACTTTTGATTGACGAAATCGTTGCGCTCTTCCATTAAACCTTGAGTAGTGTCAGCCACAACTCCGATGTTATCAAAACTTGTGTTCAACGCCAATGCTCCTTCGTCCTCTACTATCATGTTGTGCAATATTATGCAAGTTTTCATGATGTCCCCAATGTGTTCAGGACTCCAACCGTAAGCAGGGCCACGGACCACACCCCATCGCTTCTGGAGCACACCAAAAGCTCATTCAATATCTTTTCGAGCTGACTCCTGAATTGTGGCAAAGTGTTGCTGAAAGTCGCCTAAAGGGAGGTGAATAGGCGTAATCTGAAATTTATAACTTAAAAGACAAACTACAAGTCGGGGTTAGCGTTAGAATTAAAAATCAAGTCCGAAAGAGAGGGCAGAAACAAATCAACCAAGAAATAAAGCGAATGACACGGTGATTTGTTTTATCGAGGTTCGGTTCTTGAGAACCTAGTCCCCGTTGAGGTGGTCACAAAGACCGGGTCTCTTTCAACTCTTTCCCTCTCTCAAACGGTCACTTAGACCGAGTGAGCTTTCTCCTTAATCAAACGGGTCACTTAGACCCCACAAGGACCACCACACACTTGGTGTCTCTTGCTTTGATTACAAGTCACTTAGAGAACAAGAATGAGGAAGAAGAAAGCGATCCAAGAACAAGAACTCAAAGAACACGAGCAAAACACTCTCTCTAGTCACTAGGAGTTTGGAGTGAATTTGGGACTTGGAGAGGCTTTGATTCTTTTGAATTGTGTCTAGAATTGAATGCACTAGCTCTTGTATTGAATGTGGAGTGCTGGAAACTTGGATGCTTGGAGTGGTGGTGGTTGGGGGGTATTTATAGCCCTCAACCACCATATAGCCATTGGGGAGGCTGTCTGTCAAAGGGCACACCGGACAGTCCGGTGCGCCAGCCACGTCACCCAACCATTAGGGTTCGGACGCTGTCGACCATTGGAGCGCTGACTTCTGGTGGCACCGGACAGTCTGGTGCCGCACCGGACAGTCCGGTGCCGCATCGGACAGACATTGTTCACTGTTCGGTGCGCCTCTGACCTTTGCTCTGACTTCTGCCATGAACTGTAGTGTTGTCAGGGCACTGTTCAGTCAACCATTGCGTGAAGGAGCTGTTGCTCCACTGGTGCACCGGACAGTCCGGTGGCACACTGGACAGTCCGGTGGCACACCGGACAGTCCGGCGAATTATAGCGGAGCGACGCTGGAAAACCCCGAGAGTGGCGAGTTTGGACTTGTACGGTCCTAGGGCACCGGACACTGTCCGGTGGCATATCGGACAGTCCAGTGCGCCAGACCAGGGTAGTCTCAAGGTTCTTGCTCCTTTGAATTTGAACCCTTTCTTTTATCTTTTATTGGTTTGTGTTGAACCTTATGCACCTGTGGAACTTATAATCTAGAGCAAACTAGTTAGTCCAATATTTGTGTTGGGCATTTCAACCACCAAAATTATTTATAGGAAAAGGTTTGACCCTATTTCCCTTTCAGTTGCGTTCTAACGTCGTAGGGATTACGGATTGTCTTTACAAATGCTGGGCAATCTTGGTAAATCCCTCTGCTAGGTAATATCCCATATTGTAAGTGTGACCATTCACAGAGAATGAAACAGGAGGTGTGTCACCGCTGAGATGCCTTTCAAAAAGGTTTGAATGGTGGAGAACGTTGATGTCGTTGCAGCTACCTGGCATTCCAAAATATGCATGCCATATCGAAAGGTCACACGACGCAACTGCTTCCAAGATCAGGGATGGATGTTTACCGTGACCTGTAAACATTCCCTTCCATGCACTTGGGCAGTTACGCCACTCCCAATGCATGCAATCGACACTACCAAGCATACCAGGGAACCCTCGTGACTAGCCAACTTGGAGGAGGCGTGCGATATTGAGAGCACCTAGAGGGGGGTGAATAGGTGATCCTGTAAAATTCAACACTAAATTCCAACAAGCTTGATTAAAGAGATATTAGCGCAAGTTAATCAAGTCTATGAGGCGAGCTCTTGCGAACACAAATAATCACAGAGAGGAGCAACACAAGAGACACGTGATTTTTATCCCGTGGATCAGCCAAGTAACACTTGCCTACTTCCACGTTGTGGTGTCTCAATGGACGAGGATTGCACTCAACCCATTTCAAGTGATCCGATGATCAACTTGAATACCATGGTTTTTCCTTTAGATGATTGTTCCCGTTTGCGAGGAATCTCCACAAATTGGAGCCTCTCGCCCTTATAATAGATATCACAAAGAAAGCATAGAGTAAGGTTGGGAAGAGCAACACACACAAGGCTCAAATACACAGCACACCCACGCACACAAGTGAAGGCTCGAGCTTAAATGACAACACAGGGAGTCCTTGACTCGAATGGAGCTCAAATCTCTAACACAACAAAGCGAATGCGCGGGAATAGAGTCTGGATGCCTTAGAATACTTAGTGAATGCTTGGGTTGTCTCCTCCATACGCCTAGGGGTCCCTTTTATAGCCCCAAGGCAGCTAGAGCCATTGGATGCCAACTTGGAAGGCCAAACTTGCCTTCTGTCGAGTGGTGCACCGGACAGTCCGGTGCACCACTGGACAGTCCCTGTAGCTGTCTGGTGCGCGATCGCCTTCCAAATTAGGTGCATCCGACCATTGCAACTCCGGGCCCGTTGGCACACCGGACACTGTCCGGTGCCCCCCACCGACCGTTGGAGCTGCCACGCGTCGCGTGAAGATTGCGCGGTCGACCGTTGGCGCTGGCGACCGTTTGCTCACCGGACAGTCCGGTGCACCACCGGACAGTCCGGTGAATTATAGCCACGTCGCCCTTTGCTTTTCTCGAGGGCGACGAGTTCGCCGCGGATGACTCACCAGACAGTCCGGTGCACCACCGGATGGTCCGGTGAATTATAGCCGTACGCCGCCGTCGAGTCCCGAGAGCGGCCTTTTCACGCGGACCAGCCTGGCGCACCGGACACTCCGGTGTGCCAGGCCGAGCTGAAGATGGCTGCACAGAGCCAAGTCTTTTTCCAATTCTTTTCTCCCTGTTTCTAGCACTTAGACAAAATATGTTAGTACTCAAAACAATGTACTAAGTCTAGAAACGTACCTTTATCTTTGATTTGCACTTCTCACTTTACTTGGCATATGAAAACTTAATTAAACATGTTGGGCACTTAATCACCAAAACATTATAGAAATTGCCCAAGGGCATATTTCCCTTTCAATCTCCCCCTTTTTGGTGATTTATGCCAACACATCAAAAAGCAACCAAAATAAGTGCAACATCAACGCAAATGAGGACCAAATTGTTTTTGACTATTATTTGGCATATTTGGATCATTCTTTGCCACCACTTGGTTTGTTTTTGCAAATTCATTTTCCTATCTCTAAGTCAAACTCACTTGTTTGGGCACAAAGAGAGATAATCCAAGAGTGAAATTGATCAAGTGCCAAAAACTCCCCCTTTTTCCCATGATAAAAAATTCTCCCCCACAAGAGACTAAATTTTGCAATAAGAGTATTTTGGAAAAATTAAAAGTTCTAACTCTATTGTTTTCAAAATTTCACAAGTGGTAGCTGATCCATTTGCTTTGGCCTTAATTTCTCCCCCTTTGGCATGAAGCACCAAAACAGGATCATTTTTGGCCCTTTAACCCCATTGCCTCACCAAAAATGTCAATTAAGAGCAAAAAGGCAAATAGAGCATAGGAATGAACTTGGAATTAAGTACACCAATACCGGAGTGCAGTGGAAGTCTTTGCAACGTCCAAGTCCATTTTCCCTTTCAATGCACCTTTGAGACTACATCAAGAATACTCAAACACAAAGGTTAGTCTCAAGGGTCAAGTTGTAGCATATCTCCCCCTAAATAAGTGCACAATTTGCATATGGACTTGTGAGGTCCGGGGAGGTCTTGTACAACTTGAGCACCACAGATATACAACAAGTAATGTAAATGCTTCAAAGTAACATGATCAAAGGCATAGAACACATGTATGCTATAGATCAATCCAAGTTACGTGAATCTAAGACATTTAGCTCACTACGCAACCTGCAAAATGTTTTCTCATCCAACGGCTTGGTGAAGATATCGGCTAGCTGGTTCTCAGTGCTAATATGAAAAATCTTGATATCTCCCTTTTGCTGGTGATCCCTCAGGAAGTGATGCCGGATGTCTATGTGCTTAGTGCAGCTGTGTTCAACAGGATTATCCGCGATGCGGATTGCACTCTCATTGTCACATAGGAGTGAGACTTTGCTCAGATTGTAGCCAAAGTCCCGGAGGGTTTGACTCATCCAAAGTAGTTGCGCGCAACACTGTCCTACGGCAACATACTCGGCCTCAGCGGTGGATAGGGCAACGGATGTTTGTTTCTTAGAACTCTAGGACACCAGGGACCTGCCTAGGAATTGTCATGTCCCTGATGTACTCTTCCCATCTACCTTGCACCCGGCATAATCGGAGTCTGCGTATCTGAAAGTTCCCTTTGCCCGGGAACAGGATCTGGATGTCGCCTAGAGGGGGGGTGAATAGGCGAATAATAATTATCACTTTAAAACTGGAAATTCTTACTCTACTCGAAGACTGGATCCCAGTGGAATGAAAGACCCTTCGAGTAGGTTGCAGCGGAATTGAAGTTCCTGTCTTAAAATACCCTGCACTTCGAAAACAGCTTGTACCACGTACAAAATTGAAGTGCAAGTATAAACAGTAAGTAAGACAGAGAAATAGCACACAACACAGAGCAGAGCACACAGACACAGGTATTTATCCCAAGGTTCGGCCAAGCCTGAAATGCTTGCCTAGTCCTCGTTGGAGTTAGCCACACCTGGGCTTGGAGTCTATTTCAACTCCTTCCTCCGTTTGCTCAGATCTGTCAGTACGACAGATAGAGCCTTCCACTATATGTTGATATTGGTTATAACAACGTCATTGCTGCTTACAACCTTCTTGATAGCACTCCGGCAGAGTAACAACTCGCTCAAGATATTGCTTTAGCTCTCAGCAGCACTTCCCCTCTCTCTAAAGGCTTATAACTTCGCCTCTACACAAACTAGAGAGATACACAAGAGAGGGAGAGAGAGAATTGATCCAAATGATGTATGCACTTGTTGGCTGCACTTGTGTCCTTGTTTGAGGCGCCTAGGGGTCCCTTTTGTAGTCCCAAGGGGCCTAGGAGCCGTTGGAATTCCATTTGGAAAGCTATCCTTGCCTTCTGTCAGGTGGCGCACCGGACAGTCCGGTGCGCCACTAGACAGTCACTGTAGATGGTCCGGTGCCGATCTCCTTCCTTTTCTGGCGCAGACGACCGTTGCACCTCCAGGCCAGTTGGCGCACCGGATACTGTCCTGTGTACACCGGACAGTCCGGTGCCCCCTGCCAACCGTTGGTGCGGGCCACGCGTTGCCCGCGGATTGCGCGGCCGACCGTTACGCTGGCGACCGTTGGCTCACCGAACAGTCCGGTGCACCACCGGACAGTCTGGTAAATTATAGCCACGTCGCCCATCTCTTTTCCCGAGAGCGCCTAGTTGATGCCGAGCCAGCCTAGGGCACCGGACACTGTCCGGTGCCCTAGGCCAGAGCTGATGTTGGCTGTACACAACCAACTCTTCTTCAATTCAAATCTTCTCTGCTTGGCTCTGTTTCTAGCACTTAGATAAAACATGTTAGTACTCAAAAACAATTCACTAAGTCTAGAAACACACCTTGTTCTTGTTTTGCACTTCTTTAGCATTTGGCATGATTGAGATTGATGTTGGACTCATAAACCATCAAATCAACATGACTTGATCTAGATTGACATATCTGAGTTCCAACAGCACTGTTCCTTTAGTGACCTTGTTCACTTCTTTGAGCTTGATCTTGAGCCTTAGACTTACACCACACAATTGTAGATGTTTCCTCATTGGTTGTAAGTCATGTCCTTATGTAGTGATCCTTGATGCACCATAACTCTTAACTCGATCAACCTTGACTTTGCAAGTCTTCTTCTTCACCCCTGGCTTTGGGTTCCTGGTCTCCTTGACCTTCTCCCGTGCACTCGGTACCTCGAAACTCTTCTTGCCTCCATCCTTGGCTTGATCGGTTGTCTCTGAGTTACGCACACCGAGTCTCACTTAAGCAATGTCCATCTTACTTGTGATGTCCATTATCTATAGATAATCCAGTCTTTGGACCATCACATTTGTTCACTTGTGTTGAACCCTCTTAGCTTTGCATAAGCACCTGTTCAACACTTAGCACACTTGTTAGTCCTTTAATTGGGTTGTCATCCAAACACCAAAACCCACAAGAGAGCTTTCAGTATCCAATTAAGTCAAAGGTAGACCCCTTTGGATATCAGATCCCGAAGCAAGGCATAGCAACTAAATATCTAAGAATTCGCTTAATGGCCACAAGGTGACATTCCCTAGGGTCGGATTGATATCTAGCACACATGCATACACTTAGCATAATGTCCAGTCTACTAGCACATAAATAAAGTAATGACCCTATCATAGATCGGTATGCCTTTTGATCAATGGACTTACCTCCTTTGTTGAGGTCGACATGCCCGTCAGTTCCCATCGGTGTCTTTGCGGGCTTGGCATCCTTCATCCCAAATCGCTTGAGAAGATCTTGTGTGTACTTCGTTAATTTGGGAGAGGAAAGTGCCGTCCATGAGTTGCTTCACTTGGAACCCAAGGAAGTAGGTCAACTCGCCCATCATTGACATCTCAAACTTTTGAGTCATCACCCTGCTAAACTCCTCACAAGACTTTTGATTAGTAGAACCAAATATTATGTCATCGACATAAATTTGGCACACAAAAAGATCACCATCACAAGTCTTAGTGAAAAGGGTGGGATCGGCTTTCCCAACCTTGAAAGCATTAGCAATTAAGAAATTTCTAAGGCATTCATACCATGCTCTTGGGGCTTGCTTAAGTCCATAGAGCGCCTTAGAGAGCTTAAAAACGTGGTCGGGATACCTATCATCCTCAAAGCCAGGGGGTTGTTCCACGTAACCTTTTGCCACAAGTCGAGCCTTGTTTCTTGTCACCACCCCATGCTCATCTTGCTTGTTGCGGAACACCCACTTGGTTCCCACAACATTTTTCTTTAGACGTGGCACCAGGCTCCAAACTTCATTTCTCTTGAAGTTGTTGAGCTCTTCCTGCATGGCCAACACCCAATCCGGATCCTGCAAGGCCTCTTCTACCCTGAAAGGCTCAATAGAAGAGACAAACGAGTAATGCTCACAAAAGTTAGCTAATCTTGAGCGAGTAGTTACTCCCTTGCTTATGTCACCCAGAATCTGGTCAACGGGGTGATGTCGTTGGATCGTCGCTCGGACTTGAGTTGGAGGGACCCGTGGTGCTTCTTCCTCCATCACTTGTTCTTCTTGTGCTCCCCCTTGATCACGCGCCTCTTCTTGAGGAATCTATCCATACCTTGAGTTGGGGGATGCACCATTATAAAGGAAGATGGCTGATCTTGCTCTTGTTGTTCCTGTGGTCGCACATCACCTATCGCCATCGTGCGCATTGCGGCCGTCGGAACATCATCTTCATCTATGTCATCAAGATCAACTTGCTCTCTTGGAGAGCCATTAGTTTCATCAAATACAACATCGCTAGAGACTTCAACCAAACCCGATGATTTGTTGAAGACTCTATACGCCTTTGTATTTGAGTCATATCCTAGTAAAAACCCTTCTACTGCCTTGGGAGCAAATTTAGAATGTCTACCTTTCTTCACCAGAATGTAACATTTCCTCCCAAATATACGAAAGTAAGAGACGTTGGGTTTGTTACCGGTAAGGAGTTCATATGAGGTCTTCTTAAGAAGGCGATGTAGGTAGAGCCAGTTTATGGCGTGGCAAGCTGTGTTCACAGCTTCTGACCAAAACTGCTCGGGTGTCTTGAATTCTCCAAGCATTGTTCTTGCCATGTTGATAAGCGTCCTGTTCTTCCTCTCTACCACACCGTTTTGTTGTGGTGTGTAGGGAGCGGAGAACTTGTGCTTGACGCCTTCTTCCTTAAGACACTCCTCCACTTGTAGATTCTTGAACTCGGACCCGTTGTCGCTTCTTATCTTTTTCACCTTGAGCTCAAATTCGTTTTGAGCTCTCCTTAGAAAGCGCTTTAGGGTCTTTTGGGTTTCTGATTTATCCTGCAAAAAGAACACCCAAGTGAAGCGGGAAAAGTCATCAACAATTACAAGACCATACTTACTTCCCCCGATGCTAAGGTAGGCGATGGGTCCGAAGAGGTCCATGTAAAGAAGCTCCAGTGGTCTTGATGTTGTCATCACGTTATTGCTGTGATGAGTGCTTCCCACCTGTTTCCCTGCCTGACAAGCTGCACAAGGTCTATCTTTCTCGAAACAAACATTGGTTAGTCCTAACACTTGTTCTCCCTTTAGAAGTTTATGAAGGTTCTTCATCCCAACATGTGCTAGACGGTGATGCCACAGCTAGCCCATACTAGTCTTAGCTATTAAGCATGCATCTAGATCGGCCTCCTCTTTCAAAAAATCAACTAAGTAGAGTTTGTCGTCTAATACACCCTTAAAAGCTAATGAACCAACACTCCTTCTAAAGACAGATACATCTATATTTGTGAATAAACAATTATAGCCCATGTTACATAATTGACTTACAGACAATAAGTTGTACCCGAGCGATTCAACTAAAAACACATTGGAGATAGAATGCTCGGATGTAATGGCTATCTTCCCCAATCCTTTAACCTTGCCTTGGTTCCCATCTCCAAAAATAATCGTATCTTGGGAATCCTTGTTCTTGACGTAGGAGGTGAACATCTTCTTCTCCCCCGTCATGTGGTTTGTGCATCCATTGTCGATTATCCAGCTAGATCCCCCGGATGCATAAACCTGCAAGGCAATTTAAGCTTGGGTTTTAGGTACCCAACTCTTGTTGGGTCCTACAAGGTTAGTCAAAATAGTTTTTGGAACCCATATGCAAGTCTTATCTCCCTTGCATTTGGATCCCAACTTCCTAGCCACTACTTTTGCATTCTTACATAAAAGAACAAAAGAAGTGTTGCAAGCATGGAAAACAGTAGTAGATTCATTACACACTTTCCTAGGCACATGATGCACAACATGATTTCTCCTAGGCCTACTTCTACCGTGAACAAAAGTAGAACTAGAGGCAAACATAACATGTGAATCAAAAGCATCATGATCATAACTCCTATTATAATTGGAATGACTAGCAATTTTCCTATTATAAATGAAAGCATGATTCCTTTGAGTACTACTAGCCATAGGGGCCTTCCCTTTCTCCTTGGTGAGAATGGGAGCCTTTTGGCTTGTTAAGTTCTTGGTTTCCCTTCGAAAACTAAGTCCATCCTTTATTGAGGGATGTCTACCAACAGTGTAGGCATCCCTAGCAAACTTTAGTTTATCAAAATCATTTTTGCAAGTCTTAAGTTGAGCATTAAGACTTGCCACTTCATCATTCAATTTAGTAATAGCAATAAGATGTTCATCACAAGCATTAACATCAAAGTCCTTGCATCTATTGCAAATAACTACATGTTCTACACAAGAGTTAATTGCATTTGCCTCCTCTAGCTTAGCATTTAATTCATCATTTAAATTCTTTAAACTAGAGATAGATTCATGGCATGCGGACAACTCAGAGGATACCATTTCATTTCTTTTAATTTCTAGAGCAAGAGATTTTTGAACACTAACAAATTTATCATGTTCTTCGTACAAAATATCCTCTTGCTTTTCTAAAAGTCTATCCTTTTCATTTAGAGCATCAATTAATTCATTAATTTTCTCTACTTTGGCTCTATCTAAACCTTTAAATAGACTAGAGTAATCTACTTCATCATCGGAAGAGTCATCATCGCTAGAAGTAGTGTACTTAGGGGTATATCGAACATGTACCTTCTTTTCCTTGGCCATAAGACATGTATGGCCTTCGTTGGGGAAGAGAGAAGACTTGCCGAAGGCTAAGGCCATCAGTCCCTCATCGTTGGAGTCGGATGAGGAGCAGTCGGAATCCCATTCTTTTCCAAGATGAGCCTCGCCTTTCGCCTTCCTATAGCTTTTCTTCTTCTCCTTCTTCCCATGTCATTCTTGTCCCTGGTCATTTTCATTATCATGACATTGAGCAATAAAATGACCAGTCTTACTGCATTTGAAGCAGGAGCGCTTTCCCCTTGTTTTGTTCTTGTTGGGAGTACTCCTTGCGTCCTTTAAGTGCGGTCTTGAAGCGCTTGATGATAAGCGCCTGTTGGAACTTGCTCTCCTGGGCAAGTGGATCCAACGGGGAAGTGGAAAGAGTGCAAGGAAAGTTTATCGTGGGGTGACAATTGCTCTGTTAATCTGGCCTCTCAAGGGCACTGTACGGGGGTATTTATAGGTACTCGAGTGTCCAACGTCCCAAGGCAAGGACGTTTATGCCCTCGGGTACCCGGACTATCCCTAGAATATTCCCATTAAGGGAGGTTACAGACCGTCATTACAGAAAAGCTATTACAGATTAGGCCCATAACACGCTTGTCCACATGGGGCCCGTTACAGTGGGCCGAATTCCACGTGGGCCTCTGGGCGAGATGAGGATGCGGGACTAGCAGACTTCGTCGTAGTCTAGCCTTCGTCTTGCAATGGAGAGGACGAAGGGCAACCGTGCCGATCATCTCGCCTTCGTTGGTGTGGGGAGGCGACGAAGGCTTCACGCGAAGGGTAGCGTCTTCGCCTTCGCCCCAATATTTGCCCTCCGAGGGACCAGTTCGACTGAGTCATCTGGTGCCAAAGACGTTGCTAGATGGTGGAGACACTGCCTTGAAAGGGAAATGTGCCCTTGGGCCATTTCTAAGTATTTTGGTGATTTAGTGTTCAACACAAGTGCTTAAGTGTTAAACTATGCCAAATGGTGGACAAAGTGCAAATCAATACAAAGCCAAGACTCTGCTCGGTCTGGGTGCACCGGACTGTCCGGTGGTGCACCGGACTGTCCGGTGGTGCACCGGACAGTGTCCGGTGCGCCAGGCTGGCATCTGGTCAACTGGCTGCTCTCGGGTCTCGACAGTGGCGTACGGCTATAAATCACCGGACTGTCCGGTGGTGCACCGGACAGTGTCCGGTGAGTCAGCTGTGGCGAAGTCGCCGCTCTCGAGAACCAAGTCAACAGCGTACGGCTATAATTCACCGGACTGTCCTGTGAGTCACCGGACTGTCCGGTGAGCCAACGGTCGGCCGCGCAATCCGCGCATGACGCGTGGCCGAGCCAACGATCGGATGGGAGCATCGGACTGTCCGGTGTGCACCGGACAGTGTCCGGTGCGCCAACGGCTCCAAGTCTCCAACGGTCGGCTGCGCCAGAATAGGAAAGAAATCCACACCGGATAGTGTCCGGTGGTGCACCGGACTGTCCGGTGCGCCAGTCGACAGAAGGCAAGAATTGCCTTCCTAGATTGCTCTCAATGGCTCCTAGCTGCCTTGGGGCTATAAAAGGGACCCCTAGGCGCATGGAGGAGTACACCAAGCATCCCTTGAGCATTCCTAAGCACCAAGACTTCATATTCGCGCATTCGATTCTTTGTGATAGCAACTAGAGCTCCATTTGAGTAGGGAACTCTTCGAGTTGTGTTGAGAGCTTGTGTTGTGACTTGTGTGCGTATTGTTGCTCTGATTTTGTGTCTTGTGTGTGTTGCTCATCCCAACCTTACTTCTGTGCTTCTTTGTGATAATCAAATTGTAAGGGTGAGAGGCTCCAAGTTGTGGAGATTCCTCGCAAGCGGGATATAGTGAAACAAAGCGAAACACCGTGGTATTCAAGTGGGTCTTTGGACCACTTGAGAGGGGTTGAGTGCAACCCTTGTCCGTTGGGACGCCACAACGTGGAGTAGGCAAGTGTTGGACTTGGCCGAACCACGGGATAAACCACTGTGCCTCTCTGTGTTGATCTCTCTGTGGTTATTGTGTTTTGCAAGGACTCCTCTCTAGCCACTTGGCTTTATTGTGCTAACTTCTAATCAAGTTTTTGTGGCATTAAGTTTCAAGTTTTTATAGGATCACCTATTCACCCCCCCTCTAGGTGCTCTCAATTGGTATCAGAGCCGTTCTCTTCAAAGAAGGGACTAATCGCCTGAAGGGATGGATCCTAAGGGAAAGGGAATAGTGATCAACGACAAGGAGAAGGAGTCCTTCATCAATGAGCCGAAAGACGACAAGCCCACTGACTCGGGCTCAAGTCAAGAGAAGAAGGACGGGAAGAAGAAGAGGCTGTCGGTGTTTTGGATCCGACCGCACACCCGGGGTTACCCCTCAAGGTGTTTTTAGGAGTAGGATGGTGTCAACGACTGTAGCAAAATGGTTCGTGCTAATTGCACGAGGGACAGTGGGCAATGTTTACAGGTTCGGGTCGCTTAGAGATGCGTAACACCCTACGTCCTGGTGAGTATGCTGGGTGAATGAGGTTACAAGAGAGCTTTCTGAATTGAGAATGCCGAGAGTTGAAGTGGGTGGCTAAGTAGTAGGATCGATCGATTTGAAGGGGTGCCCCCTAGGCCTTATATATTCGACCGTGGAGCAATACATGTGGATATGATAACAACATGCGCCTAAAAAATAGTGAACTGCTCGAGTCTATCTCCCTATGATTCTGCCGACCTATCCCCGCGTGGCTCCGTTGCATGAGAGCTCCAGCGCGGGAAAGTCGGATCTCTGTTGCGATCGCTCGCTCGACATTGTGGACCGTCCAGGTTTACACCGATCCGGCCTCGTGTCGACCTGCTCTGCTGATTATTCTTCCCCAGGCCCACGAAAGAATGGCCTCACGATTTATTGGGCCCTTGGGCCTTTCGTGAGGTCTTTTACTCTTTTAGTGGACCCGGGGGATATCTGTCCCCCACAAGCCCCCGATCTTTGGGTTAATTTAGAAGTAATCAGCCCAAAGATCCCAGGTCCAGCTTGCAGGTGATTTGAAGAGAACGACTTCTTACTGTTTCCCCCTGCTTTTGATCCTTCTCAAACCGAAGTTTTATTTCGTACCCATGCCTTAGAGGTCGGCATTTCGCTTTGCAGGACCCTAAACTTCATTGGGTGCACCGGAGGTGCACCCAATGGGTGTAGCCCCCGAGCTTCGAGTAGATTTTTAGAAAATAATCTACTCGAAGGTCTTCACCAAAAATTATTCCCATTTTTACTCCTGCATTTCGGTTGAGTGCTAGATTTGTCTTTGATCTTTGTCCCATGCGTTAGGAGTCGGCACTATCTTGGCTTGGAATGATGATTCATGGGGTGCACCGGAGGTGCACCCAATGGGTGTAGCCCCCGAGCTTCAAGTGGATTTTTGAGGATAATCCACTCGAAGGTCTTCCTTTTTTGTCTTTTTGCTGAAGATTATCCTTTCTGCTTGTAAAAAATCGGCATGATGTCATCCGCACTATGTCATCAATATTATGCTTCAGAGGTCAGCATGTATTTTGTCTTTTGCAGCCGAGTTCGCAATCCATCCATATCTTGCTAGGTAGTGTAATTTATTTGCTCTGTGACTGATTGGACTTTTGATGGACGTTCTCTGTCTAGTCTTCAAGTCGCTTCTGTCGACCATATTTTGTATTTCACTGGCTATATTTGGCTTTCCTCTAATCCTCACTGATATCTCATTTTTGTCTTGAGGTATTCACTGCGTGCCCTGCACAGATGTGACCACTTTGAAAAATATATTGATAATTCCTGGGCGTCCCCCCCCAATGGGTGTGGGCAAGGGACGGTTTGGTACGCTGAGTGTTTTAGCCGGCTGCTTCTGAGTAGTAATGTGATGTGACGGCGGGTGTAATCATATCCTCCGCGCTGTTGACTGGAGTCCCAATGGGTGTTGTGTTGCGTGAAACGGCGTCAGCCGCCTGACGTGTCTTCAGACGGGTTGAAGTGCTTATTGAATGCTTTGTGACTGTTCAGTGACCGCGGTTGGAGGTGAGCGGTTGCCTTCTCCTTCTATAAATAACGCCGTTGTCTCTCTGGCTTTTTCACATCTCTTCGCTGTCCTTCTGCTGCTTCCCTCTCTTCTCTCCCTTCTGCTTCCACCATGGGCAAGAACAACAAGCGCAAGCGTGAGCCAACTCCTCCATCGGAGGAGTTTGGTGACTCGGAGTACTCAGAGGAGGAGTTCTCCTCTGGGTCTGAGGGGTCTCCGGCTCCCGTCCCCCTGCGTGAGTCGTCTGACGACTCAAACGACTCCCAGGGGCTCGCGGCGGAGGTCTGGTCGTACATCCGGGCCGTCGAGCGCTCCGGGCTCGAGGGCTCGGATGGGTCAGAGTACTCCTCGGATGAGGAGGACTCGGACGGCAGCGGCGAGGACGACGACGACGACGACGACGACGGCGACGACGATGGCGGCGGTGACGGTGACGGCAGCGGCAGCGGCAGGGGCAGCGGCGGCGGCAGCGAGGACGGTGACGGCGGCGGCAGCAGGGGCAGCAACCGGGGCGGCAGCAGCAGGGGCAGCACCAGGGACGGCAGCGGCGGCGGCAGCAACAGGGCCAGTGGCTAGATGCCACTGGTTTTTTAGATATTAGTATAGTGTAGTTAGAATAATGTAGTAGTAATGTAGAATAGTATAGCGTAGTGTAGTAGTAGTAGTAGTAATGTAATGTAGTAGTAATTGGGAAGTATCAACTCGTAAAGAGTTGATTTGTAAGTGCGCTATCTTCCCTTCTAATGAAAGAATGATGTTGGCTTCTCCTTTATGACTTGTCTTGCTCGTTTGTGAAACTGATTCCTTTGAGACGGTAAATGAATAACTCGGGCATCAAACTGATGCTTTTAGGAGTAGCCGTCGAGTAACTTTGTAGATGGTGTCGGCGCTTTTTAGAGTAACTGCTGAGTGATCGAACACAATATCGGAGTTTTAGAGATAACTGCCAAGCGATTGAATACAATATCAGCTTTTTAGAGGCAACGCCGGGTGACTGGAGGGTGATGTCGGCGTTTTAGAGGCAACGCCGAGCAACTGATCACTGTATCAGCTTTTTAGAGGCAACGCTGAGTGATTGAATACGATAGCAGCGTTTTAGAGGTAACGCCGAGTGACTAGAGGGTAACGTCGGCGTTTTAGAGGTAATGCCGAGTGACTGAACACGATAGCAGCGTTTTAGAGGTAACGCCGAGTGATTGAATACGATAGCAGCGCCGAGTGATTGAATACGATAACAGCGTTTTAGAGGTAACGCCAAGTGACTGGAGGGTAACGTCGGCATTTTAGAGGTAATGCCGAGCGACTGAACACGATAGCAGCGTTTTAGAGGTAACGCCGAGTGATTCAATACGATAGCAGCGTTTTGGAGGTAGCGCCAACTGATAGCAGGCCGCGCAAGCCACTTAGAGGATGATGACCGAGTGATGAGGTGGCGCACCGGTGTTCTGGAGATAACTGCCGGGTGACCACGTGGCATGCTGGGGTTTTGGAAATAACCGCCGGGTGATGACTGGGCACTTTTTGAAACGGTATCTGGCTCGAGAATATCCCTTAAGTGATGCGCTTTTAGCCGCCTTTGCTTTCCGTGCCCTAGTTCTTGCTTTCCCGCTTCCGAATCCTCTCTGCCATTCGCCTCCCACCCTGCTCGCTGGTAGAATCGAGATGGCACCCAAGAGGAAGACCTCGAGCTCGTCTGCTGCGGTGATTCCTCCAATCGACCCCAACAACCAGTTGCCTTTCGCAGGTAATCACATGCCCGTCATTTCTGAAACTGAACTTCTCCACCTCGTATCCATCGGGGTTCTTCCTCCGCGAGAACTCTGTTCTTGGCGGATTTGCCATGGATTTACTGTTCCGACGGAGGATACCCATGAGTCCGTTGTTTACGCCCCTTTCCTTCTCCGCGGCCTTGGCCTTCCCATCTCTCCCTTTTTCCGTGGCCTCCTTGATTTCTACCATATTAACTTGACCCATTTGAATCCCAATTCAATTCTGCAAATCTCCATTTTCGTTCATTTATGCGAGGCCTTTCTTGGCGTGCTGCCGCATTTCGGTCTATGGAAATACTTGTATCATTGTCGCCCTGGGATGGCCGGGGGACAACACCAGTTGGTCGGGGGTGCCAGCTTGGAGATGCGCCGCGGGAGGAAAACTGAATATCTCGAGATCCCTCTCAAGGACAGTATTAAGGGATGGCGCCTGGAATGGTTTATAATTGAGAATTATGGGAATTCTCTCCCCTCCTGGTCGGGAAGGCAGCCGGACGTTCGCACCCCAAGCTGGACCGAGTCTCCCACAGATCAGGAAGTAGCCGAGGCAGGTGTGTTGCTAGCTGAAGTTGGACTGTTGAAAGAAAGGGGTCTGACTGCTGAAGATGTGGTTACTGATTTTGTTTTCAAGAATATTCAGCCATTGAAAGACAGGGCCTACCCAGCTTATCTGTATCGAGGGCTAGCCGACTCAACTTGGGTTACTAACAGAAGAATTCCTTCTGCAGACTTGGTGAGTCGACTAGAGATGATCCTTAGGGGTAAAGTGTCAAATGTTGGTGCTCCAGTGGCATACTCGGCCTGGAACTTGCCTCCTCCCAAAGCCTTCACTCTTTTTGTGTCGAATCCTCCTGCTACTGACGGCAGTTTGGGCCTTAGAGTGCGGCCCTCTGCTGAAGAAGTTAGTGCCTTGGTTGCCACACTCGGGGGAATTCCTGATGATGAACGGCAGGTTTATTTTGAGGTGCCCCTGAACCCTAGTGATGCGGAGATAGGTGCCATGCTTGATTTGCTGGCTGAGGACTCTTCTGATGCTGCTCCTGCTGGGGCATTGGTGGTGGTGCCCCTCCCAGAGGCTGGTGTGACCTTAGATACTCAGAAACCTGCTGGTACTCGCCCGAGGCGCCCCTGCCGAGCCAATCCATCCGATCCTTCTGCTGATGAACAGAAAAAGAAAAGGAGACGCCTTCGGCAGGTACCCAGTTTGGGTCGGGACGTTGGTACTTCGGTTCCTGATGCTGAAGTAGTGCTTGCGACTGAATTTACTGATGCTGATCCCAATTGGTGTACCGAATCAGTTGCTGATCCCAATGGGGGTGCTGCCTGTGTTGCTAATGTGGATGATGAGGAGGAAGAAAATGAAGTTCCTTTGACTCGGAAAAACAGTCGGCAATTCATTGCTAGCGGTGAAAGTAGTGGAGTTCCCTCTCCTGCTTTGTCTGCTCTCATTGGTCTGCAAGAACTGTCCCTGACCAATTTTGATCAAACTCTCGAGGATATGGTTTCGGAGGACTTGTTATCGGAGCCAGTGGATGATGGTGCAATGGAGGCTTGCGCTGACGTGCTTGATGCTGGGTTGAGGTCATCCCGTGCCTCGTCGACCTTAGAGCGCGATCTCGAGTGTCGGGAGACTGACTTGGATCGTCCTGGTCCTATGGAAGTAACCGAGGGCCCACCAACCTTAGAGGTGGTTACTGCAGAGAACTTGGACCTCAAGAATGGTGCTGACACATGCCCAGCCCCCGAGGATGTCGCCAGGGATGACTTGGCTCAGGTGAAGAGTGTAAGCCACTGCCCAGCCCCCGAGGGTGCTGCCGGGGATGATCCGGCTCAAGTGGGCAGTGCAAACTATGACCCAGCCCCCGAGGGTGCCCGAGCAGGGTCTCCTTCCTGTACTTCCATGGACGTTCATGCGGGATCTCCTCCACACTCTGGCTGTATGGTGGTAGCCCAAACCGTGGACCAGGGAGTCGCTTTAGAGGGCAGCGTCCCCGCTGATCGAGTGTTTGGCTCTGTTGAAGGCACCGAGCTGATTCCTACTGGTTCGTTGCAAGCTGCTTCGGGTGGTGGCCTCACGCCTGATTATCAACTGATCTCTCCTGATTTGGGGATCCCTTCGTTCTTTTCCAACCTCCAGGCACTGTGATGTATTTTAGCTTGGTTTTCACATTGTGTGAACTGCTGCCATTACACTCATCTGTTTTCCTCATCAGGCTTTGGTGGATGGGATGGCTGGCCAGCTGAGGCTACAGGGTGCTTCTATCCCAGAAGTAGCTTCGTCACTTACATGTTGGAATCCAGTGTCGCTTCAACATCGTATCTCTGAATTGGAGGCAACCAACACTGGTTAGTGCCCTTTTGCTTTTCTTTGCCTTCACTGTAGACTGCTCTATATTTTGACCATTATTTTGTTTGATTATCTCTTGCTAGGCATGACTCAGCAGATTTCCACTCTTGAAGAAAAACATTCCCGAGATCAGGCTGAATTGGCCCAGCGATGCTCTGACTTTGAGGAAAAGTACTCTTAGAGTCAGGTTGAGTTGGGTCAGGTCTCCGCTGCTTTAGATGATGCCAATGCACTGAGTTCTTCTCTTCATGCTCAGCTCGACTCTGAAAAGGTGATTTATGAAACTGCGCTTTGCCCTGTTGTGCTGCCATTACTTGCTTGGTGTTTGAGGGGGTTGACTTTTGTTTGCAGGAAGAAAAACGCATCCTTGCTGCTTCTAGAGACAATCTTGAAAGGTTGTATCGTGATTCTAGCAACTCGCTGACTATCTTGGAGAGAAGTCATCGCTTCACCATGGAAGAATTAGACCTCCAACGTTGTAAGCTGCAGGAATCCATGGATGAGGTAACCCGGCTCAAGCAGTTGATATCAGCAAAGGATGCTACTATCAAAGAACTCCGAGCTTCCAAAAAATCCATTGTCCAGGAGTTAGAAACTGCTTGACTGGCTGCTAAAGTTGTCGAAGAAACTTCTGTTACTCTCAAAGCTCAGCGCGACAGAGCCATGGACAAGGCTATTCGGGCGGGACGGATCTTGATGAGGAGACCCGGCGTGGTTGTTCCTGAAGACATAAGGGCTGATGTGAATGCTGCCCCTGATTCCTCGAGTCGCCCTTCTTCGTCGGTCGCTCCTGAAAAAGACATTGCGAAATAGAGAAACATTTTGCGTGCTTTGAGCGCGCGGTTAGCATGATTGGGTATTTGTTAGAGGATATCAGTTCAGCATTCGAATGATATAATTACTCTCTTATTGTCTCAGTATTTATCAGTTTGTAGATTTGCAGTGGTGAAATGACGCGCGATGATTATGAAATTTGTTTGCGGGATATAGAAGTCATCCCTGTATGAGTAATCATAATTACGTCAGATCGCCTTAAGTCGCTGCTGGCTTAAGTCGTTTATTTTTGTTAATAGGGCGTAGTGGTCACCCTGAATTGTATAGGCATGAGCATGTTGCACCGGCTTAAGTCGCCACTGACTTTAGCCGATTGCTCCATTAGTAGGGCATAGTGGTCACCTCGAGTTAAGTAAGCGTGAGCATGTTGCACCGCCTTAAGTTGTTGCCAATTTAAGCCGATTGCTCCGTTAGCAGGGCATAGTGGTCGCCCCGAGTTAAGTAAGCGTGAGCATGTTGCACCGTCTTAAGTCGTTGCCAACTTAAGCCGATTGCTCCGTTAGCAGGGCATAGTGGTCGCCCCGAGTTAAGTAAGCGTGAGCATGTTGCACCGCCTTAAGTCGTTGCCAACTTAAGCCGATTGCTCCGTTAGCAGGGCATAGTGGTCGCCCCGAGTTAAGTAAGCATGAGCATGTTGCACCGCCTTAAGTCGTTGCCAACTTAAGCCGATTGCTCCGTTGGCAGGGCATAGTGGTCGCCCCAAGTTAAGTAAGCGTGAGCATGTTGCACCGCCTTAAGTCGTTGCCGACTTAAGCCGATTGCTCCGTTGGCAGGGCATAGTTATAGGTGTACATTCGGGCCGCCCGGCCCGGCCCGGCCCAAGCCCGAAAAGGCCCGTATTGTTTGAATTTCGGGCCGGCCCGGCCCGTTTGAATTTCGGGCCGTGCCGGGCCGGCCCATGGGCCTCGCCCTCGGCCCACGGCCCGGCCCGTAATTGCTTAAACGTGCCGGGCTTATTTCGGGCGGCCCGAAATTATAAAAGCCTGAAATTCAATTTTTGGCCCGAAATTCACATTAGGGCCCGAAATTCAATTTTTGGCCCGAAATTCAGTTTTTGGCCCGAAATTCACATTAGAGCCCTAAATTCAAAAAAATAATAAAACAAATAAAAGATAAGACAAATAAATTTGAACAAAATTAAACTTAATATTTGTATTAAAGTTACCACAGCTATGCAATGACTACCTCGTTTATAAATCATTTTGTTAGAAGAAAAAAGAGTATAATCAGCTATATACAAAGTTCGTAAGTTCAGTTTATTGTCTAATGTTCATAACAAAAGTAAAATTACATCACACACTCTAATTCAAAGATACAAAAAAACATCTAACTAGCATTATCTCTAGCTTTGTGTTTTTTTATCAAGTATATGAAAGTGTGGAATGAAGTGTGTTTTGATAAATATATGGGCCTTTTCGTGCCTCTATATGGGCCTTTTCGTGCCTGCCTTAAACGGGCCGTGCTCGTGCCCGCCCATGGGCCGTGACCTCGGCCCAAACCCGGCCCGATATAACGGGCCGTGCCGGCCCGGCACTAAATTATTTCGGGTCGTGCCATGCCTGGGCCGTGCTTTTTTTTCCGTGCTTCGGGCCAGCCCATCAGGCCCGGCCCAAATGCACACCTATAGGCATAGTGGTCGCCCCAAGTTAAGTAAGTGTGAGCATGTTGCACCGCCTTAAGTCGTTGCCAACTTAAGCCGATTGCTCCGTTGGCAGGGCATAGTGGTCGCCCCAAGTTAAGTAAGCGTGAGCATGTTGCACCGCCTTAAGTCGTTGCCGACTTAAGCCGATTGCTCCGTTGGCAGGGCATAGTGGTCGCCCCAAGTTGAGTAAACGTGAGCATGTCAACCGTGAACAAACTGAGTATATTTGAAGCCTTTCTTTATTGATGACACATTTCCATTTTACAGAGTACATCGTCGTCCGATGGCTTTCGAAATGCAGCTAGGGATAAAACTTCCTGAGGTGTTCTATGTTCCAAGAGTTCCCGACTTCTGTTCCATCCATCTGAGTGAGACGATAGGATCCTGGCCGAGTGACTTCTGCTACCACGAAGGGTCCTTCCCATAAGGGCGACAACTTGTGTCGTCCTTCCCCCGTTAGAATTCGGCGGAGGACGAGATCTCCTACTGAGAAGGATCGTTGTCGCACGGCTTTGTCGTGATAGCGCCTTAGAGTCTGCTGATACCGTGCTGATTGGATTACCGCATTTAGCCGTTCTTCTTCAAGTACATCAATGTCCTCCAGCCTGGTGGCTTCAACTTCTGCTATGTTTTCGAAGATCAACCTTGGCGCCCCAAACTTGAGATCGGCGGGTAGCACTGCCTCTGACCCATAGACCATGAAGAAAGGAGTGTTTCCATGCAAAGCTCGGCTGGGTTGGGTTCTTAGGCTCCAAACGACATAGGGCAATTCCCTTATCCACTTTCCTGCGAACTTTTCATTCTTGTCGAAGACCTTTTTCCTGAGTGCCTCCAGTATCATCCCGTTGGCTCGCTCAACTTGCCCGTTGGCCCTTGGATGTGCTACAGACGCATACTTGATCTGAATGCTCTTTTGCTCGCAAAAGTCGAAGAACTCTGAACTTGTGAAGTTGGATCCTAAGTCAGTTATGATGCTGTTTGGTATCCCGAATCTGAATATTATGTCTTGTATGAATTCCACGGCCTTAGCAGAAGTTAAAGATGCGATGGGCTTGAATTCTATCCATTTAGTGAATTTGTCGATTGCTACCAATACATGAGTGTATCCCCCTTGAGCTTTCTTGAAAGGTCCAATCATATCCAGTCCCCAGCATGCGAAAGGCCAAGTTACTGGTATGGTCTGCAGTTGCTGTGCTGGCAGATGTTGTTGTTTTGACAAGTATTGGCAAGCTTCGCACCTCTGAACTAACTCGGCTGCATCATTCTTTGTTGTTGGCCAATAGAATCCTGACCTGAAGACCTTCCCGACTAGTGTTCTGGAGGCTGCATGTATTCCACATTGCCCAGCATGGACCTCCTCCAGAAGTTGCTTCCCAGTGGCCGAGAGAATGCACTTCATGAGGACGCCTGATGCACCCCTTCTGTATAAGGTCTCCCCAATGAGTGTATAGTGAGCCGACTGTCTGGCAATGCGCTCTGCCGAGTTCTTGTCGTCTGGTTCTTCCTCATTCTTTATATATTTAATGATCGACTTTCTCCAGTCATCAGAGTCTGATTCGGGTTGATCTATAATGTTGCATTCTTCTGTTTGATCCATTGAGATACTCGGCTGTAGTATTTCTTGCACAAAGACTCCGGGTGGGACCTGAGTTCGATTGGATCCTAACTTGGATAGTACATCGGCTGCTGTGTTCCGATCTCTTTCTACATGATGAAATTCCAGACCCTCAAATTTGTCTTCCAACTTTCGGACGGCAGTACAATATTTTCCCATTGAATCGTTTGAACAATCCCACTCTTTGTTTATCTGGCTAATGACTACCAGAGAGTCTCCGTATACCATCAATCTCTTGATGCCCAATGATATGGCGATGTTCAATCCATGGATCAAAGCTTCATACTCGGCTGCATTGTTAGAGGCTGGAAACAGCAACTGGAGGGCATATTTGAGGTGCTCGCCTCCAGGTGCGGTGAAGAGAATTCCTACTCCTGCTCCCTGCAGCTTCAGTAAGCCATCAAAATACATCTTCCATACTTCTGCCATTTCTGGGTTCTCTGGTATTTGTTGTTCAGTCCATTCTGAAACGAAGTCAACCAATGCTTGAGATTTTATGGCAGTACGAGGTCGAAATTCGATGTCATGAGACCCCAGTTCACAGGCCCACTTAGCTATTCGGCCAATTGCTTCCTTGTTGTGAAGAATATCCCCTATCGGAAAGCCGGTGACTACTATGACTTTGTGATCATCAAAGTAGTGACGCAGCTTGCGGGCAGTCAGAAGTACTGCATATAATAGCTTCTGCACTTGAGGATATTTTTTCTTCGATGGACCCAGAACTTCGCTGATGAAATAAACAGGATGTTGCATGGGGTAGACATGTCCTTCTTCTGCTCGCTCGACTACCAACGCGGTGCTTACCACGTGAGTCGTGCAAGAGATATATAGCAACAGATCTTCAGCCGGTTGGGTTGACGTGGCTCGTTGTGGTGGTTTCAGTACTGGTGGTGTTGTCAAGAATTTCTTCAGTGCATCTAGAGCTTCCTGTGCCTCTGAAGTCCACTGAAACTTATCCACCTTTTTGAGTAGCTTGTAAAACAGTAGACCTTTCTCCCCCAGCCTGGATATAAATCTGCGCAGAGCTGCCATACATCCAGTAAGTCGCTGAACCTTCTTTTGTGATCGAGGTGCTTCCATCTTCATGATGGCTTCAATCTTATCTGGATTAGCCTCAATTCCCCGGTTGCTGACAATAAACCCGAGTAACTTTCCTGCCGGTACCCCGAAAACACATTTCTCGGGATTAAGCTTCCACTATACCGCCTTAGACTGTTGAAAACCAGTTGTAAGTCTTCGATGAAGTTTTCTGAGTTCTCTGTTTTGATAACCACATCATCCACGTAGGCCTCCACACGCTTGCCCCAGTGATCGGCTAAGCATGTTTGAATGGCTCTCTGGTAGGTTGCTCCAGCGTTTTTGAGGCCAAACGGCATGGAGGTATAACAGAAAGCACCAAATGGAGTAATGAATGCTGTTTTTTCTTCATCTTCCTTTGCCAAACTAATCTGGTGGTATCCGGAATAGCAATCCAGGAAAGATAGCACGGAACACCCAGCGGTGGAGTCCACCACCTGATCTATCCTTGGGAGCCCGAAGGGATCCTTCGGACAGTGTTTGTTGAGATCAGTATAATCAACACACATGCGCCAATCCACTTTATTCTTTTTGAGTACAAGAACAGGGTTGGCTAACCACTCGGGATGTAACACTTCTCTAATGAACCCGGCCGTGACCAAGCGGTCCAGCTCAGCACGAATGGCCTCTCTCTTGTCGGGCATGAAACGTCGTAGCTTTTGCCGAATCGGCCTTGCCTGGGGGTAGACCTTCAATTTGTGCTCGGCCAGTTCTCTTGGGACTCCCGGCATATCCGCAGGTTGCCATGCGAATACGTCTCGGTTATCTTGCAGAAACTGGACGAGCGCGCTTTCCTATTTGTCGTCCAAGCTGGAGCTGATGATGGCAGTCTTGCGTTCATCGGCGAACCCTAGGTTGATCCTCTTGGTTTCTTCAGTCGGCCGCATAGAAGTCACGGCCTGAGCTTCGTTCGCCGGTACTGCGAGGTCCTCTTCAGGCTTAGAGTTCGTCAGTGTCGAAGAAACCGCCGACGGCTTGGTGGTGAGGGCTGCTTGGATGGCCACTCGAAAACACTCTACGGCGCCTTGGAAGTCGGCGCGCACAGTTATGATTCCTTGCGGCCCTGGCATCTTCAGTATCATGTACGTGTAATGAGGGATGGCCATGAATTTGGCCAGTCCCGGCCTCCCGATGATGGCGTTGTACCCGCAGTCGAAGTTCGCCACTTCAAACCTCAGGAATTCGGTTCTGTAGTTCTCCGGAGTTCCGAAGGTGACTGGCATGTAGATGTGGCCCAGCGGGTATTCCCCTTCCGTCGGCACGATGCTGAAGAAAGGGGTGTCCGACTCGTGGAGCTCTTTGAGGTGAACTCCCAAGCCTTGGAGTGTCCTGGGGAAGGTGACGTTGATGCTGCTCCCCCCGTCCACTAACACCTTCTTCACCCAGCTCTCTCGGATCACCAGATCGATGAGAAGCGGGTATTTGCCCGGATGGTCGAAGTTGAGCCATTGATCCGCCCGAGTGAAGGTGATCGGGTGCTCCGACCACCGGTATGGGGCGGGAGGGCCGGTGGTCGCCACCAGTATCTGGCGATCGTTGAGCTTTTGCTGTCTTTTGTTCTCCTGCGATCCGTGTCCGCCGAAGATGACGTTGACCTCCCTGTCAACGCGTGGGAAAGCTCCTCCTCCTCCTCCCTCCTCCTGCTGATGGAGTTGTCGTGGTTCATCTGGTCCTCCCCTCGACGGAGGAGGAGGTAGAGGTTGGAAGGGTCGGCCGTGTCCGACGGAATGCTTGAAGTCCCGGCAGTTACGAAGAGTGTGGCGCATGTCCTTGTGGTACGGGCACTAGGCGTCGAGGATGTCGTCCAGCGTGCGTTCGCCTCCACGAGGTCCTCCTCGGGCGCGAGAGGCAGGTGGTCCGGCGGCGTGTACTTCTTCGCGAGGCCTCTTCTCCCATCGTTTGTCGGGTTGCTGGTTCGCGTCGCGTCGTGGTGCTGCCGGTGCGGGCTTTGCTCCTCCGATGAGGTCCTGGGCCCGCTCGTCGGCGGTGATGTAGAGGTCGGCTTCCCGGAACAGCTCCTCGGAGGTAGTCGGCGCCTTCTGTAGTATGGCTCGGACGAAAGCCGAGTCATTGGATCCTCTGTAGAAGTCCTCGATCACGGCCGCCTCTGTGACCTCGGGGATATGATTTCTCATGGTCTGAAACCTTTTGAGGTACGACCGGAGAGTCTCGTCCCCCCGACGCTTGATGGATTTGAGGTCCCACGGTTGTGCTGGCTTGTCGGAGAGGGACTGGAATTTGGCGGTGAAGCGTCGACTGAAGTCGCCCCAGTCGTCGATGCAGTGTCGGGGTAGATGTCGCAGCCATTGCAGCGCGTCTTGCCCAAGGACAATGGGTAAGTACGCGGTCAACACGTCTTCGGATGCCCCGGCAGCTCGAGCAGCGGTGGTGTAGATGGCTAGCCAACCCCCTGGATCTTGCTTAGGTTCATATTTATCGACATTGGATACCTTGAAGTTTGGGGGCCATTGAATGGCCCTAAGGCGTGGAGTGAGGGCTGACACTCCGCATGTGTCCTCCTGTCGTCGGTGATGATGTCTGTTCCGGGGAGGAGAGTAGTTGTCGTGGTTCCTCGACCGTCCCCGGGCAGTTCCACCAGTCGAGGCCGTCGTTGATTCGGTTCCGGTGGCTTGGCTCCGAGTGGGGATGCCATGATCCCTGTCGTATTCCTCCCGGCGGCATATCTCATTCTCATGCCGTCGTTCGCGCGAAGCGTTGATAGAACTCCGCGCGTCCCGGCGACTGTTGATGGCGTGCCGCAAATCATTCGGCGGGTGAGCAAGAGGTAGAAGATGGTTGGCCGCCTGGGTGAGCAGGCGTCGATAGCCCTCGGCGTCTGGAGTCCGAGGGAATCCGTCAGCTATCCGAGCTAGTACTCCTCCGACTTCACTCGGCGTATTCATGGCTCGGGCGAAGTCGGGGTTCAGGTTGCGGCCGAGTAGTGGATTTTCTCGGTGTTGCCTTGCGTTTTGCTCGGCTTGTTCCTGAGCTCGTCGACGGTCACGTCGTCGGGAGTTCCTTCATTCCCTGAAGACGCGTTCTTCCTGAGTCTCTCCTATCTCCGAGACCTCGTCTCACGAGACAGGCTGCTCCGGATCCCGTTCTCCGGCCGCGTGATGTCGTCGAATGTTCCTGCGCCGGTTCCTCCGCCGGCGGGATTCTCGTTGAGGCGGTTCTTCTCCGGGTGCGGTCGGCTCGCCGTCGGAGACGGTAGGCGACTCCACTCTCCCGATGAAGAGGACATCGGGGTAGAATGGTACTGTTGTCACAGCGACTTTCTTTCCGTTCTCCTTTGAGGGCGGAGGAACGGAAAGAACGACTTGCTTTCCCCTGGTCTCCTTCTTCCTCGCGATCTGTGTCCATTCTTTTGTCGGGGAAGTAGACAGTGGAGTTCTCCGGGTCAGCGGGCCCTCGGTTCCCGATTTTCCGGAGACGATCTTTTTCCGGAGAGCTGGAGGTTGCGCTTCTTCGGCATTTTCGGAGTTTGTTGGAGGAGACTTCTTTTCCGGCGGATCCGCAATGCGGTGTAGAGTTCCCTCTTCATCCACTACGGATGAGATTGTTCCGAAGCAGAATACGGATCTGGGACGCAGGGTGATCTTGCTGTAGAAGGTGACGACCATTGAGCTAGCTTGGATCGTCGACACACCCCCTACCTGGCGCGCCAGCTGTCGGTGTTTTGGATCCGACCGCACACCCGGGGTTACCCCTCAAGGTGTTTTTAGGAATAGGATGGTGTCAACGACTGTAGCAAAATGGTTCGTGCTAATTGCACGAGGGACAGTGGACAATGTTTACAGGTTCGGGCCGCTTAGAGATGCGTAACACCCTACGTCCTGGTGAGTATGCTGGGTGAATGAGGTTACAAGAGAGCTTTCTGAATTGAGAATGCCGAGAGTTGAAGTGGGTGGCTAAGTAGTAGGATCGATCGATTTGAAGGGGTGCCCCCTAGGCCTTATATATTTGACCGTGGAACAATACATGTGGATATGATAACAACGTGCGCCTAAAAAATAGTGAACTGCTCGAGTCTATCTCCCTATGATTCTGCCGACCTATCCCCGCGTGGCTCCGTTGCATGAGAGCTCCAGCGCGGGAAAGTCGGATCTCTGTTGCGATCGCTCGCTCGACATTGTGGACCGTCTAGGTTTACACCGATCCGGCCTCGTGTCGACCTGCTCTGCTGATTATTCATCCCCAGGCCCACGAAAGAATGACCTCACGATTTATTGGGCCCTTGGGCCTTTCGTGAGGTCTTTTACTCTTTTAGTGGACCCGGGGGATATCTGTCCCCCACAGAGGCGTATCAGGAAGATCGTCTACTACGACGACAGCGACGAGTCTTCTTCTTCCTAAAAGGACGACGACGACAGCGACGAGTCTTTTTCTTTGATTATTCTTGTATTCTGCAAAATTCCAATGCTCATTTTCTTTCCATTCCCCTCGGTAAACCCCCTCACTTTGATGGAGAGGACTACGGATTTTGGAGTCACAAAATGCGTAGCCACTTGTTCTCTCTCCATCCAAGTATATGGGAGATAGTAGAAAATGTAATGCACTTTGATAGTACGGATAGTCCCATGTTCATCAATGAACAAATTCATAAAAATGCACAAGCTACTACTGTGTTGTTAGCCTCATTGTGCAGGGATGAGTACCATAAGGTGAGCGGCTTGGACAACGCCAAGCAGATTTGGGACACCCTCAAGATCTCACATGAAGGGAACGACGTCACCATGCTCACCAAGATGGAGTTGGTGGAAGGCGAACTAGGAAGGTTCGCAATGATCAGGGGGGAGGAGCCAACCCAAACATACAACAGGCTCAAGACCCTCGTCAACAAAATAAGGAGCTATGGAAGCACACGATGGACGGACCACGATGTCATCCGCCTAATGCTAAGGTCTTTCACTGTCCTTGATCCACATCTTGTAAACAATATTCGTGAAAATCCTAGGTACACCAAGATGTCGCTCGAAGAAATACTTGGAAAGTTCATAAGCGGGTGGATGATGATCAAGGAGGCAAGATATGTCGATGAGGCGTTGAATGGTCCAATTCATGAGCCTCAAGCCATTGCTCTCAAGGCAATGAGCAGCAAGGAGGCGCTACCTAGCAAGGTGGCGCAAGTTGAGGCGGCGAGGCTCAATGAGGAAGAAATGGCCCTCATCATCAAGCGCTTCAAGACGGCGCTAAAAGGCCGCAAGGAGCATCCCAAAAAGAACAAGACGAAGGGAAAGCGCTCCTGCTTCAAGTGCGGTAAGGTTGGTCACTTTATTGCTAACTATCCCGATAATGATAGTGACCAGGAACAAGGAAAGAATGGGAAAAGAGAGAACAAGAAGGTTTACAAGAAGGCTAAAGGCGAGGCACACCTTGGAAAGGAGTGGGATTCGGATTGCCCTTCGTCCGACTCCAACGACGAAGGACTTGCCGCCACCGCCTTCAACAAATCGTCTCTCTTCCCCAACGAGCATCACACCTGCCTCATGGCAAAGGAGAAGAAGGTAAGTACTCGAAAAGCTATTACATATGCCTCTTCAAGTGATGATGAATCTAGCGATGATGAAGTAGACTATGCTAGTTTATTCAAAGGATTAGATAGAACTAAAATTGATAAGATCAATGAATTAATTGATACTTTGAATGAGAAAAATAGACTTTTAGAAAAGCAAGAAGATCTTTTATATGAAGAGCATGATAAATTTGTAAGTGCACAAAATTCTCTTGCGGTAGAAGTTAAAAGAAATGAAATGCTTTCATGTGAATTGTCTACATGCCACGAATCTATTTCTAGCTTAAAGAGTATCAATGATGACTTGAATGCTAAACTAGAAATAGCTAATAAATCAACCTCTTGTGTAGAACATGTTGTGATTTGCAATAGGTGTAAAGATTTTAATGTTGATGCTTGTAGTGAACACCTAGTTTCCATTTCTAAATTAAAGGATGAAGTGGCTAGTCTTAATGCTCAACTTAAGACTAGCAAAAGTGAATTTGATAAACTAAAATTTGCAAGGGATGCCTACACGACTGGTAGACACCCCTCAATTAAGGATGGACTCGGCTTTAAGAGGGAAGCCAAGAACTTAACAAGTCATAAGGCTCCCATCTCCGCCAAGGAGAAAGGGAAGGCCCCTATGGCTAATAGTGCTCAAAAGAACCATGCTTTCATGTACCATGATAGGAGATATTCTAGGAATGTTCATAGAAGTTATGATGCTTTTAATTCTCATGCCTTGATTGCTTCAAGTTCTTCTATTATGCATGATAGAAATTTGGCTAGGAAAAATGTTGTTCATCATATACCTAGAAGAAATGTTGTTCATGTACCTAGGAAAGTAAGTAATGAACATTCTACAATTTACCATGCTTGCAATGCTTCCTTTGCTATTTGTAGAAAGGATAAGAAAGTGGTTGCTAGGAAATTAGGGGCAAAATGCAAGGGAGACAAAACTTGCATTTGGGTTCCTAAGACTATTGTCACTAACCTTGTAGGACCCAACAAGAGTTGGGTACCTAAGACCCAAGCCTAATTTGCCTTGCAGGTTTATGCATCCGGGGGATCAAGCTGGATTATCGACAGCGGATGCACAAACCACATGACGGGGGAGAAGAGGATGTTCACCTCCTACGTCAAGAATAAAGATTCCCAAGATTCAATCATATTCGGTGACGGGAATCAAGGCAAGGTTAAAGGCCTAGGCAAGATTGCCATCTCAAATGAGCACTCTATCTCCAATGTATTTTTAGTAGAGTCGCTAGGTTATAATCTTTTATCGGTTAGTCAATTGTGTAATATGGGATATAATTGCTTATTCACAAATGTAGATGTGTCTGTCTTTAAAAGGAGTGATGGTTCATTAGCGTTTAAGGGTGTACTAGACGACAAACTCTATTTAGTTGATTTTGCAAAGGAGGAGGCCGGTCTAGATGCATGCTTAATCGCTAAGACTAGCATGGGCTGGCTGTGGCATCGCCGTCTAGCACATGTGGGGATGAAGAACCTTCACAAACTTCTAAAGGGAGAACATGTGTTAGGTCTAACAAATGTGCATTTCGAAAAAGATAGACCTTGTGCAGCTTGTCAAGCAGGTAAACAAGTGGGAAGTGCTCATCACATCAAGAACGTGATGACTACATCAAGACCCTTGGAGCTGCTGTATATGGACCTCTTCGGACCCGTCGCCTACCTTAGCATCGGGGGAAGTAAGTATGGTTTAGTAATTGTTGATGATTTTTCCCGCTTCACTTGGGTATTCTTTTTGCAGGATAAATCTGAAACCCAAGGGACCCTCAAGCGCTTCCTAAGGAGAGCTCAAAATGAGTTTGAGCTCAAGGTGAAGAAGATAAGGAGCGACAACGGGTCCGAGTTCAAGAACCTTCAAGTGGAGGAGTACCTTGAGGAGGAAGGAGTCAAGCATGAGTTCTCCGCTCCCTACATACCACAGCAAATTGGTGTGGTAGAGAGGAAGAATAGGACACTCATAGACATGGCAAGGACAATGCTTGGAGAATTCAAGACGCCAGAGCGGTTTTGGTCGGAAGTTGTGAACACGGCTTGCCACGCCATAAACCGAGTCTATCTCCATCGCCTCCTCAAGAAGACATCATACGAGCTTCTAACCGGTAACAAACCCAATGTTTCGTATTTCCGAGTTTTTGGGAGTAAATGCTACATTCTAGTGAAGAAGGGTAGGAATTCCAAATTTGCTCCCAAAGCTATAGAAGGGTTTTTGTTAGGTTATGACTCAAATACAAAGGCGTATAGAGTCTTCAACAAATCATCGAGTTTGGTTGAAGTCTCTAGCAACGTTGTATTTGATGAGACTAATGGCTCTCCAAGAGAGCAAGTTGAGCTTGATGATGTAGATGAGGATGATGTTCCAACGGACGTGATTCGTACCATGGCGATTGGAGACGTGCGACCACAGGAACTCAAGGAGCAAGATCAACCTTCTTCCTCAACGATGGTGCACCCCCCAACTCAAGATGATGAACAGGTTCCTCAAGAAGAGGCGTGTGATCAAGGGGGAGCACAGGATGTCCAAGTTGAAGAGGAAGAAGCACCACAGGCCCCTCCAACTCAAGGTCGAGCGATGATTCAAAGGAACCATCCCGTCGACCAGATTTTGGGTGACATTAGCAAGGGAGTAACCACTTGCTCTAGATTAGCTAATTTCTGTGAGCAATACTCTTTTGTCTCTTCTATTGAGCCTTTCAGGGTAGAAGAAGCCTTGCTAGATCCGGACTGGGTGTTGGCCATGCAGGAAGAGCTCAACAACTTCAAGCGTAATGAAGTTTGGACACTGGTGCTGCGTCCCAAGCAAAATGTTGTGGGAACCAAGTGGGTGTTCCGCAACAAACAGGACGAGCACTGGGTGGTGACAAGGAACAAGGCTCGACTTGTGGCAAAAGGTTATGCCCAAGTCGCAGGTTTGGACTTTGAGGAGACTTTTGCTCCTGTGGCTAGGCTAGAGTCGATTCGTATTTTGTTAGCCTATGCTGCTCACCACTCTTTCAGGTTGTACCAAATGGATGTTAAGAGCGCTTTCCTCAATGGGCCAATCAAGGAGGAGGTGTACGTGGAGCAACCCCCCGGCTTTGAGGATGAACGGTACCCCGACCACGTGTGTAAGCTCTTTAAGGCGCTCTATGGACTTAAGCAAGCCCCAAGAGCATGGTATGAATGCCTTAGAGACTTTTTAATTGCTAATGCTTTCAAGGTTGGGAAAGCCGATCCAACTCTTTTCACTAAGACATGTGATGGTGACTTATTTGTGTGCCAAATTTATGTCGATGACATAATATTTGGCTCTACTAACCAACAGTCTTGAGAAGAGTTTAGCAGGGTGATGACTCAAAAGTTTGAGATGTCGATGATGGGCGAGTTGAACTACTTCCTTGGGTTCCAAGTGAAGCAACTCAAGGATGACACTTTCATCTCCCAAACGAAGTATACGCAAGACTTGCTCAAGCGGTTTGGGATGAAGGACGCCAAGCCCGCAAAGACTCCAATGGGAACTGACGGACACGTCGACCTCAACAAAGGAGGTAAGTCCGTTGATCAAAAAGCATACCGGTCCATGATAGGTTCCTTGCTTTATTTATGTGCTAGTAGACCGGATATTATGTTTAGTGTATGCATGTGTGCTAGATTTCAATCCGATCCAAAGGAGTGTCACTTAGTGGCTGTGAAGCGAATTCTTAGATATTTAGTCGCTACGCCTTGCTTCGGGATCTGGTATCCAAAAGGGTCTACCTTTGACTTAATTGGATATTCAGACTCTGATTATGCTGGATGTAAGGTCGATAGGAAGAGTACATCAGGGACGTGCCAATTTCTAGGAAGGTCCCTGGTGTCGTGGAGTTCTAAGAAACAAACCTCTGTTGCCCTATCCACCGCTGAGGCCGAGTACATTGCCGTAGGACAGTGTTGCACGCAACTACTTTGGATGAGGCAAACCCTCAGGGACTTTGGCTACAATCTGAGCAAAGTCCCACTCCTATGTGAAAATGAGAGTGCTATCCGCATGGCGGACAATCCTGTTGAGCACAGCCGCACAAAGCACATTGACATCCGGCATCACTTTTTGAGAGACCACCAGCAAAAGGGAGATATCGAAGTGTTTTATATTAGCACCGAGAACCAGCTAGCCGATATCTTCACCAAGCCTTTAGATGAAAAGACCTTTTGCAGGCTGCGTAGTGAGCTAAATGTCCTAGATTCGCGGAACTTGGATTGATTTGTAGCATACATGTGTTTATGCCTTTGATCATGTTCCTTATGCATTATGTTGTTTATTTATGGTGCTCAAGTTGTACTCACGATCCCCGGACTTCACAAGTCAAATTGCAAGTGATGCACTTATTTAGGGGGAGGCATGCTACAACTTGACCCTTTGAGACTAACCGTGTGCTTGAGTTTACTTGATTTAGTCTCAAAGGTAGATTGAAAGGGAAAGGTGAACTTGGACCATGCAAGACTTCCACTGCACTCCGATGAGAGAATAACTCACTCCAAGTTCGTCTTCATTTTCTTATTGCCTTTTTACTCTTAGTTGAAGATTTTGGTGAGGCAATGGGGTTTAAGGGCCAAGATTGATCCCGTTTTGGTGCTTGATGACAAAGGGGAAGAAAATAAGGCCAAAGCAAGAAATGGATCAGCTACCACTTGAGAATTTTTCAAAATAGTAGAGTAGAGTGTTGTTTTGTCAAAATACTCTCATTGTCTCTTAGTGCTAAAAGTCTGTCTCTTGTGGGGAGAATGTTTGATTATGGGGAAAAGGGGGAGTTTCTGAATCTTTGATCAATTTCTCTTGGAATACCTCTCTTTATGTCTCTACAAGTGAATTTGACTTAGAGATAGGAAATTGAGTTTGATTTACAAAAACAAACCAAGTGGTGGCAAAGAATGATCCAAATATGCCAAATTTGAATCGAAATCATTTCTTGTTCGAAATTGCATTGATATTGCACTTCTTTTAGTTGCTTTATGTTGTGTTGGCATAAATCACCAAAAAGGGGGAGATTGAAAGGGAAATGTGCCCTTGGGCCATTTCTAAGTATTTTGGTGATTTAGTGTTCAACACAAGTGCTTAAGTGTTAAACTATGCCAAATGGTGGACAAAGTGCAAATCAATACAAAGCCAAGACTTTGCTCGGTCTGGGTGCATCGGACAGTGTCCGGTGCGCCAGGCTGGCATCTGGTCAACTGGCTGCTCTCGGGTCTCGACGGCGGCGTACGGCTATAAATCACCGGACTGTCCGGTGGTGCACCGGACAGTGTCCGGTGAGTCAGCTGCGGCGAAGTCGCCGCTCTCGGGAACCAAGTCAACAGCGTACGGCTATAATTCACCAGAGTGTCCGGTGAGTCACCGGACTATTCGGTGAGCCAACGGTCGGGCGCGCCAACGATCGGGCGCGCAATCCGCGCGTGACGCGTGGCCGAGCCAACGGTCGGATGGGAGCACCGGACTGTCCGGTGTGCACCGGACAGTGTCCGGTGCGGCAACGGCTCCAAGTCTCCAACGGTCGGCTGCGCCATAATAGGAAAGAAATCCACACCGGACAGTGTCCGGTGGTGCACCGGACTGTCCGGTGCGCCAATCGACAGAAGGCAAGAATTGCCTTCCTGGATTGCTCTCGACGGCTCCTAGCTTCCTTGGGGCTATAAAAGGGACCCCTAGGCGCATGGAGGAGTACACCAAGCATCCCTTGAGCATTCCTAAGCACCAAGACTTCATATTCGCGCATTCGATTCTTTGTGATAGCAACTAGAGCTCCATTTGAGTAGAGAACTCTTTGAGTTGTGTTGAGAGCTCGTGTTGTGACTTGTGTGCGTATTGTTACTCAGATTTTGTGTCTTGTGTGTGTTGCTCATCCCAACCTTACTTACGTGCTTCTTTGTGATAATCAAATTGTAAGGGTGAGAGGCTCCAAGTTGTGGAGATTCCTCGCAAGCGGGATATAGTGAAACAAAGCGAAACACTGTGGTATTCAAGTGGGTCTTTGGACCGCTTGAGAGGGGTTGAGTGCAACCCTCATCCGTTGGGACGCCACAACGTGGAGTAGGCAAGTGTTGGACTTGGCCGAACCATGGGATAAACCACTGTGCCTCTCTGTGTTGATCTCTCTGTGGTTATTGTGTTTTGCAAGAACTCCTCTCTAGCCACTTGGCTTTATTGTGCTAACTTCTAATCAAGTTTTTGTGGCATTAAGTTTCAAGTTTTTACAGGATCACCTATTCAACCCCCCCCCCTCTAGGTGCTCTCATGCCCTCGCTCGAAGTGGTCCCGCGGGGGTTTTTGACGTGACCTTTGATGGACGTGGCACTGTTCGACTGCGGGTTTCCCGAAGCGTCGCGCCGTGTGTATAAAAAGGGCGGTGCGGCTCAGGCTGACTCTTACCTTTGTGTGTGCCGAAAAACCCTAAGCTTTTGAAAGCGCTCGTCTGCCCTCCTTGCTCCTCTACATCGGAGATCTGGCCCGCGTCAAGCAAACCGCGCGCCGCCGCCGATGGTACGTAGCGATTTCGTCTTCTTCCTCATATGCTGCTAATGCGCCGCCGGCCGATTCGTCGTCCGAAGAAACCTTGAGCGATTTGGCGGCGGTGGAGTTACAGCCGGGCCACACGGTGGAGTTCGGTGTTTCGAGGATTTCCTCGGTTCGCGTGCAGGATATGCAGCAGTTGGGTATTTTGGGGACGGTGTTGGGCGCGTCCCGGGGGCAGAAGTGATTCCCGAGCCTGAGGGTGAGTTAGTCGTGTTTGAGGCCTTCTTCATCGCCGGCCTTTGCCTACCTGCACATCGTTTCGTGGCGGAGGTCCTGCAGAGGTTTGAGGTCCAGGTCCACCAGCTGACACGTAACGCCGTGGTGGCCCTGGCAAAGTATGTCTAGGTGGTGACTTCGTACGGCGGTCAGCCTTCTGTGCAGGTCTTCGCCAAGAATTACTGTCTGCACTGGCAAAAGAGAAAGATTGGGAGTAAGATTGCACAGTTTGGATCATGGACGTTCACGCTAAGGACTGGAAAGACTTTGGCGGAAGTCGTGGAATTAGTTCCCTATGCTCACAACAAGTGGGGCAACTGGTGGGATTATTGGTTTTATGTTTCGAGAAGCGAAATCGAAGACCTTCGAGGGCTCCCCGCGGCTGTAATGTGCTCCCATTGTTATGTGGCATTCCCACAATTTGAGGTGGCGGAGGATGATGAGGACGAAGGGGCCCTCCGGTGCGCTGCCCGCATGAGCAGCGGGCGTGATTTGGTTGAGGAATTCATTAGTTATGGAGTGTGGCCCCTGGCGCATGGCTGGGTGCTTGACGAAGTATGTCCTCGCCAGATGCCTACTTTGGGCCAGCAGCTGGTGCGAAGTCCAGCCTTCACCTTGGATCTACGCGGCTGAGACCCAGCTGCGTTCGTTCGTGAAGTGGAGGACGGGGCTGTGAGGATTGTAGGGTGGTATGCGCCGAGGACGGAGAGTCTGCAAAGTTGGGATATCCGAGGATCCAATGTTCGCTTGAATCGGGTCTTCGAGTTAAACCGTCTGCCATACGGTGGTTACCCTGGAGATGGCGCTGTTGCGGCTGTTGATCGCCGCGGGAAAAACCAGTGGTCGTGACTAAGGAAGGCCCTTCGCGGGAGGCTGCCCCGGCCACTAAGAAGAGAAAAATAGGTACTGCAGTGGGGGGTTGGGGGTCTCTGACCGTTTTGCTGTGGAGTTGATGGGGACTTGCACGGCCCTCGGGGGAAGGATGTCTTCGCCCGAGCTCCGGGAGTCTTCGGCGCGAATGCTGAAGGTTACCAGGGGTCAATGGCCAAGGAACGTTCCGATTCCTCGGGCGGCCGGCGAGGACATATTTACGTCTCATTTGGCCCGTGAGATGAAGATTTTTCCTTATGGGCGGAATATTGCTGCTGTTGTATCGGCAGTGATGGACAAGGATCGTCAAGATGCGGCGCGGAAGCGTCGGGCGTTCACTAGGGTCGGGGACTCTACTCGCGAGGTGAAGCGGGCGTGGGGAGGCGCGAAGTCCGCCGCTCCTGGCAGCAACAAACCACCGCCGGCTACGAAGCCTATCGTCCCCGGGTCCAGCAAGTCTTCGACGGGTTCGAGGGCTACTGCTTCTAGCGCGGGCAAGCCGCCATCGGATGAGCCTGCGAAGGAGCGAAGGCTGCCGTCGCCGGTGCGCACTGACGAAGCGGCGGCGGGTGGTGCCGACTTTGACACGGACATCTGCGTGGAGGATTACCTCGTTGGTGAGAGTTTTTTTGGGACTGGGTCTTGAACAAGGTTATGGCGTAGGTTCAGATGTGGGGCAGCTGGCTGTTGTCCCGACTCCGGTGGCGGCCACTTCGCCTATGGCGATGGTCAGAGCGAAGGCTGCTTCACAGGACCCTTGGTCCAAATTCTGCTCCAGCGGTGAGATTTCGTCGGCTGCCGCCGCTAAAGACGTGGCGGGCTCTGTGTCCCAGCAGCTGAGGCATGCGTCGCAGTAGCTGAAGCATGTAAGTCATCTTGGACTTCATTAGTTCGTTGTTTTTATGTAGTTGTGAATCTGATGGATTTTTCGTGGCAGGCGACCGCCTTCACCGACCATGTTGCGTCGGGCGCCCTGACTTCGGAGTTCGCTGCCGAGAGGCAACGACTCGAGGGCAGGATCGAGCGCCTCCGAGCACAGCATACGGATGCTGCTCGGGACAAGTTCGCTATGAAGAACAAGAGCCGCAGGCTGGCGGAGAGGCTGGCGGCTGCGGAGGCCGAGAAGGAGGATCTCAGGCGTCAGTTGGCGACGGAGAGGAGGGACGCAAACAAAGCTTGTGCTGAGGCGCAGTCTGCGCAAGCCGAGGCCAAGCTTGCGCGGGCGGAGGCCAGTCTCGCCCGCCAACGCACCGAGAAGATGGAGACGAGGCTCGGTGGCCTGCGCGACCGCCTGGACAAGATGGAGGCCACAACGTGCGCGGAGGTAGAGCAGACGCATACGCAGCTAGTGGACGCGTACCAGGAGCTGGGTGCGCGGACCGCTCCCTTCGAAGCGGTCGGTCGGGAGGTGGGCCTCCGCTTCTTTGGGTGGCTACAGGAGGAGCTGGAGGTGCTCCCGACCATTGTGATGGGCCTCATGTCCTTCGCCTCCCTCATCACCTGCGAGGGGGCCGTGAATGCCCTGTCCCACGAGGGATGCGGGCACTTCGAGGTCTTCGACCAGTCGGACGAAGGCTTCGAGCGCGGAATCTTCCAGGTTGAGGACCCAGTGCTGAAGTGGTCGGCTGAGGCGCTTTTTGATAGGATGTGGGGCCCTCACGGTCGAGAGACTGTCCGGGAGAGGTCCGACTGGACGATGGACCAGGTAAAGGTGCATTTGTGTGATTATATGTGTGGGTATGTGTGGTTTGTTGAATGGATGTGATATTTCTGTAGATGGCGCATGATGAAGAGGTTGAGGACCTCGATGATCTAGACAACACGCTGCCCGAGGTATCGAAGGTGGAGCTGGCGCCGCCATCCGATGCTGGCGAGGGCCCCTCGGTGACCCCGCGCCGACTGGAGCTGGCGAAGACCCCGTGCTAGCTACTGCGCTGACGGGTGAGGATGCTTCGAAGGTGGTGGGCGAACCAGCTACCGAAGACCCAGCAGCGTCGGTCGGGCCTTCGCAGGTAGCGGAATAGGGGCTAGGGTTTTTCGGTGTAAACTGTTGTTTTTGTGATACTGAACCTCGGTTGCTGCGCAGGTTCCGACGTTTGGGCCTGCGCAAGCAACCGCTGCTGGCAATACTGATTTTGTGGCGGCCTCAACCGTAGTGCCTGACGATGATAATTTATTTGGCTCTGGATCTGAGTGTTTTGAGTCTGATGGTGAGTCTGGGAGTTCATTTTCTTGGACGGAGGAGTCCTCGGATGAAGGCTTGGATTATTTTGCTGTGTTAGATGTGGCCGCAGCGGAGTCGTCACCACGTGTGGAGGGTGCCGGGGCTGCTGGTCTTCCTAGTGCGAGTACTGAGTACGGGTGGCGAAGGGTGGTGTCGAAACACAGTGTGGGTGAGTTTTCGCGAAGTGGTAGGCGCCGTCGTATGGGGATGGAGCGTGGCCGTCTTCGAGTAGACCGGATCGGTAAACGAGAATTGTTGTCCTCGTCGGTTAGGGCGAGCATAGGTGAGGGGGATCTGCGAAATCTTTTTGAGGGTGAGGAATTGAGGATAATTCTTTTCAATTATAGGGAGATGGGTATCATCCCGAATGTTGAGCCGATATAGTATATAGTGCCCTCGCCGTGTGTATGTAACTGTAATTTGTATTGTAATGTGGCCTGTTGGTCGTTTTCGCACGCCTGTGCTGATCCGGCTGAACCCGTGGGCGATTTTTGCACGGAGTGTTTTTTCGGCGAGAGACTTCGATGGTGTATTTTATTGTGTCTGTCTGGCTGCACCCTTAGGCGACTTTTTTGCATAGAGTGTCTTTTTAATAAAAGACTTCGATTAACGCACTTGTTGTGCTTCTCCGGCTGCACCCTTAGGCACCTTTTGCGTGGAGTGTCTTTTCAATAAAAGACTTCGATTAACGCACTTGTTGTGCTGTTTCGGCTGCACCCTTAGGCGACTTTTGCGCGGAGTGTCTTTTCAATAAAAGACTTTGATTAACGCACTTGTTGTGCTGCTCCGGCTGCACCCTTAGGCGACTTTTACGCGGAGTGTCTTTTTAATAAAAGACTTCGATTAACGCACTTGTTGTGCTGCTCCGACTGCACCTTTAGGCGACTTTTGCGCGGAGTGTCTTTTCAATAAAAGACTTCGATTAACGCACTTGTTGTGCTGCTCCAGCTGCACCCTTAGGTGACTTTTGCGCAGAGTGTCACACGTGAGGGTAGTCTACGCTACCTATCACGGTGACTTCGGAGTGGTCGAATGCTGAAGACCGTCGATGCGGTCTTTTTCGACACGTTGCATCTGAGTTTGTGTTTTTGCGGGGGCTTTTGCAGGTATATTACATGGCTCCACCTTGTTAAAAACCTCACCCCCCAGGAGGAAAAGAGTGCGGGCCGAAATAGTATTGTTTGGTGGATTACAAGGGCACGTCGGCCCTGAGGGTTAAACAAAAAATTTGCGAAGATTGTCAATGTTCCAGGAGTGCTCTAAGTCTTCGCCGGAGGGCGTTGATAGCCTGTACGTGCTGGGGGAAGCCTTCGTCTTGACGATGAATGGACCCTCCTATTTCGGCTCTAGCTTGCCCCGTGACTCTGTCCGGGTGGTCCGGACGAGTACGAGGTCTCCTTTGTTGAACTCTCTTGGGACGACCGCGTTGTCGTGCTAGGCCTTGGTTTGAGCTTGGTATTTGTTGAGGGTCTGCAGGGCGAGGATACGGTCTCCAACGATGAGGTCTTTAGACGTTGGTTCATCGACGTCGTGGACCGCTGATGTGCTTGTTCGGGGCGACCCATGCTTTATCTCCTGCGGCGTCATGGCCTCCGATCCATATAATAGATGAAAAGGTGTGAATCCGGTTTCCCGGCATTCGGTCGTGTTTAGGGCCCAGACCACTTCAGGAAGTTGGTTGGCCCATTTACCCTTCTTGTCATCGAGGAGTCTTTTCTTGATGGCAGTGAAAATCTTGCCGTTGGCGCGCTCGACGACGTCGTTGGATTGCGGGTGGTATACCAAGGCAAAGGCAGGCTTGGTGCCAATGGAGAGGCAAAAATTCCTGAAGTCTTGACTATCAAACTGTTTGTCATTGTCGACTATGAGCTCAGACGGGACTCTGAATCGGCAAACAATGTTTTGCCAGAAGAACTTTTGGGCGGTCTTCGATGTTATTGTGGATACTGCCCTGGCCTCGATCCACTTGGTGAAGTACTCGACGGCGACGAAGGCGAATTTGAGGTTCCTCTGAGCCGTAGGTAGTAGTCCGACAATATCCAGCCCCCAGCGTTGAAGTGGCCATGTGTGGGCGATCAGCTTGGTGAACTGCGAAGGGTTGCTCGAGCGGGGAGAAAACTTCTGGCATGCTTCGCAAGACCTCATGACTCGATTCGCGGTATAGATTATCGCGGGCCAGTAAAATCCTTGACGGATTACCTTGGCAGCGAGGGCCCTGGGCCCTGAGTGGGACCCACAAATTCCGTTGTGGACTTTGCGAAGGATTCGAATGCCTTCGGTTTCAGTCACGCATTTTAGCATGGGCTGGTTGATCCCCTTTTTGTATAGCTGGCCACCGACTAGTGCGAAGTCCCAACTTTGGTGCTTGAGGCGCTTGGCCTCATTGACGTCACTTGGGTGGTAATATCCTTGCAAAAACATGGTTATTGGGGCCCGCCAATCTTCAGTCATAATGAGGTTGACGATGCGATGACCCTCGACGTCATTGGTTACTTGTAAGCCCTCTGGGTTGCGGACGGCTGGTGTGCCAATGACATGGTAGAACACGTCGGAAGGCAAAGTCTTGCCTCTGGCCGCTGCCTTAGCCAACGCGTCGGCCTCTTCGTTCCTGGCGTGGTCCACATGCTGTAGGGTGAAGCCCTTGAACTGTCTCTCAAGGCTGCGAACAGCCATGAGATACTGCATGAGTGCAGGGTCTTTTGCTAAATATTCTTTTTCGACCTGGCCAGCAACTACTTTGGAATCTGTCTTGATTATGCAGGTGGTGACACCAAGCGCTCTCAGCTTGCGAAGGCCTAGGATGACAGCTTCGTATTCTGCTACGTTGTTGGTGCATCTATCAGACTCCAAAGCGAAGCTGAGGCGTGCTGCGTATCTGTGCTTGATGCCTGTGGGTGACGTGATGATTGCAGCTGCGCCTGCCCCCGCATGGCACCATGCGCCGTCGCAGTGGATGGTCCACACCTTCTCTGGAGGCTCTTCTTGCTGCCGTGTCGACCCTGTCCAGTCGACGATGAAGTCTGCCAGGACCTGCGACTTGATTGTTGTCCTGGGTTCGAAGGTGATGTGGTACCTGGAGAGTTTGACTGCCCATTTGGCGATTCGGATGGACGCCTTCGGGTTTCTGAACAGTTCTCCCAGTCCCCTGTCCGAGGTGACCCGCACCTTGAACGCCTCGAAGTAGTGGCACAGCTTGCGCGATGCCATGACGACTGCGTAAGAGATTTTTTCTAATTCAGTCATGTTGCACTTGGAAGTCGTGAGGACTTCGGAGACGTAGTAGACTAGACACAGTCAGGTCATGCCCTCTCTATCTTGTTCTTGGACTAGCGCTGTGCTGACTGCATATCGCGAGGCTGCGATGTAGAGCAACAGAGGCAGCAAGGGGTCGAGACTAGTAAGAATTGCCAAGTCTGACAGGTGTTGCTTGAGTGATGCGAAGGCTGCCGCCTGTTCTGGTCCCCATGCGTAGTCTTTCGCACCATGCAGTGTCTTGAGGAAGGGTAGACTCCACTCTGCGGACTTGGAAATGAATCTGTTAAGGGCGGCTAATCTGCCTGTCAGACGCTGGACATCCCTGGTTGACTGCGGGGTGTCATGTTGATGATTGCTTGAATCTTGGTCGGGTTGGCCTCGATCCCGCGGTGTGACACCAGGTAGCCCAGTATCTTCCCCTGGCGAACTCCGAAGACGCACTTCTCGGGGTTGAGGCGAAGTCGTGCGTCCCGCATGTTTGCGAACATCTCTGCGAGGTCAGCCAGGTGATCTTCTTTATTTTTGCTTGCAACGACGATGTCGTCCACGTACGTGAAAATGTTGCGGCCCAATTGGCTGTCGAGCACCGTCTTGGTGAGGCGGGAGAAGGTTGACCCAACGTTCTTGAGTCCCTCTAGCATCCTGATGAAGCAGTATGTGCCGAAGGGTGTGATGAAGCTGGTGCTGGCCTTATCTTTCTCTTTCATGTATATCTGGTGGTAGCCGGAGAAGCAGTCGAGAAGGGACATGACTTCGCAACCGGCTGCGCTATCGACTATTTTGTCGATCCGTGGCAGCGGGAAATTGTCCTTGGGGCAGGCCTTGTTGAGGCTGGTGAAGTCTATGCACATGCGCCACTTGCTGCTTTTCTTCTGTACCATGACTACGTTGGCAAGCCACGTAGGGTAGGCGATTGGTTCGATGAAGTTGGCCTCTAGCAGGCAGTGCACTTCGGCTTTGGCAGCTTCTGTCTTCTCGTCGAACATTTTGCGCAGCCGCTGCTTTCTTGGACGCACCGAAGGGTCGATGCCCAGACCGTGCTCGATGACGGTGCGGCTGACTCCGACCAGGTCGAGGGCAGACCAGGCGAAGATGTACTTGTTTCTAGAAAGACAGGAGATGAGTTTCTCCTCGTCTTGCGAAGTTAGGTCTTCGCTTATTACGACCGTTTGCTTGGGCGTCGCCGGATTGAGGGGAACTGTCTTCGTTCCGTTGTTGCTTTGTAGCTGCGCCTTAACTTTCTCGGCGGCGGCTGGGCGGGTCACTTTGGAGACTTCGCGTTGTGTTGTAAGGCAGTGTATGTTCCGTTGGCCTGGAACGAAATCTCTCTCAATGTTACGCGTAGTCTGCTGGTTACCGTAAACCGTTATCATGCCTTGCGGGCCCGGAATTTTCATGCAGAGGTACAATCCGTGAATGGCCGCTTCAAATTTATTGATAGAGCCCCGACCCATTATGGTGTTGTAGGGATAGACCATGTCGACGATGTCTGAAAGTTGCCTAGAGGGGGGTGAATAGGCAAGTTAAAACTTTTTCAACAAAAACTAGAAGCAAACTGGGTAAAACTGAATTGATCTCGAAATTCACCGAGTTAACTTTGGGAATGAGATGTTCTAAATGATCCACAGGGTTCAAAGTAGTAGATCTGAGAAGGGCACTTCTCAAAATCCACACACCAAAAAGATATAAACAAATCTTTCACGGAATGGTGAGAGAACGAAGAACACAAACAAACACAATGATCAAGAACACAAGAGACACAAGATTTATCCCGAGGTTCGGTCACACCACCAAGGTGCCCTACTTCCTCGCTGAGGCGCCCACAAAGAGTCGGGTCTCTTTCAACCCTAATCCTCCCTTTGCCGACCACAAAGGTCAAGCCCACACACTAATCTTTGCTCAAACGAGCGGGTAATACAAACTTTCTTGTGGTCTTCCACAAGATTTGGAGACTCACAAGCGACACCTAGTCGTCTAGGAGCTAGAAGCTCCAAGAGTAATAAATCCACAAAGAACTCGATGTAGTACCAAAGCTCGAATGAAGAAGAGCAAGAGAGATTTGGAGATGAAGCACAAAAACCGCAGCTCTCAAACTCACTCAAAGATTTCTCTCCAAAGAATTGAAATGGGAGAGGCAAGAGGTGTGTGAGAGAGAGTGGGAGGTGTTTCTAAGGTTAGAAATGGAGTTTTGTGCGTGCTCTGCTATGGGGAAGAGTGTGGGAGGTGTATATAAAGGTGCCCCCAAAAGCTGGTGGCCGTTGGGGAAATCTGACTGAAAAACGGTTGAAACGGTTCTAAAACCGGTTGAACCGGATTCCACCAGGGGGTTTTCGGTTCACTGGCGGACTCAGCCGGAGACTGGACCGGACTCAAATTCGGTTGAGCCAGACCAAAATTCGGTTGAACCGGTTTCAAATTCGGTTCAACCGGATTCAAAATTCGGTTGAACCGGTTTTCCAAAAATCTGCACACGACTTTTTCTGACTGGCAGACTGGCAGGTCAGACTGAGACAGAGGGGAATAGTGCAGAAACCGGTTGAACCGATTTTAATTCCGGTTGAATCGATTTTTGAAACTGTTGCACAGATTTTGAGAAAACTGAAGTAAAAAAAAGGGTAGAATGGAAGTTTTAGATCAAGGATTTTGAGCTTTAGTACCAACACCAACCTTCTTTATGGATCCCCCTTGATAGTACGACGATTCCTATACTCAAGTTGGATAATATAATTAAGTAAACTCCTTGATTCATTGGTGTCTCAAATGTGATTTCTCCATGGTGTTGCTTCATAAGGATCACAAACATCTTTGTCTCACCTTTTGAAGCAAACACAAATCGAGCCTGTGACTTGTGCCATTTCACCATATATGAGTTCAAATCATGGCTTCAAGTCACCTTACTGATGCATCAACATGTTGTAACTCTTCATAGCTGATTAGTTCATCGACTTAGTACAAGTACTCTCTTCTTCACCTTAGCCATGGTACCTCGGTCTACAAGCCGTCGCTTGGCCTTCACCTTTGCTTAGTTCCTCAAAGCCCTTTCCTTGCTATCTTCACCCTATCAAGCCATTCTTGGGTCACATCATATTGAGCATCCATTGAGAGAATCATTTCTTCAATATTGTGAACCTTGCTTGAATGTCATTTAGATATAACTGCTAAGATCAATCAAGCTCTAGTTTGATTCTCATATATTCATATATGGACTAATAGTAATATGGTCAAGCCAATTCATGGTTCCTCATATCTTATTCACTTTGGCTTGACCAATCCTCTTAATCACTTCAACCTCTATTATGATCATATTTATGCATAGTGATTTCTCAGGTCCATATATTCAAACCAATATAGAGATCATATTATATCCATTTGCATTGTCTCACTGGTTATTTAACCTTGTGTTGTGAACATTTGTTCACTGTCATTATACACTATTCAAGTATGTTCATCATACTGAATTTCCTGTTCAACACTTAGCAAACTTGTTAGTCCTTTAAATGTGTTGTTATCCAAATCACCAAAACTCACAAAAGGACGAATGCACTTTCAATCTCCCCCTTTTTGGTGATTGATGACAACACATTTAAAGCTTACATAAGATTTGATAAATATGATTTTGAATCCTATGATATAGTTTCCTCCCCCTAAGTATGTGCATTTTAGAAAATACCAATTTTGTACTCAAATGCCAAAAGCACATATTTGGGTCAAAGTATGGAGACAACTTATATCATACTATTTGTGGGGTGCAGTGTGTCATAAAATAAACGTGATGCTCATGACATAGTATGCACTCATCAACTTTCTACATCTTATGTTTTTCTTATGATTCCCCCTTTTTGTTAATTATTTCTCCCCTTTTCAAAAGTCTTCTAACACTTAGTTACATAAGACTAAAGGTAAGCTTTAATGCAAAATTTCTCCCCCTTTGTCATAAATCTCCAAAAAGGATACAAAGAATATAAAGGGTAGAAATTATGAGTAAGCATGATGTGAACACACTATCATGAAGAGGGTCCTTAGATGGCACAAAGGTAATGGAGAAGTGTCATAAGTGATGTACCTTTGCGTTTTACCTTTTCAAAGGGGTGTTCCACACTTGTGTTGTATTTAGAGTTCATTTTGCAATCTCTTGTTGGCATAATTGTGACATAGGTCCAAGATATCAAATGAATATTGTCATACTAATTGAAAGATAAATCTTGATACCTAGAGTCTAGATGTCACCTAGCATTTTCTTATCATAACAAGAGGCATCATGAAAATTGCACAAGTATGGATTATACAACTAGTGATCATGTATAAAAAATATCAATTGAAAAACACCAATTGATACAATTTGATAGATAAGTAGATCACTAATAGCATATTACACTAAGTTCTCCTCAAGTTTTAGTGCACACATATATATGAATTTAATTGATATCTGTTGAGAGTACTTATTTGCAACTTAAAGTACCATTGGCATAAAAGGAGTATCGATTGAACATAATCATGCAACATAAGAAACATGTGCACTATTTAATCAATTAAGTTCTAGACAGGAGAATTTATAAGCTATGCTACTTTAGACATTTGCAATCCAAAAGAATATGATACATGTTTACCAGTTTTAGATGATTTTGGAGTAGCATATACAAGAGAAACTCATTCTCTTATGAAATGTATAAAAGGTACATTTATTGGAGCAAAGAATTTTTTGATACCCATCAAAATTTGCAGTGGAAGCGATTGTCTTTGCCCGAAGATTCCTTTCTAATTTGAGACTACACACATAATAGACTTGGAAATGAAGTTAGTCTCAAAGATTCAAATTATAGACCATTCTCCCCCTAAATGTGTGCATACAAGTGATGAATACTTGTTTTACCTTATGCACTTGGACTTGTGGGGCCAGGGGATTAAGTTCTACAATTTGAACCTTGGTACAAATAAAGTATGAAAATATGAAATTGCACCAATTGAAGGAATTACTCATAATCAAAAGGTATACTAATAAACATGATATGCAATATTTAAGCCAAGATTCTTGAGAAGTTAGCATGTTTGACTCATATCTCACTAAGATGACTCAAGACTAACTTATGACATCACCACAAGAGGTATTAATCAAATATCTAAAGATTCTTTAATCGTCACCACAAGTGCAGCCTTATGATGTGACTTAAGATATTGCATATACATTCACACACTAGCATGTAAGAGACTAGATGTACAAAGGTAATACAATAGTTCATGGAATGACACACCTTTGTTTTATGCCACATGTTCTCCATCATGATCATCAATTTTCAACTTAGTGTTTTGACAGGATTGACATTATTTTTGCACAAAGCAAGATGATTTTCATTTATGCCCATCAGTCTTCATTACGACATGTATTGAGTAAATTTAGCATGCCAAAGAGAAACATATCTTCTTCAAAAAAATCAAGAGAAACCCATTCTTTTCAAAGAACTACACAAGTTCACTAAAAGAAAATGTTAGTATTTAAGGACACAGGATATAGAATGAGCTCCCCCTAAATGTGTGCATCAAGTACTCAAATTACTTGTAACATGCACTTGATTCAATTAAGATTCTTAGAGGGGTTCATCATATATCTTGGCCAGGGCATAATAAATTTGCAACAATTGAAATCATGCTAGAGAACACATATCGTTCCCCAAAAGAACTAATCCATGGGGTGACATGTGGTAATTATTTGATCATTTCCTTGGAACCACTCATCCTCATTTGATGTTCTTCTTTCACCAAGGTGTGAGACTACACAACATGAACTTGAAAGAAATCATTAGTCTCACAAGATATAGGCTAAACTCTCCCTCAATTTGTGCATGCAAGAGTACACAAAGTACACTTATGCACATCAACAATACGAGGTTAAAGGAGATGTTTGCACTATATCTTGGTTTAACATAACATGCTTTACATAGATGATGAAAATTAAACCAATTGAAAGTTTAAGAACTGAAAGTATATCAATTGAAATTCTGAAGGGTAAAGCATGCTAATATGAACCTCAAACCTCATAATGAAGGATATCATATAAATACGTCACTACATCTTCATTATTTGGTTGACAAAAAGTGTACTCCCTTCTTAAATCATTGTGATCTCTTTTCTCTTTATGATTTCATCCAACCAGGCGATCTTGAACTTCATTCATCTTGGCTTGGTTCAATCATACTTGATATGAGACCCATTGAAACTCAATGATTGAAACAACCAAGACTCTTATATCCGTAGATTTTGAATCCATCTTGAAAGCACTTGGAAAGACCTTATTGAAACACTTAGAAAAGCGAGCATTAGAAACACAAGGGAGGGTTTCACAAATGATAATCCTTATATGTGGATGGAGAATGAATCATCATTTTTGAAACCCAAAAGGATAGATTAAATTCCTTTAAATTAGTGCACACATATAGTTGATGTCAAAGTTATATGCACTATTAAACATTTTATATTACAAGGAAATTAACCTATACTATGGTACATACCACTAAGGATAGAATACTAAAACAACTGAAGGAGAGGAAGTTTTCATACCTTGGCCTTTTATCAACTTCATCTTACTTTAGTTGAATAGTATCCTTTAAGCTTGTGATTTATCCAATTTAAAACAAGCACCATCTCTTAACATAGATTTTCTATGGATAAACTCAACACAAGAGATGGCATTAGTAGCACAAGCACTAGTTTCTTATTTAGCAACCCTTTATATATGGAAGACAAGCGTGTTGCTAAAATAGAGAAACATCATAATATGGACTAAATTTCCTTGAACCCTCATGCACAATATATTTTGAATGACATGGATAATATGCATGGTTATTCAATGAAGTCTAAACGGATGACTTAATCCATATTATGGTGAGTGTCTAATATAGAAGAATCAAATCCAAATTAACTAGATAGAGAATACGTCACATAATTTTGGATTGTTCACCATATGATAATATTCATTCAACTTCCAATTAGACCTTTATTTCATAATTAACAACTGATGTATATCCTCAAGTGCTTCTTTTTCCTTAGTGGCTACACAAGTCACAAAAAGATAAGATTTGAAAATAATATGCACTTGAGATTCAGTTGTTACCACCCTAGCTACTATCTCCAAAGATGATTTATACATTCATTATCGAGCACCCAACTTGATCCATTAAAGGAGTGATCCTGCAAAACAAGTTTAAGCTTCATATCTTGGTACCCAATTTGAATTGGGTCCTTTAAGATTAGTAGTAAGAGCCTTGAGTACCCACACAATCCTTATTGTGGCCTTTCTCTTTGTGTAGGCACCCACATATACTTGGCAACCATCTTACATGGTTTCAAGTCAATATTTAATCACATAGATAAAAACTAGAGTTAAGAATAGGAGCCTTTTCTCCTTTTATTAATACATCATTGTGTTGCCTTCTTGATGATGAACCTACCATGACTTTGGGTGCACCTAGCTTATCAAGGTTAGTCGCACAAGCATTCATATCATAAAGACAAGTTATGCATGGAATTTACAACTTAGTGATCCAATTCAATGTGAAGCATATGGATATCGATTGAAGTAGATTTCTAAGATATCAAAATATGGGTTTCCAAAATTTAGAGAGTATGGATCACTAATTGTACCTTTTAAAGTTTAAAAATCATATCCATGTTAGTGCATATGTATGTGATGAATATCAACAAAAAGATTCTTATGCACTTTTAGAATTAACGATAAGGGAATTTTAAACTACATCAAGAGTAGCTATTTAGAAAACAAAGATTACAATCCATATGAATGAGATACAAATTTACCATTTTGGATTGTCTTATTATAGCTTACTCAAGTGAAACTTATTCTCTATGACACAAGATATATAATGTTCTCCCACTAGATATGTGCATCAAGTATTTGAATGACTTGCCACATGCACTTTCAATTCAGTTAAGAGTCTCATGAGGAGTATATTACATATCATGGTCAAGGCATGACAAATTTACAATGAATTAACTTATGCCTAAGAATACTTACCACCATATAGAATGTACCATTTGTTATACCAATTTGACAGATCTTACTATCTGTGGTGGTGTCACCTTAGTATTCTTCTTTTCATCATTTGTGGAGACTTCCTTCTTTGTTATCTCTTTTCCTTTTAAAACTCGTCGATAAAACACTTTGAAAAGAGGTATTAGTAGTACAAGGAAGTATTTAATGAAAGATGATATCTATATATGAATGGCAAACAAATCGTCATTTATGAGGCGTAAAGGCATAAATTAAATTCCTTTTAAGTTAATACACATGGAGCAGTGAATTCACAATATGCACTAATTTACAAATTTAAGCCAAAAAGAATTTAACCTTCATATTGACATTCCTTTCCATAGAATATATTATTACCAATTGAAAGAATGCCACTTGGAAGGAACTACTATTGATCAACTACCAATTGAAGCAATTTGTTCCATACCTTTGCCTTGAGCATTCATAATCTTTCTTTTAGGTGAAGATTAACCTTTAAAGCTTGTGATTTTACCAATTGAAAGAGCACAATCTCTACTTATAAATTTCCATGAAATATCTTAAAAGAAATTGTATTAGTAACACAAGCAATAGTTTCCTATTTAGCAACCTCTAGTATATGAATGACAAGAAGGTTACTAAAACAAGGAAACCTCATGATATGAACTAAATTACCCTTACAAGCATCATGCATAACATCAATTGTAAAAAAGATGAAAGTAGCATGATTATTTAATTAAGTTTACATGGCAAGTTTAATTCATAGCATGGTGAGTGATTAATGTAGAAGACTCAAAACCAATTTAAACAAGAATGAATACATCACATAGTATTGGTTCGATCTTCTTTGAATGTTGAATGGCACACTCCATTTGGGAAATACATTCTCATGTTGTGAGACTACATAAACACTTGGATAGAAACATTAGTCTCACAACTCTAGTCATATAGAGAATTCCCTTTTGGTAAGTACTTTAAGAATTTGAATTTCTTACTTAGCACTCTATTCATTTAAGAACATGGGATAATACTCTTTATGTCTAGGTCATGGCAATAATATGATGATTAACTTGAAATATGCCACAAGATACATACAATCAATTTAAAGCATGTATATTGTCACAATATAAAAATATGAACTTGCAATCTACCATATAATTAGATCCTTTCCAAAGCAAGGTAAAATCTTTTAAGTTCATTCTCAAGTGCTTCATTTTTCCTATGTGGCTACAAAAGATACAAAGGAATATACCAATTAAAAGCAATGTGCACTTAAGAATTAATTGTTACCATCCTTTGGATATCACTTGGTTGTAGGCCTTTTGCTTGATTCCCACAAAGGTTAATCCTTATTCCCTACAACACAAGTTCTTGCTAGAGATGAATATGAAGTTAGTGATATAACAACTCAATTCATCTTTGGGTCAATCTTAAAGGATAGAGAATGTAAGATTGATAGCTTGACATAAGAATTGAGTTGAACCGCTCAAGCACCCCAAAGCTTCATATCATCTCTGGGTACCTGCAAAACTTATTAAGTACATTTTGGTACCCATTTTTGGATGGGTCCACCAAGGTTAGCTAATAAATACTTAGGCACCCAAATGGCCTTTGTGCTAGTTTTAGGTGAACTACTTACCTTTCTAGCACAAGTGTCATTTTTGGGTCTCCTAAGTGAATATAAATGAATTGACATGGTAGGCTTAGGATACTCACTCGTGGGACAATCCTTGCATAGGTGTCCCTTTCTTCGGCAAGTGTAGCAAATCTGATTTTTAATTTTGCAAGACTCCTTCTTGCCTTGCTTCTTGTTTGCTACATGGTTAGTGAGCCTCTTTCTTTCTAAAGTTAAGCCACTATCCTTTGTGTAGGGACATGACTTAATCTCATGTCCCTTCTCATGACATTGATAACACTTTCTAGCGCATCTTCTCTTATTTAGAAGAGTGACTTGTTTGTTACCTTGTGTGGAGCATGTGGAGGCGTGGTTGAGGCACTTGTCATGAGCTTTAGCTTTCTTCTCTTGATGTTTGCTCATGTCCTTCTTGGAAAGCTTGATATTCTTTTGAAGGGGTTTTGTGCATGCTACTATTGTCCCCTTCTCAAGCTTTTTCACCATATTATCACGGTTATCTTAAGAAGGTTGAGCATGACACTTTCCCTTCAATTGAATCAAGCTCCTTTTAACCTCTCATTTTCTTCCTTGAGCTCATTGTTTTCTTTTGCATAGGAAACATTACTTGTTCCTGAAAGTTTTAGCTCAATGGAAGATTGGCTTTCTTGAGAGCAATATTTGTTAGCACATGATAATATAGTTTCTGTTTGAGTACATGTGCATAAGTGAGGTTGGTATGATTTCAAATTAGTTAACACAACCTCATGAGCCATTTCTAACATGATATGTGAATCCATAAATTTATTATGAGAGCACACAAGCATATCATGTTTTTCTTGCAAAGCTAGATTTTCAATATTTAGACTTTCGATCGTGTTCTTGAACATAGCATTTTTATTTTCTAATTGAGCAATATATGATGAATGATTAACAACTTTAATTTGCTTAATTGAAATGTCTTCATACCTTTGGACCAAATCATCATGAGAGCACTTTAGCTTCTCATGCTCTTTGGTCAACTTCTCTAAGTCTTCGATTTTTCTGATGAGGAAGTCTTCTTGCTTATGAAGCATTTCTTTTTGTTCTTCCGCTCTTTTCATGAGTTTGAGCAAGCTCATCTGATGTTTCTTGCTTAGCTGAGCGAAGAATTGTTGAAGATCATCCTCATCTTCACTATCACTTTCTTGCTCCTCCTCATCCTCACTTTCGCTTTCACTGTCACTCCCATTAGCAATAAAGCACATATGAGAAGTGGATTTGAAAGACGAACCTTGTGAAGAGGTGGATTCATCGTTTGGTCTCCATCGATCATTTTCTTCTTTAATTTTGTTCTTCTCATCTTCCTTCATTTTGAGGAACATCCTTTCAGCGATTCTCATGGCAAGATCTATTGCCCTAGGATCAACATCTGCACCAAAAGATGAAGTCGAGACAATCTCAACTTTATCAAGCTTAGAAGCACTTTCGTTTCTTAGTCCCCCCGACATGATCTTTTCCTCACGCGGTTAAGCGTTAGAACGAGGATTAGGCTCTGATACCAATTGAAAGTTGTCTAGAGGGGGGGTGAATAGGCAAGTTAAAACTTTTTCAACAAAAACTAGAAGCGAACTAGGTAAAACTGAATTGATCTCGAAATTCACCCAATTAACTTTGGAAATGAGATGTTCTAAATGATCCACAGGGTTCAAAGTAGTAGATCTGAGAAGGGCACTTCTCAAAATCCACACACCAAAAAGATATAAACAAATCTTTCACGGAATGGTGAGAGAACGAAGAACACAAACAAACACAATGAGCAAGAACACAAGAGACACAAGATTTATCCCAAGGTTCGGTCACACCACCAAGGTGCCCTACTTCCTCGTTGAGGCGCCCACAAAGAGTCGGGTCTCTTTCAATCCTAATCCTCCCTTTGCCGACCACAAAGGTCAAGCCCACACACTAATCTTTGCTCAAACGAGTGGGTAATACAAACTTTCTTGTGGTCTTCCACAAGATTTGGAGACTCACAAGCGACACCTAGTCGTCTAGGAGCTAGAAGCTCCAAGAGTAATAAATCCACAAAGAACTCGATATAGTACCAAAGCTCGAATGAAGAAGAGCAAGAGAGATTTGGAGATGAAGCACAAAAATCGCAGCTCTCAAACTCACTCAAAGATTTCTCTCCAAAGATTTGAAATGGGAGAGGCAAGAGGTGTGTGAGAGAGAGTGGGAGGTGTTTCTCAGGTTAGAAATGGAGTTTTGTGCGTGCTCTGCTATGGGGAAGAGTGTGGGAGGTGTATATAAAGGTGCCCCCAAAAGCTGGTGGTCGTTGGGGAAATCTGACTGAAAAACGGTTGAACCGGTTCTAAAACGAGTTGAACCGGATTCCACCAGGGGGTTTTCGGTTCACTGGCGGACTCAGCCGGAGACTGGACCGGACTCAAATTCGGTTGAGCCGGACCAAAATTCGGTTGAACCGGTTTCAAATTCGGTTGAACCGGTTTTCCAAAAATCTACACATGACTTTTTCTGACTGGCAGACTGACAGGTCAGACTGAGACAGAGGGGAACAGTGTAGAAACCGGTTGAACCAGTTTTAATTCCGGTTGAACCAATTTTTGAAGCTGTTGCACAGATTTTGAGAAAACTGAAGTGAAACAAGGGTAGAATGGAAGTTTTAGATCAAGAATTTTGAGCTTTAGTACCAACACCAACCTTCTTTATGGATCCCCCTTGATAGTACGACGATTCCTATACTCAAGTTAGATAAATATAATTAAGTAAACTCCTTGAGTCATTGGTGTCTCAAGTGTGATTTCTCCATGGTGTTGCTTCATAAGGATCACAAACATCTTTGTCTCACCTTTTCAAGCAAACACAAATCGAGCCTGTGACTTGTGCCATTTCACCATATATGAGTTCAAATCATGGCTTCAAGTCACCTTACTGATGCATCAACATGTTGTAACTCTTCATAGCTGATTAGTTCATCGACTTAGTACAAGTACTCTCTTCTTCACCTTAGCCATGGTACCTCGGTCTACAAGCCGTCGCTTGGCCTTCACCTTCGCTTAGTTCCTCAAAGCCCTTTCCTTGCTATCTTCACCCTATCAAGCCATTCTTGGGTCACATCATATTGAGCATCCATTGAGAGAATCATTTCTTCAATATTGTGAACCTTGCTTGAATGTCATTTAGATATAACTGCTAAGATCAATCAAGCTCTAGTTTGATTCTCATATATTCATATATGGACTAATAGTAATATGGTCAAGCCAATTCACGGTTCCTCATATCTTATTCACTTTGGCTTGACCAATCCTCTTAATCACTTCAACCTCTATTATGATCATATTTATGCATACTGATTTCTCAGGTCTTGTCCATATATTCAAACCAATATAGAGATCATATTATATCCATTTGCATTGTCTCACTGGTTATTTAACCTTGTGTTGAACCTTTGTTCACTATCATTATACACTATTCAAGTATGTTCATCATACTAAATTTCCTGTTCAACACTTAGCAAACTTGTTAGTCCTTTAAATGTGTTGTTATCCAAATCACCAAAACTCACAAAAGGACGAATGCACTTTCAATGTCAAAGGTGACCTGTTCGCTTTGCGCATTGGGTGCTACGCCGAATGACAGGGGTAGTTCTATCTTGCCCACAGGGAAAGTGCCCTTGCCGCCGAAGCCGTATAGGGGTTGTTCGAAGGCTTGAGTAAGCTGTGGCTGATGCCCATGCGGTCGAAGGCGTGCAGGAAGATGATGTCCGCTTGGCTGCCGTTGTCGACTAGGACTTTGTGCAGGTCCCAGCCAACCACGCTGCAGTTGATTACCATGGCGTCGATGTGGGGTGCGCTGCGCAGATCAACATCTCTGGCATCGAAGGTTAGTGGCACGTGTGACCACCAGGCCGGTGAGGGCGACATGGTTGACACTCCAGTAGTGATCCCTCTTTTGCCGCTTCGTCTCGAAGTCTACGCTGGACCCTCCGGTGATCATGTGGATGACTCCGCGATATGACTGATTGGCGAAGTCTTCCTGCTTTAGTGCTGGGGGTGATTTTGGTGGTGTGGGTTCGGGTGATGTGGAGGCGGAGGCGGGGGTGGAAGGATTTGTACTTCCTGGTGATGCTGATATGCGTGGTTGGGTGGGTGCTGGATATGGACGTTGTTATATGGTTGCTGGTGGTGATATGTGTGCACGACAACTCTTTGATTGTCAGCTGGTGGTGCCCGAGACATTCTGTCCTTGGTGGCTTTTGTTTCTGGGTAATCCTTTGTTGGGTGCGCGTAGTCTTTGCCGTGAAATAAACAGTAAAATCTGTGCGGTTGTTGCGCCCGTCCCCAGCCCCGGCCTCGTGTGCCATTGTCGCGGCCCTGGGGGGATATTCCTGACGGCGAGGGGCCTCGCCAGCGGGGTGCTGGTTGGCTATGTTGTGCACCTACTGCTGACTGCGGCTGTCCCGTTTGGAGTCTAGCTGCGAAGGCCTTGTCCAGGTTCGGCTGGACTACGGAAGGTCCTTGGGCTTTCTCTGAGACTCGACCTTTCGTTGATGGAGCTCTTCGGATCTGGCGTATTTCTCGAACAGCTGATAGAGCTCTTAGAGATTTTTGGGTGGGTCCCTGATGCAGTGACTGTATAGGACGCCAGTCGAAGGCCACTGATGGCGTAATGTATCGCGATGTGGTCGTCGACCGAGGGCAAATGTGACTTGAGAGTCAGGAACTTGCGATAGTACTCCCGTAGGGTTTCCTTCTCTTGTTGTTTGCAGAGTGATAGCTCGGCCAAGGCATCGGTATCGGGTCGGTATCCTTGGAAGTTGAGTAGAAACATGTCTCGGAGTCCTTTCCAGGAGTCGATGGACAATGGGGGCAACCTGGTGTACTAGGTTAAGGCCGAACCCTCAAGGGCGATGATAAAAGACTTGGCCATTGTGGCGTCGTCCCCTCCGGATGATGCGACGGTGACTTGGTAGCTCATGATGTATTGTGCCTAATCTGTGTTGTTGTTGTACTTGGGGTAGGTCCCTGCCCTGAAGTTGGTGGGCCACGGTGACACTTGGAGTTGTGGAGCTAGGGGGCTTCGCTCATCAAGGTAATTGATGCCTTAGAAAGTTGCGGCATGCGGGATGAAGGGCCCACGCTGGGGTATGAATAAGTCTTCGGCTGGCGCGTGCTGTCGGAGGGGCGGGTCGTGTTGTAGATCATGGTGGCCTTCGCTCTGCATGAGCGCAATCTCTTGCTCGAGTTCCCGAGCTCTCTGCTCCTCATCTCGTATCATCTGGCGCACCTTAGCTTGCGCGGTGACACGTTGGCGCTTGGCCTCGAGAATGTCTCTCTGTTTTTGGAGGTTGCTGTTCTTGATGCGCAGGGCCCGTAGCTGTAGCTGTTCTTCGGCTGAGATGCCGATGACTTCGCCATCCTCTGCTGCGTCTTCGCCCTCTAGTGGAGCGAAGCCTGGGGGTGGTGCTTGTGGTTGCCCTCTGGAGCTACAGGTGCGTGAGGTGCCTTCGGGAGTGGGGTGTTCTTGGCGCTGTCTCTTGCTGAGAGCTTCATCTTCGGAGGCTTCTTGGTGGGTGTTGTCTGCGAGGGCCTTGCCTTTTTTCTCAGCCAGGAGCGCCGCCTTCGCCGCTTCATCGATGGATGGGACTGCCTTCGAACTAGCTCTCTTGGGTGCCATCGCGGGTGGTTTGTTCGTGGCACGAACGGTGGGCGCCAAATGTTGGAACTTGCTCTCCTAGGCAAGTGGATCCAACGGGGAAGTGGAAAGAGTGCAAGCAAAGTTTATCGTGGGGTGACAATTGCTCTATTAATCTGGCCTCTCAAGGGCACTGTACGGGGGTATTTATAGGTACTCGAGTGTCCAACGTCCCAAGGCAAGAACGTTTATGCCCTCGGGTACCCGGACTATCCCCATAATATTCCCATAAAGGGAGGTTATAGACCGTTATTATAGAAAATCTATTATAGATTAGGCCTGTAACACGCTTGTCCACGCGGGGCCCGTTACAGTGGGCCGAATTCCACGTGGGCCTCCAGGCGAGATGAGGACGCAGGACTAGCAGACTTCATCGTAGTGGCCTTCGTCTTGCAATGGAGAGGACGAAGGGCAACCGCGCCAATCATCTCGCCTTCGTTGGTGTGGGGAGGCGACGAAGGCTTCACGCGAAGGGTAGCGTCTTCGCCTTCGCCCCAACAGCGCCATCTCATCTTCGTTGAGGCTGGCAGCCTCCACTTGAGCTACCTTGCTTGGTAGTGCTTCCTTGCTGCTAGTTGCCTTGAGTGCAACGGGCTGCGGCTCGTAGACGGGCAGAGGGTCATTTAAGGCGTCATCTACATACCTTGCCTCCTTAACCATCATGCGCCTGCTTATAAATTTTTCGAGTGTCTCCTTGGGCATCATCTTTGTGTACCTAGGATTTTCACGGATAAGATCACAAGATGGGGTCAATAACTGTAAAGGACCTGAGCATTAGTCGGACGACGTCGTGGTCCGTCCATCTTGTGCTTCCATAGCTTCTAATCTTGTTGACCAGGGTCTTGAGCCTGTTGTAGGTTTGTGTTGGCTCTTCTCCCCTGATCATGGCGAATCTTCCTAGCTCGCCTTCCACCAACACCATTTTGGTGATCATGGTGGCGTCATTTCCTCATGAGATATCTTGAGGGTGTCCCAGATCTGCTTTGCATTGTCCAAGCCGCTAACCTTGTTGTATTCATCCCTGCACAGAGATGCTAGCAAAATAGTAGTGGCTTGGGCATTTTTATGAATTTGCTCATTAATAAACACAAGGTTATCTGTACTATCAAAATGCATTCCATTTTCAACTATTTCTCAAATGCTAGGATGGAGAGAAAATAGATGACTACGCATTTTATGACTCCAAAATGAGTAGTCCTCTTCATCAAAGTGTGGAGGTTTTCCTAGAGGAATAGAAAGTAAATGTGCATTCGAATTGTACGACATACGGGAATAATCAAAGGAATAGTTTTGATTAACCGTCTTTTTCTTTGACGAAGAATCGTCATCGTCGTCGTCTCTTGGTGAAGAAGAAGATGCATCGCTGTCGTAGTAGACGATCCTTCTTGATGCGCCTCTTCTTCTTTCCGTCCTTCTTCTTATGACTCGAGCTAGAGTCGTTTGGCTTGTTGTCTCTAGGCTCGTTGAGGAAGGACTCCTTTTCCTTGTCGTTGACCACCATCCCCTTTCCCTTAGGATCCATCTCTTCGGGCGGTTAGTCCCTTAGATGAAGAGTACGACTCTGATACCAATTGAGAGCACCTAGAGGGAGGCGGTGAATAGGTGATCCTGTAAAATTCAACACTAAATTCCAACAAGCTTGATTAAAGAGATATTAGTGCAAGTTAATCAAGTCTATGAGGCGAGCTCTTGCGAACACAAATAATCACAGAGAGGAACAACACAAGAGACACACGATTTTTATCCCGTGGTTCAGCCAAGTAACACTTGCCTACTTCCACGTTGTGGCGTCCCAATGGACGAGGGTTGCACTCAACCCCTTTCAAGTGATCCGATGATCAACTTGAATACCATGGTTTTTCCTTTAGATGATTGTTCCCGTTTGCGAGGAATCTCCACAAATTGGAGCCTCTCGCCCTTACAATAGATATCACAAAGAAAGCACAGAGTAAGGTTGGAAAGAGCAACACACACAAGACTCAAATACGCAGCACACCCACGCACACAAGTGAAGACTCGAGCTCAAATGACAACACAGGGAGTCCTTGACTCGAATGGAGCTCAAATCTCTAAATGCGCGGGAATAGAGTCTAGATGCCTTAGAATACTTAGTAAATGCTTGGGTTGACCCCTCCATGCGCCTAGGGGTCCCTTTTATAGCCCCAAAGCAGCTAGGAGCCATTGGATGCCAACTTGGAAGGCCAAACTTGCCTTCTGTCGGGTGGTGCACCGGACAGTCCGGTGCACCACCGGACAGTCCCTGTAGCTGTTCGGTGCGCGATCACCTTCCAAATCAGGTGCATCCAACCGTTGCAACTCCGGGCCTATTGGCGCACTGGACACTGTCTGGTGCACACCGGACAGTATGGTGCCCCCCGCCGACCGTTGGAGCTGCCACGCGTCGCGCGAAGATTGTGCGGCCGACCGTTGGCGCTGGCGACCGTTTGCTCACCGGACAGTTCGGTGCACCACCGGACAGTCCGGTGAATTATAGCCACCACTACAAGAAACTGGTTAAAGAACGTGGGTGAAAAACCGTCGAACTTAATGTAATAAGCCATCGAACTTACCGTAAGAACGTGGGTTTACCGACGAATATAGCCAACGGCGATTTTTGGACGAACTTAGAGAAGTAAGTTCGACGGGGCCGTCGAACTTAAGGTTAAGAACGTGGGTACCGTCGAACTTAATGTTAAGAACGTGGGTACCGTCGAACTTAACGTTAAGACCGTGCGTTTTTAAGTTCGACAGGGGCCGTCGAATTCTTTCCCATAAGTTCGACGGCACCCACGTTCTTAACCTTAAGTTCGACGGGGCCACGTGGTCGTCGAACTTATGTGTCCTGCGGACGTCTGCGCGGACTGCACAATAAGTTCGACGGTACCCACGTTCTTAACCCTGCATGGGTCTGCGAGGACTGCACAATAAGTTCGACGGTACCCACATTCTTAACATTAAGAACGTGGGTACCCACGTTCTTAACCCTGCGAGGACTGCACAATAAGTTCGACGGTACCCACGTTCTTAACCTTAAGAACGTAGGTACCCACGTTCTTAACCCTTTTCTAGAAAAAAATAAAAAATACAAAAATGAAAAATTAGACACACATAATATCACATGCAACACAATATATCACATACAATACAGATTTCAAACACATTGATATATGTTCATATCACAAATTCACACAAGTCCAAATATATAAGTTCACATCCAAATACATAAGTTCACAAGTTCACATCCATAGTTCATATTTTTAGTTCACAACTTCAAACACACAAGTTCAAACATTAACTTCATCGCTCTCGATCAGGACGTCGGATTGTTGTTCGTAGCTCCACCACTAGAATTGAGACATCTGTCCGCAAAGTCAACGTGAGGGGGAGGAGTCACTTGATGAGAGCTGGAATCCTACAAAATAAACCAAAATTCTCATAAATACACAACTGGCATTAAATCACATGTACACAAAGATATAGAAAAGCATGATGAACACAAAATGTGGCTTCCATATTTGTGCATGAACATGAACATGAGAGTGAAAACAGACTTCATTTCAAGACGCAGCACCGTGTTATTTAAAATGATGCATCGTGCAAAGGATCCGCGATGTTAACTGTCCAAGAAACTAATTTGGAAATTCAGACTTAGACGTTATTCCAAATCTGAAAATTCAGAATTCAGCCACCTAACAGTCCAAAGCATGTCACAACAAAACAGCTCTCACAACACTAAATTCCATATTCACTAAAGCATGTTCAGGTTAGTTTACCTGACAGAATTCAGAATTTAGTGTTGAACTGAGCACCAAACTAACCTGACAGAGAGTTACTCTACCAACACCTCAGCTTAAAACTTCCTAGATCAGCCACAAAAGATCTCCAAAATAGCTCTCACAACACTAAATTCTAGATTCAGTCATTATTCACAATCTGAAATTTTCAGCACGCTGTAATATGTTGTACAATATCCAGACTTGCAAGTATGTCCACTAAGAGCTTGATCAAACGCCAGATGTACAAGCAGTAGTGGAGTAGTCCAAAAAAAGTCCAATTTGTAGCAAATAAAAGTAGCAAGCATCATGAATCGGGAACGTACCGCTAGTGATGGAAGTGGCTATGTTGGCCATGGGGGGCATCCCCAAGGCCCCATTGGATGTGTAGGATATCCCCATGGTGGTGGCGGCCAATATCCCATACCTGGTTGTGGAGGAGGAAGAATCTGTCCTCTAGGGGGCATCGACCACTGTATGTCCATCTGTGGGTTTCCTTGTCCGGTCTTAGAACCCTATAACCAAATAAAATGATGCATGATTATAATTGTAAATGAAAGTAAATATACTAAAAAACTATACCTGTGTTTCATTGGTGTTTGGGGTCTGTCCAGATTGTGACGGACGGGTGAACTGGGGTCCCATTTGAGATCTCATCTGAGCACTATACATCTGCAAATACAATAAGCTTGAGTTTTATTTTAAACTAATGTATATATAGAGTTTATAATAAACAACTGAATTCTGAATCCGATGGAAAACATAAAGTGCATTGGAACGTGTAGGATTAGAGTGGTTGATAGATACAGAAGAAAGACAGCTAAAAAGCACTCGCGCCATCAGATTAGTGAGCAGTTGTTGTCTTCAATTCAGTATCTCACAGTAAGCATAATCTATGTGCATGCTTTTTTTTTTCTTTATTTCTAAAACCAACAAATTATATACATTTACCAGAATCTGTAGAGGTGAAAAGAACCCTAAACAAATTATATACATTTCTAAAACCAACAAATTAGTGAAAAGAACATAAAGTTCATCTCCAAAGGGCAATGAGAAATACCACGCACACCAGAACTAACACAGATTACAAACGCCCATCGCCGAAGGACTAAACTGCTCCCAATACAAGTTTCCAAAAGATAAACATCGCTAGCTTAAATTCCATATTTTTTAACAGTGTAGCACAGTTCAATTACTGAACATGAACTATCTAAAATGAAACCCAAAAAAGGCTCTGTCAGTCCTAGATGTTCACGCGTTCGAGAAAAAGAAGTCCTAGATGTTCACTCACAAGTGTAGACATTTTGTTTTCTTAGCTGACTTGGCTGAACTGAAATTTGCATGGCAGGACCTTGCAGTCTCTACGGATGGAGACGTTGGCAAGTTTACTGATACAGTAAAGGAGTTTGCAGTGGCGAAGACAGGGAGGGGCACGGGGGGGCAACGTCCCCCCCCCCCAAAATGCTCCCGTAAATTCAGGTGTACCAATATTATTTTTAATTAATCTCACTGCTTCAGCCTTCAGCTCAGGCTGCTCGGCGCCTCAGCTGGTGACGGGCTGACGGCTGAATGCTGTCTGCTGGTTTGCAGTAGTGCAGTCTGCTCGCCGGCTCCTGCTCGGCACTTCGGTTTCGGTAGGTCAGTATTGCTATTTCTACCCAAAATCTCAAATATGATAATCTTGCTCCTCATCTTATTTTAGCTTTCAATTTCAGTTCAATAAAGATATGAAGAGTCAAAAGAGACTAAGAACAACACTTCATCGTTCCTTTAAGCCAGTTGATTCTAGCACTTTGGTAGCTGCTGATGTCCATGCTGAAACTGAAAGTCCTACTAATCCAACAAATGCTACTGCTACTGCTCAAGTCAAGGCTGATGTAGCTACTGCACTGCCAGAGACTAAAGATTCAAACTGAACTTAAGCTTTGAAGTGATCTGTTCACAGTGGTCACTCTAAGCTCTGACTCTTTTATATCTATAGCACTAAGCCACTGAGCTGTCATGGACCTAATTTCTACAGTTACCAGTTGTACTAGTGTAATAGCTTGTCCAGTCAGTTTCTTCTGAAACAGCGCTACATTTTGGTGAGGGATGTGGACTGTAAAATGGTATCATCATTAAGAATGCTGGTTGCAGTGGGTGCTTGTCAACAGACCATGGGCAACTGCTGGACTGGTATCGTGTTTTGGTAGCACAGTTCCTGAATCCTGTTGTGTCATATTTACTTGTTTGATTGACACAAGCCTACAGAGAAAATGATGGAATTTTATCTAATTTTGCTCATTATTTGTATTAAATAGCTTATTTGTTTGATTGGAGAATGCACAAAAGAGCATGTTCAACCCACCATGTACTTGTGTGTTCAATGTGGGCATCTTTAGATTATTCCACTGAATTTTTAACCTATTTTGTGTCTGATCCAATTAGAAATTTCATGTACTCATTTCTCGAGCAGACTTACAAAGTTGAATTCTAATGATTATCTGAGTAGTGAGTTAGGGTTAGAAGTTGGGATAGTAAAGCATATCAGCTTTCACATACCTGCTACTTCTCACATCCTTTTTCCTGGAATGCCTAGTAATTTGTCTCAATTTAGTTTGAATCTGAAACTATAATAGCAAAATTAAAGCCGATGTCATGATCATTATCATGTTCATATCACAGGACATAGTGTTTTTGGTGTCTGGAATGCCTTAGCCTTTTAATTTCTGGTTTTTCCTCTTCTAATATAGTCGACGTGAGCTACAAATCAGACTGTGACAACCTCCTAATAAATGCAGAAATCACTCAACAATTGACCAGACCGATTTTGGGCTGTCTAAGGCTCAGAGCGAGTTAGATAAAAAAATATGGGCAGATTCTGAGATTGGGCAGATTCTGAGCTGATTACTAAAATTATTACCTGCATCAGCATTCCTTGCATCATCTGAACTTGTTGAGATAGTTGTTGAACTTGTTGTTGTTGTTGTCTTAGTTGCTCATCAAACTCTGATTCCCTTGAAGTTGAAGTTCGAGATCTACTCCCCACTGAGGAAACAGACCAACGACCAAAGCTATCGCGACTCACAACCCCATCACCGATCCCCAACCTAGAAACATCACAAGTTAAGAACCAATAGTTTTTATATATCACAACTTTGATCCTATCATACCTCCCATGTGGTAGCCCACCACTAGCAACATATGCTGAATCCGGATCGAAAGGTGCCTCCCTCCAATCTAGATCATCGTCTCCTGCTTTCCTCCTAACCTCCTCGGTATAACGAGTCTACAAAACAATTTATGTTAATTATAAATGAGTCACAAGTTAATTAAGAATAAATAGTTATTATTTACACGTACCAGCTTTTCTATCGTGATGTCGTCACATAAAACTTCTGGATGCTCTGGATATGGACCTCGGTGTCCCTCCATGTAAACGTCAATGAATCGGGGTTCAACACCATCACGAGCCTCCTGCAGTAAGAGACATAATAAAATATACAAATTTGTCTAAGGGAAAAAGACTAAATGTTACTTAGCTCTTCATACCATTCGTTGTGATTTCCCAATAAATCCATCTACTCCAAATCGATGGAGGCCCGGTTTGCTCTTCCGGTTCAAACGATTTCTATCTGAAATCACTTTGTACTCATCTGAGGCCCAGTACTCGCAGAGCTTGACCCAAGCTTCAGGATGAGCAGTGAGCCAGTGTTGGAACTTGCGTTCCCGGGCAGGTTGATTCCAACAGGGGAGTGAGAGAGATGTGAACACGGTTTAACTTGAGGTGGCAATTGCTCTGTTAATCCAGCATCTCAAGGGCACTGTACGAGGGTATTTATATGTGCCTGAGTGCCCAACGTCTCAATGTAAGGACGCATGTGCCCTCAGGCACTCGGTCTATCCCCGGAATATTCCTGTAAAGGAGGGTTACAGACTGTCATTACAGAAAAGCTATTACAAATCGGGCCCGTAACACACTTATCCGAGCAGGGCCCGTTACAATGGGCCGAATCCCATGTGGGCCTCCAGGTGGAGTGAGGACGTGGGACGGGGCGACATCGCCGTAGGCCTTCGTCTTGTAGTGTAGAAGACGAAGGGTGGACCTCGCCGGTCGTTCTGCTTCCTGTCGGCGCAGCGAGATAGACGAAGGCTAGAGCGGAGGGTAGCGTCTTCGCCTTCGCCCCAACATTTGCCCTCCGAGGGACCAGTTCGACTAAGTCATCTAGTGCCGAAAACGTCGCTAGATGGTGGAGACGCTGCCCTCGCTCGAAATGGTTCCGTAGGGGTTTTTGATGTGACCGTTGACGGACGTGGCACTGTTGGACTGCGGGTTTCCCGAAGCGTCACGTCCTGTGTATAAAAAAGGGGGCGGGGCGGCGCGGGTCAGGCTCTCTTTCTGTGCGCCGCAAAACCCTAGCCTCCTTTTGAAACCGCTCGTCCGCTCGCCTGCCCTCCTTGCTTCTGCTCGTCGGAGATCTGGCCCGCATCAAGCAGACCGCCCGCCGTCGCCGACGGTACGTAGCCATGCCGTCCTCTTCCTCTTCTGCTGTAAATACACCGTCGGCCAGCGCATCGTCTGAGGACACTCTGAGCGACATGGCGGCGGAGGAGATCCGTCCTGGTGATACAGTTGAGTTTGGCGTGTCACGGATTTCCTCGGTCCGCGTCCAAGATATGCAGCAGCTTGGATATTTTGGCAGCGGAGTGGGCGTGTCCCGGGGGCGGAGGAGGTCCCCGAGCCAGAAGGCGAGTTGGTCGTGTTTGAAGCGTTTTTCACCGCTGGCCTTCATCTGCCTGCACATCGATTCGTGGCGGAGGTGCTACGGAGATTCGAGGTCCAGGTCCACCAGCTGACGCCAAATGCCGTGGTGGCCCTGGCAAAGTATGTTTGGGCGGTGACTTTGTATGGTGGTCAGCCCTCTGTGGAGGTCTTCGCGAAGCATTACTGTCTGTATTGGCAAAAGAGGAAAATTGGACATGAGATTGCACAGTTTGGATCGTGCACGTTTACGCCGAGGACCGGCAAGACTTCGATGGAAGTCGTAGAGTTGGTTCCCTACGCCCGCAATAAGTGGGGCAACTAGTGGGATTTCTGGTTTTACGTTTCTGAAGGCGCAGTTGAAGACCACCCAGGACTGCCCGTGTCCATCATGTGTTCCCATTATTATGTGGCGTACCCGCTGTTTGAGGTGGCGGAGGATGATGAAGACGAGGGAGCCCTTCGGTGCGCTGCCCGCATGAGTAGCGGGCGCGATTTGGTGGAGGAATTTATCGGGTATGAGGTATGGCCCTTGGCACATGGCTGGGCGCTGGGCGAAGTATGCCCTCGCGAGATGCCTTCCCGGGGATCCCGCCGCATTCGTGCGAAGTCCAGCCTTCGCGTTGGATTTGCATGGTCTGGATCCCGCCGCATTCGTGCGCGAAGCGGAAGACGGTGCGGCGAGGATCATGGGGCGCTATGTGCCGAAGACAGAGGGTGTGCGGAGCTGGGATATCCATGGGGCCAACGATAGATTGAATCGGGTCTTCGAATTGAACGGCTTGCCATACGGTGGTTATCCCGGGGAAGACACCGTCGACCACCGCGGGAAAGGGCTAGTGGCCGTGACTGAAGAAGACCCCTCGCAGGAGGCCGCCCCAGCCGCTAAGAAGAGGAAATTAGGTACTGCAGTGGGGGAACTGGGGGTTTCCGATAGTTTTGCTATGGAGTTGATGGGGACGTGTGCAGCCCTCGGGGGAAGGATGTCTTCGCCCGAGCTCCACGAGTCTTCGGCGCGAATGCTGGAGGTTACCGGGGGTCGATGGCCCAAGAATGTTCTGATCCCCCGCGTGGCTGGCGAAGACTTCTTTTTGTCTCGCATGGCCCATGACTTGAAGGTGTTTCCTTACGGACGGAATATTGCTGCTATTGTGATGGCAGTGATGAACAAGGACCGTCAAGACGCTGCGCAGAAGCGTCGGGCGGTCATCAGGATCGCAGATCCTAGGCGTGAGGCGAAGAGGGCGCGGGGGAGCACAAAGGCTGCCGCCTCCGGTAGTAGCCAGCCGATGCCGGCTGCGAAACCGGCAGCGCTCGGATCCAGCAAGGCGTCGGCGAGCGTGAAGACTGCCGCCTCTGGCGGAACCAAGCCTCCCCCGGGCGGATCCGCGAAAGGACGGGAACTGCCTTCGCCGGAGAGACTTGTTGGTCACTTCGGCACGGACATCAGTGTCGAGGATTATTTTGTTGGTAAGTTTTTTTTTGAGCTAGTTGTTTGACCGGTGATATGTCGCAGGGTCGGGTGAAGGGCAGTTGGTTGTTGTCCCGCCTTCGGCGGCAACCGTGTTGCCAACGGCGGTGGCTGCGGCGAAGGGTGCCGCGCAAGACCCGTGGGCCGCTTTCTGCGCGAGCGGCGAGATTCCGTCAGCTGCTGCCGCCAAGGACGTGGCGGGCTCCATGTCCCAGCGGCTAAGGGAGGCGTCGCAGCAGCTGTCGCAGCAGTTGAAGCAAGTAAGTTGTGCTGGACTTCGACGTTTGTTGTTTGCATGAGGTTTTGGGTCTTATGTGCGTTTGTTAGGCGGTCGACTTCGCCGACCGTGTGGTGTCGGGTGTCCTGACTGCGGACGTGGCTGCCGAAGTCGAGAGACTTCGGGCGCAGCACACGGATGCCGTCCGGGAGAAGTCGGCGGCGGAAAGCAAGAACCACAGGCTGGCGGAGAAAGTGGCCGCCTTGGAGGCCGAGAAGACGGACCTCTGGCGCCAGCTGGTGGAGGAGAGGAGGGAGGCGAACCAGGCCATCGCTGAGGCGCAGGCTGCGCAAGCGGAGGCCAAGGTGGCGCGGGCGGAGAGCAGTCTCGCCCATCAACGCGCTGAAGAGCTGGAGGCAAGGTTCAACGCCTTGCGCGGCCGCGTGGACAAGGCCGAGGCCTCTACGCGCTCGGAAGTTGAGCGGACACACGCACAGTTCGTGGACTCATACCGCGAGCTGGGTGTGCGGACTGCTGACTTCAAAGTACCTGACTAGGAAGCAGGCCTTCGCTTCCTCGAATGGTTGCGGGAGGAGCTGGTGGTGCTCCCGACCATTGTGGAGGGTTTCATGTCCTTCGCCTCCCTCGTCACCTGCGAGGGGGCCATGAATGCGTTGTCCCGCGAGGGCTGCAGGCACTACGAGGTCTTTGACCAATCAGACGAGAACTTTGAACGCGAGATCTTCAAGGCCGACGACCCTGTGGTGAAGCAGTCAGCGGGGGCACTTTTCGATAGGATGTGGGGTCCGCATGGTCGGGAGGCGGTCAGGGAGCGATTCGACCGGGCGAGAGAGCAGGTGAAGGTCATTTTTGTGTGATTGTGTGTGGGTATGTGTGGTTTTTGCTGAGTGAATGTGATGTTGCTGCAGATGGAGCGTGCCGAGTACGTCGAGGACTTTGGAAGTCTGGCCGGCGCGCCGCCCAAGGCTGCGGAGGTCAATCCGGTGCTGCCCTCGGATGCTGGTGAAGGCCCCTCGGCTGTGCCCGTGCCTACTGTGGCTGGCGAAGACCCTGTGTCGGCCCCTGCGCCGACAGCCGAAGGTTCCTTGAAGGTGGTGGCTGAGCCGGCAGTCGAAGACCCTACGGCCGCGGCCGGGCCTTCGCAGGTGGCTAAATAGGTGGGGGGAGTTTGTAAATTTTGTCTAAGTGTTACTGAACCTCGGTTGCTATGCAGGTTCAGGGTTTTGGGCCTGCGCACGCAACCGCTACTGACAATGCTAATTTTGTGGCTTCGACCGTGGTTGCTAAAGACGTTTCTGATGATTCCGTGTCTAAGTTTTTTGAGTCTGATGATTCTGGGAGTTCGATTGTGTGGACAGAGGGGTCTTCGGATGAGGACTTGGACTATTTTGCAGCATTGGATGTGGCTGCGGCGGAGACTTCTCTGCGTGTGATGGGTGATGAGGATATTCCGGGTGCGAGTGCTGGGCGTAGGCGGCGAAGGGCGGTGGTGAAGCGGAGAGTGAGTGAGTTGTCGCGAAGTGATAGGCGTCATCATGGTGAAGTGGAGGATGGTCGTCTTCGTGTGGACGGGACTGCCAAACGGGAATTGTTGTCTTCGCCGGCTGGGGTGAGTGTAGGTGAGGGTGAGCTGCGAAATCTTTTTGAGGGTGAGGAATTGAGGATAATGTTGTTTAACTACAGGGAGATGGGTATCATCCCGAAGGTTGAGCCATTGTAATGTGTGATGCCCTCGCTGTGTGTGTAACTATGATTTGTATGATGAGGCTGCGTGCCTTCGTTGATCCGGCCGTGCCCGTAGGCGGCTTGTGTTCGGGTGCTTTTGGAGAAGTCTTCGATTTTGCGCATTTATTGAGTTAGTCCGGCTGCACCCGTAGGCGTCTTTTGCATGGGGTCTTTTGGAGAAGACCTCGATTTTGCGCTCTTGTGCTATTCCGGCTGCACCCGTAAGCGACTTTTGCACGGATAATCTTTTGGAGAAGACTTGCGCACTTATTGAGCTGTTCCGGCTGCACCCATAGGCGACTTTTGCACGGGTAGTCTTTTGATTTTTTTGCACTTATTGTGCTATTCCGGTTGCACCCGTAGGCGACTTTTGCACGGATAGTCTTTTGGAAAAGACTTCGATTTTTCGCACTTATTGTGCTATTCCGGCTGCACCCGTAGGCGACTTTTGCACGGATAGTCTTTTAGAAAAGACTTCGATTTTTCGCACTTATTGTGCTATTCCGGCTGCACCCGTAGGCGACTTTTGCCCGGAGTGTCGCACGCGAGGGTAGTAAGCGCTGCCCCTCGCGGTGACTTTGGTGTGGTCGAATGCCGAAGGCCGTCGATGCGGTCTTTTTCGACGTGTCTTAATTTTTGCGGGGGATTTTTGTGGGTATATTACATGGCTCCACCTCATTAAAAACCTCACCCCCGGGAGGAAAAGAGTACGGGCCAGAATGATAATGTTTGGCTAATTACAAGGGCGTGATGGCCCTGAGGAGTCAAACAAAAAATTTGCGGAGATTATCTATGTTCCAGGAATGCTCCAGGTCTTCGCCAGATTGCGTTGTTAGCCTGTACGCGCTTGGAGACGACTTTGTCTTGACGATGAATGGTCCTTCCCACTTCGGCTCCAGCTTACCTCGTGACTCTGTCCGGTTTGTTCGGACGAGTACGAGGTCCCCTTCGTTGAATTCTCTCGGGACGACTGCGTGGTCGCGCCAGGCCTTCGTTTGGGCTTGGTATTTATTGAGGGCCTGCAAGGCGAAGACGCGGTCTCCGTCGATGAGATCTTTGGAGGTTAGCTCGTCTACGTCGGGTGAGGCTGAAGCGTTTGTCCTTGGGGACCCATGCTTGATTTCCTGCGGGGTCATGGCCTCCGAGCCGTATAGCAGGCGAAAGGGAGTGAATCCGGTCGCCCGACACTCGGTCGTGTTCAGCACCCAGACTGCTTCAGGTAGCAGGTCAGCCCATTTACCCTTCTTGTCTTCGAGAAGCATTTTCTTGATCGTCATGAAAATCTTGCCGTTGGCGCGCTCCACGATGCCGTTGGATTGTGGGTGATATACTAAGGCGAAGGCAAGCTTGGTGCCAATGGAGAAGCAGAAGTCCCTGAAGTCTTGGCTATCAAATTGTTTGCCATTGTCGACTGTGAGCTCGGACGGGACTTCGAATCGACAAACAATGTTTTGCCAGAAGAATTTCTGGGCAGTCTTCGATGTTATCGTGGATACCGCTCTTGCCTCGATCCAATTGGTGAAATACTCGACGGCGACGAAGGTGAACTTGAGGTTCCCTTGGGCCGTGGGTAGTGGCCCGACAATGTCCAGGCCCTAGCGCTGAAGGGGCCACGTGTGGGCGATTAGCTTTGTGAACTGTGAAGGGCTTCCCGAGCGTGGAGAAAACTTTTGGCAGGCTTCGCATGATCTTGTGACCCGATTCGCTACGCAGATCATAGCAGGCCAGTAGAAACCTTGATGGATCACCTTGGCAGCTAGGGCTCTAAGCCCCGCGTGAGAGCCGCAAGTTCCGCTGTGGACTTCGCGCAGGATCTAGATGCCTTCGATCTCGGTGACACATTTAAGCAAGGGTTGGCTGACCCCCTTCTTGTAAAGTTGTCCCTCAATGAGAGCGAAGTCCCGGCTTCGGTGTTTGAGGCGCTTGGCCTCGTTGATATCGCTTGCATGGTAATATCCCTGCAGGAACATGGTTATTGGTGCCCGCCAGTCTTCGGTCATGACGAGGTTGACTATGCGGTGGCCCTTGGTGTCGTTGGTTATTTGGAGGCCCTCTGGGCTGCGAACGGCTGGCGTGCCGATGACATGGTAGAATACGTCGGAGGGCAGGGCCTCGCCTCTGGCAGCTGCCTTGGCCAATGCATCGACCTCCTCGTTCTTGGCTCGGTCCACGTGCTACAAGGTGAAGCCTTTGAACTGTCTCTCGAGATTGCGGACAGCCGCGAGGTACTTGAAAGGGAATTAGGCTTACACCTAGTTCCTAAATGATTTTGGTGGTTGAATTGCCTAACACAAATATTGGACTAACTAGTTTGCTCTAGTGTGTAAGTTATACAGGTGCAAAAGGTTCACACTTAGCCAATAAAAAGACCAAGTGTTGGGTTCAAATAAAGGAGCAAGGGTCAACCGAAGGCACCTCTGGTCTGGGGCACCGGACTGTCCGGTGTGCCACCGGACATGTCCGGTGCACCAGGGGACTCCGACTTCAAACTCTTCACTCTCGGGAATTTCCAAAGGCCACTCCGCTATAATTCACCGGACTGTCCGGTGTACACCGGACATGTCCGGTGCTCCAAGGAAGAGCGGCCTCAGGAACTCGCCAGCCTCGGGTTTTCACTTCGGCTGCTCCGCTAAAATTCACCGGACTGTCCGGTGTACACCGGACTGTCCGGTGTAACAGCGGGGCAACGGCTATTTCGGCGCCAACGGCTACCTGCGACGCATTTAATGCGCGCCAGAAGCGCGCAGTCGTCAGGCACGCGGGAGCAGGCACACCGGACAATCTACAGTTCATGTCCGGTGTGCATCGGACATCCTGGCGGGCCTAGAAGTCAGAACTCCAACGGTCAAATTGCAACGGCTTTGGTGACGTGGTTGTCGCACCGGACATGTCCGGTGCGCCATCGAACAGACAGCCTCACCAAACGGCTAGTTTGGTGGTTGGGGCTATAAATACCCCCAACCACCCACCATTCATTGCATCCAAGTATTCCACTTCCCAACTACTTACAAGAGCTATAGCATTCAATTCTAGACACACCAAAGAGATCAAATCCTCTCCAAATTCCACACAACGCCCTAGTGATTAGAGAGAGTGATTTGCTTGTGTTCTTTCGAGCTCTTGCGCTTGGATTGCTTTCTTCTTTCTTGATTCTTTCTTGTGATCAAACACTCACTTGTAATTGAGGCAAGAGACACCAATCGTGTGGTGGTCCTTGCGGGAACTTTGTGTTCCAAGTGATTGAGAAGAGAAAGCTCACTCGGTCCGTGGGACCGTTTGAGAGAGGGTAAGGGTTGAAAGAGACCCGGCCTTTGTGGCCTCCTCAACGGGGAGTAGGTTTGAGAGAACCGAACCTCGGTAAAACAAATCCGTGTGTCTCACTTCATTATTCACTTGCGATTTGTTTTGCGCCCTCTCTCGCGGACTCGATTATATTTCTAACGGTAACCCGGCTTGTAGTTGTGATTATTTTTGAGAATTTCAGTTTCACCCTATTCACCCCCCCTCTAGGCGACTTTCAATTGGTATCAGAGCCCGGTGCTTCATTAGAGCCTAACCGCTCGAAGTAATGTCGGGAGATCACACCAAGAGGGAGATGGAGACCGGCGACAAGCCCACTACAAGCCACGGGAGCACTTCATCGGAAGAGTCCCGCACCAAGAGGAAGGAGAAGAAGAAGGTCTCCTCCAAAGGGAAGGAGAAAAGATCTTCTTCACACCACGAAGAGAAGAAGAAGGACTCCTCCAAAGGGAAGGAGAAAATATCTTCTTCACATCACAAAGAGAAGAAGGAAAAATCCTCTTCGAACAAGCCGCATCGGAGTGGGGACAAGAAGAAGAGGATGAGGAAGGTGGTCTACTACGAGACCGATTCTTCATCGACATCCACCTCCGGCTCCGACGCGGCGTCCGTCACTTCTAAGCGCCAAGAGCGTAAGAAGTATAGTAAGATCCCCCTACGCTATCCTCGCATTCCTAAACATACACCTTTACTTTCCGTCCCATTAGGCAAACCACCAACGTTTGATGGTGAAGATTATGCTATGTGGAGTGATTTAATGCGATTTCATCTAACCTCACTCCACAAAAGTATATGGGATGTTGTTGAGTATGGTGTACAGGTACCATCCGTAGGGGATGAAGACTATGATGAGGACGAGGTGGCCCAAATCGAGCACTTCAACTCTCAAGCTACAACCATACTCCTTGCTTCTCTAAGTAAGGAGGAATATAACAAGGTGCAAGGGTTGAAGAGCGCGAAGGAGATTTGGGACCTACTCAAGACCGCGCACGAGGGTGATGAACTCACCAAGATCACCAAGCGGGAAACGATCGAGGGGGAGCTCGGTCGCTTCCGTCTTCGCCAAGGGGAGGAGCCTCAAGATATGTACAACCGGCTCAAGACCTTGGTGAACCAAGTGCGCAACCTTGGGAGCAAGAAGTGGGACGACCACGAGGTGGTTAAGGTTATTCTAAGATCTCTCATTTTCCTTAACCCCACTCAAGTTCAATTAATTCGTGGCAACCCAAGATATACTCAAATGACCCCCGAGGAAGTTATCGGGAATTTTGTGAGCTTTGAATGTATGATCAAGGGCTCAAGGAAGATCAACGAGCTTGATGATCCCTCCACGTCCGAAGCACAACCGGTGGCATTTAAGGCGACGGAGGAGAAGAAGGAGGAGTCTACACCAAGTAGACAACCAATTGACGCCTCCAAGCTCGACAATGAGGAGATGGCTTTAATCATCAAAAGCTTTCGCCAAATCCTCAAGCAACGGAAAGGGAAAGACTACAAATCCTGTTCCAAGAAGGTTTGCTACAAGTGTGGTAAGCCCGGTCACTTTATCGCTAAATGTCCATTATCAAGTGACAGTGACAGGGACAACGACAAGAAGGGCAAGAGAAGAGAAAAGAAGAGGTACCACAAGAAGAGGGACGGCGATGCCCACGTGTGCCGCGAGTGGGACTCCGACGAGAGCTCCATCGAGTCCTCCTCCGACGAGGACGCCGCCAACATCGCCGTCACCAAGGGGCTTCTCTTCCCCAACGTCGGCCACAAGTGCCTCATGGCAAAGGACGGCAAAAGGAAGAAGGTTAAATCTAGATCCTCCACAAAATATGAATCCTCTAGTGATGATAATGCTAGTGATGAGGAGAATAACTTGCTTACCCTTTTTGCCAATCTTAACATGGAACAAAAGGAAAAATTAAATGAATTGATTAGTGCTATTCATGAAAAGGATGACCTTTTGGATTCCCAAGAGGATTTTCTAATTAAAGAAAACAAGAAACATGTTAAGGTTAAAAATGCTTATGCTCTAGAAGTAGAAAAATGTCAAAAACTATCTAGTGAGCTAAGCACTTGCCATGACACTATTGCCAACCTTAGAAATGAAAATGCTAGTTTAATTGCTAAGGTTGATTCTCATGTTTGTGATGTTTCAATTCCCAATCCTAAAAATAATGATGATGATTTGCTTGCTAGGATTGAAGAATTAAACATTTCTGTTGCTAGCCTTAAGATTGAGAATGAAAAATTGCTTTCTAAGGCTAAGGATTTTGATGTTTGCAAAGCTACTATTTCCGACCTTAGAACTAAAAATGATTTGTTACATGCTAAGGTTGTAGAATTGAAATCTTGCAAACCCTCTACATCTATTGTTGAGCACACTTCTATTTGCACTAGATGTAGAGATATTGATGTTAATGCTATTCATGATCACATGTCTTTAATTAAACAACAAAATGATCATATAGCAAAACTAGATGCTAAAATTGCCGAGCATAACTTGGAAAATGAAAAGTTTAAATTTGCTAGAAGTATGCTCTATAATGGGAGACGCCCGGGCATCAAGGATGGCATTGGCTTCCAAAGGGGAGACAATGTCAAACTTAATGCCCCTCCTAAAAATTTGTCTAACTTTGTTAAGGGTAAGGCTCCCATGCCTCAGGATAACGAGGGTTACATTTTGTACCCTGCCGGTTATCCCGAGAGCAAAATTAGGAGAATTCACTCTAGGAAGTCTCACTCTGGCCCTAATCATGCGTTTATGTATAAGGGTGAGACATCTAGCTCTAGGCAACCAACCCGTGCCAAGTTGCCTAGAAAGAAAACTCCTAATGCATCAAATGATCATGCTATTTCATTCAAAACTTTTGATGCATCATATGTGCTTACTAACAAATCCGGCAAGGTAGTTGCCAAGTTTGTTGGGGGCAAACACAAGGGCTCCAAGACTTGTGTTTGGGTACCCAAAGTTCTCGTTTCTAATGCCAAAGGACCCAAAACCGTTTGGGTACCTAAAGTCAAGAACTAAAATTGTTTTGTAGGTTTATGCATCCGGGGGCTCAAGCTGGATACTCGACAGCGGGTGCACAAACCATATGACAGGGGAGAAAAAGATGTTCTCCTCATATGAGAAAAACCAAGATCCCCAATGAGCTATCACATTCGGGGATGGAAATCAAGGTTTGGTCAAAGGATTGGGTAAAATTGCTATATCACCTGACCATACTATTTCCAATGTTTTTCTTGTAGATTCTTTAGATTACAATTTGCTTTCCGTATCCCAATTATGTCAAATGGGCTACAACTGTCTATTTACTGATGTAGATGTTACTGTCTTTAGAAGAAGTGATGATTCAATAGCATTTAAGGGAGTGTTAGAGGCTCAGCTATACTTGGTAGATTTTGATAGAGCTGAACTCGACACTTGCTTGGTTGCTAAGACTAACTTGGGTTGGCTCTGGCACCGCCGACTAGCCCATGTTGGAATGAAGAATCTTCATAAGCTTCTAAAGGGAGAACACATTTTAGGACTAACCAATGTTCATTTTGAGAAAGACAGGATTTGTAGCGCATGCCAAGCTGGGAAGCAAGTTGGCACTCATCATCCACACAAGAACATCATGACTAGTGACAGGCCACTGGAGCTCCTACACATGGATTTATTCGGCCCGATTGCTTACATAAGCATCGGCGGGAGTAAGTACTGTCTAGTTATTGTGGATGATTATTCTCGCTTCACTTGGGTATTCTTTTTGCAGGAAAAATCTCATACCCAAGAGACCTTAAAGAGATTCTTGAGACGGGCTCAAAATGAGTTTGGCTTAAGGATCAAGAAAATTAGAAGCGACAACGGGACGGAGTTCAAGAACTCACAAATAGAAGGCTTCCTTGAGGAGGAGGGCATCAAGCATGAGTTCTCTTCTCCCTACACTCCACAACAAAATGGTGTAGTGGAGAGGAAGAATCGAACTCTATTGGACATGGCAAGAACCATGCTTGATGAGTACAAGACACCGGATCGGTTTTGGGCCGAGGCGGTCAACACCGCTTGCTACGCCATCAACCGGTTATATCTACACCGAATCCTCAAGAAGACATCCTATGAACTCCTAATCGGTAAAAAGCCCAATATTTCATATTTTAGAGTTTTTGGTAGCAAATGCTTTATTCTTGTTAAGAGAGGTAGAAAATCTAAATTTGCTCCTAAAACTGTAGAAGGCTTTTTACTAGGATATGACTCAAACACAAGGGCATATAGAGTCTTTAACAAGTCCTCAGGACTTGTTGAAGTTTCTTGTGACGTTGTGTTTGATGAGACTAACGGCTCTCAAGTAGAGCATGTTGATCTTGATGAGATAGGTGAAGAACAGGCTCCGTGCATCGCTCTAAGGAACATGTCCATTGGGGATGTGTGTCCTAAGGAATCCGAAGAGCCTCCAAATGCACAAGATCAACCATCCTCCTCCATGCAAGCATCTCCACCAACTCAAATTGAGGATGAGGCTCAAGATGTTGAACAAGAAGATCAAGAAGATGAGCCACCTCAAAATGACGGCAACGATCAAGGGGGAGATGCAAATGATCAAGAAAAGGAGGATGAGCAAGAACCAAGGCCGCCACACCCAAGAGTCCACCAAGCAATACAACGAGATCACCCCGTCGACACCATCCTCGGCGACATTCATAAGGGGGTAACAACTCGATCTCGTATTGCACATTTTTGTGAGCATTACTCTTTTGTTTCCTCTATTGAGCCACACAGGGTAGAGGAAGCACTACAAGATTCGGATTGGGTGATGGCGATGCAAGAGGAGCTCAACAATTTCACAAGGAATGAGGTATGGCACTTAGTTCCACGTCCTAACCAAAATGTTGTAGGAACCAAGTGGGTCTTCCGCAACAAGTAAGATGAGCATGGTGTGGTGACTAGGAACAAAGCTCGACTCGTGGCCAAGGGGTATTCACAAGTTGAAGGTTTGGATTTTGGTGAAACCTATGCACCCGTAGCTAGGCTTGAGTCAATTCGCATATTATTAGCCTATGCTACTTACCATGGCTTCAAGCTTTATCAAATGGACGTGAAGAGTGCTTTCCTCAATGGACCGATCAAGGAGGAGGTCTATGTTGAGCAACCTCCCGGCTTTGAAGACAGTGAGTACCCTAACCATGTTTATAGGCTCTCTAAGGCGCTTTATGGGCTCAAGCAAGCCCCAAGAGCATGGTATGAATGCCTTAGAGATTTCCTTATTGCTAATGGCTTCAAAGTCGGCAAAGCCGATCCTACTTTATTCACTAAAACTCTTGACAATGATTTGTTTGTATGCCAAATTTATGTTGATGATATTATATTTGGGTCTACTAACGAATCTACATGTGAAGAATTTAGTAGGATCATGACAAAGAAATTCGAGATGTCGATGATGGGGGAGTTGAAATATTTCTTAGGATTTCAAGTCAAGCAACTCCAAGAGGGCACTTTCATTAGCCAAACGAAGTATACTCAAGACATTCTAAGCAAGTTTGGAATGAAGGATGCCAAGCCCATCAAGACTCCCATGGGAACAAATGGGCATCTCGACCTCGACACGGGAGGTAAGTCCGTGGATCAAAAGGTATACTGGTCGATGATTGGTTCATTGCTCTATTTATGTGCATCTCGACTGGACATTATGCTTTCCGTTTGCATGTGTGCAAGATTCCAAGCCGACCCTAAGGAATCACACCTTACGGCCGTAAAACGAATCTTGAGATACTTGGCTTATACTCCTAAGTTTGGGCTTTGGTACCCTCGGGGATCCACATTTGATTTGATTGGTTATTCGGATGCCGATTGGGCAGGGTGTAAGATTAATAGAAAGAGCACATCGGGGACTTGCCAGTTCTTGGGAAGATCCTTGGTGTCTTGGGCTTCAAAGAAGCAAAATTCGGTCGCTCTTTCTACCGCCGAAGCCGAGTACATTGCCGCAGGCCATTGTTGCGCGCAATTGCTTTGGATGAGGCAAACCCTGCGGGACTACGGTTACAAACTAACCAAAGTTCCTCTTCTATGTGATAATGAGAGTGCAATCCGCATGGCGGATAATCCCGTTGAGCATAGCCGCACTAAACACATAGCCATTCGGTATCATTTTCTTAGGGATCACCAACAAAAGGGGGATATCGAGATTTCATACATTAACACTAAAGATCAATTAGCCGATATCTTTACCAAGCCTCTTGATGAACAAACTTTTACCAAACTTAGGCATGAGCTCAATATTCTTGATTCTAGGAATTTCTTTTGCTAATTTGCACACATAGCTCATAAATATACCTTTGATCATGTCTCTTCTATATATGCTATGACTAATGTGTTTTCAAGTGTATTTCAAACCAAGTCATAGGTATATTGAAAGGGAATTGGAGTCTTCGGCGAAGACAAGGCTTCCACTCCACTCTACTACTCATCCTTCGCCGTCACTCCGCTCCACTCTCCGTCTTTGGTATAATCTTCACTCATATGTTTTATTTGCCAAAGGGGAGAAAATAGTCAACAAAAGGGCTTATATCTCACTCAAAGTATCCATTTTTGGCGATTCATGCCAAAGGGGGAGAAAGTATGAGCCCAAAGCAAAAGGACCGCACCACCTCCTCCACCTAATTTTAAAATATGATTTTCAATTGGATGGAAAATTTCAAAACTGGTATCTCTTTGTGTTCTAAAGGGGGAGCAAGTAGTATTTTCAAAACTTGATATCTTAAAACCCTCTTGAACACTAAGAGGAGAATTTATTTGAGGGGGAGTTTTGTTTAGTCAAAGGAAAAGCATTTCAAACAAAAGGAGAAAATTTCAAATGCTTCTCAAAATTCTTATTCATTTACCTTTGACTATCTTGCAAAAGGACTTTGAAAAGAATTTACAAAAGGATTTGCAAAAACAAAACATGTGGTGCAAATGTGGTCCAATATGTTAAAGAAACAATCCATGCACATCATGTAAGTATTTATATTGGCTCAATTCCAAGCAACCTTTGCACTTACATTATGCAGACTAGTTCAAATTATGCACTTTTACATTTGCTTTGGTTGTGTTGGCATCAATCACCAAAAAGGGGGAGATTGAAAGGGAATTAGGCTTACACCTAGTTCCTAAATGATTTTGGTGGTTGAATTGCCCAACACAAATATTGGACTAACTAGTTTGCTCTAGTGTGTAAGTTATACAGGTGCAAAAGGTTCACACTTAGCCAATAAAAAGACCAAGTGTTGGGTTCAAATAAAGGAGCAAGGGTCAACCGAAGGCACCTCTGGTCTGGGGCACCGGACTGTCCGGTGTGCCACCGGACATGTCCGGTGCACCAGGGGACTCCGACTTCAAACTCTTCACTCTCGGGAATTTCCAAAGGCCACTCCGCTATAATTCACCGGACTGTCCGGTGTACACCGGACATGTCCGGTGCTCCAAGGAAGAGCGGCCTCAGGAACTCGCCAGCCTCGGGTTTTCACTTTGGCTGCTCCGCTAAAATTCACCGGACTGTCCGGTGTACACCGGACTATCCGGTGTAACAGCGGGGCAACGACTATTTCAGCGCCAACGGCTACCTGTGACGCATTTAATGCGCGCCAGAAGCGCGCAGTCGTCAGGCACGCGGGAGCAGGCGCACCGGACAATCTACAGTTCATGTCCGGTGTGCATCGGACATCCTGGCGGGCCCAGAAGTCAGAACTCCAACGGTCAAATTGCAACGGCTTTGGTGACGTGGCTGTCGCACCGGACATGTCCGGTGTGCACCGGACTGTCCGGTGCGCCATCGAACAGACAGCCTCACCAAACGGCTAGTTTGGTGGTTGGGGCTATAAATACCCCCAACCACCCACCATTCATTGCATCCAAGTTTTCCACTTCCCAACTACTTACAAGAGCTCTAGCATTCAATTCTAGACACACCAAAGAGATCAAATCCTCTCCAAATTCCACACAACGCCCTAGTGATTAGAGAGAGTGATTTGCTTGTGTTCTTTCGAGCTCTTGCGCTTGGATTGCTTTCTTCTTTCTTGATTCTTTCTTGTGATCAAACACTCACTTGTAATTGAGGCAAGAGACACCAATCGTGTGGTGGTCCTTGCGGGAACTTTGTGTTCCAAGTGATTGAGAAGAGAAAGCTCACTCGGTCCGTGGGACCGTTTGAGAGAGGGTAAGGGTTGAAAGAGACCCGGCCTTTGTGGCCTCCTCAACGGGGAGTAGGTTTGAGAGAACCGAACCTCGGTAAAACAAATCCGCGTGTCTCACTTCATTATTCACTTGCGATTTGTTTTGTGCCCTCTCTCGCGGACTCGATTATATTTCTAACGCTAACCCGGCTTGTAGTTGTGATTATTTTTGAGAATTTCAGTTTCGCCCTATTCACCCCCCTCTAGGCGACTTTCAGTACTGCATGAGTGCGGGGTCCTTTGCTGCGTAATCTTTCTTGACTTGGCCAGCAACTACTTTGGAGTATGTTCTTATTATGCAGGTGGTGACACCAAGTGCCCGTAGCTTATGAAGGCCGAGGATAACAGCTTCGTACTCTGCTACGTTGTTGGTGCATCTGTCGGACTCCAAAGCAAAGCTGAGACGTGCTGCATATCTGTGCTTGAGCCCTGTGGGTGAAGTAATGATTGCCGCTGCGCCTGCCCCCGCATGGCACCATGTGCCGTCGCAGTGGATGGTCCACACCTTCTCTGCAGACGTGTCCGGCTGCGTTATTGGCCCGGTCCAGTCGACGATGAAATCTGCCAGGACTTATGACTTGATGGCTGTCCTGGGCTCGAAGGTGATATGGTAGCCGGAAAGCTTGGTTGCCCATTTAGCGATCCGGACAGATGCCTCTGGATTTCTGAATAATTCGTCGAGTCTCCTGTCCGAGGTGACCCGTACCTTGAATGCTTCAAAATAGTGGTGCAACTTGCGCGAAGCCATAACGACTGCGTAAGCGATTTTTTCCAGTTCTGTCATGTTGCATTTGGATGTCGTGAGTACTTCGAAGACGTAATAAACTGGACACTGCCTGGTCGTGCCCTCTCTGTCCTGTTCTTGAACCAGCGTTGCGCTGATCGCGTGTGGCGAAGCTGCGACGTAGAGCAACAGGGGTAGCGAGGGGTTGGGGCTTGTAAGAATTGCCAGCTCTGACAGGTGTTGCTTTAGTGATGCGAAGGCCGCCGCTTGCTCTGGTCCCCATGCAAAGTCCTTTGCGCCGCATAGCGTTTTGAGGAAAGGTAAGCTTCGCTCGGCGGACTTGGAAATGAATCTGTTGAGGGAGGCCAATCTGCCTGTCAGTCGTTGGACATCTCTGGCTGACTGCGGGGACGTCATGTTGGTGATGGCCTGGATTTTGCTCGGGTTGGCTTCGATCCCACGGTGCAACACCAAGTAGCCCAGTATCTTCCCCTGGCGAACGCCAAAGACACACTTTTTGTGGTTTAGGCGAAGTCGTGTGTCCCGCATGTTCGTGAATGTTTCTGCGAGGTCAGCCAGGTGGTCCTCTTTGCTTTTGCTGGCGACGACAATGTCATCCACATACGTAAATATGTTTCTGCCGACTTGGCTCTCGAGCACTGTCTTGGTGAGGCGAGAGAACGTGGACCCAGCGTTCTTTAGTCCCTCCAGCATTCTGATGAAACAGTACGTGCCGAAGGGTGTTATGAAACTGGTGCTGGCCTTGTCTTCCTCCTTCATATATATCTGGTGATAGCCGGAGAAGCAGTCAAGGAGTGACATGACTTCGCACCCGGCCACGCTATCGACGATCTTGTCGATCCGAGGCAGGGGGAAATTGTCTTTGGGGTAGGCCTTGTTGAGGCTGGTGAAATCAATGCACATCACGCCACTTGCCGCTCTTCTTTTGCACCATGACTACGTTGGCGAGCCACGTAGGGTAGGCGACTGGTTCGATGAAATTGGCCTCAAGCAGGCGGTGTACCTTGGCCTTGGCGGCTTCTGCCTTCTCATCTGACATTTTGCGCAGCCTCTGCTTCTTCGGCCTCACCGAAGGGTCGATGCCCAAGCTGTGCTCAATAATGGTGCGACTGACTCCGACCAGGTCAAGGGCGGACTAGGCGAAGACGTCCTTATTTTTGGAAAGACAGGAGATGAGTCTCTCCTTGTCATGCGAAGTAAGGTCCTCGCTTATGATGACCATTTGCTGTGGCTGATGCCCATACGGTCGAAGGCGTGCAAGAAAATGATGTCCGCCTGGCTGCCGTTGTCAACTAAGACTTTGTGTAGGTCCCAGTCTGCCACGCTGCAGTTGATGACCATGGCGTCGATGTGGGGTGCGCTGCGCAGGTCGACATCTCTAGCGTCGAAAGTCAACGGCACATGGGACCACTTTGTCTGCACGACTGGACCTGTGACGGCGACGTGGTTGACGCTGCGGTAATGGTCCCTCTTCTATCGCTTCGTGTCGAAGTTGATGCTGGACCCCCCAGTGATCATGTGAATGACTCCACGATACGGCTGATCCGCGAAGTCTTCTTGTTTTGGTGCTTGGGGGTGGTTTGGGTGGTGGATGTTTGGCTGTTGTGGGGGTGGAGGTGGGAGTGGGGGAGGTACGATTTGTACCTCCTGATGGTGTTGGTATGCGTGGTTAGGTGGATGTTGTGCGGGGCCATGGTTGTATGGTTGTGGGAGTTGTTGATATGTGTGCGCTACAACTCTTGGGTTGTCGGTTGGTTGCTCCCAAGACATCCTGTCCCTGGTGGCCTTCGTTTCCGGGCAGTCCCTTGTTGGGTGCGCATAGTCTTCGCCGTGAAACAAGCAGTAAAATCGACACGGCTATTGCGCTCGTCCTCGGCCCCGACCACGAGTTCCATTGCCGCGGCCCTGGGGGGATAATCTTGGCGGCGAGGGGCCTCACCAGCGGGGTGCTGGTTGGCGATGTTATGTACCTGCTGCTGACTGCGGCTGTCCTGACTAGAGTCTGACTGCGAAGGTCTCGTCCACGTTCGGCTGGACTGCGGAGGGTCCTTGGGTTTCCTTTGGGACTCGACCTTGCGCTGGTGGAGCTCTTCGGATCTGGCATATTTTTCGAACAGCTGATACAGCTCCTGGAGGTTCTTGGGTGGATCCCTGATGTAGTGGCTGTAAAGGACGCCAGCCCGAAGGCCACTGATGGCGTAGTGAATGGCGATTTAGTCATCAACCGAAGGCAGTTGTGACTTGAGAGTTAGAAACTTGTGGTAGTACTCCCGCAGAGTTTCTCTCTCCAGCTGCTTGCAGAGTGACAATTCGGCCAAGGCATCGATGTTTGGGCGGTACCCTTGGAAGTTGAGCAGAAATTTGTCCCGGAGACTTCTCTAGGAGTCAATGGACAACGGGGGCAACCTGGTGTACCAGGTGAGAGCGGGGCCTTCGAGGGCGATGATGAATGAATTGACCATCGTGGTGTCGTCCCCTCCGGATGATGCAACGGCGACTTGATAGCTCATGATATACTGTGCTGGGTCAGTGCTGCCGTTGTACTTGGGGTAGGTGCCTGCCCTGAAGTTGGCAGGCCATGGTGACACTTGTAGTTGCGGCGCCAGGGGGCTCCGCTCGTTGAGGTAATTGATGCCTTGGAAAGCTGCAGCGTGCGGGATGAAGGTCAGTGCTGAGGGACGAATAGGTCTCCGACCGGCGCGCGCTGCTGGAGGGGCGGGCCGTGCTGTAGATCATGTTGGCCTTCGTGCTGCAAGAGCGCAATCTCCTGCTCAAGCTCTTGAGCCCTCTGCTCCTCATCTCGTATCATTTGGCGCACCTTGGCCTGCGCAGAGACACATTGGCGCTTGGCCTCGAGGATTTCCTTCTGCTTCTGGAGGTTGCAGTTTTTGAGGCGCAGGGCCCGTAGCTGTAGCTGTTCTTCTGCGGAGACGTCGAGGACCTCGCCGTCCTCTGCTGCATCCTCGCCCTCTGGTGGTGCGAAGCCTGGGGGTGGCACTTGTGGCTGCCCTTCGGAGCTGCAGGTGCGAAGGGTGCCTTCTGGAGTGTGTTGATCGTTGCGTTGTCTCTTACTATGTGCTTCGTCTTCGCCAGCTCCTTGGTGGGTGTTGTAGGCGAGGGCCTTGCCCTTTTTCTCAGCTAGCAGTGCTGCCTTCGCTGCTTCGTCGATGGATGGGGCCACCTTCGAGTTAGCTCTTTTGGGTGCCATCACGGGTGGTTTGCTCATAGCACGAACGGTGGGTGCCAATGTTGGAACTTGCGTTCCCGGGCAGGTTGATTCCAACAGGGGAGTGAGAGAGATGTGAACACGGTTTAACTTGAGGTAGCAATTTCTCTATTAATCCAGCCTCTCAAGGGCACTGTATGGGGGTATTTATAGGTGCCTGAGTGCCCAACGTCTCAATGTAAGGACGCATGTGCCCTCAGGCACCCGGTCTATCCCCGGAATATTCCTGTAAAGGAGGGTTACAGACTGTCATTACAGAAAAGCTATTACAAATCAGGCCCGTAACACACTTATCCGAGCGAGGCCCGTTACAATGGGTCGAATCCCACGTGGGCCTCCGGGTGGAGTGAGGACGTGGGATGGGGCGACATCATCGTAGGCCTTCGTCTTGTAGTGTAGAAGACGAAGGGTGGACCTCGCCGGTCGTTCTGCTTCCTGTCGGCGCAGCGAGATAGACGAAGGCTGGAGCGGAGGGTAGCGTCTTCGCCTTCGCCCCAACAGCCAGTCCACTTCACTTTGTTTGTACTCTTCAGCTGTCAAGTGGATTTCACATGCCTGCTTGTTGGTCATTCTTTGATCCTTCACTTTCTTGAAGTACATGGTAACAGCTTTGACCCGTGCATCTGACATTGAACCATTTATAACTTTTCTAGCAGCATTGTGGAATACACATTTTGCATGTTCTTCGTTCGCTGTTTCGTCCAATCTAAATTGTTCCTGCAAAATGAAGAAGCCATTAAATTCATTTATATACGCCCACGATAAGTAAATTTAAAAGACATAATAAACTCACCCAAAACGATGACCACACTGCGTCTTGGTGAGTACGGTCGGGTCCATATGGTTTGAGGCCCCAGTGAGCCCAGTGATACGCCCCTATCTCTGCCCCATTGAATTGTACCACCCCTAGATAGTGAAAACGAGCTATAGATCCCAGCAATGTGTTAACTGGTGTCCGGTGACCTTTGCCACTCCATGCCACCTCCACCCAGCTCCTCTCTCCTGCAGGGTTTATGACCCTACGTTGGTCCAAGGGTTGTGTCGCTGGAACTCTAAGGGACCGCCGAAGCCTACAAAATTGTAAATTGTGCACTGGTAATAATATCAATCCAACAAAAAATAGAACTCATCGTCAAAATAAAATTACCTGAAGTTTGTTGCCTGTGTCGTTGTAACAACCTCGTCATCGGCATCTCCATTGGCCTCTCCATCGTAGTCCTCCCCATAGCCATCATCATCACGCATCGGTGAACCTTGGCGTGCCAGCTCGTCCTCCTGCCTAGGTGCATTATGGTCTGCCGCCTCGCGCACTTGCTCAAATGCACTGTGGTCCTGCTCTAGCATAGGTCCACTTGAGCCTATCACCTCACGCTCTGGCTCAAGTGCATTATGGCCTGCCACCTCGCTCTCTTGCCCAGGTGCACTTTGGCCTGCCACCTCGTGCTCTTGCCCAGGTGCACTATGGCCTGCCACCTCGCACTCTTGCCCAGGTGCACTATGGCTTGCCACTTCGCGCCCCTGCTCCTCCATGCAACCAAGGAGCTACTCTAGCCGTTGCCTTGACGCTGTAGAGCCCTACAAACATAATCAACAATGAGATATATCAAGTGTAGGATTACGGGGAGGCTACGCTAGCGCAAAACAAAATTTTCAACCCCATAAAACCAAGAACTACTGCGGTTATAGGTCATGGAATTGCCACTAGACGCGTAGAGCAGCGGAAGACGTCTCGATGTAGACGAACGCGTTGAGCAGTGCCGTGCAGTCGTCGATGTCCTTCACGTCCTCGCACGGTTCGTCCTAGTGCTCCAGATGTAGCACCTCCGAGGTATCCACACGTATAGGGAGGAAGCGCCGCGTACCGAACTGCTAGGTTCGCGACGGCAGCTTGGCGAGGGCGAGAGGCGAGCGGCTACTCGTTTTCTGGTGGCGAATTAGGGTTAGCCTAACTGCGCCCCCGCCCCTCATTATATAGGCATTATGGTGGGTTTCTGACACTGAGGCCCATCAGTAACCCTAAAGCCCAGTCTAATTTCGGATCTAATCCGAGTTAGGCTTCCTTCCCCTTAAGTGTGTGACCCTATAGGTTCACGTACAAGTAGACATAGCCCGAGTACTCTTACTTGGCCCAATAATTGACAGCAGCCTCTAGCAAGACATGTCAACTCCTATGCGCACGTAAAGATCATATCAGACGAACCATTGCAACATTACGTACATGTTGTTCCCTTTGTCTCACGATATTTGGTCTGGCTCTAAGCTGACCTCTCTTTCTTGATACTGTGAATTGGAATCCTTTCAATGGTTAACTCTTAACCCTAGCACGGCCATGCATTTCTTGATCCAATCACTCGAGGGGCCCAGAGATATCTCTCTCACAAAGAGAGGGACAAATTCCATCTTGACTGACCATGCCTCACAGCATGCTTCCTGACAAACCCAAAACTACCTTTATAACTACCCAGTTACGGAATAGCGTTTGATAGTCCCTAAGTAAGTCAATTCATATCTTGAGAACATGCGACAATCTCAGGTCTAAGGATACAATATTCATGTTGCAAAAAGAGAACTATATTACAATATCTCACGTTGGGTCGGTCTAGCCTCATGTCATACATGCGCCCACATTATTAGTTTAACATCTCCATGTTCATGACTTGTGAAATGTAGTCATCAACTAATACATGTGCTAGTCATCGACTCTGACTAGGGACATCATTTAGAATAACCATATAAGTAAAGAATCTCACAAACAATTCACATAATTGCTAATCAATACAAGGTGCCTTCCATGGATATTCAATTAAGCAATATATATATATATATCATGGATACAAAGAAATATGCTCATCTCTATGATTATCTCTAGGGCATATTTCTAACAGTCTCCCACTTGCACTAGAGTTAATCTAGAAGATATCTAATACCCATAGATCTCATGTGTGCCTCATGCTTAGTTTGTGGAAGAGGTTTTGTCAAAGGATCAGCAACATTCAAATCCGTATGTATTTTGCATATCTTTATCTCACCCCGCCTAACAAATTCCCGTATGAGGTGAAACTTCCGCATTACGTGTTTGCTTTTCTGGTGGTTCCTTGGCTCCTTAGCTTGCGCAATAGCCCCATTGTTGTCACAGTAGAGGTTCAATGGACTAGATGCATTAGGAAACACACCAAGCTCGATGAGGAACTTTCTTATCCAAACACCTTCCTTCGCAGATTCAGAAGCTGCAATGTACTCGGCTTCTGTTGTAGAATCAGTCACAGTCTCCTATTTGGAACTCTTCCAACTAACAACACCACCATTTATTGTGAACACAAAACCTGATTGCGATTTTAACTCGTCTGGGTCAGTTTGGAAGCTAGCATCGGTGTAACCAGTTACAACGAGCTCCTCCTTACCCCCATATACCAGGAACATATCTTTAGTCCTTCTTAAGTACTTAAGAATGCCTTTTACCGTTGTCCAGTGACCCTCACCTGGATCAGCCTGGTACCTACTCGTAGCACTTATAGCGTATGAAACATCTGGGCGTGTACTTATCATGGCATACATGATTGATCCAATTGCTGAGGCGTATGGTACCTTACTCATGCGCTCCCGCTCATTAGCCGTCGCAGGACATTGCATCTGGCTAAGGGTTTTACCATGTGACATAGGTAAGAACCCTTTCTTGGACTGTTCCATGTTGAACCGTTTCAAAACCTTATCAATGTACGTATCTTGACTTAATCCTATAAGCCTCTTCGACCTATCTCTATAGATCCTTATGCCCAAAATATATGCTGCTTCCCCTAAGTCCTTCATAGAAAAACTCTTTTTCAGTGAAGCCTTGACGGACTCCAGCATAGGAATGTCATTCCCAATCAATAATATGTCATCCACATACAAGATCAGAAATACAACAGCGCTCCCACTTTCCTTCTTGTAAACACAAGCTTCTTCTTCATTCTGATGAAAACCAAGCCCTTTGACCACTTCATCAAAACGAATGTTCCAACTCTGAGATGCTTGCTTCAACCCATAAATGGATTTCTGAAGTTTGCATATCTTTCCAGCATTGATCGGATCGACAAAACCCTCGGGTTGTATCATATACACGTCCTCATCTAGGTTTCCATTAAGGAAAGCTGTTTTGACATCCATCTGCCAAATCTCATAATCGAAATATGTGGCAATAGCTAGAATGATCCGAATAGATTTAAGCATCGCTACTGGCGAGAATGTCTCGTCATAATCAACTCCTTAAACTTGTCGAAAACCCTTTGCAACAAGTCGAGCCTTATAGATGTGAACATTTCCATCCATGTCTTTCTTCTTCTTATAGATCCATTTGCATTCTATGGGTCTAACACCATCAGGCGGGTCAACCAAGTTCCAAACTTGATTTTCTCCCATGGAATCTATCTCGGATCTCATGGCGACTTGCCATTTCTCGGAATCTGGGTCCATCATCGCTTCTGCATATGTTGCAGGTTCGTCGTTGTCTAACAACAACACTTCCCCATTGCCCAACAATAGCACTTCTCCTCGTGCCTCGCGAAGCCTTGCTGACCTTCGTGGTTGTGGTGGTGATTCTCTTGCCATAGATGTCTCAACTTGTTCTGCTACATTAGCATCACTTGTTGAATCTTGTCCCACTGGCTCATCCTGAACTTCTTCAAGATACACCTTTTGTTTACTTTTCTCTCTTTTGAGAAACTCTTTCTCTAAGAACACATCGTTCCGGGCGACAAACACTTTGCCCTCTAACCGGTGGTAAAAGTAATATCCTAAAGTTTCCTTTGGATATCCCACGAACATGCACTTGTCCGATTTTGGAGTGAGTTTATCCGACTGAAGTCGCTTGACGTAAACCTCACAACCCCAAATCTTCAGAAAAGACAAACTGGGAGTCTTCCCAGTCCACATCTCATATGGTGTCTTAACTACGGACTTAGACGGTACCCTATTTAGTGTGAAAGCTGTTGTTTCTAGAGCGTATCCCCAAAACGACAAAGGTAGGTCCGACTGGCTCATCATTGATCGAACCATATCCAATAAAGTCCAATTATGTCGCTCAGACACGCCATTCCTCTGAGGCGTTCCAGGCGGCGTAAGTTGTGGAATAATTCCACAACTCCTTAGATGATTGCTAAACTCATGACTCAAATATTCACCTCCACGATTCGATCGTAGTGCTTTAATTTTCTTGCCACGCTGATTTTCTACTTCATTCTGAAACTCTTTGAACTTTTCTAAGGATTCAGACTTGTGTTTCATTAAGTAGACATACCCATATCTACTAAAATCATCAGTGAAGGTTATGAAGTATTGGAATCCTCCCCTAGCTGTCATACTCATTGGTCCGCACACATCAGTATGTATGAGTTCCAATAAATCTAATGTCCTCTCCGGTAAACCCGTGAAGGGCGCCTTGGTCATCTTACCAAGTAAGCAAGCTTCACATGTCTCGTATGATTCAAAATCAAACGAAGTTAAAAGCCCATCAGAATGAAGCTTCTTCATGCGATTCTCACTTATATGACCCAAACGACAGTGCCACATGTAGGTAGGACTTAAATCATTAGGCTGAGGCCTTTTAGCACTAATATTACAGATAGGTGCATCATCAAGATTTAAAATGAATAACCCATTCATAATGGATGCAAAAGCCACAAACATGCCATTCTTAGATATCACACAACCATTGTTTTCACTCGTAAATGAATAACCATCCTTCATCAAACATGAAGGAGACATAATGTTTCGACTCATACTAGGAACTAGATAACAATTATTTAACTCCAAAATAAATCCTGATGGGAGGTGGAGTTGCATCGTCCCGACGGTCAACGCAGCAACTCTTGCATTATTGCCTACCCGGAAATCAACTTCTCCTCTTTTCACGCTTCTACTTCTTATCATTCCCTGCATCAAATTGCAAATATGGGCAACCGATCCGGTATCAAATACCTAAGAATTAATATAAGAATCGGCAAGAAAAATTTCTGTAATTTGAATAGCAAGTGTACCTGCTGCGGCTGTACCCTTACCGTCGCGATCCTTAATAGAGGCCAAGTACTGCTTGCAATTCCTTTTCCAGTGACCAAGTTCTTTGCAATAAAAGCACTCTGCATCTGCAGCTGGTCCAGCCTTGGGCTTTTGATTTGGCTTGGATACTGTATCCTTTGCCTTGCCCTTCTTCTTTTGAGATTTACCCTTCTTCTTAAAGTTGGGTTTGTTTTGGACCGCCATCATATGGCCGCTGCTGCCAGCGCTTTTCTTTATGTCCCCCTCTGCTGTTTTCAGCATGCCACATAGTTCATTGAGGCCCCTCTCCGCCCCATGCATATGGTAGTTTGTAATGAAGTTTCCATAGCTGGGCGGAAGAGATGCCAAAATGAAGTCAGTGGCCAACTCTTGGCTTATTGGGAAGCCTAGCTTCTCCAACCTCTGACTGTAACCAACCATTTTGATTACGTGTGGCCCAACTGCTGCGCCTTCTGCTAGCTTGCATTCCAGAAAGGCTTTGGACACATTGAACCTTTCAGTCCTAGCCTGAGTCTGGAACATATCCTTGAGCGCCACGATCATATCGTGCGCCTCATGGTTTGTCTCAAACTGCATCTGTAGCTCAGGATCCATGCAAGCAAGCATTAGGCAACTCACTTCAAGATTAGCATCCATTGCTTTCTTGTAAGCGGTTTTAGCTGCAGCAGTTGCATTTTCACCAGGATCCTCTGGCAGTGGGGTGTCTAGAACGTCTTCCTTTTTTTCAGCCCTGAGAACAATTCTCAGGTTACGGATCCAATCCGTATAGTTTGTTCCATTTAACTTATCCTTTTCAAGAATTGATCGCAAAGTAAATGTTGGTGTGCTAGGTGCCATTTATCTACAACAAAATAATGCAAAATACTAAGACAAAAATATCCATGACAGAGTAAATCATATTAAACATTTAATAGTCTACTCCCACTAAAATCGATATCCCTCGATTGATACGTAGTGATTCAGAACCCACAACTAACAAGTCTACTAGTGAGCTTTAGCATCACCGCTAGAAGACAAGGTAGATCGGTAAGCAACTCCTTGCTAATCATATCATATATATGACTTCTGTTGTTGGGTGACATCTCTATGTCTCGGCTCCCAACCTTATGCCCCAAAGTCCTTAACCATTAAGCTGACTTTGTTTAAGTTAACCAACCCTTTCTGCAGTTCGTATCCGATACAAACCTATCTAGTCAAGGAAAACTGGTGGCACCCTAATTTCATAGACCCACCACCAATTGTACAAGACTTATGATAGTGCAAGGTTTGGAGAGGCATTTAAGCTTAAACATTTATGAGGGATCGTCCTACTTATATCATCGCACGCAAGGACATATATGCAATATGAACAAGTAGAACATTAAGAATGGCATTCACACAACAGTTGTGATTCGGTATGGCTTGCTGTCACATGGTGATCCCCATCTCCAATAATCTGTCCATCACGATGATCTCCATCTCCATGATATAGGTATGTCATCCTTCAGGTGATGAGTCCTTCAAGACCTATCTAACGTATGCTGGTAAACAAATTACATATACACTTTGGATCATCACATGTTGACACGCAGGTCATTACATTAAATTTGGACAATACATGTGGCTCCAGCCGTATTGCCCTGGTCATGACACGCAGGTCATGAATAATTCATTAATATGCATCATATACACACAATAGCCATACCGATCACAAGATGTCCTGCAAAAACAGGTTAGACAAACACGTTTCTATATGTTCGCCACTACAGCAGATAGCCACCGCGGGTCTCAGGGCAGCGCCCTGAAAACCTCACAGGATTCCATGCATCGTATGTATGGAAATTCCACTGAAAATCTCATGCGGTTGATCAAATCAACCCAAATCCGAGACTTTCGACCCGAAGAAGATTACACTCATGACATCGATCTGTTACGTCAATCTGTTGGTTGTGTACGCAGTTAGCCCCGATGGTGATTCCAGCCGGTAGGGGCAAGTCGCGCACATAACATAGAAGGACGAACTAATCTCTTCAGTCATATCCGATGTAATCTACTTCAACCCTTTATAACCAATTGATCTAATCAAACCGTGCATCAAGTAGATCCATCTCATGAACCTAGATCCAGACATAAAACTACGCAGAAACCTCCTCTGATACCACTGTAGGATTACGGGGAGGCTACGCTAGCGCAAAACAAAATTTTCAACCCCATAAAACCAAGAACTACTGCGGTTATAGGTCATGGAATTACCACTAGACGCGCAGAGCAGCGGAAGACGTCTCGATGTAGACGAACGCGTCGAGCAGTGTCGTGCAGTCGTCGGCGTCCTTCACGTCCTCGCACGGTTCGTCCTAGTGCTCCAGATGCAGCACCTCCGAGGTATCCACACGTACAGGGAGGAAGCGCCGCGTACCGAACTGCTAGGTTCGCGACGGTGGCTTGGCGAGGACGAGAGGCGAGCGGCTACTCGTTTTCTAGTGGCGAATTAGGGTTAGCCTAACCGCGCCCCCGCCCCTCATTATATAGGCGTTATGGTGGGCTTTTGACACTGAGGCCCATCAGTAACCCTAAAGCCCAGTCTAATTTCGGATCTAATCCGAGTTAGGCTTCCTTCCCCTTAAGTGTGTGACCCTATAGGTTCACGTATAAATAGACATAGCCCGAGTACTCTTACTTGGCCCAATAATTGACAGCAGCCTCTAGCAAGACATGTCAACTCCTATGCGCACGTAAAGATCATATCAGACGAACCATTGCAACATTACGTACATGTTGTTCCCTTTGTCTCACGATATTTGGTCTGGCTCTAAGCTGACCTCTCTTTCTCGATACTGTGAATTGGAATCCTTTCAATGGTTAACTCTTAACCCTAGCACGGCCATGCATTTCTTGATCCAATCACTCGAGGGGCCCAGAGATATCTCTCTCACAAAGAGAGGGACAAATTCCATCTTGACTGACCATGCCTCACAGCATGCTTCCTGACAAACCCAAAACTACCTTTATAACTACCCAGTTATGGAATAGCGTTTGATAGTCCCTAAGTAAGTCAATTCACATCTTGAGAACATACGACAATCTCAGGTCTAAGGATACAGTATTCATGTTGCAAAAAGAGAACTATATTACAATATCTCACGTTGGGTCGGTCCAGCCTCATGTCATACATGCGCCCACATTATTAGTTTAACATCTCCATGTTCATGACTTGTGAAATGTAGTCATCAACTAATACATGTGCTAGTCATCGACTCTGACTAGGGACATCATTTAGAATAACCATATAAGTAAAGAATCTCACAAACAATTCACATAATTGCTAATCAATACAAGGTGCCTTCCATGGATATTCAATTAAGCAATATATATATCATGGATACAAAGAACTATGCTCATCTCTATGATTATCTCTAGGGCATATTTCTAACATCAAGTACTCGAAAATAAGGTGATAATACTATTACATACGTAGAAGAAAAGAAAATAAAACAAATTAAATACCTGGAACAACATAGAGGATGTATCCCCACCACCTGAACCCCTAGTCGACCGTGACCTCGAGGAGTCACCACGGTCTCCGCGCTTCTTCCCTTTGAGCTTGTCCATGACCCTCATCATCTGCACAAATTTCATTACAAGAATTTAATTATATATACTTTTAGTATTGAAATAGAATGCATATACAAGAATTTAAATATATATACTTTTCAAAAATCATCAGCATCAGAATCTGCTTCAGCAATGCGCTGCTTAATTATTTCAAGTCTTTGTTGTTTTTCAAGAATTCTCTGTGACTTATGAGTCCTTGCCCTAGAAGGACCTGGTTCTTCTGCCATCAAATCTATGGTAAGACTAGCTACTTCATTGAGCCCTAAATCCTTAGATATAGTAAATTCTCTATTTTCTGACTGATCGCCTTCTTCTTGATAAATATTAACAAATCATCATCTTCGTTATTTGTGTTGTAATAATCATATCGTAACGGATGGACTTCAGGATTAATTTTGTATACAACCCAACAAGACTTCAAGTTTTCATGAGGATATGTTAGATAGTACACCTGTTGCGCTTGATGTGCAAGCACAACATTGCTATAATCGCTGCCTTTAAATCGTGATTCATGCTTTACCTCCACAATTCCAAATTCATCCTCTCACGTTTGTTGAGGATCAAACCATTCACAACCAAATAACACAAACATGAACTCTTTTGCCCCACCAAGAGTGTACTCCGTTATGTCTTGAAGAACACCATAATAGTCATGAGTGCCTCCGTCTGCATTTGTGGCAGTTGCTACTACTCCACTGTTTGTCATGGCTGCCTGCGGGCAGATTTTTTCTAATTTTGATGTTCGAAAACGGTATCCATTAATATCATAGCGGCTATATTTTCTTGCTTTCAACTGGCCATGTGATATCTGTTGCAAATCATCCGAGACTAGAGAGTCAAGTTTCTTACACTACATAGAGCAGAAAAAAAGATATAGGTAAATAGCAAGTCGTATGTGCAAACTAAGTACACAAAGGAAAATTATAAAGAGATAATTACATGCTCGTGGAACCATTCAACAAAACATGGACCTCCGTTCATCCCTTTCATACGTAGATTATCCAGTTCCTTTGGTGTAGGTTTGTGGCCAGCTAAATATATGGAATCAAACATTTCAAAGTATGGATCAAGTTCCTCCATGTTGGTGTACAAGTAGAGCATGGTGAAATTACACTCTCTTATGTCAACATAATGTGCAGTAGAAGCCCCGACCCCTTTCCCCTTCCAGAGAAAAACACTAAGGTCGGTCGAAGGACCTTCTTCTTCAGTATGATACCGTGTTGACTGAGCATTCACGTTGTTAGTGTGTGATAAATACTGACTTGAGAAGATTGTGATCTCTTTAGCTGCAAAGGCCTCTGCGATACACCCCTCAACCCTTGCTTTGTTCTGCACAGTAGCTTTAAGTTTTTTCAATTCTCTTTCTTGACTATACATCCATCGGAACTGCACTGGTCCTCCTACCAATGCTTCATAAGGTAAGTGCACTAGCAAATGTTGCATCACATTCATAAATCCAGGCGGAAATACTTTTTCCATCTTGCATACAAGCACCGCGATTTGTTTCTCAAATTGAATCATCAATTTCTTTGAGATATGCTTAGCACATATATGTCTATATATGTAACTAAGTTCAGCAATCATCTTCCACAGAGGAGGCTTCAAATAGCCACGGAACATTACCGGCATAAGTCTTTCCATCAAAATATGGTAATCGTGAGCCTTCAAACCATTTAATTTATTAGTGTCGATGTTAACAATATGTTTTATGTTAGCTGCATAGCGGTCTAGAAACTTCAACATTTTCAACCATCGAAATACTTCTTTTCGCTCTTCCGGCTTTAGATAGTATGGAGCTCGTGGTGTCCTCTCCTTTCCATTAGGATTTAATTTGACCTCAAGGCTAGGGCGATCACAAAGATTAGCTAAATCTTTCCTGGCATTGATGTTGTCTTTTGTTTTACCCTTAATGTTTAGACACATGCTTATGATGCTTTCAGCAACATTGCGCTCTTGGTGCATCAAATCTATGTTGTGTGGTAAAATCAATACCTTCACATACGGAAGTTCCCAGAGAAAAGAAATATGAGTCCAGTTGTGATCTTGACCATAGCCTTCAAACTCATGACCTTCTGCAGCCCTTTGAAGCGCACGATGTTGTATCATGGTATCTTCACCCATTAAACGTTTTGGTGGACCGTCTTTAACTTTTATGCCTCTTCTAAATGACTTCGTATCATTTTGAAACAGGTGATTGGATGGAAGAAACCGTCGATGACAATCAAAGAATGAGACCTTTTTACCATGCTCCAATCGATATGCTTGTGTGTCCCCCATGCATATGGGACAACACAGTCGACCGTGGACACACCGGCCAGACCAAATACCATATGCAGGTAAATCATGAATTGACCACAAATATACAGCACGTAAGGTAAATTCACGTTTTAGATGACCATCACAAGCCTTTACCCCTACCCATAGCTCTTTGAACTCTTCAATCAACGGTTGCATGAATACATTGATCTTCTTTCCAGGATGTTTAGGTCCTGGAATAATAAGGGCAAGAAATATGAACCCTTCTTTCATGCATTTGTTGGGAGGGGGTTGTAGGGCATGATGAAAACCGGCCAACAAGAGTATGAAGTTGAACTGTTGTCGTAAGGAGTGAAACCATCAGTGGACAAGCCTAGACGAACACTCCTAGCGTCTCTTGCAAATTCTGGGTCAAAACGATCCAGAGCCTTCCAAGCATCGCCATCTGATGGATGCATCATAATGTCTGGGTCTTGGATCTCACGTTCTCCTTCCTTATGCCACAACATTAGCTTCGCAGTTTCTGGGGTTAAAAACAGACGTTTAAGCCTTGGAGTGATGGGCATATATCGAAGCTGTTTAACTGCCACTTTTGTAGCAAAAGTAGCTCCATCCTCTTTAAGTACCTCTCGCATATCTTGATTTACCGCATTTCTGACAATGGGTGGGCGCTTCATATTCCTTCCATAACAACATGCAATTATCTTCGCACACATCAATCTTCTTATACTTCATCCCAAGACCGGACACAATCTTTTTAGACTGGTATAAGTCTTTTGGCATCTTATGGTTCGATGGGATGAGATCAATAATCAGATTGATTATATCGTTATAGCAATTATTCGAGAAGTTATACTTTACCTTCATTGCCATAAGACGTGTAACCACCTGCAACACGGTCACAGTGGTGTCCTCATGCACTTTTTCCTCTGACGCGTGAAGAAGCTTATAAAACTCCTGCACTTCATCTGGTGTAGCCTGTTCTGAGTCCAATGTTGGATACTCTCTACTAATATCAGCCACCAAGTCATCCATCCGATCCTCCTCCTCATCATCAATTCTTTCTGACTCTATGATATTCTGCTCTACTTCTCCATGTGAGCGCCACACAAGATAGTTAGGCATAAACCCATTCTTGCAAAGGTGATGCTCCAGTTCTTCGATCTTTCTCACATACTTAAATTTCTGACACTTGGTACACGGACACTTCACCACACGAGGTCCACCGGAAAATGCGAGATCCACGAATTGTTTTGCAACCCTAACCCATTCCTTTGAGTGACCTAGAGTCACGCTATTGAATCCATCATACATCGCCCTTCTTCTATTGTCATCCATTTCTAAAACTACATAACCCAATGTATAAAAATGTGTAAATAAACATCATTAAGCATATAAACATAAATCCAGACTGTGTATAATAACCCTATTAAAAAGAATCACTGGACATAAAAAATTGTTTAAGCAAACATTGAACCTAACATCAATTAATCTACAATGAACAAGAAATTATGCATCAATTGTAACAACTACCCAAAAATTCAGCATCAAATTTTAACTAACATCCTTAACCATATTGTACGAATGCTTTGCGAACATAAGAAAATGGAAAAGCTGGCCAAAGATACAAAAGCTAGGGATTGTCCTATCCCACTACCAACCACTTACCTGGGTCTGACGTGTCATGGCCTGGATATGCACGCCTTTTGTGTTCTCTATGACTATTCTAATAAACCAATAATCCACCTCAAACCCAAACCCCCAAATTTGGCCTCCCCGAAATTGCTATATCATCCCCCCAAGCTAGGTGAATCTTAGCAAGTGGGACCCAGCTGTTGAACGTCCAACCTAACCCAGCTTTTGCACGGTAGTATTATTCTAAATTTTCTAACACATCGCCAATCCTTCCTTTTACTAGGCAATCAGGCTTCTAAACAATAGCACCAAAACCAAACTTTTCCTCCACTTGATATAATGGTGGTGGCCATATCGAATGCTTTGGGTTTTTTTAATCAGGGTAATCAGAGAGCACTAAGCATATTTAAGGCATAAATTAGCTAGGAAAAGCACCAGGCCTAGCAGACAACGAAGTGGAACGGAGGGGAGCCAAGAAGACCTACCGTGCTGGGGCGTCGGGGCGGCGGTGCGGCCCGCTCGCGGCGGCGGCGCGGCCCGGTCCCGGTGACGGCGCGGTGGCGGTGTGGGCTCCCGGCGTGTGGCGGCGTGGGCTCCTGGCGACGACATGGTGAGAGAGGAGCGCGCGCCCCGGAGGGGAGCCAGGAAGACCTACCGTGCCGGGGCGTCAGGGCGGCGGCGCGACCCGCTCGCGGCGGCGTGGCGGCGGCATGGCCCGGTCCCGGTCCCGGTGACGGCGCGGTGGCGTCGTGGGCTCCCGGCGTGTGGCGACGTGGGCTCCCGGTGACGGCATGGTCAGAGAGGAGCGCGTGTGGGCGCGCGGGATGAGACAGGGTGAGAGAGAGACGCGCGCGCGTGGGTTTTTTATTTAGGTTCAGGATTAAGTTCGACGGTGTCTACAAGCCCGACAAACTTAACTTAAGAACGTGGTGCACGTTCCTAACTCGTTAAGTTCGACGGTTTTATCCAGGGCCCACGAACTTAACTTAAGAACGTGGGTGCCCACGTTCTTAACATAATCCATGAACTTAACTCAAGTAAGAACGTGGGTACCCACGTTCTTAATTTTACCCACGAACATTTATCAGTTTCTTGTAGTGCACGTTGGCCCTTTGCTTTTCCCGAGGGCGACGAGTTCACCGCGGATGACTCACCGGACAGTCTGGTGCACCACCGGACGGTCCGGTGAATTATAGTCGTACGCCGCCGTCGAGTCCCGAGAGCGGCCTTTTCACGCGGACCAGCCTGGCGCACCGGACACTGTCCGGTGCACCACCGGACAGTCCGGTGTGCCAAACCGAGCTAAAGATGGCTGCACAGAGCCAAGTCTTTTTCCAATTCTTTTCTCCCTGTTTCTAGCACTTAGACAAAATATGTTAGTACTTAAAACAATGTATTAAGTCTAAAAACGTACCTTTATCTTTGATTTGCACTTCTCACTTTACTTGGCACATGAAAACTTAATTAAACATGTTGGGCACTTAATCACCAAAACATTATAGAAATTGTCCAAGGGCATATTTCCCTTTCAGATATCTGCCGCATTAGGTGCACGGAGATAGTAAGGCCCAAACGCGGTTTGGATAGCCTGCAAAAGTGTTTCAATGACTCATGAGCGGTGGATTCACCAATGCGTACGTATTCGTCGATCGCATCAGCAGAAATACCATAAGCAAGGATGCGAACAACAGCAATAACTTTCTATAGAGCAGAAAGACCTATCTCACCCGCACAGTTTGGGCGCTGAATAAAGTATGGATCGACTTGTTGCACAACATCAACCAGGCACTCAAACACATGGCGACGCATGCGGGACCTACCATATAATAAATGTGTGTCACTGTAAGCGCCGATCAAGTTAAGTAAGTACATGCCAAAATGAATGTGCGCATGAAATATATGAAATACCTCCTACGGAATTGAGCATCCGTGTACACGGGTTGCGCTCCAAAGTAGTCCGCTCAGATTCTTGCATCGCCGCTCATGTGATCACGATGAATCCGAACACGCCTAGGAATGGAACCACCGTGACGACGCTCGTTGCGTGCACGACGCCTTCTAATATGCAGGTACGTCACCATCTGCAACTCTTCTTCTTCCTCTTCCATTTCTTCCATCATCCTAACAAGAAAATTGGATTCTAAGTACGGGTTCATGGTTGTGGAGATTTGAAAGACAAGTGTGAGTGAAGTATTGAAGCATCAGTGGTTATTTATAAAACGAGTAGGCTTCGGACACAAGCCATCGTGGTGGCGTGCAGACGAAGCTTGTCGATGGCTTGTCGAAAAAGTGTCGTGGCTTACGGTGGAAGCATGTCAATCTAGAAACATATTTTTATACCAATAAAATACTATGCGATGTTTTATCGACAACAATTACACACAAAATAACATCAAATGTTAATTAATTTGTACAATTCGAAATTATGAATCAAGCATTGTTTTAGAGATTATTATTTCAAAATTTATGAAATACACTATTTTGCACATTCTATGTATAGCGTGAAATGGGAAGAAAACAAAGAAAACAGAAAAAGAAATGGAAAAAGGAAATTTGTTAACAATGTAGCTTTAGGGGATCGAATTTAGGGAGCACTACTGGAGACTGAGAAGATATAGAGGATAGAATCTTTTAGAATGTGCTGTAAAGGACACAGAATATTTCTTTAGGGGATGGAATTTAGGGAACGCTGCTGGAGACAGTCTTAGCGTTTGCTAGACACACTATATAATTTAGCGATCCTTTTATAGGCTCTTGTTGGAGACAATATCGAACGTTTCGTCCTTCAAATATAGGGTACACAAGCATTTATTAGCGCGCCTCGTTGGACACAGTCTCGGTATTGCTTTGCTCGCTCCGCCCTCGATTTTTCCGCAAGACCAACGCCCGAGCATGTACAATCCTTTACTCACATATACACTTATACTAATTATATGTCACACCCGGTTTTAAAGGACAAAGCCGGGTGCATCTCATACATGCGCCAAAGAAGACAACATATATAATAACAGAGTGTATAGAGATAAATGTCATAAAACATCAGAGTATTTATTACATAGCGGAAGACTTATTACAAAATAAAAGTATAACCATAAAACGAACTAAGGATCGTCGGCGCCAATGTCGACTGAGAAACGCCACCTAGATCAGATCGAACTCCTCAGTGTTAGGCAGCTCCTCCTGAACCACCTGTTCTTCTCCTGTGGGGGGGTGTGAGACAGCAAGAGTGAGCTCACATACGTTCATAGCTCAACAAGTCGTGGGGAATAATGTGGCATAAACTCACCAAAGGTGGGAGTTCATGAAGTGTAAGGCTGATCAATGAAATAGAGGCTGAAGCTGAGCATTGCTTTTATAAGTTGGTCAAAATTTTATTAGCAGTTACTAAGTGTAAGTGAATACCAGACCATAGTAATAATAAGTAAAAGTAATAATAAAATAATCTCAAATGCAATGAAATGACAGGTTAAGTTTAAGTTCCATAATTTAATCATGTGAGTGTCCGAGCCGCTCATGACCGTGAGCACGGCTAGTATACCAGTTTTACACTCTGCAGAGGTTGCGCATCTTTACCCACAAGTCGTGTTACCCATTTGCCACGGAGTTGATCAGACCCCATACACCTCTACCAAGGAAGCGAGGCAGGGTACCACTACGAGGCCTTTACAAAGTTCCACTAGCTTCAGACTACCCGCTACAGTTTATAGGAAGCTCCAGTGCAGGGTTCTTGCCTGACCGCCATCGCAGCAAAATCAACCCAAGGACCTCCCTACACTGACCACTCCCCTACTGCCCTTGCCCCTTTCGGGTAAGGTAGCCCTCCACTAGCTTTCCTAGTTAATCAGCCAAGGGCGTCCCATTAAACCCTTGTGGTAGCACTGTTTTCCCGGGTGGTTCTCCATGTTCCCATTAACATAATGATCTTAACATGAACAAGGAAGAATAAAACAGGTAACAGTAAATAGTATAACAATGAGTGATGAATATCTCTATACCCAAATCCACATAAAGCAATAGCATGAACTACCCAAAACTTTAGTAGTAAAACCAGTGGTGAAGCAAGGTATAAAGATAGTCAAAATCTAGGGCATCCTATTGGGTCCCAGCAAAATTATCCTATGCAGATCATTATGAATAATAAGAACATGAATAGGTAAAAGAAGTGATCAAGGGCACAACTTGCCTTCCACGAGCTCCTGCTCAGCAGCCTCTACCAGCTGAATCTCAGGATCCTCTGTAGCTTGCTCGTCTACTCGCATCAATACAATACATACATAGTATAGCATAAATTAATATCACATGCAAATAGAATATACAGTAATAAACTAGACATTAAAATAAGATCACAGGAACTAGAACCATTAAATTTGGAGTTATAGATTTTAAGATATGAATTTCTGAAGGTTTTATGTGATTAAAATAGGACTAAATGTTAAATTAATGTTCTTACTGTTTTTATGCCAAAACAGAGACACTAAATGATAGAGAATATTATTACAAAATTTTAGAAATTGGAATGGTTCAATTTGGATCAAAAATGGAATTTCTATGAATTTTACAAGTTTCTAGATTTGTTTTTGTATTAAAAATGAATTTCTATTATCAATTCTCTGTTTTTAATACTCTCTGGACTGGGCCTCAATTTCTGTAAAACACAGGGGTTTTCACACTAAATTTCCATAGACTCAGCAACATCCCGTGCTGGACTGCGGGTTGATTACATTGTTTGACAGGGTCTTTTTAACAAAATCGCACTGCGAAGAGGTATCTTCTTACACTGGCCGCCCGATCAACATCTAACGGCTGAGATTAGATCCAACCCGCGCCGAGTCGGTATGCAACGATAACCCTCGGATCGGAGATCGACGGTTCGGATTTAAAATGATCAGATCGATCTGCGTCCGCCCGATCAGAAATCTAGGGCCCCGATCTAAAACACGCGAAGTGGGTATGCCTAGGCTAATCTGGGCCGCACATTTACGATTCAACGGCCATCGCCTATCTCCCCCACCCAGCCGCACAGCCGGCGGCGCGCGAGTACAGGCGCGACGGCGCCATGTCCGGTGAAGTTTGATTTGGTGATACAGTGCACGAAAACTCAATTAAAGACTGCTACACGATGCCTAGGGGATGGCGAATACACTAAGACGTACCTCACTGGTAGGGACGAAGCACAGAGGCCCGACCGCGGCGCGAGGCGGACGGTCGCGGAGAGCAAAGTCCGGGGAGAAATTCCGAGGCGCTGGAGCGTGACTCGACCCAAGCAAGGCGTCGACCACCTAACCTAGGTCCGGGCGAACCCCACTGGACACTTGCCGCGAGGACAGTTGCGCTAGGCTCGCGATTCCGGTGCGGCGGCGGAACTCACTCACGGCGCGGCGGCAATGCGGTGTATGACACGGGGAGTGGGATACGGGGGAGGAAAGGGGCCTGCGCACGCACCATATAGACTAGCGAGTCCGCGCCGAGGGAGAAGAAATCGGGATAGTGGTTGGAACGGCGCCCGCGAGGCGCGCGGAGCTCGCGGCGAGTTCGCGCGGTCGTGAGGGAGAGGAAAGCGCTGACAGGGGGTCCCACACTTCAGCGAGCTTACACGCACGAGCGCGAGGGGATGAGAGGCTGCCCCGTGGGGCCCGCGCGTCGGCGCGCAATTCCAACAGGTGGGCTGTGCGGATGGTGTTAGGTAACTGGGCCGAAATCAGGCAGAACGGCCCATGAAGCCCTTTAATTCTTTTCCATTTTTGCTTCAATTTCTTTTCTCCATTTCCAAGTTAAATTTGAATTCAAACTTAAACTCAAACTTCTATGGCTCATCACTTCAACTTTTATTTGTGAAATTAGGGATATTAATTCTGAATATATTTATTTATATATATATATTATCTATATTTTTTTATATCCCTTCTCTCTTTCTTATTTCCAAACTCTAATTTCCATTTAGGGTTTGATCCAACCTTTAGAATTATTATCTCTTTGTTGTTATCCTTATTATTTTATTTAATGTGCAAACATATAAAACTCCAACATGATGCATATTCTTTTTATCATTTGTTTTAATTCATCTCCAACTTTCATGTATGCTCTTTTTATGATGCAAATATGGCACATAAGATAAGGAATTCACTATATAATCCTTTTATACAATTTCGAGTATTACATTATAATACACAATGAAGGTATTTATGTAACTTTATACACTGCGTAAAAATCTGACATGTGGTTCGATGGTGAATATATCTACATGTTCAAGCGTAAAAAACCTTCAATTTTGAGCGTAAAAACCCTCCATTATGATCGTAAATACCGAGTCGAAGTGTGAGGTGTTGGTAATTAACCTTCAATTTACATAACTATTGGAGATGCACTTAGGCTCTGTTTGGGAGAGTTTCATTTTAAAAATCTCAAGACTATTCCAGTTTTTTCTATCCAAACATGTCTAGGTTTAAAAAAATGAAACTAGAGACCAGTTTCATGAAATTTTCAAAGCTCACCAAAGGATGCATCAAAAACACTTTTTTATACCTCCTCATTAAGTTGCACCAAATTATCCACTATTACATTGGTTACACGATCTACCGATTCATGTCTCTTTCTCTGCTCGCTAATCATCAAGGGTAATAATAGAAACTCACACAAACTAATTGTATTAAAGAAGCTGGAGTCTATGTGCAAGCCAAACACTCATTAAACCCGACTTACCAATCTGTTAAAGTTGTTTCATGGTGAAGCTGGAAAACCTAAGCTGCAATTTCTTGAAGTGAAGCCCTCCCAAGCATGATCTAAAATGATAAAAAATATTAATTTAGTCACTTTTAGCTCTTCGTATTTGGATCTTTAGCTTCTAAAGGAATGTTTGGGTTTTATGGATTAATTTTTAGTTCCTCCATTTATTCTATTTTAGACTCTAAAATGTCAAATTCAGCAATTTAGTAACTTAAATGAAATAAAATAGAGGGACTAAAAAATAATCTATACAAACCAAACAATCCCTAGTGACTAAAGGGATGTTTATTTGAGATTATAATCTGGCTAGATTATATAATCCAACAAAATTTGAACTTATAATCCAACAAATTTTAAATTAAGATAATCTGGACAGATTATTGTCCCAAACAGGTTTTTAGGGATTTAAAGAGGAATTATCTATATTTTAGTACATCTATTTTAGTGCATATGTTTAGTAATTTACAGACTAAAATAGATAAATTAAAAATTAGTCCATATAAACAAACACCTCTAAACTTTATTTATTTTTTACTTTAGCTCCTATGACAGTTGAGCTTTATTATACTTTTAGCAGAAGCTGTGCCCTCCGTCTCCCTCTCGAGCTCTCGCACTCCTCCGTCGTCCTCCAAACCCTAGGCCAGACCAGAGCTGAAGTCGAGCGGAAGTCCAAGGTGAGTTCTCTCTCCCCTAATCCGCCCGACGCCACCTCTCTCTTCCCACCTCACCGTGGCCCGATCCGCGCAGGCACCGCCGCGACCCCCCATCCTCCGCACGACCTGGATCTGACGCGCCTCCCCCTGCCGCCGTCCGCCTCACACCTCCTCGCGGCGGCCGCCGTGCTCGGGCTCCTAGGCGGCCTCCTACTCTACATGCTTCCCCGGAAGCGGGGGGTCGACGCCGGCGAGGTCCAGGATTTGCACAACAAGGCCCCCCGCGCCGCCCCAGCCCAGGACAAGGACAGGGAGGAGGTTGCGGAGATGGCCGGCAGGGCGCCCGAGATCGATGAGGACCTCCATAGCCGCCAGCTCGCCGTCTATGGGCGCGAGACCATGAAGCGCCTCTTCGGCTCCAATGTCCTCGTCTCTGGACTCCAGGGACTAGGCGCTGAGATCGGTATTTCTCTGCTCGTCATGAACTTTGAGCTTATGTATGTACAGGAATAAAATTCTGAGACAAATGCCAACTGGTTTACCCTAGTGGTGCGCTTGTAATTCCCTGGCTGATCTGGCGCCCCAGAATCTTAGCATTGCCGTGTTGCCACTTCCTTCCTTGTGTAAAGTAACATGGTGCCACCAGATGCTGTGCTGTGGATTTCGATATGTAGCTGCTGCCTCAATTAATCAATTCTCATCATCACACCTCTCTTAACTCATTGTCACCACGCAGGACATACTTCTCAATGATTTGTTTCCATGTTTGTATAAACACTTCAATAACATTTGAAGTTGTACAACAGAAAGCTTATCTTAATCTTTTTGATTCTTCTACAACCAGTCTTATGGATGCATTAAATATTCAAACCATCAAGTTGTACCAGTGAATTTTGTGATTACACATGAATACCTGAGAGACCAGCTGCAACTTTTATTCTTGCGAACTGAATCTGTCTCAACGCAGCGTTGCCCCTAAGTTACTTTCAGAATGTTAGTATGTACACTCCTTATAATGTCAAAGCTTTCGGCACCACACATGCACATTAACCTCACCCTGTTTTGGTCCTCTGTATCATTTGCTATTCTGAAGTGGCAATGTTATCTGGCCTTGTTACTTTCTAAGATTGGACTTATGATGTAAATGCTTTTAGTCACTGGCACAACATGTGAGTTTCAGATCTAAAAGCAAAACTTGTTTGCCCTAATGTAGTGTGTTAGTTCTTTTTATTGTATCAATGTTTAGCATTCACCATTTAGTGTATCATGTTTAGCTTTTGAATTTTAAATTGCTTATGAGAATGCAGATTATATCTTTTGCCCTGTTTGTGTACATGCTTTGTTTATGACCATTTAATTTCTGCAGCAAAAAACCTTGTCCTTGCGGGTGTCAAGTCTGTAACCTTACATGATGATGGCAAAGTCGAGCTATGGGACTTGTCAAGCAATTTCTTCCTCTCAGAGAAGGATATTGGGCAAAACCGTGCTCATGCTTGTGTTCCAAAGCTACAGGAGCTTAACAATGCTGTCATCATCTCTACCGTAACTGGTGATTTGACCAAGGAACAACTTTCTAACTTTCAGGTACATGAGCATGGAATGATCTGTGGTTTGCTTAAGTGTTTGTTGTATAAAAATGTGTTTAGACTCTAAATTGACCAACAATCAATTTAAATCTATCAGTTCAGTGACAAAAAGTCATGCAAATTCCTATTAACAACATATTGAAAGAGAAGTTTACATCCTAGAACATTGTGCCATTTGAAACATGTCTTACAAAAATGGGCATAGGGAGTATTCCAAAGGTTCTATTAATGAGTCAGCTGCTAAGTAAAAAGCCACCAAATGGTTTATCTGCATCTGTTGACACATCATGTTAATGCATTTTTGTTGCATATATTCTTCCATGCTAGCATTGTGCGTTAGGTTAGCTAATTTTAAATGCTTAAACTACTTTATTTTAGCCTGCACACTCCATAGCCAGATAATTATGGAGCTGGTGCTTTCCCAGATAGGGCTTCACTTGAAAATATTTTTCTTGTTAAGGGGGATTAGTTGATTTAATGTATTGAGCCTTTTTGGGATATTTTAATGTGTTTCTTGATTAGACTGTAAAGATTTGATTGCCACATATTCTCGAACTGATAACTTCCTGGTCAACTTACAGGCTGTGGTCTTTACTGATATCAGCATAGAAAAAGCAGTTGAGTATGATGAATACTGTCATAGCCACCAGCCGCCAATTGCTTTCATTAAGTCCGAAGTTTGTGGCCTTTTTGGCAGTGTTTTCTGTGACTTTGGTCCTGAGTTCACTGTTTTGGATGTCGATGGCGAGGAACCACATACAGGAATTGTGGCATCAATCAGCAACGACAATCCAGCACTTGTTTCTTGTGTGGATGATGAACGTCTGGAGTTCCAGGATGGTGATCTAGTTGTTTTCTCCGAAGTGCATGGAATGACCGAACTCAATGATGGAAAACCAAGAAAGATTAAGAATGCAAGGCCTTATTCTTTTACTCTAGAAGAAGACACCACCTCATATGGCACTTACTTTAGAGGTGGTATTGTCACACAGGTGAAGCCACCAAAGGTTCTTAAATTCAAAACCTTGAAGGATGCAATCAAGGAGCCAGGAGAATTTCTCATGAGTGATTTCTCCAAGTTTGACCGGCCACCTCTTCTACATTTGGCCTTCCAAGCTTTGGACAAATTTAGGTCTGAGTTGGCACGATTTCCTATTGCTGGGTCAGATGATGATGCACAGAAGCTGATAGACCTTGCTATTAGTATTAACGAAACTCTTGGTGATAGTAAGCTTGAAGAAATTGACAAGAAGCTCCTGCAGCATTTCGCCAGTGGTTCCAGGGCTGTTTTGAATCCTATGGCTGCAATGTTTGGCGGTATTGTAGGCCAGGAGGTTGTTAAAGCATGCTCAGGGAAATTCCATCCACTTTACCAGGTATGACTGTTGCTTCTTTTTTTAATTATATAATATGGTCTTTTATATTTCTATATTCCCTTGCTACAAATGATAAATGTTTTAGACAAGATCCAATCAAACTTCTGAACTTTGACAGTTAACAACTTATAAATGTATTTAGTTTGTAAACATAAAAGGTCATTTGTCTAGATTTTCCTTGAAAAGAACTTCCATAAGGCCGTCTGTAGCAGTCTACCCAAAGTTTACCCAAAAGCACTGTTTTGCACTGTTCCGCACTGTTCGCAGAGTGGAGTTTAAATATGGGTATGGGGATGAGTAAACTGTTGGAGATAGCCTAATATCCTAAGTTCATTAGAACATCTCCTAATAGAAAATTGTAGCCAAATTCTCACCTTGGGGATTGTTATCATTTTTTAAAGAATTTTTTACTTGAGAGTATATGTTTGCAGAAAGTTTGTATTATTAATGTGCTGACTTGATTTTACAGTTCTTCTACTTTGATTCTGTCGAATCTCTGCCAGTTGAACCGTTGGAGCCTAGTGATTTGAAGCCAGAGAACAGTAGACATGATGCACAAATTAGTGTCTTTGGGGCTCAGCTTCAAAAGAAACTGGAGCAGTCAAAAATCTTCATGGTTGGTTCTGGGGCTCTTGGATGTGAATTTTTGAAGAACCTTGCGTTAATGGGTATTTCTTGCAGTCAAAATGGGAAGCTGACTGTGACAGATGATGATGTTATAGAGAAAAGCAATCTCAGTCGCCAGTTTCTCTTCCGTGACTGGAACATTGGACAGCCCAAGTCCACAGTTGCTGCAACTGCCGCTATGGCAATTAATCCCGAGCTTCATGTGGAGGCCCTTCAGAATAGAGCAAGTCCTGAGACTGAAAATGTGTTTAATGATGCCTTTTGGGAGAGCTTGGATGCTGTTGTTAATGCATTGGACAATGTCACTGCAAGAATGTACATTGACTCTAGATGTGTATATTTCCAGAAGCCACTTCTTGAATCAGGTACTCTGGGTGCCAAGTGCAACACACAGATGGTCATTCCTCACTTAACAGAAAACTATGGGGCATCCAGAGATCCACCAGAAAAGCAGGCACCTATGTGCACTGTACATTCATTTCCTCACAATATTGATCACTGCCTGACATGGGCCAGATCTGAGTTTGAGGGTCTACTTGAGAAGACTCCCACTGAAGTAAATGCTTTTCTGTCGAACCCTGGTGGATATGCAACCACAGCAAGAACTGCTGGTGATGCACAGGCTAGAGACCAACTTGAGCGAGTTATTGAATGCCTTGAGACAGACAAGTGTGAGACATTCCAAGATTGTATTACCTGGGCCCGGTTGAAGTGAGTTGCACACCCCTTTTGTACCTCTTGCACCATTGTTGCTTAATTTGCATAGTTGACCTTGGAGCTGCATGCACCAGCTTAGTTTCACATTTATTCACTACACTCCCGAAGAATTAGTATAAGTCTGATGATTCTCGCTCCTTTTTTTTGTTGATGGTTAATATTAGGTTTGAGGATTATTTCTCCAACCGTGTAAAGCAGCTGACATTCACTTTTCCTGAAGACGCAATGACTAGCTCTGGTGCTCCTTTCTGGTCTGCTCCTAAGCGGTTCCCGCGACCACTGGAGTTCTCATCTTCTGACTCAAGTCACCTTAACTTCTTGTTGGCTGCTTCTATATTAAGGGCAGAGACATTTGGAATACCCATACCTGGTTGGGCGAAAAACCCAAAGAAACTAGCTGAAGCTGTGGACAAGGTCATTGTTCCGGATTTCCATCCAAAAGAGGGTGTTAAGATAGAGACAGATGAGAAGGCTACTAGCCTATCCTCTGCGTCTGTTGATGATGCTGCCGTCATTGAAGAGCTTATTGCAAAGCTGCAAGCAATTTCTAAAACATTGTCACCAGGATTCCGTATGAACCCTATACAGTTTGAGAAGGTTAGTAGGTCCAGTTAATCACTTGTAGAACCTTGTGTACCGTAGCTTCTCTTAGGCGCCCAATTTCTTTTAGCTGTTTCTTGGTGGGTATCCATGTTTCTAGAATGAACTCTGTAAGTGCATCCAGAAGTTCAATGCTGAGTTATTTTCTTATCTATATGCAGGATGATGATACCAATTTCCATATGGACTTGATTGCTGGTTTTGCTAACATGCGGGCCAGGAACTACAGCATCCCTGAAGTTGACAAGTTGAAGGCGAAGTTCATAGCGGGAAGAATCATCCCGGCCATCGCCACCTCAACTGCGATGGCCACCGGCCTTGTCTGCCTGGAGCTTTACAAGGTCCTTGCTGGTGGGCACAAGGTTGAAGACTACCGGAACACATTTGCGAACCTCGCAATCCCCCTCTTCTCCATGGCGGAGCCTGTGCCGCCCAAGACCATGAAGCACCAAGACATGTCCTGGACCGTGTGGGACCGGTGGACCGTAACTGGCAACATGACGCTGAGGGAGCTCCTGGAGTGGCTGAAGGAGAAGGGGTTGAACGCGTACAGCATATCCTGCGGGACCTCGCTGCTGTACAACTCCATGTTCCCGAGACACAAGGAGCGGCTGGACAAGAAGGTGGTGGATGTGGCCAGGGAGGTGGCCAAGGTGGAGGTGCCTTCCTACCGCCGCCATCTGGACGTTGTGGTGGCCTGTGAGGATGACGATGACAATGACGTCGACATCCCGCTTGTGTCTATTTACTTCCGGTAAAGAGGAGGGTGTCGCTACCTGTTTACATGGAACCTGTCTGTGCGATGTTTATCAGAAGGATCGAGTCTATAAGTTGCGCATGCAACCGAGAACTAGGCTGTGTTCAATGTAAACACATACTGATGAGTCTATAAGTTGGCTGGGAATCGTCGCCGAGATTTGGGTTCACCGTTATGGAATTCTTGGAGCATATAAAACATCGTGATAGTTATTGCATGTCAATGTCACTGCTAGATGTTGTTGTCCTCATGCATGTATCGGTGTGACTCTTATTGTGCTTGGGTGCATTTGCTTCAATGCATGTGACGTGCTCTCTTTAGATTTCGGAAACTACAGAAATGTTAGGGCCTCAACCTTTCATGGTGATGACTGATGATGCATGACGCATCAAACTTTGATGTGTCTTGAGAGCAACAGCACCAGGAGGATTTACATTTTGCGTGACCGCATGTGTGATTTGCTAGACATGTGAATAGTGTAATTTAAGCTTGCATATAAAACCTGAAGGTTTTAAAAATAAAAAGCAGTGTTTGGCCAGATAAAGTCATGCGCATAGGACCTGAAGGTAGAAACTAAAAATCTTAGGACCTGAATTTGCAGAGTAAAAAAATGTGCCTATTGCATAGGACTAAAGGTAAAAATTAAAAATCTTAGGAACTGAATTTAATCTCGCATATAAAACCTGAAGGTTTAAAAATAAAAATCAGTGTCCTAAGATTGCATAGAAGGACCTGAAGGTAGAAACAAAAAATCTTAGGACCTGAATTTGCACAGTAAAAATAGTGAAACAAAAAATTTATATAAAGGGGGTGTTGCGAGAATCGAACTCGCGACCTCTCGCACCCGAAGCGAGAATCATACCACTAGACCAAACACCCAATTTATGGTAATTATACTATCATTATACATATTATATAATATTCAGGATCTGACGAGGAAATGTCCGAGTTCTATGGATACCGTGTGTGTTTGGAACAAAGTACTACTGTTTTACATGATGAGTAAGCATGTAGAGTATTTCGATTGTATTGGAATGGGAAAATATAAACAAAATGTCCCAAGCAGATCCGCAAGAGTCCAGAGAGAGGCTCGGCCACTGCAGGCGGGCCCCACCTGAGCAAAGACAGGCGACCATTTCCTTTCCTTCACCTCACTGGCTCGCTCGCTCGCCTTTCTCTCCGTGCGGCGACCACGGACTGGGCAACCGCCACCGCCCTCCCTTTCCCTGCGCTAGCGACGACTGGGCGAACGCTGCCTCGCTTCGTCACCTCTTCGCCGGCGGCGACGATCACCCACCAGGTATGCCCGCTCCCTTCTCTCCCCTTCCTTCCCGAAGCCGACCACCCCAAACCCTAAGCTATCTGAACCCGGATCTGACCATGATTCCTACTAGCTTCGAGTTTTTGCCAAAAAAAAAAAAAAAAATCATCGGGTGCACACATCCTGGGTTCCCTCCTTTGTGCATCCGTGCCGCTGTTGATTAGCACTAGAGCTGCAGGCTGCTGTAGACTATACTTCGGATGTAATCAATGTATGCTTAGGTTTCACGTGGTCCTTGCTTCGCTTTGGGACCACTCTCTAGTCAGTACCATGTGTCTGTGATATGTGTGCAACAGGGAAGCTTGTCAATCTGGGAAATCTACCTGCATATATAGAGGGAAGGGAATTGGATAGCTTTGATCTTTGAACCATCCATACGTTGGCCGGACAACACAGGCTGAACTACTACCATCAAATCTGTATCTCTTGTTCTAAAAATTTGCGAGCTGAACCGAGTAGTTGCTTTGCAGGTTGATGCCGATTTTTTGGTTGACAATTTGAAGATTACTAACTTCTATGATCCTGAGGGCAAGAAGTAATGATCCGCCCAGGCTCAAAGGACTCGCAAAATTATGATAACAATAATCAAAGAGTCCATCCTCAACCAATCGACGATAACATGAATCAGAACGGGGACTCAATGGACACTGTGATCGGGAGGATATTCAACAACATATCCTCTTTAAAATCCGCCTACATTCAGCTGCAGGAAGCCCACACCCCATATGACCCTGACAAGATCCAGGAAGCTGATAAACTTGTCATAGAGGAGCTTACGAGGCTTTCAGAACTCAAGCACGCTTACAGAGAAAAACATCCTAAGCCAATAGCTGCATCCCCTCAAGATTCACGCTTGCTTTCTGAAATACAAGAGCAGCAGAACTTGTTGAAGACCTACGAGGTCATGGTAAAGAAGTTCCAGTCCCAGATCCAGTCCAGAGACACTGAGATAACCCATCTACAGCAGCAAATTGATGAAGCTAAACTTCGGAAATCAAAGCTAGAGAAGAAACTGAAACAGAGGGGCCTACTTAACAGGGAGTCGGAGGAATCTGACGAAGAAGAGAACTACTTTTCCATTGAATTGACACCAAGTTTGTTTACATCTGCCGTTGATAATGCCTACCAGTCGATACATGACTTCTCGAAGCCTTTGATCAACATGATGAAGGCTGCAGGTTGGGATCTTGATGGGGCTGCTAGTGCGATCGAGCCTGGTGTGGTTTACACAAGAAGGGCTCACAAGAAGTTTGCTTTTGAATCCTATATTTGCCAAAGAATGTTCAGTGGGTTCCAAGAAGAGAGCTTTTCTATCAAGGATTCTAACATCAGTGTTTCCAATGAGGCTTTCTTCCACCAATTCCTCGCGGTGCGAGCCATGGATCCTCTGGATGTCCTGAGCCAGAACCCTGATTCAGTATTCGGAAAGTTCTGCAGAAGCAAGTACCTATCGCTTGTGCATCAAAAAATGGAAGGTTCTTTCTTCGGCAACGTGGATCAGAGGAACTACGTCATGAGCGGCGGCCATCCAAGGACACCTTTCTACCAGGCATTCCTAAAGCTAGCAAAGTCCATATGGTTGCTGCACAGGTTGGCGCACTCCTTCGATCCAAAGGCAAAGGTGTTTCAAGTGAAAAAGGGAAGTGAATTTTCGGATATCCACATGGAGAGCGTCGTGAAGGACATCATCCTAGAAGATGTCGCGGAGAGGCCGAAAGTTGGCCTGATGGTGACGCCTGGTTTCCTGATCGGGACCAGTATCATACAGTCCCGTGTGTACCTTTCAGGTGCCAAGTGTGCTGACTGACTGACTGACTGAAGATGCAGCAGCTACACAAGGAGCTAGATAGAGGGTCATTTGCTTCTTGGAATCTTGGGAGAGCTTCAGAGCTACCAGCTGCATAAGTTTAAGGTGGACTGTGCTGTCCTGTATGTAACGCGTGAGAGACCTGTTGTTTATCTGCCGTGCTGGGTTGGACGCCTTTTGCCTTTTGTGGAGTTTTCCATGTGCCATGCGATTCTGTCTAATGGTACGATATGTTTCTGTTCCCCTATGCTGGGTTTCCGTGTGCTATACTGCTATGTAATTCTGCCCAAATGTTTGTACATGTTATCAGTGTGATTGGAGAGCCTATGTGATGCTCGTATAGGATGCACTTTTCATCCGAAATGTTTTATTTTTTTTGACAGATCAGATGATTGTATTGTATTGTCGTGTGCCGAAAGTGTTTTACATCAGGTGTTGTAGCTTGTGGACTGACATGGTGGAAAACGAAGCATTAGTGCTTACGAGGTGTGTGCCCGCGCGCAAAGAGTTTTGAAGGGCAATTTAGTTGAACAACAACAATGTGCCGTAGTCTTAAAATATACTATGTCGAATATTTATCGCCCGTTCATTTTTAAACTAAACTATGATAAATATGATAAATTAAAAAACAGAGAGAGTAGCTCTTTCTACCTCTTTTTTTCATCCACATTTTTAATTAATAATGATAGTAATAATAAATATAAATATATATACAAATCACATTCATAAATTTATTTATTATGAATGTGTATTTAATTAAAATGAATACTATTCTACGACGGAGAGACTATAACAATTTAGTTGCTACTTAGAATTTTGAAGGGCTTAGAATTTAGTTGCCCATCCTGAAGTCAATCTTCAGAAGAGAAGCAAAGCAACAGACCACGCCCCAGTGAGAGCTCAGTTTCCCCTCTTCAGTCTTTGCTCTCAACTGCTGCCATGGCAAACGCATCCGACAGCGATATTCCATCCGTCACTCACGACCTCGACGAGGATGAAGAATTCGACGACGACGACCTCGATGACGAAGACGACGATGGCGGCGAACCCCTCGCGTCCTCATCCGAGGCGGCTCGCCTAGAGGCCGTGCTCCGGCGTCTCACCGCGGACGAGGTCCGGATCCGGGTGCACCAGGTCACGATCCGGGGCTGCGCCCGCACGCGCCGCGCCGCGGTCGAGGCGGCGGTCGGCCCGGACGTGTCGCGCGCCGCCACCGTGCGGGACCTCGTGCGCGCCGCCGCCGCCGCTGGTGACCGGCTCCGTTGCCTCGGCGCCTTCGACACAGTCTCGATCACCCTCGACGCGGCGCCGCCCGGGATCCCTGGCAGCGCCGTCGTCGTCCTCATTGATGTTGCGGAGGCCCGCGGCCGCGCTGCCGGTGATTTCGGCGTCTTCGCCAACACACAGGTACGCGTCCAACTAAAAATGTCTCCTTCTGTTTCTACAGAATTGAGTTGTTTGCATCTTGGGTGCACTTTTCATTGAATTAAAAGAGTCATCGTACCAGAATCTTAGCTAATTTGAACTAAAAGAGTCCTTGCTTTCAGAATGATCAGTGAAGGCCTCAATGCCCATGACTACTAGGACCATTGAGTTGTATCTATTTGCATAGTGTGGTTTGTTTAGGGGAAATGATAGAACATGTAGTTCTTACATATAATTGCGAGTTAATCGGGCTATTTTCAGGTGCACTATGGAACGGATTTGTGGTTTTTTGGTTCCTGATCGCTACTGCTCTGGTTCTGGAGTGAAATCGATTAGTTTGCTGCCTTTTCTGGTTCAGCATTGCAGTATCATTGCAAGACTTTTTTTTCCCATGTCCTGTCATATTTTTCTGTTCCAAAACCATACACACTCTGCTGTATACTCCCTCCGTTTCTTTTTAGATGTCGCTGGATAGTTCAATTTTGCACTATCCAGCGACATCTAAAACGAAACGGAGGGAGTAGCTTGGATGAAAATCACTCAAGGGTATCTCCATCACTTAAAGGTGTTTAACTTTGGATTTGTGCATATGGTTTATCCCTGCTCAGGTTTATTACGATAAATGGTGATTAGTGGCACTATGTCATATGCATGACTTCAGCTTGTTCCTAAATTCACTTTCTCAAGTCTCACCAATTTTCTTCATGTGAACCTTTTTGCAGAGTAGATCATGCTCACTTGAAGGTTCAGTGAAGTTGAAGAACCTATTTGGATACTGTGAGACCTGGGATGCATCAGGCGCTCTTGAATTAGATAAGACAGCAGAACTAAGTGCCGGAGTCCAAATGCCTAGGATCGGAGCAATACCAACTCCCTTGATGGCTAGAATATCGTTTGTATCTGACGACTGGTTAAAGTCCTCACTGAAAGAACACTTGATGGGCGTTTCTGTCGGCTTGCTCTCCACCATAAACCACAACATTGCTTACAATTTGACATGGAGAAAGTTAACTGATCCAACACGCATGTCATCCAATTCTGTACAAGAGGAATTAGGACATAGCCTTTTGTCCTCTATTAAGTACGCGTACAAGGTTGACCGAAGGGACTCAAGCATAAGACCTGCACGCGGATATGCTTTTATGTCGACTTCTCAAGTTGGAGGGCTTGCACCAGGGAGCAAATATTCACGTTTTCTTAGGCAGGTATATCTCAATTTTCTTTTGTGCTCCATCCTTTGCACTGCTTGAAAACTGGGTTTACATAATACACCTTTTAACTGATTTGAACTGAAAGGTAATTACTATTTTCTTGATTGTATATCAGGAATTTGATCTTCGAGTGGCTTTGCCTCTGGGTGTGCTGAATGGTGCTCTCAACGCCGGAGTGGCTGCGGGAGTCATCCATCCATTGGAAAGGGGATCTGCAGGATCTGTCTCACCACTTGTAGAAAGATTTAACTTGGGTGGTAATAGGGCTCTCGTGTGCCGCTTGGGTGGACCATCTTCACTATTAGGCTTCAAAACAAGAGGGCTACGGGCAGCAACAGAGTCCAGAACACAAGACCCCAACACTCCTGGCAATGGCACTTCCCCTTCCCCTGAGCTAAATGGTCTTGGAGGTGAAGTAGCGGTGACAGCCTTCGCCGACCTGTCATTTGATCTGCCTCTGAAGCCGCTCAGGGAGCTGGGAATCCATGGTCATGCTTTTGTCTGTGCTGGAAATCTTGGTAGATTAACGGAGTGTGATCTGCGGAAGTTCCCTGTTACTGAATTCCTGCAGACGTTCAGAAGTTGTGCAGGATGGGGCGTAGTTGTGCCGACCAGACTGTTCCGCGTAGAGGTTTTACCCCCTTTGCATTCTTGGTTGCTTTTTTTCTTCTTCTTTTCTTTCTGTTAAAGCTGGTGTTTAGTTTAACACGGTTTTCTCCTCTTGTCCAGATGAATTACTGCTACATCCTAAAACAGCTTGATCATGACGGGGGGAAGACAGGCATACAGTTGAACTTCTCATCCTCCTAATTTGTAAGATGAAACCAAACAGAGCCCTAGTGGTAACAAAGCTCCTTGTAAACATCTCAATGGCAAACCTCAAAAAACCGGATTTATTAATAAAAAATAAGGTCAAAAACCGGATGTGAAAGATTACGTAAAAAAAAAACCGGAGTTCTTTAGACTTTCATGGTCCACTGTCTGCGTTTGAATGACAGCCAGAAACTCGGCTTTGCATTGGGGATCTTGTATGTTGACTATTTGCTCCTCTCCAGTCTCCACCATATCTATATGGGAGTGATGAAGCATTTGGCTAGGCAGACAGTCTCCATCCCCATCTACTGTCCGTCTTGTTCTTGTATGAGCTGCAGCATCAGCCATTTTCATGTCTAAGCTGACATTCTTGTAACTTGAGAATTATTAAGGAGGGAATAAGTAAGTTTTTATAGAATTTCTTTTTTTTAATAAAAAAACTACAGAGTGCGTTTGTAACGTACAGTGCGAGAGTAAAAGAAATCAAAACAGCACATTCAATCGAATTTGTCAGAGTTGTCCCAGGGAAGAATGTTATGTGATTGGCCAAGTTGCACTTTCTGTAGAAAGAACTTGAAAGGAGGAAACAGGATTTAGAACGAGAAAACTAAAAAAAGGATTCGAAAAGATAGGGAAAAAAGGGAGAAACTTCAAAATGATTTAAAAAGAGAGAGAGGGAAATAAAAAAATAAATTGGCCCATGCAGGTCTCGAACCTGCGACCTTCGTGTTATTAGCACGACGCTCTAACCAACTGAGCTAATAGGCCAGATTGATATAGTTAGATATTCAATGTTATGTATACATATAAAACAGAAAAGCATGCACGCTTGAACCGTTTTCTGAAAACTTGCATCACCTAGCACACTGAACAGAACCAGGGATACAAGTAGAATACAAAACGCAACGGGTGCGCTAGATGTATGTTGCTCGCACACGAGGGCCATCGGAGCGAGAGAACCCAGCCGCGCCTTGCATGACAGCTTAGGCATGCACAATCTTGAGCTTGAGCCATAGAATTTGTGTGTACAAATATACACGTCTAGACTCTATGCTCGAGATAGAGAACATATCCATTGAATTTATTAATAAATATAGTATTACCGATTGAACTACAAGTTGGAGGAGCTAGAAGAAAATAATGTAGGGCATTTGAACTACAAGTCGGGCTAATATATAGATTAACAGGTCGTAACAAGGAAACATACATTTGTCTATCTTCACTCTGCCGACACGCAAAAGATTTTATCACACCACTATACATACACATGGTACCAGCTTTTAACAGCTCATGCTGAAACAACCTAATCATCCTATTTCCGATCCCATCGTAAAACATATCACAGGTTGCGCTTCTCAAACTATGGGTCAGGCTGATTTCACTCACTCGCCCAAAAAAAAGTTTCCTGGTACAATAAAGAATATTGATTTCCCAAACTGTAAAACCATCTACAGCTCCAATGAGGTTCCACTTATGCTTGCAATGGAACAATTCACATCATCATCTAAGCTCCCTGCAAAACCACCACTCAGTAGCCTCCCATTCCGAATGCTGGCATCGGACCAGGGCCCATCGGCGGCATACCCATCCCGCCCATGGGAGGCATGCCCATTCCACCCATCGGAGGTGGAGGACCACCCATGCCAGGCATTGGCGGCGCCGGCAAAGCGAGAGGAAGCAGCTGCGCATACATGTTCTGCACATCGCATAAGAATGCAACTTGTCATGTCAATGCCTCAGCACGGAAACAAAAACACATGCGAGCGCGGTTTTAGGTTTACCTGCTGAGCCACAAGGTCTTTCTCCTCCTTCTCCTTGGCTCTTTCTTCCTTCTGCGACTCGATCTTGTCCTTCACTAAATCATCCACCTTGCTAGTGTATTCACGAATGAACTGCGCACACAGTCACATAGCACAGTAGAGATGTTACTATGGTAAACTGTATGTAAATAGACGTCGGCACGAACATGGACAGAAATTACTACGTACCTGCAACAGGTACGGGAAGGCAAAGTCCACCATGTTGTTCATCCATGCAAGCTCAAGAGCCACATCTGGCCGGATCAGGTCGTAGCAAATGAAGAGGCAAGAAGCAAAACATTCTTTCTTACCCTACATTACATATGATTGGATGTGTTTACTAATCAGAATGCAAGCATAAGCTTTTTGCTGTATATAGTATTGAATTAGCTACTCCCATATCATCAGCCAATACAATGGGTTCGAACCAAACCTGCTCAATGAAATACACGAGCAAGTCCTCTGACAGTTCACGGTCGCCAGATTGTGAGCATGTCTCCATGCAGTCCTTGTACATGTTGTCTTTCTTCGATAGAGCAATCGACTGCTTCCACCTGCCAGCCTTCTTGTAAATGTAGGCGGCGATCCTCCTCATCTCCAGCAATTCATGCTTCTCAAGCTGCTCAATAAATTAACACATGCTATTAAATTAAAAGCGGTAGCGACAGGAATTGCACGACTGTCTGGCTATTTTATTTTTATTTTACCTTCTGGGCAAGACCAATCTGGTCAAAGTTGTCATGCATGTCAACTGATTCACGGAGTCTCTCGTAGTCCTCCTCTTCGACATAAAGCTCATTCAAGGCTTCATTCACGGCAGATACATTGTTACTCTGAACTGCAACCATATATGGTTTCACAAGATGCAACTGACCAGCCTGTCCAAAGAGCAACAAGAATCAGATTTTTGGGACGGAATTGAAACAGGGCTTCTATTCAAAGTGCACTGCAGGAATAGATTTTCAATCAGATGCTAACCTTGCGCATTATGTCTACAACTCTGGTGTGATCTAAACGAAGTGCAAGCACGTTTAGCATATCATTGATGAGATCAGGATGCTCTTGCAGATAAAAGTGAACTGCCTTGTAATATAGCTCGACATTTGCAACTTTAACGCAGACATCCTTGAACTGCATGTGATCCCATGCATCTGGAGAGTGGTTCATAATTGTGGTGGCAGCATTGTCAAATTCATCATACTGTATGTACAGGTAGGTAAGTTCTTTCCAGTGCTGCTGTTCGTCACAAGCTCGAATAAGCTTAGGAATGTTGAGCCGGGTGGAGAAAAGTTTGATGTGCTCCATAAGCTTCTCAGAGCGGTATCTAGCATATAGAACTCCCAATTCTGTGAAGATGCCCATGTGTGCACGTTCAAGTCCAAGACCACTCTCCATGAGAGCAATAAGTTCACTGAAGCATCCTCTGTTCTGGTAGTACTCACTGACTTCTTCCAGGTCGTCAACCTAAACAAAAAAAAGAGCAGGTATGTCAGAAAGAAATATATCATAGAAACTTTGCAATAAAACAAAGACTAGGGAAAAATCATCAAGTATGCCCTCCTACTTGTATACCTGAACAATAATATTGAGACCACATATTTGTGCAAGACGGAACTCCTCCGCGTCAACACAAGCAAAGCAGACCTCCTTCCATGTTTTAGCACTGTTAGCCTTGCGAGCAGCATCCACAGCACCTTGGTACTGCTTCAGCTTAACCAGGGTAACAGCCAGCTTAGCCCAGTTTGAGATGAAAGCATATATGATCTTTGCAGCTTCATATAGTTCTTCATCATATAGACGGTCACCAACATTTTGAAGGTTGGCAACATTTGGCATAAGTATGAATTCTTCAATGTCACTGAGTCTGTCAATCTTAGCGTATGCAAAGATGAGTTCTCCGTCGACTTTAGGTTCCCGTGCCTTTTGCCTTACCATCAGAAGGTACTTCACTAAATCATTGTACACATTGGCTTCCTCAGCCGCACGGATGACATCAAGGAAGTGTGCTGCATCATCTGCACGAATGAAGGACTCAATTGCTTCACTGACCAGACCTTCACGTAACTGGGCTTTAGCAACCTGGCTCCAAACAGCATCTTCTTCAACACGGAAGGCAAACTCCTCAGCCCTGTCTATGCTTCGGATGTTATCCAAGAGAACATCAACAGCCTGCACATTTAAGTTGAACTTCTTAAATATAGCAAAAGCCTCCTCGTACAGCTGTGCCTCGACAGCAACTTCACCAACAGCAGGCCCATCAAAATTGTCTAGTCTGTTAACATAGTCCATGACTCTGGATGGATCCGCCTTGATGGCGGTCAGGATGAGTAGGTTCTGCAGGTTGAAGTTTCCACTGAATGCAGAATTCTGAAGAACAATCTTTTCAAGAAGCTCAATCAATTCGTGAGGAAGGTCAGCAGTCATGAATGCCTTAACAGCAGCAGAGACTTGCTCGGGGCTCTTGCTTTCAGGCAATGCGGTCGAAACCACTTGGTCAATGAGTTGCCTTCTATATTCATTCTCAGGCTGAAGAACTTTATCCCACAGATCACCATCCATTCTCTCAACCACATATCTGAAATTTTAAATTTATGTGACATGACCAAGCGAGCCATTGCTCAATATATAGAGGACTGGAACAAACAAAAGGCATCAGTAACAGGAACAAAAATAATTATATACCTAGCTTGTAGCTTGAACAATGAGTTTTTGTTAGTGACATTAATAAGCTCGTCGTCACATTGCCCACGTCTATAAGCAACAACAGCAAGTGTAGGATCTCGCTTTTCACAGTATTTGCCCACAACACGAGAGTCATAAAATGGGTTGGTAGTAAGGAAATGCTCAGGGTTATTGTTGCTGTCGATGATGATTTTCCCAAGAGCATTGTGGACATGCACATCTTGGCTACCTTCACTCACTAGATGCTCCAAGAATTGAGTAAGCAACCGTAGGCGGTTCCTGATACACATATTCAAACAGATGTGATCCACTTAAAAAGGGAATGTGAAACTTGTCACTTTGCAGACCCCAGGAATAAAGAATTCAAACCTCTTCTCGCATTCATCAACTAGTGGCTCAACAGGAAGCAGAGAACGAACAGAGAGAATCAAACCCTTGATGAAATCTTCCGGGCATTCATCATCCAGAAGTTGCCCAACTACCAAGGGAGCATTACCAGGATTGACCTACATACAAGACAAAAGGAAACAATCAAACAAATGCTTGAAATACCAGATGAAGAATGACGCCCAAAATAACAGTGACTTCAAGGATGTACATACTTTTTGTACATAGCCCTCAATATACCGAAGCATATTGTTTGTATATAGATAGTGAGTCAGATCTGGAACAAATCCAAAGCGGTCACAAACATTAATCAGTGGGCGGGCATCAGGTAGCTTTGCTTCCATCAAAAAGTTCTTTGTCTTCTCCGCATCATAGAAATTAGACTCTCTGGTTACACGCTCAACTTCTTTGATCTGTCCAGTTCTTGCAGCTGCTTCTATGTATTTGAAATGGATATCTGGATCCTCACTATGAATATAAAGAAAATTTAATATCAATGCATGCCATGTTGAGAAATTTAATATTAAGGTATGCCACCTTAAGAAATACCAACATCAGGAGTAAGAGTAACTACCTGGAGCTCAAATAGGATCCCAAGAAAAAGTAGAGGCCCTCATAAGATTTGAATTGTTCAAATAATTTTATGCAAGCATCAACTCCTAGTTGTTCAGAATATTCTTTCGCAGCCTACAGATGTGCCACAGGTTTGACAAAAGTTATATACTTGAACAGGGGAGGGAAAGCAGTAGGGTGGAACAAAAATGTTTACAGGAACGGAGCAATATTTACCTGCACAACAATCTGAAGATTTCCCCTCAGATTTACCAGTAGAAGGTCCTTCATGCACTCTAGTGCCCACTCCCTTGAAAGGGTGCCAAAGAACTCAACAAGTGCCTGTGCAAGGAAGTTGTTAATAAACAAGAAAACAACAGATACATTTCAAGAACATAACTGAACACCACAAACCTGGGGCTCAATGGCATGAGTATTTACAATGACACGCTTGATATCAGGCAACTCTGAATAATGCTGCATCAGAAAATACGATATTGGTTTAACACAGAGATTAAAGAGAAGAGATCAGCCAAAACAATGCAAAGGTTACCGACCTGGAGGGCACGCAAGTATAATCCAGCCTTTTCACAGAGCTGAGCAATACGAGGACGGTCATAATGACTGAACATACCATTCGCAAGAATGGCATCTGCAACATTTGGGTAAGTCACTAAGTTGATCTCCAAAACCTACAAGACAATCCAAGCAGAAGACATTGAGTAGTTAAGCAGCATGCAGGTCTAAGGCAAATGTTCATATTGAAATGAACAATCAAATACTAACCTTGGTTTGAAGAAAAGCATGATCCGGCAAGTTTGGCTTCAGAACATCCAGCAGAAAAGCTGTAGCCTCCCGTATCATATTTCTCTGTTGAAGAATGTAAGCCAAAGCAAAAAACCAAATTACATAGTGAAGACTAAAAGAACTGCATGGAGAGTTCCCAGACAACAAAGAATTTTATATACTACTACAGAAAAGAATTTATATGCTAATAATACAAAAGATACCTGAAGGAAGAGATCAGTGATAGTGTTGTAGTCTACTGGACAACCTCCCTCCATTTGTGACATCATCAATGCAAAGTTGACAGCTCCCTGGTCAAGATACAAATTGACAATGAAGCAAGGATTTCTGAGATAAAAGAAACATGTACCAAACAAATGAATACCTCACATTAAGCCCAAGTTTGCTTAAAATAACCAATTACCTGTGGATCTGTCCGCAAAATGGTTTGCAGGAGGAAGAGATAATCTGGGGTGTATCCAACCTGGAAAACAAAAGTTCAAGGTCAGGTATAACTAAAAAAGGACTTCCACATAACCAAAGCAAACATACCTGCTTTGAATATATAAGTATTTTGTCAAACTCCCTCCTTTCAGCAAAAGCAGCAACAACTTTAGGGGTTGCCCTGGCCTTGATGTATATTTTCAGTGCAAGATCATTGTCCACAGTCTATACATCAAAGGGTACAAGAAATGATTAGCGATAACCAAGACAAATAAATGTAATTTAACAAAATACAGTAAAATCAATAAAAACAGCATAGGACCCATCTTACCTTGACAAGATCTCCTAGTTCTTCACTGCACTCCAGTTTGTCTTCAGCCAACCAGTTTTCCAGAAGGTTCTTTTTGTTCTGATTGACAACAAGTCGAGATAGCTCAAGAGACTCAAAGGCATTGAGCTTCCCTCGAGTTAGCAATGTGCCAAAGTACTGCAAGAGTGGGGGTGTTTGCCCAGCTTGCACAGGAACACTCTGCAATTTTGATAAAGTAATAAACATAAGAATTATTAAGTCAAAGAAAGGAACTTATACACTGAGAATTGATTAAATGTACATGAATCCTGATAGCAGGAGTGCATGTGATAAAATTAATTGTAGTACTTATTATCTCATATCGTAAAATTAATAAAAAAAACTGAGGAATGACCAGACCATCAAAGGTTTCTCTTGCAAAAAACACAAAACTAAATAACTTTAATCAACACAACCCCACGCTTTTATCAAGATTCTAGCACTGTAGTTAAATTTTCACTGAATTCACTATGGTTTACGAAGACATGCAGAGGTGGGACATTAGAAGGATGTTCATGAACCTCAACAGCTTCATACGTCGAATTAAAATACCAGAAGCTCACCTGAAATTTCGCAACAGTTTCAGGAGTCCTCAAGAGGCCCTGCGGAGACTCTGCAGCCAGCTCAGCTGCTTCCTTGTATTTTGTTTGCGCAAACAGTTCCTGGAACCTTTGCACAACCTGCAGTACAATTCATAATTTGATGAAACTCTATTCAATATTAACCATAGAAGTCTAACTACTCATAGTATGCAACTTCCACAAAATAAAGCATCATTAGTTGCATGACTGCAAGGATAATGGTGCAAGCAATTTGGAAACGAGAAATGTTTGTGTATGAAAAATAGTTTAAGAGCTCATCAGCACCTAGCACATGATTTTAAAGCTCAAATTTTTTGGAGGTGCTTTACAAGTGATAAAAAAGTCAGCTGTGTGCATTTTTAAATCCCTTGGTGTGTACATGAATATAGCTCTTTGGAATCCCTAAAGTGTGGCAAAAGCCATAAGTGCTCCTGCAGCAGTGTTATTGACAGAAAACCCCCTAAAATAACAAGCTCTAGGTGGAAAATGGTGCCATAAGCCCATAACAGCCAAACTGTGGTGTCAAACTATAAACAAATCTGGGACTGAAAGAGAACTGATCAATCATACAATTTGACAAGATATGACATCCAAATAAATTAGTCTCTGGAGGATTGGATATTGGCTGGACTCCTTTACTTAATCATATTGGTTTTACTAATTTTTTCCTTGCAGCACATAACCATTATAAGCCAATCAATTGGGCTTGTCCCTCCTAAGAAAATTAGGGTCACATACTTCAGTGATGTAAAAAGGACTAGTACTGTAGTTCACAGGGAGACACAGACAAAAATTGGTACAGGAAACACTAGGTAAATGAGTAAGCGTCAACACAGCCAACATATGCATCCATACAGGTCATCTTCTAGTGGAACTTACCAAGTTCTCTGCACCAGGAAGATTTGCTCTCTTGGCAAGATTAACAGCAAGCTCAAGGTTGTTCAGCTGCATACCAAAATTGTGTTTAAAAAGAATTATTTAACAAGCAGATCAGCAAAGTAGACCCAGAAGTGTAAAAGATCATACCTGGCCGCTAACAAATGGTACAACAGTTGCATCATTAACCGTGGCATGTAAAACCTGCCCTCTTCTGTTGATGGCATAAAATCCACCAGTAGAGGAAGATTCTGCTGTCAAGAATATAGGGTCTGGACTGATTCTATTTCTGTAAACTGCAGCAGCAGTTTCCAAGTCATATACAAACAAAAGGCCAAGCTTTGTAATTACATAGATAAGCCCATACTTTTGTGAAACCTACAACGAAAATTGAATAAAAACATATTAGATCCATCATGTGATGTTCCAAAAAATGCAGATATTTTCCCTATGAACTGCACTTTTTCCCCCTAAGATGCTCACCTGCATAGCTACGGGAAAATCATCCTGGAAATCTGGTGGGAAGAAAAGGTCCGCTTGTTTCTTAGAAAAGCCAGGTTTCCCTACAACCAAACAATCAGTAAGAAAAATGGTGATATCAGTATGGTGCAACATCTTTCAAAAGAAAAAGGAAGCCCACATGAAAAAACAAGCACATCAATACAAGATGTTTGAAATGTAGCACTAGAAAGAATAAAAAACAAAATAGACTTGGTGATTTTTATATACAAACCTGGCTGGGCACCCAGTTCAATAACATGCAACTTTGAAGTGATCTGTCCAGCATTAGTTGTCTTTGAGGCAAAACAAATAAGGGTTGATGGGTTCTCATTACCAACAACCTAGACAATTAGATAAAGAAAGTTTGCTTAATTACTAAATACTAAAAATAAAAACAAGAATATAAGGCAATAAGCATCACAAAGAACTGAAACAGTACCTTAAATGTTGCAAAAGATGCTGCATGGGCTTCAAGCGCCTGGCTACGCTGTTGATCGACAGAAAAAAGTTGCATATTTCCCTTCACCAGTTGTGGTCTCTGGTTGCGTCAAAAGGAGGGCATACAAATATGAGAAGCACATACAACAAAGTATTGTGTAATTACTAATTACTGACTTACAGAAATTTCTTTTAGTCCGAGTTCAAAACAACTGAGTTTTACAGAGATTGTGTTTTGAATCATATAAGAGGATTGAATTTTGAACAAAATCAGCAGGAGGGGGAAGTAATATTTGTTTATCAACACTCATTTGACATGTGATCTGTCTAATATCAGTAATGATGCAACTAGCAAAAAGATCAGTAAAACCGTACCTCTGGGGCTCCCGGTGCAATTCCAATAAGCACAAGCCACTTCTCCGCTGGGTCACATCGATAGTTGATGATTTGATTGTTTGCCAAGTTAGCTGTCCTATCAAACATCTTGGTGGGCTCAGAATCACCTTCAATCGACCAGTGGTAAACAGATGTTTGTGTCACTAAACCCAACAATTTGGGAGTGATCCACTTCCAAAATACAACCTGTGGTTGAAGATTAAATATATAGAACATGTTACTTGAAGGGCATATAATTAACAGCTACAGAAAAACATCAAGATGCAACAGTATCAGAGAGTGTTTTGTACCTGTTCGGGCATTTGGTGAGACTTGATCTTAGTCTTAGCCTCGATGTTAAATATTTGAAGGTGATCCTGTGTTGTTCCAGGTATTTGGGCTGCAAAATTTCAGCAGACATTTACCGTCGTTTCATTTATAGTCAAATGACATGGCAAGCAACTACATATAGCCAGATACTCAATGTCTGAACCAGTTATTTGATCTGAAGGTGGTTAACAAATTAGCATCAATCTGAAGGTGGTAATAAAGCATGTTATATAAAAAATGAAGAGAGTGAACTAAATCCATGCCCAGACTATAGTAAAATACCCCAGGCAACAGTAACTTTATTCAAGAAAATTTGCACTTGAACGTAAGTTGAACAAGAATGTTGAGTGAAATGGTAGAAAGTCATAAAACCAAAATGTGAGCAGCACACTGATGCCACAGACACAGACTCTCAAGTAAAGGCTTGATGTCACTCACTAGTGCAAAACTTTCAGATGCCATAGTAAGGAACCAGAAGCTTAGATCGATCGCTTCCCAGTTCCTAGGGAGTCGACTATTCAACAAGGACTTTGACTAGGACAGGAGCAATCCCATGGGCGGCAGTAGTAGCTAGGTAGGGCATGATGAGAATGAGATCCCGCGCAGTGGAGTGAACCGAATGGGCTGGATCTAGGGGCTGCGGGCGGTGGGTAGAGGCAGCAAGTCCGAACCTTTGAGCGCGAGGATCCTGGCGTCGGGGTTCATGAGGGCGGAGTCGGCGGTGATAGGGCGGCGGAGCGGCTGCATAGGCATGGCCATGTCGATGATGACGACGCTGTTCTGCGGCGAGGTCTCGCGGACGCAGATGTACTTCTCCGACTCCATGGTGACATGGGTAAACGTGACAAACTGCGGCGCGATGCCCAGGCTGGTGAGCTGCGGAGGACAGGCAAGCAACGAACGATCAGTGGGTGAATGGATGGAGAAGAAGAGGAGGACGAGGTGGCGAAGGTGTTACCGTGAGCGCCTCGCGCATGGCGATGGGGGCGTTGGCCGCCGCCATGGCAACGGGCGGCGGTGTCGAGATCTCTCTCGGCTAGTCTGGAGAGACGAAGGCGGTGATGCGAGGTGCCTCCACAGCTCCACTCGGGGCCGGGAGAAGGAGAGGGAGAGATCTGATCTGAGGGGGGGAGGGGACACAAGACAGCGGTGCGGAGACGGGAAAGAAAGAACGAAAAAAGAGCGAGCACGAGACGAGACGGCCGGGGAAGTTTAGTGGGCGTCCCATGTGGACACGATTCTTTGGCCCATTAATTAACAACAACTCCAATTTAGAGACAGGCTAGTTTATGCTCACGAACCATGAGTTATTTTGATTTACTATACATGTCAGGAGCTCAAATACTTGTAATACATAGTTTTCGTGGTTCATAGGGTTTTTTATGTTTGTTACGGCATTTCAAATATTGCAACCTAGGCATTCAACCAGATCTGGCATAAAACCTGAGTCTGAAGTCCTATACCTGAAATACTTGAATCCGTACCCGTTTAGCCCTAAGCTCATTACCCGAACAGTTCCGGCGGGTAACGAAATTAAATAACCGAACTAAGTTCAGATCTAATTGGATATTAACCCGTATCTAAGATACCAAATATACCAGAAATATCCAGCCAAATTAGCCACTAGTAGAAGGCCGCCAGGCACCCAGGCCGAGCGCTAGCCCCCATGGTCCACGGGCCACGACTCAGCTGGCAGCCTACTACAAAACCTACGTAACCCTAGCTCCCTGAGTCCCTGTCTCCCTGACACGGCGCCACCTGTCCAACCTACTACGACGCCGACGACCTCCCTCTCTCCCCGTTCCAAGCCTCGCGAGCCCAGCCTCCGAGGCACGAACCTCGGCACACATGAGACTATCCGTATGATTGGTTTCCTGGCCGGCTGTGTCCAGACCCGTGGAATGCGTTGACCGTAGCTGCGTGTTTGATTGTTTACCTGCACAGCACCATCCGAGCCTGTATGCGTGGGTGCAGGCCAGATCTAAAAAGGGTTCGTTCACTTGCATGTCCAGGGCGCGGGGAATCGGCCGTATCCCGCGGGACAGGATTGGGCGAGCCTGCATGCGCTCGCGCATGCATCCAATCATACGGTATGTGATTTGAGTTTGTAATTTTGTGTAGTAAACTGATAGCGCATGAGACTATGTGATTGTTTGTAGTAACTGATAAGTCTTGGTTTATGACTTTGTTTGGTGTCCACCTGTACTCATGTGTATGATTTCATAATAGCGGGTAATCGAATTGTACCCAAACCTAAAATCGAATTTGCGGGTACCTGAAAAATCGGGTACGAGTATAGGTTCAACTGTTGAAAACCCGAAATTTTGGGTAAACCCGAACGACCAGTTCTAATTTAACCACATATATTTCTTAGATTGTTTTTTTTGTAGATTTTTTTTTTACTTTTCGTGCTCGCATACGTATTTTCACATTTTTAATATTTTTGTGAGATATAGCTGAATTGTTTGGGATGTTTTAGGCTCACAGAACAATCGACTCTCATACCTTCTCAGACCATTAGGACGTACCTAGGCTGAGATAATATTGCTCTGGCTAGTTTCTATTTAATGAATACTCGGTTTTTTCGTTGTTTTGTATTTAGGATTTCTAGATTTTTTGTTTTGTGTGTAAATGCTTTCCCTTTAACGCAGTGTGTATATGTGATGTTAATTATTTTGTTAAAGCAACAAGGTCTATTCAGAAAATACTCAAGGAAAAGAAGAGCGGAGTTGCCTACGACCACCAACTGCTTAGACTTTGCATAAAAAAAAGGGGTTTAAAGCCACGGATGAGCAAGAGTTGCATATAATGCCGAAGAACAAATGAAGATATATTAATCGCGTAGCATCACAGCAGTTTTCATCATTTCAAGGAAATAACACTACCATGCTTATTAAAACGATGTTTAAACGTTGTCTAAACTATAAAACGCTGACAGAAAGTGAAACGATAAAACGCTTTACGATTCGTCGTAAAACGCCGTTTAAACGCGGTATAGATTGAAACACCGCGTTTCGGACGTTTAATATGTCTGCTGATAGAAATTGGCCCAGCCTAATTAGGAACTCCCGCCCAGCCCACCCAGGTAGGGTTGGCGCTCTCACCAGGCCACCGCTGCCGCTGCTCCAGGCCGTCCTCCCTCCTGTGCCGCCTGTCCGGCGCCGCCAGCCCCGCCTCTACGGCTGCTGCCTGTGCCGCTGTCCGCTCGCTGGCCTGTCCCGCATTCCCGCTGCTGAAGGAAGAAGTATTGAGGTGAGGTGTTGTCCTCTGGTTTGCGTCTGTTCCCATTGCTACAGACTACAGACTACAGATACTACAGACTACAGAGTACAGAGACTGTCCCACTGTCCACTGGCGTATGCTCCACTATTGAGTAATCTAGCCTCATGTTGCTCGCTTGCTGAAGGAAGAAGGATTGATGAAAGGTGTTGTCATCTGAACATATGCATTCCATTATTGCAGAAAAGATTGGAGGAGAAATGGCTGATTTTAGCACGGAAGCATCTGCAGTTGGCTCTCAAATACGAAGTGATGGATATGATTCACTGAAAGATCCAAAAAGGAAACCCAAATTTGATGATCCAGGCTGGAAGTATGCCTATTATGTAGAGTCTGGCAAGCGAGAGTTGATCCAATGCGCCCTTTGCCTGAGGCAGATTAAAGGAGGAATTCTGAGGGTGAAGAAACATCTTGTGGGCAGATACAAAGATATCCTCAAGTGTCCCAATACCACAACTGCAATTGCTAGAGAGTTAAAGGCGGCTTTGGATGAAGGAAAAAGGGATAGAGCAAAGGGACAATACTTTGATGAAGTTGAATCACATGAGAATGAAGATGATGATGTTGTGGAAGTAATTGGGTCATCATCTAGAGGAGGCAGCAGCACTGGAACAACCGACAAAAGAAAGGAATTATCAAGCAAGGCATCAACCGTTGGGGCAACAAAAAAGCCCATTACAAGTTTGCTCCGACGTACACCCCAAGAGGTTGTCGCGGAAAGGTATGCCAAGGGGACAACTCAGAGAACCATCAATGCTGCAATGAAGCCCAAAGAAGAAAGAGAAGCTGTTTGTATGGAGATAGCCAAGTTTTTCTATGATTCATATATAGACATGGGAGGATTCTAAGTGAGATGAGGGTGCATACAAAAGATATGGATCTTGTGAGGCCTGCTGCTATTAGAATTGCTATTGCATTCCTCACCTTGAGGAGTATACATAAGCACAAGGATCCATTGAGAGCATTATTTTCTGGTGATGTTTTCACTCGCTCCAAAGTATCTAAAACAGAAGCAGGGAAAAAAGTATATGGTATTGTTTTCTCAACAGAGTTTTGGCATTCAGTTGAGGACTGCCTTAGAGCTTCTTTACCACTACTTGTTGTGCTCAGATTGGTTGACGGTGATGAGAAGCCAGCCATGCCTGAGGTGGCAGCGGCTATGAAGATAACAAAGCAAAAGATTACTTCATCATTCTTTATTCAAAGCAAGAAAGCTTGTCTAAACCGCATCATGAAAATTGTTGACAACCATTGGGTGAAACAAATGGACACTCCGTTGTATGGAGCAGCACTCTACTTGAACCCTGGAAAATTCTATAGCATGAAGCAAAGTGATGATGAATGCTATGTTGGAGAGCTAAGGGGTTGCTTCAATGATGTACTTGTTAAACTGGTGCTAGATGAGGACCTTAGAGACAAAATTGATGCTCAGGTAGTCCTTTATGAGAACCAAAGATAAGCATTTGCAAACCCAATGGCTATTAAAAATGCTCAAACAAGAAACCCACATGAGTATTCTAAAAGTACCACTTTAATTGTTACTTTCAGCATTCATAACTTCATTTCCATCATTTAAATCCAACCTATTTTGTCATTTCAGTTGATTGGTGGCTTGCATATGGTGGTTGAACCATTGAGTTATATAAGTTTGCAAGACGAATTGCTAGTCTTTGTGCTTCATCATCCGGTTGTGAGCGGAATTGGAGCAAGTTTGAATTTGTAAGTTAACTAGCATGATCACATTACACTATGCAATTTGTAGTTGTTACTCCTTTATTTATTGTTGTTTGCAACTTGTAGATGCATACCAAGAAAAGGAACAGGGTAGAGCACAAAAGACTGAATGATTTAGTGTATGTTTCATACAATAGAAAGATGGCCGCTAGGTTCCAAAAATTGCGTGAAGAAGGGAAGAACTTTGATCCTTTGGTTTTGAAGATTTTGATTGGGACAATGAGTGGGTTGATCCATTAGCTAATTCATCTATTGTTGGGGATGACCCTCTTTTCACATGGGAGCATGTTGATCATGGCATCAGTGCATCTACACAACTTCAAGGCCGCTAATTTCCTAGGAGAGCTCATGGTACTCAAGTGCCAATTCTTGAGGATGATGAAGATGGTGTTGATGAGGGTGATGAGAATGAAGACGATGACAATTTTGTGCTTGACGACCTTAACATGGATGATGAAGAAGAAACAAACAACAGTGGCAGCCGTGGTGATGAGCAAGACAAGGATGATGTTGGTTTAGATGATTTGGATGATGGTTATTGAGTGTTTGAGTAACTCTTGTGTGCTTGTGGTTGTGGACATGGCATTCTACTTTAGTTGCTTTCGTGCTATGTGAGAGCACCTAGAGGGGGGGGGGGGTGAATAGGTGATCCTGTAAAAACTTAAACTTATAACCACAAAACTTTGGTTAAGTGTTAGCACAGTTTATGCCAAGTGGCTAGAGAGGAGTCAAAACACAATAACCACAAGAATTCAATCACAGAGATGACACGGTGGTTATCCCGTGGTTCGGCCAAGTACAAAACTTGCCTACTCCACGTTGTGGCGTCCCAACGGACGAGAGTTGCACTCAACTCCTCTCAAGTGATCCAATGATCAACTTGAATACCACGGTGTTCTTGCTTTTCTTTTCTCAATCCCGTTTGCGAGGAATCTCCACAACTTGGAGCCTCTCGCCCTTACAAAAGATGTTCACAAATTATTACGGAGCAAGGGAGGGATTAGCAACTCACACACGACACAAAGATCACAACGAATACGCACACACAAGACCAAGACTTGAGCTCGAAAGACTAGCACACTAGAACGGAGCTCAAATCACTAGAATGTCGAACAAGTGCGCGAGATTGATGTGTGAGTGATCAAGAGTGCTCAAGGAATGCTTGGTGTCTTCCTCCATGCGCCTAGGGGTCCCTTTTATAGCCCCAAGGCAGCTAGGAGCCGTTGAGAACAAATCTGGAAGGCCATCCTTGCCTTCTGTCGTCGGGCGCACCGGACAGTCCGGTGCACACCGGACACTGTCCGGTGCCCGATTTCTTTCCTTAACAGGCGCAGCCGACCGTTGCCGACCGTTGCAGATCTGGCGCACCGGACAGTCCGGTGCACACCGGACAGTCCGGTGCCTCCTTCTGACCGTTGGCCAGACCACGTGTCGCGCACAGATTTCGCGGCCGACCGTTGGCTCGGGCGACCGTTGGCTCACCGGACAGTCCGATGAATTTTAGCCGTACGCCGTCGGCAAATTCCCGAGAGCGTCGTCTTCAGGTCGAGGCAGCCTGGCGCACCGGACACTGTCCGGTGCACCACCGGACAGTCCGGTGCCCCAGACTGAAGCAGTCTTTTGGCTGTACACAGCCAACTCTTCTTCTTCTCGATTTCTTCTGTTCCAAGCACTTAGACACAACACATTAGTCTTCAAAAACAATGTACTAAGGCTTAGAAACATACCTTTACTTGTGATTTGCAACTTGTTCATCCATGGGCATAGATTCACATTTAAGCACTTGTGTTTGTACTCAATCACCAAAATACTTAGAAATGGCCCAAGGGCACATTTCCCTTTCAATCTCCCCCTTTTTGGTGATTTATGCCAACACAACATAAAGCAACTAGAACAAGTGCAAAATCACTTCAAATAGAATAAATTTGAGTTCTATTCAATTTTGACATATATGGATCATCCTTTGCCACCACTTGGTTTGTTTTTGCAAATCAAACTCAAATCTCTATCTCTAAGTCAAACACACATGTTTAAGCATAAAGAGAGTCATTCCAAAAGAGATTGATCAAAGATTTCAAAAACTCCCCCTATTTCCCATAATCATTACTTCTCCCCACAAGAAACCAACTTTTGACAAAAGAGACAATAAGAGAGTTTTGACAGAACAAAAAGCTCTATTTCACTATTTTCAAAATTTCTCAAGTGGTAGCTGATCCATTTATTGCTTTGGCCTTTATTTTCTCCCCCTTTGGCATCAAGCACCAAAACGGGATCAACCTTGGCCCTCTAACCCCTTTGCCTCACCAAAATCTCCAATTAAGAGCAAATGGCAATAAGAGTTCATTGGATGGACTTGGAATAAGTTACCCTCTCATCGGAGTGCAGTGGAAGTCTTTCATGGTCCAAGTCCACCTTTCCCTTTCAATTCTCCTTCGAGACTAAAGCAAACTCAACTACATAGTTAGTCTCAAAGGGTCAAGTTGTAACACATCTCCCCCTAAACATGTGCATCATTTTGCAACGGACTTATGAGGTCCAGGGAGTGTTTGTACAACTTGAGCACCACAATAAGCAACAAAGTGCAGAATGAACATGACCAAAGGCATAAACACATGTATGCTACAATTCAATCCAAGTTTCGCGAATCTAAGACATTTAGCTCACTACGCAGCCTGCAAAAGTTCTTCTCATCTAGAGGCTTGGTAAAGATATCGGCTAGCTGGTTCTCGGTGCTAACATGAAACACTTCGATATCTCCCTTTTGCTGGTGGTCTCTCAAAAAGTGATGCCGGATGTCTATGTGCTTTGTGCGGCTGTGCTCAACAGGATTTTCCGCCATGCGGATAGCACTCTCATTATCACATAGAAGTGGGACTTTGCTCAGATTGTAGCCAAAGTCCCGGAGGGTTTGCCTCATCCAAAGTAGTTGCGCGCAACACTGTCCTGCGGCAACGTACTCGGCCTCAGCGGTGGATAGGGCAACGGAAGTTTGTTTCTTAGAGTTCCACGACACCAGGGACCTTCCTAAGAATTGGCATGTCCCCGATGTACTCTTCCTATCGACCTTACATCTAGCATAGTCAGAATCTGAGTATCCTACCAAGTCAAAGGTAGACCCCTTTGGATACCAGAGCCCAAAACAAGGCGTAGCAACTAAATATCTAAGGATTCGCTTCACTGCCACTAAGTGACATTCCTTAGGAGCGGATTGATATCTAGCACACATGCAAACGCTAAGCATAATATCCGGTCTACTAGCACATAAGTAAAGTAATGACCCTATCATTGACCGGTATGCTTTTTGATCAACGGACTTACCTCCTTTGTTGAGGTCGGTGTGTCCGTCGGTTCCCATCGGAGTCTTTGCGGGCTTGGCGTCCTTCATCCCAAACCGCTTTAGTAGATCTTGTGTGTACTTCGTTTGGGAGATGAAGGTGCCTTCCTTGAGTTGCTTCACTTGGAACCCAAGGAAGTAGTTCAACTCGCCCATCATCGACATCTCGAATTTCTGCGTCATCACCCTGCTAAACTCTTCACAAGACTTTTGGTTAGTAGAACCAAATATTATGTCATCGACATAAATTTGGCACACAAACAAATCACCATCACATGTCTTTGTAAACAGAGTTGGATCGGCTTTCCCAACCTTGAAAGCATTAACAATTAAAAAGTCTCTAAGGCATTCATACCATGCTCTTGGGGCTTGCTTAAGTCCATAGAGCGCCTTAGAGAGCTTACACACATGATCGGGGTACCGTTCATCCTCGAAGCCAGGGGGTTGCTCCACGTACACCTCCTCCTTGATTGGCCCGTTGAGGAAAGCGCTCTTGACATCCATTTGGAACAACCTGAAAGAATGATGAGCGGCATATGCTAGCAAGATACGAATTGACTCTAGCCTAGCCACAGGAGCAAAAGTCTCCTCAAAGTCCAAACCTGCGACTTGGGCATAACCTTTGGCCACAAGTCGAGCCTTGTTCCTCGTCACCACCCCGTGCTCGTCTTGTTTGTTGCGGAACACCCACTTGGTTCCCACAACATTTTGCTTAGGACGAGGCACCAGCGTCCAAACTTCATTCCTCTTGAAGTTATTGAGCTCCTCTTGCATGGCCAACACCCAGTCCGGATCTAGCAAGGCCTCTTCTACCCTGAAAGGTTCAATAGAAGAGACAAAGGAGTAATGCTCACAAAAATTAACTAATCGAGATCGAGTAGTTACTCCCTTGCTAATGTCACCCAGAATTTGGTCGACGGGATGATCCCTTTGAATCATCGCTCGAACTTGGGTTGGAGGTGCCGGTTGCGCTTCTTCCTCCATCACATGATCATCTTGTGCTCCCCCTTGATCACACGCCTCCTGTTGATGAACCTGTTCATCGTCTTGAGTTGGGGAATGCACCATGGTTGAGGAAGAAGGCTGATCTTGCTCCAAGTGTTCCTGTGGTCGCACATCACCAATCGCCATGGTGCGCATAGCGGCCGTTGGAACATCTTCTTCATCTACATCATCAAGATCAACAACTTGCTCTCTTGGAGAGCCATTAGTCTCATCAAATACAACGTCGCTAGAGACTTCAACCAAACCCGATGATTTGTTGAAAACTCTATACGCCTTTGTATTTGAGTCATAACCTAACAAAAACCCTTCTACAGCTTTGGGAGCAAATTTAGAATTTCTACCCTTCTTCACTAGAATGTAGCACTTGCTCCCAAATACACGAAAGTAAGATACATTGGGTTTGTTACCGGTTAGTAGCTCATACGACGTCTTCTTGAGGAGGCGATGAAGGTAGACCCTGTTGATGGCGTGGCAAGCAGTGTTCACGGCTTCCGTCCAAAAGTACTCGGGGGTCTTGAACTCTCCTAGCATCGTCCTCGCCATGTCGATGAGCGTCCTGTTCTTCCTCTCTACCACACCATTTTGCTGTGGTGTGTAGGGAGCGGAGAACTCGTGCTTGATCTCGTCCTCTTCAAGGAACTCCTCCACTTGAAGGTTCTTGAACTCGGACCCGTTGTCGCTCCTTATCTTCTTCACCTTGAGCTCAAACTCATTTTGAGCTCTCCTGAGGAAGCGCTTGAGGGTCCCTTGGGTTTCAGACTTATCCTGCAAAAAGAACACCCAAGTGAAGCGGGAAAAGTCATCAACAATAACTAGGCCATACTTACTCCCTCCTATGCTCAGATAGGCGACGGGTCCGAAGAGGTCCATATGCAGCAGCTCCAGGGGTCTTGAAGTGGTCATCACATTCTTGCTGTGATGTGATCCTCCCACTTGTTTACCTGCTTGACAAGCTGCACAAGGTCTATCTTTTTCGAATTGAACGTTAGTCAAACCTATAACGTGTTCTCCCTTTAGAAGCTTGTGAAGGTTCTTCATCCCTACATGTGCTAAGCGGCGATGCCACAGCCAGCCCATGCTAGTCTTAGCTATTAAGCATGCATCTAGACCAGCCTCTTCTTTTGCAAAATCAACTAAATAAAGTTTGCCGTCTAATACACCCTTAAAAGCTAGTGAACCATCACTTCTTCTAAAGACAGACACATCTACATTTGTAAATAGACAGTTATACCCCATGTTGCATAATTGACTAACAGATAGCAAATTATAACCAAGAGACTCTACTAAAAACACATTAGAGATAGAGTGCTCATTAGAAATTGCGATTTTACCTAACCCTTTTACCTTGCCTTGATTCCCATCACCGAATATAATTGAATCTTGGGAATCCTTATTCTTGACGTAGGAGGTGAACATTTTCTTCTCCCCCGTCATATGGTTTGTGCATCCGCTGTCGATAATCCAGCTTGAACCCCCGGATGCATAAACCCGCAAGGCAAATTTAGGCTTGGGTCTTAGGTACCCAACTCATGTTGGGTCCTACAAGGTTAGTGCAAATTTCCTTAGGGACCCAAATGCAAGTTTTGTCTCCCTTGCATTTTGCCCCTAACTTCCTAGCAACAATTTTTTTATCCTTTCTACAAATAACAAAGGAAGCATTTAAAGCACAATAAATTGTAGAAGGTTCATTCACTACTTTCCTAGGAGCATGAATAATATTCTTTCTAGGCATAGCATTTTTCCTAGACATATTTCTACCATGCATACAGGAAGAACTAGAAGCAAACATGGCATGTGAGTTAAAATCATCATAAGCATTATAACTCCTATAAGCATTTCTAGTTTGTCTCCTATCATGATATATAAAAGCATGGTTCTTTTGCACACTACTAGCCATAGGGGCCTTCCCTTTCTCCTTGGCGGGAATGGGAGCCTTATGGTTTGTTAGGTTCTTAGCTTCTCTCTTGAAGCCAAGTCCATCCTTAATTGAGGGGTGTCTACCAATTGTGTAGGCATCCCTTGCAAATTTTAGTTTATCGAAATCATGCTTGCTAGTCTTAAGTTGAGCATTCAGACTAGCCAATTCATCATTAAGCTTGGAAATTGAAACAAGGTGTTCACTACAAGCATCAATGTCAAAATCTTTACACCTAGTACAAATTTCAACATGTTCTACACAAGAATTGGATTTATTTGCTACTTCTAATTTAGCATTTAAATCATTGTTGACACCTTTCAAGGTGGAAATGGTTTCATGACAAGTAGATAGTTCAAAAGAAAGCATTTCATTTCTTTTAACTTCTAATGCAAGGGATTTTTGAGCCTCTACAAACTTATCATGTTCTTCATACAACAAATCCTCTTGCTTTTCTAAAAGTATATTCTTTTCATTCAAGGCATCAATTAATTCATTAATTTTGTCTATCTTAGATCTATCTAAGCCCTTGAACAAACATGAATAATCTACTTCATCCTCATCACTAGATTCGTCCTCACTTGAAGAAGCATAGGTAGAGTTGCGAGTACATACTTTCTTCTCCCTTGCCATAAGGCATGTGTGACGCTCGTTGGGGAAGAGGGTTGATTTGTTGAAGGCGGTGGCGGCGAGTCCTTCATTGTCGGAGTCGGAAGAGGAGCAATCCGAGTCCCACTCCTTGCCTAGATGCGCCTCGCCCTTTGCCTTCTTGTAATGCTTCTTCTTTTCCCTCTTGTTTTCCTTTTCCTGGTCACTATCATTATCAGGGCAGTTAGCGATAAAATGACCAATCTTACCGCACTTGAAGCATGAGCGTTTCCCCTTCGTCTTGGTCTTGCTTGGTTGCCCCTTGTGACCCTTTAGCACCGTCTTGAAGCGTTTGATGATGAGAGCCATCTCTTCATCATTAAGTCCGACCGCCTCAATTTGTGCCACCTTGCTAGGTAGCGCCTCCTTGCTTCTTGTTGCTTTGAGAGCAAAAGGTTGTGGTTCGTTGATCGGTCCATTCAAGGCGTCGTCCACGTACCTTGCCTCCTTGATCATCATTCGCCCGCTGACGAATTTTCCTAAGACTTCTTCGGGCGACATTTTGGTGTACCTGGGATTCTCACGAATATTATTCACCAAATGAGGATCAAGAACGGTAAAGGACCTTAGCATTAGTCGGACGACGTCGTGGTCCGTCCATCGCGTGCTTCCGTAGCTCCTTATTTTGTTGATAAGGGTCTTGAGCCGGTTGTATGTTTGAGTTGGCTCCTCGCCCCTTATCATCGCGAACCGTCCAAGCTCGCCCTCCACCAACTCCATTTTGGTGAGCAAGGTAGCGTCATTTCCCTCATGAGAGATCTTGAGGGTATCCCAGATTTGCTTGGCGTTATCCAAGCCACTCACTTTGTTATATTCATCCCTGCACAATGAAGCTAGAAGAACAGTAGTAGCTTGTGCATTCTTATGGATTTGCTCATTAATAAATATAGGACTATCCGAACTATTAAAGTGCATTCCACTATCTACAATCTCCCATATACTAGGATGGAGAGAGAATAGGTGACTACGCATTTTGTGGCTCCAAAATCCGTAGTCCTCTCCATCAAAGTGTGGGGGCTTGCCGAGTGGAATGGAAAGCAAATGTGAATTTGAACTTTGCGGAATACGAGAGTAGTCAAAGGAAAAGTTAGAATTAACCGGTTTCCTTTGCTCGTAGTCGTTGTGGTCGTTGTCCTTTTGGGAAGAGGTAGACTCATCACTGTCGTCGTAGTAGACGATCTCCTTGATGCGCCTTGTCTTCTTCTTCTTCCCTTCCTTCCGTCTATGACCCGAGCCAGAGTCGTTAGGCTTGTCATCTTTGGGCTTGTTGACGAAGGACTCCTTCTCCTTATCGTTGATCACGATTCCCTTCCCCTTAGGATCCATCTCTTCGGGCGGTTAGTCCCTTTCTTGAAGAGAACGGCTCCGATACCAATTGAGAGCACCTAGAGGGGGGGGGGTGAATAGGTGATCCTGTAAAAACTTAAACTTATAACCACAAAACTTTGGTTAAGTGTTAGCACAGTTTATGCCAAGTGGCTAGAGAGGAGTCAAAACACAATAACCACAAGAATTCAATCACAGAGATGACACGGTGGTTATCCCGTGGTTCGGCCAAGTACAAAACTTGCCTACTCCACGTTGTGGCGTCCCAACGGACGAGAGTTGCACTCAACTCCTCTCAAGTGATCCAATGATCAACTTGAATACCACGGTGTTCTTGCTTTTCTTTTCTCAATCCCGTTTGCGAGGAATCTCCACAACTTGGAGCCTCTCGCCCTTACAAAAGATGTTCACAAATTATTACGGAGCAAGGGAGGGATTAGCAACTCACACACGACACAAAGATCACAGCGAATACGCACACACAAGACCAAGACTTGAGCTCGAAAGACTAGCACACTAGAACAAAGCTCAAATCACTAGAATGTCGAACAAGTGCGCGAGATTGATGTGTGAGTGATCAAGAGTGCTCAAGGAATGCTTGGTGTCTTCCTCCATGCGCCTAGGGGTCCCTTTTATAGCCCCAAGGCAGCTAGGAGCCGTTGAGAACAAATCTGGAAGGCCATCCTTGCCTTCTGTCGTCGGGCGCACCGGACAGTCCGGTGCACACCGGACACTGTCCAGTACCCGATTTCTTTCCTTAACAGGCGCAGCCGACCGTTGCCGACCGTTGCAGATCTGGCGCACCGGACAGTCCGGTGCACACCGGACAGTCCGGTGCACACCGGACAGTCCGGTGCCTCCTTCTGACCGTTGGCCAGACCACGTGTCGCGCACAGATTTCGCGGCCGACCGTTGGCTCACCGGACAGTCCGGTGCACACCGGACAGTCCGGTGAATTTTAGCCGTACGCCGTCGGCAAATTCCCGAGAGCGTCGTCTTCAGGTCGAGGCAGCCTGGCGCACCGGACACTGTCCGGTGCACCACCGGACAGTCCGGTGCCCCAGACCGAAGCAGTCTTTTGGCTGTACACAGCCAACTCTTCTTCTTCTCGATTTCTTCTGTTCCAAGCACTTAGACACAACACATTAGTCTTCAAAAACAATGTACTAAGGCTTAGAAACATACCTTTACTTGTGATTTGCAACTTGTTCATCCATGGGCATAGATTCACATTTAAGCACTTGTGTTTGTACTCAATCACCAAAATACTTAGAAATGGCCCAAGGGCACATTTCCCTTTCACTATGTTTGTGATTGTGGACTATTAGACATCTCATTCCACTTTGTTTGCAATTGTCGACTTGCTATTAGTTGAACTTGTGTTATTGTGGTAATGTGGTTGTGGACATGTCATTTTGCACAATATTATTATATGAACTTATGTTGGTTGTTTGGTATTTGACTTGATATAATTGCCTGAAATTATGATATATTGAAATTTCCCTATGTTGTTTAAAACTAAGTTTAAATTTTGTTTAAACTGTTTAAAAATTAAAACTCACCCATGAGCGTTTCAACGTTTCGTCGTTTTAATAACCTTGAACACTACTCTAATCTTTACATCACCTTGTTATCCGTTGCAACGGAAAAATGAAAACGAAGGGGAGATCATGCATAGAAGTTTTCGTCCATAGTCCATAGCAGTAGCAGACAACTTAGGGGGTGTTTATATAAATGCACTAGGATAGTAGTTAAGCATCTCTAAGAGACTCTTCATTTTTTTTCTCTATTTGACTCTATAGTTTACTTTTCATAAATATAAATATTACACTATATGTAGCATCTTCACTCCAACAAACTATCTATTTAGTTTGACTTAGATGGTGTCGGAGAGGAAATTCTCCGGCCGGGTGGCGGAATGCACCCGCCCTAAATCCTAAGATGAGGAGGGGCCTAAGCGTTTTGCCTGTCTGCTAAGCAATGAATGAACACAAGAACACACAAGGGTTTAGAGTGGTTTGGGCTGCCGGAGCGTAATACCCTACTCCACTGTGTGATGTATTGAGCTTGAGAGCTTATATGAACTTGTGAGCCTGAGCTGAGTCTAAGTGTGTCTCTATCTTGTAACGTTGCGTGCCTCCCCTTTTATAGTTGAAGGGGGGCACGTACAAGGATGCTGAGCCCCGACATGCGGGCCCAGGGACATAACGGATGTAATACTTGGAGCAACTAATGTTGGTTGCTAGTGCCATCTCCTTGCGCCATGATATCTGCAGCCTGTGTAGCTTCGGCGTGCAGCGGAAGCTCCCCTGTACAAGTGATGATGAGCACAGTGTATACTGCGGTACGGTTGTACTGTCTGTCACCGGAGCGGACGGGCACGCCGCCTGCAGGATGGCCTAGTCGCCGCCCGTTGGCAGAGTGGACAGGGCTCATTTAATGCTGAGGCGACACATCACCTGCCAGTGGAGTGGACAGGCGGCGCGCCTTACCCGCATTAAATGCAGAGGCCGCGTGGCCCAGAGGCCTTACGTCAGGCTCCGCCCGCCGATTTATGTCACGGGTAGTAGGCCACGTGGCAGCATCGGGTCTCCGCCTGAGCGGGGAGTGGGAGCGCACGCGGTATGGTCCGGACACGTGTCAGCACCGGACCCCCGCATGACTTCGATTAAGGCCTGGGTATTCTCTGCTTTGGAATCCCGGGACCTACTACGAGTGGCCCGGACCCCTCTGAGGGGTCCGAGACCCGTCCCAGTGGTCTGGTTTGTACCTGTGGAGGTCTTGAACCTCACCCGGAGGTCCGGGCTGTTCATCCAGGGGCCCGACACTTTCCCGTGGGGGTCCGGACCCACTGCTGCCACCTTGGAGTATATCGTCTCCTCTAGCCACGTGGCGGCCCCAGAGTCGCCCACGTGGAGGGGTCAGGTGCTGTTTACCGTGCGACTGGAGATAGCCGCGCGGGCACCGTGTCTTCATACTGTAGTAAGGGGTACCCCTGATTCAGGGTACCGATAGTGGCCCCCGGGCCCGCCTCAGGGGAGGGAATGAGCCTGCAGGTGGGGCCAAAGCTTGATTGGCGATTGGCACGCTGCTTCTGTGCGCTTGCTGACACAATTACTGCCAGCCCGCCTCTGGTCACGCCAACTGCCACGCATGTCCCCGTGGCTGACTGACCCGTGGTCTCCGCACTTGATGGCTTTGCTGGGCCACGCGCGGGGTGCCTCGATACCGCTGCATTGGTTTTGAAAATTCACCTTCTTTGTCTTCTGCGGTGGCCCCGAGGAGGCGCGGTACTGGCGCGAGCGGCGGTTCGACTTCTCTGCACCCAGGGACCGACGTCCAAGGAGGATGACTCGTGGGCTGTAGCATCCCAAAAATTCAAATCTTGACATTTTCTCAAACTCGCTCTAAATTCAAAATGAATTTCAAATTTCGTTTCAAAATGTTTGTTTGCAAGTTGATATCAGCAAATAAAATATAGTGGTCTATATTCTCTCCAAAATCCTCCTCATAATATACTATAAATATTTCCCCAGTGATCCCCCTCAAATTGTTTCCAGAAATACTACCCAGATATTTTCCTAGTGATCCCCTTCAAGTTCTTTCCAGAAATATTGCCCAGATATTCCACCGATATATCTCCAAGTATTTTCTTCCTAAGAAATACCTTCAGAATCAATTTTCAAGTCCCTACAAATATTTTCTTCATAACTTTCCTCATGCTCATACGTATATGTATGCCTCCGGTGTCATACGTTGAGCTCTACAAGCTAATTACACTCATATAAGACAAATACATGCTAATCTCCCACTAATCCTCTCATCCTCCCACTAATCCTCTCATCCCTTCCCCTAATCACCCCACCATGGCTATAAATAGAGGGGCAAGGGCCTCCTCTCATCCCACCCCAAGCCATTTCATGGCAACTCTCTCCACTCCCCCCACACGCCCACTCCACCTCCCAAACAAGCACACACTAGCACAAGGATCGTTCGGTCGTTCTTCGATCGTTCGTCCACCTGTTCTTAGTTTGTTCGTTCGTTCGTCCGATCGTTCGATCGTTCGTCCGACCGTTCGATCGTTCGTCCGATCGTTCATGGTTCGTTCGTCCGATCGTTCGATCGTTCGTCCGTTCGTTCGTCCAAAAATCTTTTTCCTGTCGTTATGCTGCCGAAATTCCGATCGTTCGTTCGTTTGATCATTCGATCGTTCATAGTTCCTATTCATCGTTCATCGTTCATTCTTAGTCCCTATTCACCGTTCTTCCAGATAATCTTTGTCCTGTTGTTATGCTGCCGAAATTTCGATCGATCGTTCGTCCGTTCGTTCATAGTTCCTATTAATCGTTCATCGTTCGTTCATACGACTATTCACTATTACTATTCATCGGTACTATTCATCATCGTTATTATTCAGCGACACTGTTCACCATCGTTACTACTCACCGACACTATTCATCGTTGTTACTATTCATCATTGTTACTATTCATCAATGATATCTGGCGGATAGGAAATCTCTGGCCGGGTGGCGGAGTGCACCCGCCCTAAATCCTAAGATGAGGAGGGGCCTAAGCGTTTTGCTTGTTAGTTGGAAAATGGGAAGAACACAAGAATACACAAGGATTTAGAGTGGTTCGGGCCGCCGGAGCGTAATACCCTACTCCATTGTATGATGTATTGCTTGAGAGTTTGAGTTGTCTTGAATCACTTGGGTCTAAGTGCCCTTGTAACGTCGTATGCCTCCCCTTTTATAGCTGAAGGGGGGCATACACAAAGGTACTGAGCCCCGACATATGGGCCTAGGGACATAACGGATATAACACTTGTAGTTACAAATGTTCGTCGCTGGAGCAATCTTTTCGCGCCCTGGCATCCGAGATCTGTGTATCCTCGGCGTGCAGGGGAAGCTTCTCGTATAAGGGATGGTGAGAACAGTGCGCCGCACGGCACGGGCGCACTGTTTGACAACAGACTGGACAGGCGCGCCGTCTGCAGGGTGACCCTGACGCCGTCTACCAGCGAAGTGGACAGGACGCATTAAATATTGAGAGGGCACATCGTCTATCAGTATGGTGGCAGGCGGCGCGTCCTTTCCGCAATAAATGCAGAAACCGCGCGGCTTTATAGGCCTTACGTCAGGCTCCGCTCGTCGGCTTATGTCACGGGCCACAAGCCACGTGGCAGTAGCGGGTCTCCGCCTGAGCGGGGAGCGCAGGGCAAGGCCTGGACACGTGCCAGCACCAGACCCCTACTCATGCCGGGGTTCCCCCTGTCCTAGGACCTTGTTGTGGTCCGGACCTTTCTCGGAGGGACCTGAGACCCATCTGAGGGACCCGACATGCCTTCTTGGGAGTCCGGGTCTGTAATCGAGGATTCAGGTTGTGCGTACAGAGGTCCGGTGTTCCTCCGTGGAGGTCCGGAGCCAATGATGCACCCTGGGGTGTATCATCTTTCCTTGTCACGTGGTGCCCCTAGACCTGCCCATGTGGTGGGGTCGGGTGTCGTTCTCCGTGCGGCCAGGAGACGTCGTACGTGTACAACGTCTTTATACTGTAGTATGGGGTACCCCTGATTTAGGGTACCGACAGTGGCCCCCGAGCCCGCCTCAGGGGAGGAGACGAGCCTGCAGGTGGGTCCAAAGTCTGATTGGTGATTGGCTTGCTGCTCCTGCGCGCTTGTTGATGCAATTACTACCGGCCCGCCTATGGTCACGCCGACTGCCATGCCTGTTCCCGCGGTTGACTGGCCCATGACCTTCGTACTCAATGTCACTATAGGGCCATGCGCGGGGTGCCTCGAGTCGCTGCACTGGTTCTGAAAACTTATCTTTTCAGTCTTCCGTGACGGCCCCGAGGAGATGTGGTATTGGCGCGAGCGGCGGTGTGGTTTTTTCACACTCAGTAACCGGTGCGCCGGTTGCATGACATGTGGGTCTAGGCCCCCATGTTGGACCACCGGTCGCAGCGAAGCTGAGGGGGCGCACAACCGCGGGTCGGGTGTACGCTTCCTGCGTGGCAGTTCGCCTTCTCGACCACTGGTTTTGACGAAGATGAAGGGGCGCATAACCGTGGGGCGGTTGCACGCTCCTTGTGCGGCGGTTCGTCTTCGTGACCGCTGGTTGCGGCAAAAATGAAGGGGCGCATAACCGCGGGGCGGTTGCATGCTCCTTGTGCGGTGGTTTGCCTTCTTCGCGCTTCAGGCTAGCCTGCATGACATGTGGGGCCTAGCCCCCGTGTCATAGGATGGGAATCCTGGCGTGCATCGGGAGAGACTTTGTCCGTGACGCTTCGGGGCGCGAGCGGGGAGATCTGCCTTTAAAAAGGGGTCCATCCCTCGGGCAGTAGCCATGCCTCGCTCCTCTTGCATTCGTCGCACCCTTCCGCCTTCCGGGCCTCTGGATGGGGCGCACCAGTGTTCACTAGAGGGATCCGCGTTAGGGCCACCCCCTCCGGCGGTCTCACCGCCGGGGAGCTCGCGCTCTTCATTTCCTGCGCGGTGGTGCTACCGATCTTGTCTTCTTCTTGCTGTTGTTGGAGGAGCGCGACCTCGCGGGGGTTGTGAGAGCACCTAGAGGGGGGGGGGGGTGAATAGGTGATCCTGTAAAACTTAAACTTATAGCCACAAAAACTTGTTGAGTGTTAGCACAATTATTGCCAAGTGGCTAGAGAGGAGTCTCAACAAAACACAATACCACAAGAGATCAAACACAGAGATGACACAGTGGATTATCCCGTGGTTTGGCCAAGACCAACGCTTGCCTACTCCACGTTGTGGCGTCCCAACGGACGAGGGTTGCAATCAACCCCTCTCAAGCGGTCCAAAGACCAACTTGAATACCACGGTGTTTTGCTTTGCCTTTCAATATCCCGTTTGCGAGGAATCTCCACAACTTGGAGTCTCTCGCCCTTACACTTGAGATTCACAAAGAAATACGGAGTAAGGGAGGGAATGAGCAACACACACAAGACTTCAAAAGATCAGAGCAACAACACGCACACAAGCAGCAACAAGAGCTCGCAACACAACTCAAAGAGTTCACAACTCCACAAGAGCTCTATATGCTATCACAATGAAGCGAATGCGCGAGATCGATGTCTTGGTGCTTAGGAATGTTGTAGGAATGCTTGGTGTTCTCCTCCATGCGCCTAGGGGTCCCTTTTATAGCCCCAAGGCAGCTAGGAGCCGTTGAGAACAAATCTGGAAGACCATCCTTGCCTTCTGTCGTCGGGCGCACCGGACAGTCCGGTGCACACCGGACACTGTCCGGTGCCCGATTTATTTCCATAAACAGCGCAGCCGATCGTTGCTTGACTGTTGAAGATCTGGGAGCCGTTGGCGCACCGGACATGTCCGGTGCACACCGGACAGTCCGGTGCCCCCTTCCGACCGTTGGCTCGGCCACGTGTCTCGCGCAGATCGCGCGGCCGACCGTTGGCCCAGCCGACCGTTGGCTCACCAGACAGTCCGGTGCACACCGGACAGTCCGGTGAATTATAGCCGTACGCCATCGGCAAATTCCCGAGAGAGGCCTCTTCGCCTGAGGCAGCCTGGCGCACCGGACACTGTCCGGTGCACCACCGGACAGTCCGGTGCCCCAGATCGAAACAGCCTTTTGGCTGTACACAGCCAACTCTTTTCTTTTCTTCTTCTCTCTGTTTCTAACACTTAGACAAGTATATTAGTACACAAAACCAATGTACTAAGGCTTAGAAACATACCTTTACTTGTGATTTGCACTTTGTTCATCCATGGGCATAGATTCACATTTAAGCACTTGTGTTTGCACTCAATCACCAAAATACTTAGAAATGGCCCAAAGGCACATTTCCCTTTCAATCTCCCCCTTTTTGGTGATTTATGCCAACACAACATAAAGCAACTAGAACAAGTGCAAAATCACTTCAAATAAAATAAATTCAATTTTGGCATATATGGATCATCCTTTTCCATCACTTGGTTTGTTTTTGAAATCAAACTCAAATCTCTATCTCTAAGTCAAACACACATGTTGAAGCTTAAATAGAGTCATTCCAAAAGAGATTGATCAAAGATTTCAAAAGTTCCCCCTTTTTCCCATAATCAACATTTCTCCCCACAAGAAACCAACTTTTGATAAAAGAGACAATACAAGAGTTTTGACAAAACAAAAAGTTCTATTTCACTATTTTCAAAATTTCTCAAGTGGTAGCTGATCCATTTATTGCTTTGGGCTTTATTTTCTCCCCCTTTGGCATCAAGCACCAAAACGGGATCAATCTTGGCCCTTTAACCCTATTGCCTCACCAAAATCTTCAAATAAGAGCAAATGGCAATAAGAGTTCATGAGATGGACTTGGAATAAGTTACCCTCTCATCGGAGTGCAGTGGAAGTCTTTCATGGTCCAAGTCCACCTTTTCCCTTTCAATTCTCCTTCGAGACTAAATCAAGCAAACTCAAGCATATGGTTAGTCTCAAAGGGTCAAGTTGTAACACATCTCCCCCTAAACATGTGCATCACTTTGCAACAGACTTGTGAGGTCCAGGGAGTGTTTGTACAACTTGAGCACCACAGTAAGCAACAAAATGCAGAATGAACATGATCAAAGGCATAAACACATGTATGCTCCAATTCAATCCAAGTTCCGCGAATCTAAGACATTTAGCTCACTACGCAGCCTGCAAAAGGTCTTCTCATCTAGTGGCTTGGTAAAGATATCAGCTAGCTGGTTCTCGGTGCTAACATGAAACACTTCGATATCCCCCTTTTGCTGGTGGTCTCTCAAAAAGTGATGCCGGATGTCTATGTGCTTTGTGCGGCTGTGCTCAACAGGATTTTCCACCATGCGGATAGCACTCTCATTATCACATAGGAGTGGGACTTTGCTCAGATTGTAGCCAAAGTCCCTGAGGGTTTGCCTCATCCAAAGTAGTTGCGCGCAACACTGTCCTGCGGCAACGTACTCGGCCTCAGCGGTGGATAGGGCAACGAAGGTTTGTTTCTTAGAGTTCCATGACACCAGGGACCTTCCTAAGAATTGGCACGTCCCCGATGTACTCTTCCTATCGACCTTACATCCAGCATAGTCGGAATCTGAATATCCAATTAAGTCAAAGGTAGACCCCTTTGGATACCAGAGCCCGAAGCAAGGCGTAGCAACTAAATATCTCAGAATTCGCTTCACCGCCACTAAGTGACACTCCTTAGGATCGGATTGAAATCTAGCACACATGCATACGCTAAGCATAATATCCGGTCTACTAGCACATAAATAAAGCAAAGAACCTATCATGGACCGGTATGCTTTTTGATCAACGGACTTACCTCCTTTGTTGAGGTCGGTGTGTCCGTCGGTTCCCATCGGAGTCTTTGCGGGCTTGGCGTCCTTCATCCCAAACCGCTTTAGCAGATCTTGCGTGTACTTCGTTTGGGAGATGAAGGTGCCGTCCTTGAGTTGCTTTACTTAGAACCCAAGGAAGTAGTTCAACTCGCCCATCATTGACATCTCGAATTTCTGCGTCATCACCCTGCTAAACTCTTCACAAGACTTTTTATTAGTAGAACCAAATATTATGTCATCGACATAAATTTGGCACACAAACAAATCACCATCACATGTCTTAGTGAAAAGAGTTGGATCGGCTTTCCCAACCTTGAAAGCATTAGCAATTAAGAAATCTCTAAGGCATTCATACCATGCTCTTGGGGCTTGCTTAAGTCCATAGAGCGCCTTAGAGAGCTTACACACGTGGTCGGGGTACCGTTCATCCTCGAAGCCAGGGGGTTGCTCCACGTACACCTCCTCCTTGATTGGCCCGTTGAGGAAAGCGCTCTTCACATCCATTTGGTACAACCTGAAAGAATGATGAGCGGCATATGCTAGCAAGATACAAATTGATTCTAGCCTAGCCACAGGAGCAAAAGTCTCCTCGAAATCCAAACCTGCGACTTGGGCATAACCTTTTGCCACAAGTCGAGCTTTGTTTCTCGTCACCACCCCGTGCTCGTCCTGTTTGTTGCGGAACACCCACTTGGTTCCCACAACATTTTGCTTCGGACGAGGCACCAGTGTCCAAACTTCATTCCTCTTGAAGTTGTTGAGCTCCTCCTGCATGGCCAACACCCAGTCCGGATCTAGCAAGGCCTCCTCTACCCTGAAAGGCTCAATAGAAGAGACAAAGGAGTAATGCTCACAAAAATTAACTAATCGAGATCGAGTAGTTACTCCCTTGCTAATGTCACCCAGAATTTGGTCGACGGGATGATCCCTTTGAATCATCGCTCGAACTTGGGTTGGAGGTGCCGGTTGCGCTTCTTCCTCCATCACATGATCAACTTGTGCTCCCCCTTGATCACACGCCTCCTGTTGATGAGCCTGTTCATCGTCTTGAGTTGGGGGATGCACCATAGTTGAGGAAGAAGGTTGATCTTGCTCCAAGTGTTCCTGTGGTCGCACATCACCAATCGCCATGGTGCGCATAGCGGCCGTTGGAACATCTTCTTCATCTACATCATCAAGATCAACAACTTGCTCTCTTGGAGAGCCATTAGTCTCATCAAATACAACGTCGCTAGAGACTTCAACCAAACCCGATGATTTGTTGAAGACTCTATACGCCTTTGTATTTGAGTCATAACCTAATAAAAACCCTTCTACTGCCTTGGGAGCAAACTTAGAATTTCTACCTTTCTTCACTAGAATGTAGCACTTGCTCCCAAATACACGAAAGTAAGATACATTGGGTTTGTTACCGGTTAGCAGCTCATACGAAGTCTTCTTGAGGAGGCGGTGAAGGTAGACCCTGTTGATGGCATGGCAAGCCGTGTTCACGGCTTCCGACCAAAAATGCTCGGGGGTCTTGAATTCTCCAAGCATCGTCCTTGCCATATCGATTAGCGTCCTGTTCTTCCTCTCTACCACGCCATTTTGCTGTGGTGTGTAGGGAGCGGAGAACTCGTGATTGATCCCTTCCTCCTCAAGGAACTCTTACACTTGAAGGTTCTTGAACTCGGACCCGTTGTCGCTCCTTATCTTCTTCACCTTGAGCTCAAACTCATTTTGAGCTCTCCTGAGGAAGCGCTTGAGGGTCCCTTGGGTTTCAGACTTATCCTGCAAAAAGAACACCCAAGTGAAGCGGGAAAAGTCATCAACAATAACTAGACCATACTTACTCCCTCCTATGCTCAGATAGGCGACGGGTCCGAAGAGGTCCATATGCAGCAGCTCCAGGGGTCTTGAGGTGGTCATCACGTTCTTGCTATGATGTGCTCCTCCCACTTGTTTACCTGCTTGACAAGCTGCACAAGGTCTATCCTTTTCGAATTGCACGTTAGTCAAACCTATCACGTGTTCTCCCTTTAGAAGCTTGTGAAGGTTCTTCATCCCCACATGTGCTAAGCGGCGATGCCACAGCCAGCCCATGCTAGTCTTAGCTATTAAGCATGCATCTAGACCGACCTCTTCTTTTGCAAAATCAACTAAGTAAAGTTTGCCGTCTAATACACCCTTAAAAGCTAGTGAACCATCACTTCTTCTAAAGACAGACACATCTATATTTGTAAATAGACAGTTATACCCCATATTGCATAATTGACTAACCGATAGCAGATTATATCCAAGAGACTCTACTAAAAACACATTAGAGATAGAGTGCTCATTAGAAATTGCAATTTTACCTAACCCTTTTACCTTGCCTTGATTCCCATCACCGAATATAATTGAATCTTGGGAATCCTTATTCTTGACGTAGGAGGTGAACATCTTCTTCTCCCCCGTCATATGGTTTGTGCATCCGCTATCAATAATCCAGCTTGAACCCCCGGATGCATAAACCTGCAAGGCAAATTTAGGCTTGGGACTTAGGTACCCAACTCTTGTTGGGTCCTATAAGGTTAGTCACAATTTCCTTAGGGATCCAAATGCAAGTTTTATCACCCTTGCATTTTGTCCCTAACTTCCTAGCAATTACCTTTCTATCCTTTCTACAAATTGCAAAGGAAGCATTCAAAGCATGATATATTGTAGAAGGCTCATTAACTTTCCTAGAAATATTAACAACATTTCTCCTAGGCATATTATGAACAACATCCCTTCTACCAACATTTCTATCATGCACATATGAAGAACTAGAAGCAAACATAGCATGAGAAAAATCATCGTACGCATTATAACTCCTATAAGCATTTCTAGTTTGTCTCCTATCATGATACAAAAAGGCATGGTTCTTTTTAGCACTAGTAGCCATAGGGGCCTTCCCTTTCTCCTTAGCGGAAATGGGAGCCTTATGGCTTGTTAAGTTCTTGGCTTCCCTCTTGAAGCCAAGTCCATCCTTAATTGAGGGGTGTCTACCGATCGTATAGGCATCCCTTGCAAATTTTAGTTTATCAAATTCATTCTTGCTAGTCTTAAGTTGGGCATTAAGACTAGTCAATTCCTCAGTTAATTTGGAAATTGAAACTAAATGATCACTACAAGCATCAACATCGAAATCTTTACACCTAGTGCAAATCTCAACATGTTCTACACAAGAATTAGATTTACTAGCTACTTCTAGTTTAGCATTTAAGTCATCATTAACACTCTTTAAAGTAGCAATGGTTTCATGACAAGAAGATAGTTCACTAGAAAGCACTTCATTTCTTTTAACTTCTAAAGCATAAGATTTTTGTGCTTCTACGAATTTGTCATGCTCTTCATACAAAATGTCCTCTTGTTTTTCTAAGAGTCTATCTTTTTCATTCAAGGCATCAATCAATTCATTAATTTTATCTACTTTAGTTCTATCCAATCCCTTGAACAAACTAGAGTAATCTATTTCATCATCACTAGACTCATCATCACTGGAAGAATCATAAGTGACATTGTTTTGATTACATACCTTCTTCTCCCTTGCCATAAGGCA